>NC_136825.1:3452072-4052072 GCF_951394365.1 Tetrao urogallus
ACAACAAACCTTTAAATTAGAAGACATGAGTTTAATGGCTTGGGTTGAAATTACCAGAATGAAATCATTTGCTGTTTCTAAGTAAACATTCCAATAAACGCTTTGTTCCTGGAAAAATTTTGCTTTTCCAGCTTCCATCTTGGACTCACCTTGGGGAAAAACAGTTGAATCATCTCTAGCCATTGCAGAGCAGTACCAGCGTCCAAGTCTATTAGCTGCTTCATAGTGCTTGAAGGAGTAAATTTCAAGGGATGTGGGGGGTCTGGTATGATTCCAAATCTCAGCACTGAAGATCTAGCATGTGAAGGCCTCTGTAGTAACTGTGGTCATGAATAATAAGCTCTGAGTCAGTTAAGCTTAGCTGTTTAACAGCCGGGTTGGACGCTTGACCTTCAAGCCTGAGCAGCCAGGAGCCATGCTAAATTAAATCTGCTTCGACACTGAAACATCGTGTGGGGTCGATAGAAACGTGATACATAAAACCCATCATGCCAGGTGGAGGATGCTCAGGGGCTGGATAGATTCTTTATTGTACACAAGGAAACCTTGATACTTTCCTGTTGACAGGAAAGTTCTGCAGAACTCCAAGTCTGTTTTGATGTCTGAATGTAAAAATCTCTTAAAACAAATATATGAAACATGCTACGCTGGAGAGAGACAAATCTCTCTTCTACCCTCAGGGACTGAATGCAACTTACAACTGCTGAGTTGAATAATAGTGGTAATTAGCACTAGAAATTGATGCCTTTGGAGATAGTCTGCCAAGTTTTTAAGCACTTTAATACTAATGGATTTTTTTTTTTTCTCAAGGATAAATCTTTATAGAGGAAGCAAGTGCAAATTGATTTTTAAAGAGCCTGTCCAACGTTGAATTTATCTTACAAAAACATTGGATTTAAAAACAATTACATTTACAGTCAATGTATTTTAATGCGTTTTTTTTTTTCCAGCAGGTTCATTTCTCTTTAAATATTTTTGCTGTCACTTTTTGTCTAGTTCCTTGGAAAACCGGTATGTGGAGTACAATTGGATCTTCAGAAGGTGCTGAGATAACACACGACATCATGTCCAAAGTTTTTAGTTCCTAAATCATTTTTCAGTTACAGAAAAGCCATTCAGTTTTAGTGGTAATGGCAGTATAATTGTACTTTGAATTGTAAGAGTGAAGTTCTCTGAGCAGGGTAGAGGCGAAGACCTGAGCATTAAGAAAATTGTGCGTGCAATTCATGTCTTCTCTGTCCAAACAGTTGTTGACTGAACTCAGAATCCTCATTTCAGTTTCTTTTCAGATCCTTCCAGATAAAATCAGGTGCGAAGGCAATAAGAGTTGGAAAAAGGACTTGAATTTCCCCCCCCCTAACTCATATAGCATACCGAATTTGCATGCTTCTGTGGGGAAATGAATGTTAAACTGTAACCAGGACGTGAGAGTTGGTGCACTGACAGGCTGAGTGGCTGATCAGACCTATTGCACTGCTGGCTTTGTGCAGGGATAGGGATGCAGTAAGGTGCAGTCTGGTTCCAGCAGCTTACCTGATGAATTAGATTGGAAAGTCAGAGGTAAACATAATGTATTAATTTCCAGAAGTTCTGGGCACCCTCACCTCGCTCTGAAGTTTCTGGGAAAATACATATTCAAGACCTAAAAACTCTGATTGGAGAAAGATTAGAGATTTTGCAGGCAGTTTGAAAATGGAAAACTCTAAAATAGCATAGAAAGAAAACTATCTTGTTATATGTGAAACCATATCTTGTCTATGTGAAACCATATTTTGTGTGGACAGCTTACATTTGAATTTCCTGTAGCGTCAAATAGAATCTTTGCTCATGAATTGCATGAATGGGAGACAAGCCATAGGGATCACAAAACGTTGCATGATGGTATTGGGAAGTTCACCACATTAACAACACTTTGAATTTACAGTCTTCTGGAGTCTGTCAGTCTTCCCTATTTTCCAGTCAAAAATTTGTAGTGGAATCTGAAACTCTTCCCTCACTCCTCCTCTGCCCTCCCTCCCTCCACTCAGTAATACCCTTTTCTCTCAGGTATGCTAAGTACAGCATGATTCTGGAGAGATTATTTTCTCCTTTTTTATTGCTTTTTGACTCTTTATTACTGCTCATTATAATGTTATTAACTTGGCTGCAGTTATGACAGTATTCAACACCTGTTTCATACAGCAGGCACATTCCCTTTTTCTTCCGTAGCACTGCACACCTGGGCCTTGAATTATTCCCTTTGGCTGAGTGGAAAGAAGGAGCATTAGAGAGCGGGTCCTTGATTTTTTCTGAGGTAAGGGGCTTTTAATTTGTGACTCAACATGAATCCTGTTATCATTGATTCTGTAGCATACATTCTGTTCTGGCTATATGTAGGCAATGATACTGGCAATTATTTTGGATGAGTAGTGATATGAGTGGTATTTCAGTGGAGAAGGAGAGGCAGGATTTAATGAGCTTTTAAGAGTACTGGATTATTTGCTTGAAAACCTCTGTGGTGAGAATAGACACACGTACAGAGTTGGCCATTGCTTGATTGGAGCATAGAGTACACTAAAGGCCAGCAGTCCTCTGGAGCTTCAGCTATGTTTTACTTCCAACATTATTAGAAGCAGGTCAGAAAAGAGGGCCAACATTTCTTTTTTATTCAGAGAATGTTAAACAACAGCCTGGGTTTGTCTCCTTGTTTCTGAGCATGACACTGTGAAATGCTAGACCAGTAAGAAAAGAAAAAGCGTTGTTTGGAACTGCGTTGAAGAGAAGTGCTTCCTCACCTGTTTAGTGATGGTTACAGCTTACAAATAAAGACCACAGGTGTTTTCTTTATAGGGTTGGTGCTTTTCCCTTCATTCAGGCTTATTCAGTTATCGGAAACAGAGTGAAATCACAGCAGTGTCCCACAAAGAGGAGAGTGAGGCCAAGCAAACAGGAACAGGGTAGAAACATATCCATGCAATTTGGAGTTTTTGTTTTGACCTGCTCCTTCAGTTTTTCCTATTCTCAAAATAGCTGAGTTTTCAGAACTTCAGCTGATGATCAGACAACAGAAAGCATCCTGGAAAAACTGCTATGAGAGGGACTGTCTAATCTCCTTTTGGTGATATATGGCTTGTTTTCCGGGAGGGAAATTGATGGAGTTTACTGCTTGGCTGCTGAGGTCGTAGGAATGGAAAGACAAGGTGTTAAAAAACATGAACTCCTTGAGTATATATGCATAGTAAAGATAGGAATTGTTTGAAAGTAGTAAACATCTATGCATGGCATCCAGAAGACAGAATTTTAAATTTTACAGCAAGTTACTAGGCAGCTTTTAAACATTCCCCTATTTGTGGATACATTCATTTCCTAGGCACTATAAGATGATAAAAGGATCAGGATTTTTCTTTATAGCTTCAACTCTTTGACCCAGTCTGGCTGTATATCTTGATGTCTAGAAGCGTGAAAAGATTTGAGACACAATATTTTCATCCTAGGTCAACTTTCCCCTGTACCTAATGCATACAAAGGAAGCCTTCAGGAGATTTTGCACACACTGGAGAGTGATACTGGGAAGTATATGCTTATGACAGCTCTAAATGTAACATTTGTCACTAAGAATCCTTCCCAGCTGTACACTGTTTTCTGTTGCATTTCAAAGGATTGGTAGAAAAAGAAATTCCAAGATGGCCATCCTAAGATGGCACTAATGGTTCCCCATCCCCTGGATTCCGTGAGAACAAGCACTCTTAAAGTTACCTGCATAGTGATGTTAGTCATAAATTTTAATCAGTATTTGTCCATCTGATCTAAAAAGGAATTAATAGTGGCCTCCCGTTAGATAGCTTCAATTTTTTTTGTCATCCACAGGTAGTAATGGATGTTTATGTACACAGTTTTCTTTGCATTTCTCGCCATCAATCTTTTTCCCCTGTTCATTCATAATGTCGTGATTATTAATCACAGTAATAGCTGGAATAACTGATGATGCTGCTGGATTTGAGGCTATACCAATTTCTCTGTAATGAGCTGCTTTTTTTCTCAAGGCTGTAAGTCAGCCATGAAGCAGCTAAGAGTGAGGCAGCAAAATGTCCTAATTTGGGAGAGCTTTTTATTTTTAAAGAAATATTGATGCTGTGAGATTAACTGCTTTGAAATTAAAAGGAAGTAACAGGCACATTTTTGCTTATTCTTTTGGGTGAGTATTCTCTATCAGCCTTATAGTGGCGTTTTCTCCTCAGAGAAGAAAAAGTGGCTTCTTTTCAGCTTGAAATGCTGTAATGCAAGTTGCTTTAAAAACAAAATGGATGACGCGGCCGTGGACGTAATTTTTTTGGGGGGGGAGAAATGAGTGATATTATTATGTGTTATTACTAAAAAGGTAAACTTGGAAATAGAAGACATGGCTGTGCTTAAACCGTGTGCTTAGCTGCACAGACAGCAATTCAGCAGGGTAAGGCTCTGAAGCCTATGAAGCATTAGTAATGTGTTTTGGCTGACTGTTTCAGCATCTTTAAAAACTCCTGATTTCCATGCTCTTGCTTTAGAGAAGAAATGCAAGGTTTACTGGTTTAGATTTTGGTACATTGGCCTCAGGTGTACAGTGCTGTCTTGGTTATGTACTTCATTATGCAAGAAGAGTTACGTAGATCCCTAAATCATGGTCCTGTGAGGTGTGTGAGGTGTGTTACTCTTAGAGCCACTGCTGGTGCTCTGTGGCATTACAGCGTTATTGCCTTTTCGTCTTCTCCTCTTTAAGTACAACTTTCATAATGCTTCAGTGAATTCTCCACCAGCTAAGCAGTACTAAAACACATACATGAAAATCTCAGCTAGCCGAAGTTGCTATGGATTCAGTGGCTTCTGTGAAGCTATAACATTTGTGCCAGCTACATATTTGTGAGTACTTTTGAACTGCAGTGGCAGATATGGTGCATCATGAGCTTGTCAGTTCTCAACAAGCCATACTGAGACATTCCTATACAAAGGGAATGAAACGGTTGAATCCTGCTGAGATACCCCGTAAACAGCAATGATGGATTTTCACTCACTTGATCTTGCACAGAATTCTTGCAGAAGCAAGAATATCCAAGGCATCTTTCAATTTGGAATCATGCTCTACGCCATGACTAAAGCCAATGGTGTGATGAGAGGTGGATGTTGACTTGATATTGAGCACATAATGAAAGCAAATTATCTAATCTGATAAGAATTGCAGTCATAGGATAAATCGAGGAATAGGACAATACGCCACATCTGTCCGCACTTAGCAGGTTATCTGCTCAGTACAAGAGGCTATCTGTTCTTTTTGTGTATTTCTTGATGCTTACTTTTAAGCATTTTCTGTAATTACTAATTGAAGTATATCATAACATCATCCCATTTTTCATTACCTTCCTATTACAACATTGTAGTTTAAGGAAAGCCTTTGGTAGTTATGTATACTGGAAGGGAATGGGATTTTTATCGAAGCAAAGGAATATCCCACCTAGAGGTGCAGCAAGCATTTTACCTTAATTTAAATACTAGTGAACATCTCCTGAACATGTCAGATCCAAATATTTCAATACTCAGAGCTGCTGGTTATATTCCACATTAGACAATGGACGTACTGCAGAGCTAATTACAAAATCTGCAGGCTGAAATGAATGACAGTTATGTGCCAAGAGAAAGAGAGAAGTATTTTTGACACATGCAAAAATTTAACTTAAAAACGTTGGGGGAGAAATAAGGTGGACTACAGACATGCATAGATTTCATGCAGACTTGAATTCTTTTACTCTTCGAACAGTCTGGTGAGCCAGTTTTCTGTCTCTTTGGAGATCTCTCTGAAAGCTGTTTGCCATGTAAAAGCATTAATCATTAATGAATTTATGATGTGAATGTGTGTTACCACTGCTTACACACACAAATACAAAGATTGACTTCCAGTTTAAGGAAATGGAGGAGTGATTCAGAGATAGCTGAGTTACCCTTACACTGAGCTTTATGCAGCTGTGTTAACTGGGCAACTCCTTGTTTCTTAAGACCTATTCATTTTTAGGATGTTCTAAGTTGTGATGTATTGGACATATCCTATGGATGAGAATATTTTGGAGTCCCAGTCAGTTTTTACACTCCCAGAGATGTTTATCTAGCTGGCCCAGGTGAAATGTTTAAGTTAAAATAAATGTTTTGTTGTAGGTTGTCATAGTGATGGCTTTGTGTTTTTCTGCAGAATGGATTTAGCGCATTTTAGGACAGTTGGTTCGTTGGCTGATGTGCTGATGTCAAATGATGAAAGCAAATAGCAAAGCCACTCATTTTCACTGTAGCTGAGGACAGAGCTCCAAGGGTGATCTGTTCATCAGCGTTATAGAAAAACGTACCTGAAATTTTAAGTGTAACTGTAAAAATTCTATATCCAGCTTGAAAAGAGGCACTTGCAACCTGATCTATTTGACCCAGCAGAAGTAGGTTAACATGGAGTTCTCTGTGAAATTTCAAGGCACATGACAGCATCACGATTCTGCAAAGCTTACGTATCTATTACAAGAGCTCTCTGCTTTTGGGATTTGTCCCCCAGAATCCATAGTGCAGTGTACTGCACATTTGACAGATTTGGAAGTCCTGTTTTGTAAAGTCTATCTTCAATTTAAGATACATGTTTGCCTTCTCACCTGTATTGTTTATGGCTTGTTTTCAAGTAATAAGAGGTCTCCACATCCTTCTAACTACTATTTTGTGCTTGCAAGTGTCTAGATTACCTTTTTTTTTTTTTTTTTTTTTTTTTTTTTCCCACCTAAGAATATTTCTTTCCAAAGACCACGTTTATATCACAGAGAGGTCATGCAGAAAGCCCAAATGGTGTCTTCCAAAGGCAGATTTGGGTCACTCATCCAGTATCCTTCCTATCCCATTCTCTGCTCTGTGAGTATCCTACACTGTAGAAATGACTCTTCAGACTCCTGGGTGTTGTGCCCATCTGGTCACAACTCATGTGCAACTTACCCAATTTTCCATTCAGAAAACTGGTGGCTTGTCTGTGCAGGGTGACTTTTACATATATATATAATTCAGGGGTAAATAATTGGCTTTCTGTATAAAATGCCTGCAAATTACTAAATCAAGCCAAAAATACTTTACAGACCAGAAGACTTTGGGAATATGATGTGTTTATGTAGGTGCATATCAGCGTGCAATATAAAAGCATTTACCAGCTTTTGTTCCTGGAAAATTTGAAGGCTGGCAGAATTATGCATAACTCTAGGACCTGTTTATTTTCTCTCCTTTTGATATATTTCATTAGATTTCACATTATATAGATATGGTGAACAAACCAGGGTAGATGTCTGAAAGCCTAAATCACCAATGAAAAGAAAGGTTAGATTTATTTATTCTGTAAAAACAGATGAAGAAGAAACACCTTATAGATTGTGTTCTGTTTTTGTCTCATTTTTCCCACTGTTCTTCTGTTTCTCTTCTGATAGCACAGAGAAGTCTGTTCATTTTGTTTCTTTTTTCATTTTTCCTTTTTGTCCAGAGTATCTGTGTACACAGCTTCACTTACTGTGCTCACACACAAATTCCCCCCTCCACCAAGTTAGCCTTTCTATATTCTTAACTGCATAGCTCATAAAAATTAATTTCCACTATGTGTATTTTCTAATTCTGCTTGGTGTAATGATGATAGCATATTAGTGCTTTCCCAATAGAAATGTTTATGGCAAACTATATCACTGCTATTGAAACAATCACTATTTCAAGTTGCATTAGGAGCTGACACATTTCCTGCTGACTTTATTTTCCTTTTCTTTACATGCTATCAAAGTCAAATCACCCCCAATTTATAACAGCATTTAACACCAACACAACCACACTCACCATTCACCTTTCTGAAACTGCTCTTTAAAGGACAGTTACATATTTTTTATTCCACCTTTCTCCTTTGAATAAAACGGTAATCATTAAAAAAAGCCCACAAAGATTCTTGTATGGAAGGGTAATTAACAGCTTTGTAGTTGGTCGCTTTTAACAGGTTGGCTTCCCCAGCCTGCTAGAAGGGATTGGAATTATCCTGGTGACATTGTGTGCTCTGGGTAAGACCTGAATTTTCTGGAACACTCCACCTCTAGTGAGTAGGCAGGTTAGATTTGCATGCAGGGGTTTGATTTACTCTGCCTTAACCATATTGCTTGTCACATTTAATATTTTTTTTGCTGCGTTTTGATATGTTTGAAGTGTTTATCAGACAAACTTACAAATTAAATTTTATCAGACTTTCAAATGCCAAGACCTTTTGTGTTCTCCCTGTATAGAAAATAAAATTGCTGCAGTGAGCGATGCTGGGGAATAGCCACACTACAGTTTTGATTAATACTTTGAATTCATTCCTAGATTATATATATATAATATATAGATAAATACATATGTATACGAAAACATTTAATAAAAGCTTTTTTCGTGGCTGAGGTGATATGTTTAGCGTTTTATTCTTGTCTGGTTGGGGGTTTCTAGTTTGATTTCTGGAGGTTAGGTTTTGAATGCTGCAGTTCTCAAGCCACAGAGATGTGGATATTACTTTATTGATGAGCTGTAGGAAAATGTATTTGCAGCTTAGAATGGCTATAGCAGCAATACAAGTTATTATTCCTGTGGTCAGGTGGTGATGTGGTAAATATGAGTTACTGTGCATTAATACTTTCTGTCACTACAGTTAGCCTGCAGACATCAAAGAGTCCCTCAGAAGGAATACGTGCCTTTTCACAGCAACTGCTCTCCCCTGTGGCTGTATCAGCACTACTTGGTCAGTGCCACTTACAGCTCATCTTGGTTTTCTTTCTAGTGGAGATGTTCAGTATTATGACTTCATGCTAAGCCAACAGGAGAGCAAAGCTTGTGTTTTGTATGTACATTTCCAGCAATCTGTAGCTACTAGGAAATGTGCAGGAAATCACCACGGCTGGATTTAAAGAAAAGACTGGGTAATTTTATGGGTATTTATAGCAAAAATGATAACATTTCATGTATCATAGTTCAGGCAGGGAACCTGTAAGTACAGAGGATAGCAGAGGTGAACAAATGCTGTCTTCATGCAGGGCCAAAGTGCAGAGACTTTCCACCCCTGAGTCATGAATCAGAGGCCATTTTTGGAGCTGAAATATTAGATATGACAGGTCCTTGTCAGAATGACAAGGCAGCGAGGCCATCACTTGGAATATACCACTGCACATCAGACAGTTTCCTTTATTGCATATCCTGGCTAAGCAGTATTGTTGTATCCCTTATTAAAGTATGCTGATTAATGTCACATAGAGGAAATGTTCATGCATTACTGCCTGCGTATCCAGCTGTAACCCAGATGACTCAGGGATGCCCAGTGCTGGCAGCACGTGATCTTTACAACTTCTATTCCACAACTTCTAAAAGGAGCTCATGGATTTAATAAGAAGCCCAAAACACTTGCAAGAAAGAAGCCTTAACAATATTACTTCTTCACTGATAAGATCCCCAAATCCCTTGCAGTTGAAAAATTACAGAGAGTTTAAAAGGCTTCATGCTCCAGGTTATAAATTGACATTGAGCCAGTCACAATGAGTTCTGTCTTGCAGGGACACTGAACCACTATTACTTCAAGCTTTCTAATTCTCCTCAACCTGATCCTTGACAGATGACTGCAAAGTGAAGCCAGAAATGTCACTTGTTCCACCCCTTATCATCATTTAGTTATTTACTTAAATGCTTCCTATACTATCCCCCTGGAGAGATGGAATAACAATAAAAATGTAAAGGAAATCAATCTTGAAAACGCAGTCATTCTCCTCTTGAGAATCTGCTTCACTGAAGCACGAGGGCAATTCCTAAGAGAGGAGGAACCATCTGGTTGCTACACTAATAGGGAAACCACAGAACATCTTGAGCCTGCCTACTGTTACCCAAGTCTTCTGCAGCCATTTAATTCACTTCAGTCCAGCCAAGTGAAGCAGACTTGGTTTGTTCCCAACCCTCTGCTAATTCCACACTGCTGGTGCGACTGTTGGAAAGGGGCTAGAAGGAGTTTGGCTGCTTCTGGTGTGATACACCATCTCTGCAGTTTCTCCCTTGGAAGCACTCATTTCCAAACCACAGCCTGGCCCTGAATGCTATTAGAAGCAATCTGCTGTTAAAATATCACCTTCACTATAGGAACAGCATAGCTATGCTTCACTGATACATTACATTTCCTATAGGTCAGTGAGCTCAGGATGTTGAGTTGGGATTCTGAAATGAAGCAGTGTATGCTTAATTCTGTCACTGATTTACCATATAACTGCAAATTATGAGACTGTATGTAGTACAGTTTTTCTGCCAGAGATTATTCAAACCAGTGTGTTATATTTTGCATTAAGATGGGCCAAGAGGATACACTTTTTTCTCTCTAAAACATCTAGCAGTAATACAGCGTTTCCCTAATGTAAACAGCAAAATATTTTTTCTAGGAAAAGGGATTTCATTTTAAAATTGAAGCTTCCTAATTCTGTCCTTCCACCTTTCAGCCCAGCCCAGCCTTATTCCAGCAAAAACAGAAACTACTTTGCTAGTTGTGAAATGTTGCTAAAATCTCTGTGTCAGATGGAAAATAATTTCTCAGGGCAGGAACTGAGGACAAGCTGTGAATCTCTCACGAATAGCAGCACAAAGAAGCAGCTGTTCTGCCCACTGGGTCATGGCAAGCAGAGCTGGGACAGGCAAGGAGAGAGTCTAATATAGGCAATGGTTTTATGTTACAGGTTGTGGCGTGTTGCTTGAAGTCATTCCAAGCCTAAGGAGCCACTAAAGGACACAGTGTAGTTAAGAGTTCTTGGTACATTTCTTCTGCCTGTGAGATTATTGTGATAACCTCGTCTATCTGCCTTGATGGTAGGGGTTTTGTGGGTGCTGTGGAAACAAGGACACCCAGCCAGCAGCAGAGGTAGGAGCACTTCTGCTGGTGGCATTGCTGGTGAAGGTTGGCTTCCTCTGCGCGAGGGCACCCATGGCTGCTCCAGCAGAACTGCCTTATGAAAATATTTTCATCCCAGTGATTTCGGGGTTGTGCAGTTCAGTTGTGCAGTTCAGAACCTAAAGGGCTTTGAGTTAAAAACAAATGCTAGTGACATTTTAATGTTAATGGATAAAGTCTGTAGTAAAGGCTGGTAAAAGGAAACTTCTGAGAATAAATACTTAATGCAACTGATTTTCATGCAAGTCTCCTTATCAGTTCATTCATTCTTTTCTAGTCCTAATATATTTAATAGTAAAATAGCTCTCCTAAAATATTTTTTCAGGTACACAGACTTTTAAAATTTGCATTAGGTCCTTTTCTCCCTGAAAAAGCATCACCAGATGCTTTTTCAGATCACCCAGATTAAATGGGCCCATCCACTGCAGGCCGTAAGTGAGCACTCAGGTGGAAGTAAACTGTAGTCATTACTGAAATGAAAGCAGCTGTGCTGACTTGCACCAGCTGGGAATCCAGTGACGTGGGTAGGGATGGTTTGTTTAATTTAAGCAGTATCTGGGATAGAAAAAAAACCCACATTTCTCTGGAGACAGCCTAGAAACTCACACTAGGATCATTTCTTCCTGTAAGTGTAGGGAGCTATGCTAAACTGCATCTCAGCTGTAGTCCCTATAGCACAGCAAGATCTTCAGGCAAAGTCTCTGGTGTGTTGAGTCAACGCATCAAAACTCATGGGTATGTTCAGGAAAGCGTAACTTAATGATGCAAAACTGCCAAGTTTTGCATCTATGAAAAGTGGAATGCTAACTTAATGAGTGCATGCATCTCATATTGCTGGTTAGTTGTGCTTTTTTTTTTTTCTCCCTATTTATGTTATTTACTTTCTAACTGCTTTCTCAAGCTCATTCTTATTATAAATCCATCAGGATACTTTTATTCATAAATGTTTTGCATTTAACTACTTAATATGTATACAGAAAACAAATTTAGGCTTCTCCAGAGAAAAATAAGAGCGCAATTTTACCTAAAATATTCTTTTTCCACACAGATAAATACCCATATGCAACAGCTCAGCTGACTCATGGTTTTAGTAACTTTCATAAGGGATTCTAATACAGTTCATAGGTGTTAATGCTTTCCAGACCTCAATCAGGACCACCTGAGAAGTATTTTCCCCTAATTAAAAAGAGGAAAACACATGGATCAATCAGTTGAAATCAATCTGTTGGTACTTTCTGGATGGTAATGCCTCAAGGGCAGTTAATAAGCTGCACGTGTGAGGTCAGTTTGTATTTCTCACTTTGTGATGGAAGGGCTATAAAGCTGGAGTGGAAAGTTTAGCTGGCAATTCTTGTACAGCCACACTTTTTTTCAATTAAATGTTAGCGCTGTTTTTCATCTCAATGCTTTTGTCTCTCATTGCTGGATATCCTGGATGAAAGAGCAGGTGTTTAGATCAGGATTTCTTACCTTTTTCTTCATTAGAGGTAAGTCAGATACTAACTCATAACCTTTGTACTTTGTAGGGCTGTAGTTGATCACTGAAGTCAGAGCCTTGAAGTTAGGATGAAATTTCTATTAGCCTTTAACTATTTGCACTTTTTCTCATTTCTTTCATATTTTTTGAATTTAGTTTTTTTTTTTTTCCTTAGGAAAAAAAAAACCTAGAAAATAGGAATTCATAGATTATTCATGAACTGAAGACTAAATGTTTGGATTAAAGACTTAAGGTTTAGCTAAACATATTAAGGAACTGAGCAAATAATGCAGGGGTATTTTTCTTTCACTAATCTATCATCCTAAAACTACTTGGGCATCTCAATTGTTTTTATATGTTAATGAATCACATTATTCCTTTAATGGTCTGCAGCATGATTATCTGTATGTATTTTCTATTCTTATGCATGTTGGTATGCCTTAGTGAGTATTATTAGAAAGCTAAGCTTTGTCTTTCTTTAATGGTGTGGAAGAACTGAAGCTTCTTGCAGAAACTTTTTCAGTATGTGTGTTTACATGTGTCGTTCTAATTTGTGTTTTCTTTGTATTACTGTAAGATTTACTCTTCTAATTTTCCACTGTTGAGTAATTGAGAGGCTGCTGGAAGTAAACCCTGTTAGATACCAGGGCTGCTACCTTCAGGGCAGAGTTTTTCAAGTGAAATGGGTGGATGCACATATATTGATAGATAGAGTTGAGTGTGTTCGTAGTGGCTGAAGACCTGGCTCTGTAGCTTTAGTGGAGCTGTTAGATATTCAGTAAGTCCTTGGAATCTTCTGATGTTATCTTTCAGTTATATTTGTAGGCTACTTCTATGTGGGAAAGGTGGAATAAAGCCCCCAAGTTTGATTTATCACTTTTTACTGCCTCTCTAAGTTTTGTTCAGTTTTTTTTTCTTTTTTTTCTGTACTTAATGCTAAAGAATGCTCTGGAATCCTGGCTTTGTAACAGTGTGAACTCCCTTGTGATCTTCTGAACAAGTGCATTCCTGATTCAGTGTAAGATTTGGTAGCCAAAAAGCTGATGGAAAAGCCATAGGGTCTGAAGTCAGTGTTATCTGCTTGGAAGTGTTTTTGAGTTTGTGAAAGAATATCTGTTCTACACGTCTAGCGTGAGGAGGTAGAAGTGTTTGACTGTAAAATCTGTGACCATGTCAATTTGAGGATACAACTAATGCTTAAAGATTGTTATGCAAGAAAAATCTGAGCTAGGCAGGGACTTGATCTTCTGTTACCACAAAAGCAAATTGAATTGCTATTTTATAAAGTACAGAGCAAAATAATAATGAAATATGACATTTGATAAATGGTTTCCAGGTGTGTTTCTTGTTTTTCATGGTTTTTACAGTATTTGCTTGGTTGCTTTTCCTTCCTTTAACGATAAAAGCATATTATTTAATACAAATTTAAGCTGTGCAATGACTTAAACTTTTCCTAAGCAAATGCAGACAAAGTCCAGTGAAGAAGTTTCCTTCTCTTTGTTGTTTCTCTGTTCAGAGGAGAACATTGCATTGTGGTTCTTGAGGTAATTCTCTGTGCCTTAGGCAGGAACTGAATCCAATGCTGAATATATTGGCTAGTCCAAAGTGACGTTGTCTTAGTCTTTATTGACTGCAAGCTGTGTTCAGGATTGAATGAAAATTTGACATATAAAGTCCTGCACAGGTGGGGACTGTGCTGCTAGAAACCTCTCTTCTTCATCTGTATTTACAAGCATTGCAACAAGTAGTGAAACTTGCAATAGTTTATTGCTGGGTTTGCATGCTGTAGAAGGAAAGTAGTGTTTCCCATTAAGAACCTTCAACTGTTAAGCAGGTTTTTATCTTGATTTGCAAAGTCAGACCTGACAATGGCTCTGTAAAGGGTGCTATGGAGTGCGTCTCTGAGAGAAAATGTGAGTATGTGGTCAGGATGAACTTTGTTTTGCAGGTAAATTGAATTACTGACTTGCAGCAAGAACACAAGCTTTCAAATGAGGGGTTTTTCAGTAAATTATATGCGACTTATTTTTAGGTTAAAAAGTAGTTTAATGATTAATCAGGATTCAGTGTTACATTACTGGAAACAAGTATGAAAAATACTTAAAACTTTTCAGCTCTTCAGTTTCTCTGAGAAGTTTCTCAAATTAAGCTTATTTGTCTTTCCTATGTTGTGTGTTGCAAACTATCTAGATGCTGTCTTCTGGGCCCTGCTGTTCTGTGCTACTTCCATTTTTGTCTCAACTGTAAGGTTTCAGTGATGCTTTGGGGAAGTAGTAAGTATATACCCTGTATCTTATTATAGGAGACCTGAAGTAAGATCTGTGTTGATTTCAGTAGCTGTTCTGTTAGCTCTGTGATATTCTTTGGTGTGTTGAACAGAAATGCTAAAAGAGATTATTAAGGTCTTCTGTTCCTTTAGGTTCATAAAACAGATCGTATAACAGTTGCAGAACAGCCCACCAAATCTATTAGCTGGAGATGGCGTAACCTCTTTAAACTCCTATTAAATTTATGAATGTAGTACAATATTTTGTTGGCTTTCTTTCCAACTTCAGTAAATCAAGATTTATAGATTCTTACCTACTGCTAGTCACACTTCTCCTCTGTCTTGGTACTTGAGCAGATGAGTTTTCCCTTTCTCCACTTCTCTATCTATGTTTCTCTCGAAAAATGCTTTAAGCCTTGGAGAAAAGCATCAGGAACATGCCAAAAATGAAGCTATGTTTAATAATAAATTGGGCCATGAAAATCTGCAGAAGTGTTTCATGCTGAGTAGTGTTATAAATACCATTTAAAAAAAAAATCTTTACTTTCAACAGTATTGAACTAAAAAATAAATCCCATAGTTCAGCTCCCCCTGTATTTAATAGTTTTAGGATGAGATGGCAAACAATGCAGGCATGGAAGAGCTGCATGAAGCAGTTCTTCGGCTGTGACACAGTAGCAATTTTTCTGTGACAACACAAATATTCAATACAGAAATTAAGAAAAATGCTTTCTTTGTGTGTCTGTGACATGATGCGTGCGTCGGCCGAGGCACTGTTAAGAATATCTGGAGCATCTCGTGTTAGACCTCTGTGCTGCATTCCTGATGCAACAATCCATTTTCAGGAGACCATCTAGAAAAATACACAGGAAAAACCCCTGTGACTCTATGCCCTTGGTGCAGCATTTGAATAACTTTCCTTAGCTATGGTCTTAAGTTTATTGGACATTTCAAATGCCCTCACTGCACAGCTTAGCAGCATTCATGTTTTCAGTATCAGTAATCAGATATATCGCAAATGTATTACACAATTTTTACCTTTCTCTGTCACTGACTGTATTTTGCGTGGCCATGTTGCAGTTACTGAGAGATGGGTTTTTTTCCCATCAGTTTGCAGAATGTCCCACACAAGTTGTAGATAAAGTGCAGACCACAGAGCATTGTGGGGATAATTCTACCTTTACCTCCTGAGTGAGGAAACCAACCTAATTAATGACTTCCCTCCAACTCGAGATGTGCAGAATAATCATTTGGATACTGGCAAACCAGGGATTTATTGTCAATTCAGAAGACTGTGAGTGCCAGCTCTGCACTTCCCTACATCTCAACTTACAACTGGGATCAATACTGCGCTTGCAGTTTCCCCTTGTATATTATTTATGGAGCACATATTTTGAAATCTTTTCCTGTTGTTTTTAAAGATTTACTGCTGCTACCTGCTTTGATTGAGGCTAGCTGGAATTTATTTTTTCTTTTGAAACTGGAACAACTGCTGGTGATGATGGGATGTATGTTTAGGTATATGTGCGCCTTTTGTCACGTGTCACTAGAAGTAACAATATAGGTAAATCAGTCCATCTGAATTTCACTTAACTTTTAAAGTAGTCTTCCACCTACTCTGGAAGTGCTGTTGTTGTGAATGCTTGCACTGTGACCACCAAAAAATCTATTCTTTATTATGCGTGAGAATTCCAGTAAGCTCTCTGTGGGCAACTGCAGCTGATGGTAAATATGATGGCAGATAGGTATTTCAAGCAGAGTCACAGATCTGAATATTCCTTATCTCTGGAGTTCTGCATTCAGATGCTTTGGCTCTGTCCCTGATGTATTACACAAGCAGGTTATGCTTGATGTGTTTACTGTGGAAGTAAACATTAGATGATCACAAAAATGAGGAGCGCAGCTTACAAACCTTCGCTGTCTTTACCTGTACACACCTGCTCTCTACACAAAGTTCTTTGGGTGCATACTGGAGATTTCATTCTATACTTTGGGTCATTGATGTAATGTTACAATGAAAATAGTCACTATAAAGGGCATAGGGATGAGCTAATGCACTTTTGTCTTTGAAGTCGAAATGTAAGAATACTGGGTTAAACTGTGCAGGCAATGGGAAAACCAAAGTATTTTAGTATAGAAGTGATAGAACTGTACAGTCATATACAATTACACTTGAAGTACAAGAGGGAAAATATGTCATCTTTCTTTTACTGCCTAGCTCAGCTTTTCTAGGAGCGTTATGGATACCAAAGTATGTAAGTAGAGTTGAAGATGCACTCATCTACTCATCTGCCATTTTGGAATCTCTTCTTGCTGTTTCATGGATACAGAGTACTTTGGCGTCCGTCTCTGATAGCTGAAAGACACCACACATTAAACCTCGTCGTTCTCTTTGACTACTCAGCTGCCTTCTCTGATGGTTTACCGTTATAAGATGAAAATTAAACTATGTTCTGTATGCAGAAGGATTAGGTAACTCTAATTATTTGCTGTAATGTTACAGG
The DNA here is from genome assembly GCF_951394365.1 of Tetrao urogallus. Classification (NCBI taxonomy): domain Eukaryota; kingdom Metazoa; phylum Chordata; class Aves; order Galliformes; family Phasianidae; genus Tetrao; species Tetrao urogallus. The sequence goes on from NC_136825.1 coordinate 3,469,256, forward strand.
ACTGATGAAACTTGGCTGCATTCTTCCAGTAAATTAGAAAAGCCTTTTCACTGAGGAACAGGGGTCCCAGCTATGAAATTCATTTTTGTTTACTGTTTAACAGACACAAAAAAGAATCAACGTGAACTAGATTTCAAGCAGACAGAAGTGAGAGACTCTAGATTAATCTACTGTTATTCACTTTGCACTTACATGATAATAACTTACAGGTAAATATTTTTAGATTCTCCATTTTCCTCCTTCTCCAACTTAGTTTTGCTCTCATATATATATATATGTAAGGTTTTCTTGTGCCTCAAAGGAGTTGCACTGCCACAATCCAAATGTTTATATTCACTGGTTATTGTCTTCTATTAAATATTTGTGGATTTGATGCTTTTTGCTTTTGGACTAGTGAAGAAGTAATAACGGCTGAACAGAATGGAACCTCGGCACAGTTGGATTTTTCATTCTTTGCACTTAGTGCATTCCAAGTCATTGGATTTCATGCTTTTCTGGCGATGGTTACTGAGTTCTGGCTGATCTCAATATCTGTAAGTCTCAGGACTTCAAAAGAAACAACTAGAAAGTTTTAATTAAATCCCTCTTTTTACCGCCAGACAAGATCTTTTTTATTTTTTTTAAATGTTTCTTGATTTTTCTGTCCTATAAACCACAGAGTATCAGTTTAACTGTTGCCTAAAAGGTAATGTGATGGAAGCCTGGCTATAGATTTGATATATTGCAGGAAGGCTGTGTTCATGAATTGTGAATAAGAGCAACAATTTCTCAAATATATATTGTCAAAGCCATTTTCTCTCCAATAACATTGCTCATAAAATGTTACAAGTGTAATGGCTATTTTACTTGCAGTTAAAAAGTGCATACAATTGTAATATATCAGCTGTTGTTAAAATGACATCTAGAAATATATGAAGGCTTTTTTTTTCCTTATCCTGTCTCAGACTTCTTTACTACCTGTGTTTCCAGTTAAACATACTAGTATTAAAGAATTGCTAGAGGAAGGCACAGCGCCCACACACATTTATAAGGATACACATTTGTTCTCAGTAAAATTTAGTACCTGTATTTAGCATGTGTTACTATCTACTGAATAACAAAGTTGTTTCTCCCCAGTTGAAATAACAGAGTTCACTGTACAGCTTCACTTGTTTCTATTAAATACTGGTGTCCTAGCTGGCTTATGGTCATTCTCAATAACTGTTTGCTCCCAAATCTCATTGAGTGAAATGCACGCTACTTGTTGCTCATCCAGAACTTACTGTGTGAGTGAATAAAAATCACCCCTACAGTTTTGCGAAGCCAGTTGCTGTAAAATTAACTCTTTAACATAACTTCAAAGGTATTCTAATGCAGGTTGTTAAAAGCTCTAAAGGTCTGACAAAGAAATTCTAAGTGTCTTACAGGGAAGGATTTCTCTATTATAAGCGGATAGTGTGCAATCCTTGATCAGTTGAGGATGAATGCAAAGCTTCCATTTTGTTGAGGTCAGGGTTTTATCTGCAGGACGGGGTTTTTGAGAAGTGCTCATCATAGATATTTGAAGTCTTTGGTAGGAATGCCAATGTTGAAAATCCCTCTTAACGTGCAGTGCGTATGGCGCGCACTGAGCATCGTGTTCCTTCTGCCCATCCTAGAAAAAGGCATTGCTTAATGCTTTATTTTTCCAGTTTCTCCATGATCCTGCTCTGCAGTCTGTACTTGCAGAATATACATTAGAATTTCAGAAAGGCTCTGTTAGCAATGTCTGCTTTGGACCAGGGCTTTCAGAAGGTAAATCTTTGACTAGGAGCTTCATTTATTCATTTAGGAGTCATAAAGCTCCTTATCCACCTTAGCTTTGGAACTGGTATCTGGCACTGAGAAGTGCATTCTGGATCTACTGGATTATCTGGAAGGTGTTTCCCTAAACTTCACCAGCCATACTGAGCTACCAAGTGCTATTTCTTCTGTGAGATGACTGCAGCTACCTTTTGTGATCTGCGATGGAAATGCAGCTGAGCTTTCACAGCCAGCCTCATTTCAAACCCTAGAAATGAGGAGGCTGAAAGCAAAAGTCTGTTGTAAAAGTTAATATAGTTCAATATTCCTGCTTGGTCTGAAGTGGCTTCTCTGTCCTTCTACGTGCATTTCCTCAGTGCTTTAATGCTGCAGCACATGCTTTATCAAACTCTATTCTGTGCTGATTACCTCATTAGGTTTAATGTTTGGTTGGTGAGTCATTAAATCCTATAAGTCAGGACACAAACTGTACCCAGTTCTCCTTTGGTTTCCAGTAATGACTTGAAAAGCTTTTAAATAAGTGTGATATACCAGGACAGAGGGAATGATTATTTAAAAAAAAAAAAAATAAAAAAATTACTCATAACCAACTATTTCATAACACAGTACTTCATCCAGTATTTGTGCTCTGAAATTACAAATCTAAGGAAATTGCCAAGTATAAAATTAGAAATTTAGTAACAGAAAGTTGAAAGTAGAATTCCAGCCTCTGGTTGTGTTGAGACAAAGCTTCCAGCAGAGGAAGCTAAGAAAGGAGTATCAGATTCTGGGGTACTGCTGAGTGAGGGATGTGCAGGAAGGCAGAAGTTCCTCTATTCCCCTCTCTTCTTTCTCCTCCTCTCCCCCAGCTGATTTTTCTCAAAGTAGTCTAATATCAGCCATTCTTAATACAATTGTGCTGAAATTATGGGGGGAAAAAAAAACAATTTAGTACAGCTATGATCAAAGACCGTGGGCTTTTTATTATTATTACCAGATTTCAGACTGCTTTTGATAATAAAACTACACACGCTTCAGTCAAAAGAAGTTGTTTTGTGTGATGGTATTTTAATGGTGCCACTTAGACTTTCAGCACTGTAACTTAATTTTTATCTGCGAATAGTATTTTCTGTACTTCAAAATGTTCTTCAAATATGTATGTCTTAAGAAGCAATAAAGAGTTAACGTTGAGTAGTATCTTTAAATAAACAGTGAATGGCAAGCTCTATAAAAATGATCCAATAAATTCCAAATGTAATAAACGTGCTGATGCCAACCAATGTGTGCAGTGGCATGCAACTGTGAACGTGTTGGTGAGGAGTGGGAATGTTTCTGTGCCACCAGTTGCTGTGCTGAAGGGGAAGCAGAGCCTGAGACAGGATGGGAAATGCTGGGTACCTGATTCTACCTCTCAGCTACACTGTGCTGGGCTAGCTTTCATTAGCAGAATAACACTGCAGAGAAGGGAGAGATTATGTATTGCAACAAATGACTAATCCATAAACTGGAAGAGTACGTGCTATTCTATTACTTCGATGCCTTTTCCTCTGCCTAAATATCCAGAGATATTTTCAAGATAGTTTGTGGTCACTTTGGTACCCACGTTGTTGTCCCTTTCTGCTGCCATCTTACAGTGCGTGTTTTATCATAAGCAGTCAAATCATCATAATTTACACCTAACCACTTGGTTTTCTTAGGTCCGAGGGAAAAGGAGCAGTGGAACTTGGATGCTGGTGGTTTGGAGAGTGAACCTCAATAGGAGCATTAATAAAAGTATGTACAGAGTGTTAGCTCAGGCCATAGAAGCCTCTGGTGAGGAAAGGAGAACAGTGACTTGCTGTAGGGGTAGTTACTGACTTACAAAAAAATCCATACAGTAATAATTATTCTGAAAAGTTATTGTGTTACTTGCATGAAAATGAAGATGCTTAAATCTTTTTATCATTATATTGATTAAAAAGCAGAAAACACTTGTTGATGGGAAGGGGGTAATTTGTGGAGCTGACAGATGAGAGTGATGCAGATAAAGCTATGGAGGAGGGGAGCAGGAGGGAAAAAGCTTATCTCAAATCCACTAGCAGCAGAGTACTTTGAGGAAAGGGTCACAGCTGGAAGTGACAGGATGTTTGTTGGCTTTGTCATTCATTCTACATGGCAGTCTCTTTCTCTGACTGCCCTCTAGCAGTCTGCATTGATTTCTTCATCCAGTTAACCCCTGCTATCTACTTGCTTATAGCACTAGTGTTTTCCTGTAGTTAGCAATCTGTGTATTTAAAAATTCTTCTCTGTTATATCCTTACATTGTCCAGTCCCACTCACCTGACAGAAGTTCAGATATTCAAGCGATCCTATGGCCTGTACGCTTGCTCCTTTTGAGCATCTAAGAAATGAGAATAATTCAGGTTTCAGGAGGGGGGAATTGGTGATAATTCAATCATCCCTTTTTATTTCACCAAAGACACTTTAATTTTACAGGAACTGGAAATAAAAAGGAGGGAAAAACCTTCAGGAGGCTAGGGATGTGAAATCATACAAGCTATCAGCAGGAGGCAAAGTGTAGATGAGGAGGGTATTTCCACAGGGAATTCTTCTAGTGATAGGAAGTATTGCCTGGAAGAATAGCCACAACAATTTCATAAGTAGGTTCTGGTCAAAAAGGAGTAATCAACGTATCTGTGATTGAATGCATATCTCCAGGGAAGGTATGGTTAGGAAAACAAATGAATTACAGATAAGGACTAGAGGAAAATAGAAGGTATGTAAGGAAATGGCTGTAGGAAAATGATGCTACTAAATATAATTGGGTACAAATATGATGTTGATGTTCTTATTTTATATGTTTCATAGGCATTGCATGATAAAGTGATGTGCAGGGGGATAACTGCTGAGTATTTGATAGTCTTACATTGCACCTTGTTTACACACAGTCCTGTTAGAGTCAAGATTAGGGCTGTTTAAGGACAGGTAAGAATTGCAGAAGATACCTTGTGATTATACGTGTAAGCAGATCTCTGCGAGCCACTTAGAGACAATGAACAGAGCCGGATGTGAAGAAGCTTTTTTTTTTCATCCCAAGTTATAGCCCAAACTTCTCTTTGTTTAAAATTTGGTGAAATTTGAAGGAAAACTTATTCTTGTTTCCCTATAACTCCAATGGCTACAGCTTAGTATGTATAGCTGAGAGGACTGCCCTTCCACCAGAACACCTATGTATCTCCTGTTCTGTTCTCTAACTTTCCTCAGATAGTGACTTTTAATGTTTGGAACATTACTGCTATGTAATCTGAACCATTTTGGCAGATCCAGATGGTGGTTAATACAACTTCATCTTGACAATGCCAGAGGAGCTTTAAAGCCTGCTGTAATAGCCCTCTGGGGCTGGCAGAAATGATGGTCTGGAGCTGCCTCTGTGCTGCCTAACCCTCACTGAGGTCCCTGCTCTGTCAAGCTCACAGCTGGCTCCAGCTCTTGGCTGTGTCCCTGGGTGGCTGGGAGCCTGCCTGCTTTGAAGGATGTAGATAACTGTTCTCTTCTGTCCACTCTTTTCAGTCAGTGGGGTGAAGCTGGTAAGGAATGTTTTGAGCTCTTCCAGATGGTAGAGTTGAACATGTGGAGAACCACCTTGTTCTGTAGGAGGAGAGGACAGGGCAAAGATTAAAGAGCATCCTCAGGCTCTTGTAGCTGTGTGTGATGCCCTGTGACAGATGAGCAGTGTCAGGGCTGTACAGTAGAAAGTAATGGGGGGCTCTTGCAGGCTTTCTGGGGGAAGAACTTACTGCTGTGAGGGTCTTCTTGGAAGGATGCTAATTAATTGAAAGGTTTATCAGCTGTTTGCCAAAGGAGATGTTAATGTTGTTTGTAACTAATTTGGTTTACTTGCACCATCTCTCTTTGCTCTTCTCCCTATACTCCACATGTTTTGTTTTCTTTTTCCCCCACGCTGAATTGCTGCAGACTTCCTGAGCATTAAACCAGTAGTCTGAATTTGGTAGCAGTGTGCTGTTGTGCCCGTAATAACAGCAAATTGGTAGCATCAGCCTCCTTACTGTCTAGTTTAGGCTGCTGTGCAGAGCACATGAAGTCAACATTAATAATGTCAACAGAATATTACAACTGTGGATATACTGGAACTGTACCACTGCACGTACGCTCTTCTTTCTTGCTTTAACGACAAGTGGCTGCACATCGGCGCTCAGACATTCATTTTGATATCTTCTTTCTCATGAAGCTATTTTTTTTTCTTAACATTAAGGATTCTTTTTCTAACACATGCTCAGATCCCATATTTCTACCTTAATCCTTTCCTTTATCAGTCTTGAGTGCTGGGGATTGACTAACAGCCACTCTGCTAAGAGACTTGGCCACAGGAGACTGGGATTAATAGAGTCATACTGGTAGGACTTTCTGCTCCTCTCTGGAGGCTGACTATCTCTCACAGACTTTTGGCTCTGTGCAGTGAACATGAGCTAAAGCAGAGACTGTCTATTAATCTTCTAAGTTGAAGATTAATTTTGATTTTTCACCTTCGCTTGTTCCTTTTGTGACATTGGTATCTACAGTGAAGCAAAGACATTTTAAGACAAATTCTTCAGTGAAGTTTCTTTGAATTCTTGCTTGGTGGGAAGTTTGGGCACTGGGAAAAGGAGCCAAGATGATGAATGAAAGCATCTGAATCCAACTGAAGCCATTGCTGTTGTGACGCGGGAGAAAAGAGCTTTCGCTCGGGAAAGGACATGTGATTTGAACCTTCACAATGCGAGCTGAATAGGCAGTGCTTTCATATCTGCTATTAAAAAATGGTTAAAGAGGAATGGAAATAATTCATTATTCAACAAACTATAGAACATGGTGTTTTAATTGGAATGTTTTTTCTAGTGAAGTTGTATTGTCAAATCAGAAGTTTTAGTGCCTAACACAAGAATTGTATTAAAAAAAAAAAATATATATATATATTAGAAATAATCAGAAATGTAATTCTTGTCTTTTCTTTCTTGAAGGGTGGGAAAATCTAAGATATTTGCTCTGTTAATCAATGTCTTGATTATTTCCATTCCAACAGGCTATAGCTTTTAAGAATAATAATAATAGTAACAGTCTTGGGAAAAGGGCCAGTATTTTTACACAGATTTCCATGTGCATGGATTGATGTGTGTGTGTGTGTGTGTGTGTGTAAACAACCACTTGATGGCTAATAAAACAGTTGGCTGTCTTAAAGTAGCGTTAGCTCGTTAACTTTGGGTAATATCAAGGCTATTCTCTTATTTGATTGTGTTGTGGGAATTTTACGAAGGAGATGGCAGCGGTAGTTGTCACGTTGACACTCTTGCTTTTAACAGATCGATTTTTGTTTGGGTTATTATTTAATCAGTAGTGTAGACTAATGTAGGTATATTCTGGCCCTGAAAAATTGATGTGGTCAAGTAGCACAAAAAGGAGTTAATTTTAATGTTCAAAATTACATTACTGCCTGGTCAGGTGCTATGGCACAGCTTTACAGTACATGTAGGGCAATACTGCTGAAGTTGGGCTTGTGCTTGGTTGCTTTCAGGATGCTGTTAGCTCTGTTGTAGAGATTTTTGCTTAAGGTCAGCTGTGGGAAGGGAAAGGTAAGTCAGAATATTTCCTGTCTCCCTTCTGTTGCAGACAGCGTTGGTAAGGATGCTCAGAGTGTGTGGGTTTGATCATTTGATAGCTTTCTCAATGGGAGGTTGCACAGAGGTTTTTTAGTCCTCTGGTTTGTGAGGGAAGACCCATCTCATAAAAATGGAAACAAATTATTTGCCTGCAACTCTTTTTCTGGGTATTAGTGTTGTGTTTTTTTTTTCCCTTTTCATTCTCTTTTCCCCTTTGCCATTTTGATACATAGGAATAGAAATAATAGGCAAAGAAAACACCTCAAATCTTGAAAAATGAATCACTTTCAAAGCTTTCTGTGGAGAACTATAGTCTTATTCATCTTGCTCTAAGTAAGGAACTGAGCTAGTACAAAGTTGGCTCATCCTTGCTTTGCTCTGAATCCCTGTCAGGAGATCAGGAGCTAATGACTCTTCTTTGCTATCGAGATAGTGGCATATTCTATTTACCATCATCCCTTGTGCAGCTAGGGCAGAAGGGAGTGAGAGAGGATGGGATAATCTCTCTGGAAGGCAGCATTTAACACCTGTCTGGTAGGAGATAATTGCTGCCTTCCTGGGGGATTAGCACGGGGAACTTTATTACAGTGGAGTGAAACTGTACTCAGCTATCTCTCACCAGATGGATGTCAGACTACTTTGTCGCAGGAGACACAGAGCACGGAATGAAAGATGCATGAATAAAGTGTGTTTGTGCAGATGAAATGTGGTTTGTGCCAACCTCTCTGCTTCAAAACTGAATAGAGATTTTTCTTGCTGCTGTCCTACTTCAATGCTGTGAGGAACACTTGGGAATGACTGAAGTGGTGTCTGTGCTGGAGTCAGAGGAGTGGCAGAGCAGGAGGCACATCTGTCTGTCACCTTGCCTGCTGAACAACAAAGGCAGTGTTTCACAGCAGTGTGGCTTTTGGATAGGAAGCCCAAAAAAGCAACTGTGATCAGAACTCTGGGGCATTGTGCCTGTGTTGCTCTCCCTGGGCAAGCAATGTTAAAGATAGCTTGGGAGATGTTTGCTGCTACTCTGGCCTGTTCCTGCTAACATCCCTGGGGATTTGCTGGCACAGCAAGCTGTCAGCTGGTGCACTTCAGAAAAGAAGACTCTCACCATCCGTTCCCTAGCTAGTATCCTTGGTGGCTCTCTTCTGCTCTGCAGGCACGCCTTGGTGTTTCTCCACCAAGTTGTGGTGCCCTGCAGTGCGTAACAATCTTTGTGGCTTCCCAATAATTATTTTCAAATGCATATGAAATAACTGAAACTGTGTTGTAAGAAGAAAAAGAAGTCCCATGAAATCTGATGCTGTGTTTAAAGGATGTTGGTGCATTTTCAGCAAGTGCGCTTTGCTTGTATGTGGATCCTCAGTGTGGAGTTCTTAATTGTTAAGTGATATATGAAGAATCAAATAGCTTGTACAAAAGACAAAAGAAAAGAAGCTGAAAAGGTAGAAAATGGAAATTCAGGGACTGGCAAATGTTTTGTACGCCAGCTAGCAGAGCATATTTGCAGTTTGAATGCCATTGCCTTGCATCAGCTGGAAGAATAAGTTGATAACTTCCTGATTTTGCTGTTCATTTTCTTTTTATTTGAGTCTGTTTTCACATGGATTGCAAATTACTGCAGTCCTTTTCCTATAAGCCTGAATGAGGAATTACATCACTTGTTTGTATGCGGTACATAGAGCTTAAGTCTCATGGGAATGACAAGTCGTTAGCCTGACTATTTAATCATACTGTGATATGGAGAAAAATATTTGTAACTTTACAGTCTGTCATAGAACATCATCATGCTTTATAATTTTGTGCCCCAAACGAGAAACTACTTAACCTTGCTTTGCAGTTCTCCCATTGTTCTGGAATTGTTGTTTGAGCAATGACACTTAATTTGCAGTGCAGAATTATTTTAATAATAGAGAACACTCGATTTCATCTAATTAATGACGTTCACTATATATAATAATCTGAGAAGTGATAGTTACTGGAAGGTTGGTGATAGCTGCAGGATTCCAGGATAGAGGAAGAACTACTTACTAGTTTTCCAAAGAATAAAACCAGAGCAGTGAGGTAGTGGATGTGCAGCATTTTAATTTAGCAGTGATGCAAAACTCAATTTTGCTGTTTCCATTGTAGCTGTGTTAGCACTGTCAATACAGAGCCCTCCCAGTACTGCGTCAGTTTCAAAATTAATGAGTGTTTCTTGGCTGATGGTGATGGAAGAAGACAGTCTTGTTTTATTGTGGACTTTATCCTGAACTTGAACTGCTATTTATTTTTCATCTTGCACAAATGCGTATTGCTTTATAGTGGTCCTTGTTGAATAAGGTTGCGGCCTCTGAAAGTGGAATGGAAGTCTGAGCTCATCTTTTCAACTTGAGATATTGTTATTAGAAGTCTTTGGATATATTTGGTAACATTCATAACTTCTTATGCCATTTCAAATGAAATTTGAAAGATTTGACTGTCAGAAATAATAATTCTAAATCATCTTCAATTTGGGATCCTTTGAAAATTGTCTTCCATCTTACTGATGTGTCAGGAACTGTCTGTCTAGCACGCAAGAAGAGTCACAACCCAACACATCATCGTGGCCTGAAAACCCCTGATGCTCAAGATTTTATCGCAGTGAGGAAGTGAGAAATGATCTGTTTGTGTTTACAGTGCTTTCCTGTCACACAGTGTGACTGGTGTTAATAGAGAGGGGACCATAACTACCAAAGGTGTTTTTGGCTAATGTGTCCTAATGTTGCATTTGTAGGAGGCAAGCAATCAGCAGTAAAGTTTCTTAATGCACTATGGCTAAATATAGCTTCTTAAAATGCATCAGCTTAATTTCTTGTTATCACATGAGCATAAATAGGGGGAAGCTTTTTGCCTTCACGTGCTTTGAATACGTGCATTTTTAGCATGCCTTTCTATCATGCTGGAAGCGTTCAGCACTGACACTAATTTCCTGTGAAACCAAACGATCAGAAAATAGTGAATGATCTAGTAATCAGAATCAGCGAGTGGAGTTTAATTCATTTGCCTGTAGAGTGCTTGCCAACACTGTCGTGTAGAGCTCACTGCTGTTCCAAGAGCCACTTGTGCTTATAATAATTAGAGTTCCAATGATCTGGAACTGCTTGATTCAGCTAAAGTTTTGGCAGGTGGCTGACACACTGAAGCGTATTTAAATGCTGTGATAGCCTTGAAAAAGTCACATCAAATTACGTGCCTCTCATGCTGGTGTAGTCATCAAAAAACGGGTGGCCAATCTATCAGCTGTGGATGTGTAGGTATCATTTTACGTCACAGAAAACCTTTACATGAATGATTGATTTGGAGGAAGAAATGGATGGGGAAGCGTTGGCTTGCCTTACAAGTTTTACTTATAAATTAAGTGGTTCCTCTATGTATTTTCATGTATGCTATCTTATGCATGCTTAGCAGTATTAGTAAGCATTCATAACTGAAATTATGCCTGATGAGGCTGTCTAGATGTGGAAGTACCAGGTTATAGAACACCAGGTCTTTCAATGAGCTAAGGACTTTCCTCTGATCATTTACTGGCTTTTTAAATGTGATCCTAAACTTTCTTTTATCATCACATGCAGTACCCACATAAAAAATGCCTGCTGATAACTCCAGCTGACTTCAGTAAGAACTGAGGTTTTCAACCTTAAAGAAACTTTGTGCAGTTTTGTACACCGTTCCCTGTGATTAATTCTGCTATGTCAAACCATGGTACTGTTTCATTTGTTGTCAACAGCCTTTGTGATACCTTGTTTACTTGTACGATTTCTTTGGGTGGAATCATCTGATTCATTTATTAACAGCAGTAGATGCTTGTTTAGGAGAACTAGAAACAGAAAATAAATTGAAATAATTTGTTTTTATTTTTGCTTTTTTTTTTTTTTTTTTTTTTTTTTTAACTTGTAAAACTCAAGCCAAAGTGAAAGTAACTCAGATTACTACATTTTCATCAAAGTTGGGGTTAGGAGTTTTCCTGTTTCCCCACTTACAAAGCTGTTGGATTGCCAAAAGCCACACAGCAGTTATAATAAAAACTTGCTATGCAAGGGTGCTTGTTTTGTGGCTTCTAGATATTTGAGGCATGGCATAATGCCTGCCTTGTGAGCTGTCAGTGTCCACCTGTGCTTTGTGAGGGTCCAGTAGCAATATCTCTAGCACTTCTGTTTGTATCTTCAGCAGGAACTGTCCTGTAAACTGAGCATTGCCATCTCTTAGATGTCAGGCTGTGAGTTAATTGCAGGTTTTGGGTACAGAATTGCCAGCACTGCCTCCTTGTGAGACAGTTTTACTTGAGAACTGGCAAAGCCTACTACCTGCAAGTGTTATTTGACATATGAACTTAAACACTCTGCTGAGTGGTGATGAGGGAATTGCATTTTTCCAGACTGCAGAGAATCTTTTGGGTTGGAAGGGATCCTTCAATGTTGTCTAGTCCAAATCCCCTGCAGTGACAGGGGCACCTACAGCTCCATCTGGAGCTCAGAGCCCAGTTCAACGTGATCTTGAATGTCTGCAAAGGCTTCCACCACCTCTCTGGGTAATTAACCTGTTCCAGTGCCTCACCACCCTTCCTGTAAAAGCAAAAAACAGCCAAGAACAACAACAAAATCCTCTATACTTATGTTCTTTAATTTTCTCCTATTTCTTCTTTAACGTTCTCCTTGCACACCTTTCTACTCAAATTTTTGTATCGTTGCTGTTTTCCCTTTGTAACTCTTCCTTCCCTCGCTGGCCTGAATAATAGAGAGTTGACAGAGAGGTGACGTTGAGTGCCATAAGGGTTGTGAAGTGCTTACACAGCTTCTATTGTGATAGGGAGTGACTACTTGAGAATGATAGGTGGGTGCACATAGGCACAAGACCTCATGACATACGTACTTAGTCTTGGTATCTGAACATCTAAGCTCTATTCTTTACAAAGTCTGGGTGCGTAGCACAGTACTTTCCTTCTTCTTTTATCCATTCTGACTTCAGTACTCTCTGAAGAAGTCACTTACTCTCAGTCAGTGTCATACCCCCAAGGGAAGAAAATGTAAATCATCTTTTAGTCTTCTCAGTAATAACATAAAAGTTGGATAGTAAGTGCCTGAAATGAGGTTTGAAAATGAATTCTCTGCCAATGAACGTTATGATTCTTTTTTTCTTGTGAGCACAAAACTTGTGTGTAGGGTTCTGCACTACATAAACTGTTTTGTAATTTTGTAAATAAAGCACCAGTGGGCTTTTCAGTGTGCAGAAGGAGGTCTGAAATCTTGTATTCAAGTGATTGATCTCAGCTTGAAAACTCAAATGTGAATGCACCCAAGCTGTTCCATACACTCAGTGCAACAAAGCTGGAAGCACATATGCACGTGCACAAATCGTCTGAAGCAGATCTCCTTGAATATTCAGCTCTTAATGTGTAACATTTAATAGCTAAATGCTGAGCTTAAATAAGGCTCTTTTGATGATGAAATGATTAATAAAGTGGTCTGAAACGGAGTTCACAGCCTCTCTCTGGGGAATCTTGCTTTGCCAATTCTGGCAAGATGGCCTCCTGCAGCAACAGAATCAGAAATGCCAAGAGTAATTGAAGTCTTTAATTACATTTCCTGCTTTATTTCAAGGTATCAAATTTTATTATTTTTTCTTTTTTTTTTTTTCCTTCTTTCTTTTTTTGAATTTTGGTGGTGTTGAAAATGTGTATAGGCTTCCTGTGAGCCCTTGGCTTTCTGAAAATAATAAGATGACTACAAAGGAAAAAATTAGTCCCTTCAAGAAATAACTACAGCCTTTTGCAAGCCTTTTCAAAGTTCTGTCAGGCATAGTGCAAGTTTACTTACAAGTACTGTTCAAATTTAACTCTGTGTTAAAGAAGGATCTGAGAAAATAGGATGGTGCAGCTAAAAGGAATCGTATGTGCCCAGGCTCTTCAACCCTCACAGCATGAGCCATGTCTTAATTCATAAATCACAGAGATAGGGCAGAAGGAGGTGATAGCAGCTAAGCCATTTCTTATCAAGACAACTTCTTAACTCTTGTAAAAGGTTAACACCACCATCATCCTTGTCCATGAGGAAACACAAAAGGGCCTCTGGAAGGTTGGGTACCAGCAACAGAGGAGTGGGGAAATCAACTTGCTCAGGCTGCAGTGTTTTCTTGATGCACAGTATGCTGCTTTTAGCACCACAGTGTTCTGGCCTGGGATCTAGTCTGTGCATTGGTGCACTTAGTTATAATGTCATGTTTATGCCAAATCATTCTGATGAAGCTGTTTGGGATTTGTGCTCTCCTGGAGTGAAAATGGTGCATTAAAGGCAAGAGACAACTCTCCAAATAGTTTTATCCTCATGTTGCCCATTTAAGTAAATACGTGATTCAAATGCTCTAACTATGGTTAGGTTTTGCAGTACTATGTAGGATGTTCCAAAAGTAATTCCTCCTATTTATTTTCATGAAAACTACAACAGATGCCAAGAGCACAGTAACAGTATTTGATAAAGAAAATTCTCAGCTACGGAACACTTTTACAACATGGGCACCACCATTAGCTGTGGGTTTTTGTCAGTGATGAACAAGAGTCTGGTATACAACACTTGTTCAAATCTGCACTAGAGGAGGTGACCCAGCACTGCTGTCACTGCTGCTGAAATGCAGCACCCGCCACATCACTGTGCTCACATCCACTCTTGGGTCTCCATCAGCATTCAGCAGATGTCACTGAATGCCAGTGGGTGCCATTTATTCCTCATGGAGGAATTGAATTATGCTGCTTTGCTTCATCTTCGCTTCCATGTCAGATGCCATTCTGTCACAGCCCCTCTGCTGCCGTCTCTCACACAATAACAGATTGGAATGGAATATTGGAGCAAGGTTCAACCTGTACTGCCATACCACCAATATGTTGTGGACCAGCATAATGATATAGGAGGCAATACTTCTGGAGCAGCCCTCATGCCTTTCTGCCTTCACTTTTTTTTCAGTTCTACTTCTGTCATCCTGGTTCTTCTGGTAATGAATACGAATCGGAACTGACATTATGCAGTATCTGTATCTTGCTGTTGTGATGATTAACCTTTCAGATGGGTTTAGTTTTATTTTTTTCTGCTGGAATAGAGCAAACAAAGCTGAGGCTTTGGCCTGAAGACCTTCTGTTCAACACCTCTTACATTTTGTCTCTAAATGCAGTTTATAGTGATGCTGGATGTCACCGATGGGCTGTTGGTACATGAAGCTAATGTGTGTCTTCCTGAGGGACTCCTGTTATCTTTTGTGTTTCACTTGGCCAGAGCTTTCAAACCGAAGGCATAGATCTTCCTCGTGGAAGTCCAGCCTGTCACTTCTGTTGTGATGGTTTTGGTTTAATTTTAAGCTGATGGCAACATTTCTTATAACATAACAGGGCCAAATTCCTTCTTCAAAGACATTACAGCAGACATCTCCTTCAGGCTGTGCTGTCAGAAGACCTAATCTCCTATTTAGGACCAAAATGGCTTAATTTCCAGAATTTCTCAGGGTAATCAGCACAGCGAGGACATCTGGACCTGAGCACCTGCCCAAACAGTGCAAGTTTCAAAAGTTGTTCACTTCTAGGTGCATAAATAGCCGGGGGGATTTTGCCTTAGGAAAAGTGGAAGTAAAAGTGCGGGCTACTTGACAGGTTTGTGAATGTCCTGAAAACTCAGCTCTCAGCTTTTATGAAGGCAATAGCTGTTTTTTGTGTTCGGATTTTCTGTGCATGTGGATTGATTTCAAATATTTGTTTCATTTTATTTTTACTTACGCTTTATATTTTATTTTTACTTCTCATGGGAGGTGTTCTTTCTTTCTTTTTTTTTTTTTTTTTTTTTTTTTTTTGGAGAGGGAAACACAACTGAAATATTACAAGATCGCTTCGCTTCTTTTTTTGAGCAGAATTCCACCTTTGAATTTATTTATTTCTTTACGCATGCTTTGGTTCATTGAGATGCCAACTGCAGCAGAGTCCCTGGTGTGCTTTGTCTGTGTTTTGTCGGTGCTTGTTTTACAAAACCTACCTCTTGCATGACAACGATTATTTGGTTTAAAGCGATGGAAATTCTGTCCCCAGAGGGGTGGTCATTGGAGAAATTTTCTTTATTCTAAGCATATGTATTTGCTATACATGGCTGCATGTGGATAAACAACGTTACTGACTTTCATACTTCCACTGTAAAAAGAAAGCAGCAAAAAAGTGACACCTCCAAAACTCTCAGCGTTCTTGCTGGGGAATTAATTAGTGACAGCAGGGGAATGTGGCAGCACCCACCCAGAGTGCTGCACATAGTGATGTCTGAAGTTTGGTGTTTTCTTGTCCTTTATTCTGCCAAAGGCTGATGCATCGTTTTGGTGGAGTAATCCCTGATGTGTGCTCCTGCAGCGATGAGGGGGAGCCCAGGAGCACAGCCTCAGCCTCACCAGCTGTAGTAGTCACCCAGCAGGTGTCTTGGTTGAATTGATCAGTAACATCTCCTTCCCTTTGGTGTGAGGGTACATCGCTTTTATAGAAGAAATTTCTCACTTTCAAATGGGAATCTGCTTTGGAGCTGAATAAAAAAATACAGCTACCTGTTTCTTTCTTCCATGAAGGTGTGGAAAATGTCACTGGACAGCAAAGGCTGTTCTTGTTTGTTCTTGTGCTCTAGAGTTTGTTGTGCTTCACTTGTGCTGTATGTATAATTCTACAGTCTGGAATGGAAAACCAGCTTCGGTTGAGAAATTTTCTATACGTGAGCACAGTGCTCTGTCCTGAGGTACCACTTACAAGTTCAGAATGAACTTGCTTAGTGGAAAAGGGGGAGAAAGAGACTCAGCTATTAAAGTGAAATTTATGGTGCTATCTGCAAAAATGAATACTTTATATTTTTTTCATAGTTTCCCTAAATTCTCATGCTCGTACTTAGCTTGAACTCTGAGATTCTTTCTCTGCAATGTCTCTGAATGCAGCCTTCCCTAACCTTCTATGCAGCTAGGAGTGGCAGTGAGGCTCTTATTTCAGCTGCGGAGGTGTTTCTTTCTCTGCTCTCATCTAATTAATTCTTGCTATGTTTATGCTTGAACCTGCTCTTTT
Organism: Tetrao urogallus; assembly: GCF_951394365.1. Classification (NCBI taxonomy): domain Eukaryota; kingdom Metazoa; phylum Chordata; class Aves; order Galliformes; family Phasianidae; genus Tetrao; species Tetrao urogallus. The sequence continues at coordinate 3,485,723 of NC_136825.1, forward strand.
GCAAAGATCTTTTTCCTTATCTGTTGCTTGGACCGTGTCATTGCTCTCTTTATATTCCTTCCTTGCCTCTTTCTTCATCACGTCACATCAAATCTCTGGAGTTCACTTTTAAGGCCTTTCACAGCCTGTCTGTGCCTTACCGCTTATCTTATGGCTGATATCAGAAGTCAGCTCCCACATCTGATCAGGCTCGGATGCCAGTCCCTATATCCCAGCTGTTAAATATTAAGAGGAAACAGCTTTGTGCTTTTCCCTCATCCCTGGGAAAAGATACACGTGTGCTCACTACAAAGCCATCTCATGGTCCTTTCAGATTACTCTTTTAAAACAAATTCCTAAACTCTGTTTTGTTGCAATGTCTTCAAAGCTCCTGAGAGTGGCTGGCTGCTGAGACAGACTGGTGTTGTGTGATGCAGCCTCAGTCCTGGCTTGCTGTTGATTTCTGTGCTCTTATCTGCCTAAATTCATCTCTTTTCTCATGTGGCAGATTCTTGGCATGGGCCATCCTTTTCTTTTGTGTCTGTATAGCCTCAAACAGGCCTTAAGCTATACAGAAATGCCAATAAAATATAATATGTAATATGAACAGAAGTGTTTATCCTCTTTGTGCTGTCCGTAAGCTTGTGTTCCTTAAATGTCTGAAACATTAGAAGGGTGAAGATGCTTCTTTGGAGCATACATTTTTCTCTTGCTCCTTACAGTGACATGCTGAATTTTACTGTGTTTTGTGTGCATAATTGCTCTTGGCTCCATTTGAAAACTCCATTATAAAATAACTCACCTACACTGGAGTGCAGAGTTAAGGCTAAGCAGCTTTTTGATTATACTTGTTTCAGAGTGTATACAGGCGGGCAGAAACTGAGACAGGTTCATGGGTGAGAAGAGCCTCTTCCTTCTCTGTGCCAACACTGGGCGTGTAGTTGCACACAAATAATGGGAGCGATCTGGCTGAACATAGACACAGGAGAGGGGAAAAAAAAATGCAACTAAAAAGAGCAATGGCCGTGTAAGCTTCCTACTCTACTTTGCTAGGAGGTGCTGAGAAGTGCAGGCGCAGGGACATGTGGAAGCAGAGCAGCAGCCAGAAGGCAGAGGTTATCGCATGGCTGCAGCCAGCCCTTGGATTACAGCTATCGTGGGACTGCAGGCACCAGCAGGCATACGAAAACTCAGGGAAAACGGGAGCAGCAGAGATGCAATGAACAAAAATAGCAGGGTTGTGAACTGGGCAGTATATCCTCCACTGCAGTGCTCTCACAATGAAAACTATCTGGAAACATCCATCTTAGCACTGATTGTTTCTTATGTCCCTTTGACAGTGCAAGGTTACTTGAAAATTAGTTGTATTTCCAGAGTAGGGGGGTGTGTTCACACATCTTTAATGCAGTATATGTTTTGATTTAGAAAAAGAAACAAATATGAACTGTTCATTTCAGGTAGGATACCATTTTAGCAGTTAGCACCAATGCTTTTGGGAGCTTGTGAATGTGAAAGGGAAGGATATTTGAGTAGGGGCTGTTGTAGCCTTTAAGGGAGAAAGTATGCCTGCACATGTATATATCTATATACAATCTTTTATTATCTCTCTTTTTTTTTTTTTTTACACTGGATGCATACCTAGGTCATTCAAAACAAATAATAACGTTGATTCTGTGAAACCGTCTCAGTCATGATAGGAAGGAGGCTGAGGAAAAATTCTGAAAAATTGAGTAAAGGTTTATTTTGACATTCTTTAAAATTCTATTCTTGTTGAGTGACAGTTCTTGGAATACATCTTTTAATGCAAGTGTAATGATGGGGAAAATGCAATAAATAGGCACTTTGAGCTGAACTGTGTGAATTTAGAATGGTTTGGTGGGACTTCGAAGGCTGAGGAAGTACAAGAAATGCTGTCTGGTCTTAGGGGAAGACTTCTGGAGAGTTGGATGTATCAGATACAAAACCATTGTGTGTCAGACTAGAGACTTCTTGCGAAGAAGAGCAAAATTAGGGTGCCCCTATGTAACTGCAGACCCAGAGAAGATCTCAAAAGGCCACTCTGTCCAGCTTTCTCCATCAGGGTGCAGTATACTTATAAGATCTGTCACTGCAGCTTCCAGAGGCAGTCCATTCCAGTACATTGCTTAATCAGCTGCTTAATGTGGCTCTTCCTTTTTTCAATGTAAATCCATTGCTATTTGCATTGGTTTTCACAGCTATTGATAGCACACTTCTCTTCCCCACTTCCTTTTCTTTAAAAATCACCATCGGTTTTCCTTTGCTTTTATTTCCCTTTATTTTTTCCCATTTTTCCCTTTATCGTATTTAGTTCTATTTTACTTCAAGCTTAGCAGCCACACTTGTTCTCTGGTCTGAGGAAGGATGGAATGTATCTTTGGGACCTCTGAGTCTCGTTGTCAGTTGGTGTGGATGGTTGTTCTGGTTGCACTTCATCTTCCTAGCTTGTACAAGAGGGTGCAAAGACAGAACTGTCCTTAGAATAAAGGACTTTTGGGAATCCTGCAGTCTTAGATGAAAAAGGATGTCATGGAGAGGAAGTTTCTGCAGCAGGGGATTAATGGGTGATTGAGTATTTTCTTAGAATTCAATCACTGTATAAATTCCTAGTAGGCCTTAATTATACTCGTCTATGCATGATTCCACATGCCTTAGGCAAGTAAATTTTTATTATAGTTGAAGAGAGACTTTTCTTCTCTGAGAACTACAAATGTAGCCTGCTGGTACGCATCAATCTGCTTGTTTCCTTTTACATGTTTTAGATGTATATCTGATGTATCTTTACAAGCTCTGTGTTTCTAGTTCCCAGATCTTCAAAAAACTGCTTGAAAGTACATGACTACTCAGTTTTCCCAGGAAATTTGTGCTACAGGCAGTGGAAGTAAGGTGCACTCAGAACTTTGTCTGCTATTTTTCTGGTTAGGCGTAAAAGCAATAATGGTATGAGGAAGCTAAATCCAATAGTAGAGATGGAGCAGCACATTGCGTGTTGCGAAGTTCTTGCTGGTCTTCATACAGGAATTGTAAATTTTGCTAAATATTCAGCCTTGTGGGGACTGCGAGCCAAGTGCACAGGCTCCCTGAGTTTAATATCTGCAGGAAGCAAGTTCAAAAATTTTCCTTTGCATTCTTACATAATGTTGGAAAAAGGTACTTGGAAAATACTAAAGGAAAAAAACAAACCTAGAATACTGAAAAACTGGCATCTTTTGTATTTCAGCATAGCTTCTTTTTCCTGCCCCAGCAGGAAAGTACGGAGAGAAAAGTGATTAAAAATGTTGTCTCCACTTTCTGTGGTGATGGAGGGGATTATTTTCAGACCATCTGTATACATATAGGAAAGCTTTTAGATTGTATTTATTTTCTCAGATCTTTGCTCTCTGTGAATTGTGTGGGATGGCAGGGCATGCGTTCAGGACAGCAGCAGAAGCGTTAACAAATGATACCAAAGCTTGTCTGGCGCTCTGTGCTGTGAGACAAGTTGCACATCCTGTAGCACTCACAATTTTTCACAGTAGTATCCACATAGTTTTGTGTAGTGGAATATATTCAGCAAGGTCATGGGTTGGATCCAAGATTGGATAATTTGCAAAGGATAAACAGGAGGAAGAAAGATAAAGGTCTGTGTGAGGTGTGTGCAACTGTCTAACAGCACTGATTTCAGAGAAGTAAAGTTGAGGATGGGGCACGGAAAGAAGAGTACTTGTACAAAGTACTCATCTGGCTGCCCAAGAAAACAAGTGTTGGCCAAATAAACCCATGGCTCTGCAAACTGGATTCTGCATTTCTAGCAAAGTAGTTCAGCTTTTCTGCCAAAGCTTCTGGTGTTCAGTGGCCTTTCCTGAGGATCTTTATTAGTCCAACTTTTGTTCTCAAACCTCTTGAAACATTTAACTCTGAAACCTTCCAATGTATTCTCCCGTTCCTTGGGCAAAGTCCTCCTCCGCTGACTCGTTCAGATCTACTTTATTTATGGTTCTAGTCATTGACAATTACCTTGGTAACTATAACTACAGACTAATTGGGAAGAAGCACTATTAAAACACTAAATAGATAAGCGAGCTAGAATTCTTTTAGCTTGTCAAATTGGTCCATTAAATCTGTGTGTTGTACCTGTAATTGCAAAGCTCCAATTATCGTACACTTAGTGAAAGGAGCGATAAGGTTTTCTGGAATGGAAAGAGATAAGAGATAAAAGTGAAAAGTTTTCTAATAATAACTTTTAGTAAAAGCTATCAAAGACAAATGTATACTTCTGATAAGAGCCAGAATATGAGAACTTGTGAAATCTGGTATCTCAAAGCAAACAAAATAAGGTCGAGTAGAAGTTGGAGGGAAATGTGATCACCTTGCACAAATGTTTTAGACATTGTAAGGTCTTTTAGTCCACAGTCTACTTGTATTGTTGCTAGAAAACGCTGTACTGATGTCTGTACAGCACTGGCACCAAGAGACTGTGGCGTCTGGAGATGGTTAGCACTTCATATGCTACAGAATGAAGGCTCTGACTGAAGGTGACATTCGTATTTCTCTCTGGGCAATCATGCAATCATCCTTTGTTTTGAAAATGCCACTTGCCCTGCAGGCTGTCTTGAGCTAAGTTGGAGAGAGATGACCAAACCAGGGAGAACTGAAACTCAGGTTTGAATTCAGGCACTGATGCAGACTTGAGTTTACGTGGAGGAGAAAGGAAACAGAAGTGCTTGTATTTCCACCGTAATTCACAGTGGTAGAAAGTTGAATAAAAGTATGTCCTTTCTCAGTACCTTTTAATCTGAATCTTTAAAGATGGAGCTGAAGTTTTGGAAAACTTGGACTCAATTTGTGAAGGCCTATAAAGGAGTAAGTACATACTGTGGGACCAGTAATTTTGGGAAATATGTGGAAGGAAGAGAACAGTGACCTTAATAGTGAGCAAAGAGGAAAGGATTGTTGTTATTAAGCAGAACTTATTTCACAGAAAAACAATACTGAACTGACTTCTATTTCTGAGAAGGGGGGAAAGGAAAAGGATAATTCCTTTTTGAGAGCCCAAGAGGCTTTATCCATTTAAAAACCAATTCTGTGCAAAATAAAGGCAAGCGAGCGTATGTATTCTAAATGGCACTTCAACCTCTCTCCAAAAAAAAGTCATCAGTGTTCAAATAGGCATCATTACTCTGCAGTGTTGCTTTCTTTCTCTTTCCCTTTTGAATAGTGGATTGCAGACGACATGCCTGATTTCTAATTAGCTTTAGAGATGTTGTTTGTGAAATTTTGCATATGAGGGAAAGGAATTTTATGTGATAAAAAACAAACAAAAAGGTGATCATTTTGGATTCAGAATGGCTTTGGAAATTTGGCTTCAAATGAAGGAATGTTTTCTCTTGAGTGGTTGAGATAAAGCAATGAAAAGATTCTTGCCTCTGAGAAATCAAAATGTTTGTTCCAAGCAAGTGAAGTCTGATGGCCACACAGTTAAAATTACACTTCTGATAACTTATTAAGCTGAACTTTATCTACTGAACCAATGGCGGGCAAGTGTAACACTGAAGATTTATGGACAGTTGGAAGGAGGAAGAGGAGTATGCTGGGAAGGAACACGCTGTCAGGTTCTTGTATCTTTCAAGACTTTAAAATCTGTATATACCATCTACCTGCTTTTTGTTTGAGCCTCGTTCTGAAAGAGATTTTTTGGTGAACTTAGTTTTTGTATAGGCTTCGTTTCATGGCTTACAAAGGAGGTAGGAAGCAACAGTGTAGTAAGATGCAGGATATGTTGATGGTAACAAATCTGTGTGTCAGAGAAGGAAGACTCTTTAAGCTAACATTGTCAATTAGTTCAGACTCTGGTCTTGAAAACCAGGTTTGTTAAAGCATAGAGTCTATTTACCAGCTGTAGTGCTGAAGGCTTTTATGAGGAAAGGTTCCCATGCTGGCATTTCTGTACATGAGGCTGATGGTGTGCTGCCCTGGTCTCCCTGCCACTGCTCCCCCTTCCCTGTCAGATGCTGAGAAATACAAAGAGCTTTGCAGCAATTCTTTCAGGAAATGGAGAGCAGAGAAAGAATTACTGGTTGGAGTTGCTCTGGGATATGCACATTTGAACTAGCACTGACCATCCCTGCTGTGTTAGCAGATGCAAGCAGTTTGGAAGGACATGTTACAAGCGAATCACCATTTAGTTGCTTAAAATGATTTTGCTGGGCACATCAGAACACTCATGTAGGAGGTAACCAGGCTTTGTAATCTTGCGGCAAGGAGGTGCTTCAATAGCGATGGTCCGAAAACTATAATTCATGTTTGTCTCCATGTAAATATATGTCAGTTTTCAAAGGTTATTAGTAAGAGAACAGCTTGAGTGTTGTTAAAAAGTGAAATATATGAAACCTTAGATTTTACTGTATTTCTGTAAGTAGAAGGAAGATAGGGTTATGTTGTGATTTATGTGTGGCAAATGTGTTAATGTCCTGTCTGACTGGATGAAGGAAAAGGCAGTTACTCAGATGTTTTTGTTTTGTTTTGTTTTTATAAAAAAAAAAAAAAGCTTTTCAGAATCTTGGATCATAGCAAATGATTCTTGGGACAATCCAATATCGAATTAATAAGAGAAGGATTAAGGTACTGACAAAAAGGGCAGAGATGAGAACTGGCTAAAGATTTTTGGCTGTGAGGACATGATCTGAAATAACACATTTCCCCAGTGTTTAAAAACTATGTCCAGATTCGCACTCTCTGGGAAGAGAATTGATACTGGAGACAGGTATGAGCTGCAGCTGCTCCAGTACTGTCTTGATGAGAAGCTTTCCATATGGAACAAGTTTGCTGAGTTTCCATGTGGGCAGAAACGACCAAGCAATATCCTTCTGTAACAGACAGCAGCAGCTCCAATGATTACAATGGAAATGCACTACTGCTTTTTCCTGTGCAAGTACATCTGCTAAAACAGCAGATTCTGATAGCTATTGTAAAACAAGGGATCTTGCTATTTCCTCTCCTTTTGGCCCCATTGTGCCAAACATTCGGGCAGTACACGTTACCTACCTGGGTAACAGCACAGTGAGGATGGATCATAGGATTTGCAGATGCTGGCCACTTATTCGCCTCACTCTCAGCTTATCAGTACTGCAGAAAGCAACCTGTTTATTTACAAGATGTTTGCAGATTCTGAGGGATAAAATATAACGACTTCATGAACATAATAATGCCTGAGAGGTCATAAGTATCACTGGAGATACTTGGATTGAATTTTATTAGCTAATATTCATGAAGTGTGAATGAAAAACTAAGCACTGCATCAAAAAAGATGTGCGGTGACACAAGCAGCAGACAATTCCACAGGATAAAATAATCTTCCGTGATTAATTTTAAAATTAAAAACAGCTTATGTTTAAATCCAGCCACTTTGTGCTTTTTTTGAACAGCAGGTTGGTGGGTTTTTTTGGTTGAGAAATGGAGGGTGGCTTTTGATAACGAGGTTTCTTCAGGGAAACCACATGTTCTGGGGTGAACCCCTTCAGAACTCCTTCTCTGAGCTGTAGCTGCAAAAAGAGGGCTTTAGTGTTATATGTTTGCAGCAGGAAGAGAGCCAGGCACTTGAACTGACATGATGGGTTCCCCTTTCACCTCCTGCCTCTACCTCATTAAACTGCAGTGATTAAAGAATTATCAAAATTTAATACTTCAAAACGACTGCACAAAAGCAGCTGCTTATGGGAAGCCGTCTTTAAAAAACTGTCGCCTACCTGCACAGAATTTCTCCCTTTTCCCCTGTGCATCTCTCCCTCCCTTGTGTGTTCTTCCCTTTAATTTATGGGGAAGCGGTGAAACCTCTGGCCAACTAGAGCCACTCCTGAGAACAAATATGGGCTCTAAATTATTTGAGCCCATCGGGTGTATTGGTTATTAAACCTCAGCTGGTCTAAGAAGGCAGATGGATGTGCTGTGTCATTGCCAGCTATATTAATTGCATACTAAAGATTTTCAATTTTTTAGGTAGAAATATGGAATAGAATTATAACTGGATTATTCAGGTGACTCTGACAAGCTGTAACTTTAGAGATGTATTAAAATAAATTGAGAGCAGTTCAGTATGATCAGGTTCTCTGTGTAGTCTACATGTGTTAAGCTGAGCCTGATTGGAAACAGAATTTGGTACTGAACCCCACATTCTTAACATCTTTCCATCAGTAGATCTCAGTGAAATAGATCTGCTCTCACTTTCATCACTTGAGACGAAATGCAAAGAAACCATGGAACTTGCCCGATGCCACTTGGAGGAGGAAGCTACAGTGTTATTGATGAAGTCTCTTTATCCCTGTTCTCAACCTATTGCAGTGTTTACAAATCTACACGGTTTCCAAGTGGATAACTGACTCATCAGCATCAGAAAGTGCCCTTAGAGAATGGTGCCTGGCCAAGGCTCTGTGTGGATTTTGCCAGCTGATGACACGACCTCTGGACAGTGGTGTTCCCTTGTACTGGTGAGGGTAGCTTTGAACTCTCTTATTCTCTTGCTTCAGCTCCTTGATGCAACAGTGGGGAAAAAAAAAAAAAACTCTTTCAAGCCTCTAATTCATCAAGTCTGCCTGCAGCTGACATAATGTGAATTTTTCCTGGATAGCAATAGATCCTATGAATTATGATACAGAGGCTGGCAAAAGTCAGCTATACCGCATGGGTGCTGATAAAGGTTGCTATCGGTGTAGGATAGGACTCGATACAGCTTCTTGTGCACTGCTGTTTTACCATTTTGAGGTTAGGTGCCTTGTGTGTGTAGGCATACAGCATCTTTAAGTAAATTCCTGACAGCAAATTACAAAAGAAAAACCTTGTTTTGAAAGAAAAAACTTCCTGTAGAATCTCAGGTGTAAACAAAATTTATGTAGTACTGCTTTTGTAAGCATCAAAAGCACCAGCCTTTAGCAATTCACAACATTAATAGTAGATCTGAAATATTCAGGGAAATATTTAAAGGTATAATTTAACAAGATCTGGATTATATATTGGGGGTTATTGTAAAGGAATCCCTTTGTTTAAATGATGTTTTTAAAATCAGTGCTCCTGAAGTTAATGCCATTAAATGCTCATAAAGTGTTCATGTTGTGTATGTGCAAACACACAGCAAAGATCTGTGGCTTCCAAAGCTTGTAGTCTGCATATAGGAGAAGAAAAGCACTGGTATAGGCAGATGGAGGAAGGGAGGCAAGGTGTTGGGCAGTCTAATGGATGACTGTGTTAGCATGCAGCTACTCTCAGACCATGCATAGAGCATGTTTCAGTCTCTTTTAGAAACTTATCCTCAGTCTATTCGAGACACATGCTACACCTGCATGGTTGAAGAGTTTGGTTTCTTTGTGTGCAAACACCTTTATTGCTACTTTTGAAACCCAGAGTAAAAAAGAAGCATCAGTGAAAATGTGATTGTACAACACTGTGCCAGTGGGCAATCTCTTTTACTCTTGGAGAAATTGAGCTGTTGACTGCTTTGGAAAGCTTCTAAAGGTCTACATTGTCTACTGTAGTGAGGATGAAGGATAAGAAGTCACGATAATGATGGCATGAATATGCAAGTAGTTCTCCATGCCAGCACCATCATCACAGATGTTCCCATGCATCTGGGGTCCATGCACGATTCATTCATTTTGCACATGTTCCCACTCAACAAGCTTCTCTGAATGTTTTCACCCAATGGGGGATAGATGATCGTTCAGCCTTTTAATCATGTTTTTCTCAAGTTTACTCTGGTAACATCTGTGTACGGTCATTATAGACCTGGTATTTGTTCTGAATTGGTACTGATTTTCTCTCCTGGTGACAAGCAATGCTCTCTTTTTCTACCCCATTGAACAGATATGTAGTATAAAGCAACCTATACTGTCAGATGCCGTCTGCCTCAATGTGTTTCTCAGAGACCCTGACAAGATAAGCCTTTTAAGAGCTGTTGAGCATTGGCACCAGTGGTTTGTGTTATTGTCACTGTACTGCCATTAAGCATTTTCTTAGCTTGAAGTCTGAGAGGCACTCTGTGGATATAACATCCAGATTTTACATTCTTTTCCTGCATGTCCTGAAAAGGTGATCAAAGAGTTGCAGAGCTCTTCAGGGCTGTAGGTTTGATGGAGTTGATCTCTTTTAAGGTAAAGAAAGCCTAGAGCCTTGCTTCACCTTTTTTTGAGAACTGATGGATTGTTTACCTGTTAAGTAACCATCCAAAATTATCTGCTGCTCCTACCACACTATGTATATTCAGAAATGAATGTAGTAGCTATCAGTTCAGCATGGCCTTGTCCTGCCCATCTTTAAATTTATAAGCACCTACAGGCACATTACAGGCACCTATGAAAACTAGAACATGAGACGCTGTGTGCCAAGCAACTGATATTTGTAAGCTCTGGCAGCCATGAAGAATACAAGATCTGTAACATTCATTCAAATGCTTACTAAGGTATGTGTCTTCTGCTCGGGCAAGCAAAAGGAGCTGAAATGTTTTGAGAAATCACCATTTCTAGGTCAGCATGGTTAGGGCAAAGGCATTGAGCATATAGTGCATTTTAGTTGTCAAAACATGCTTGTAGTAGTTTAGCTCTTCGGAAAGAAGATTTTTCTTAGCTTGCTCATTACTGTGTGTAATTTCCATGAGCAATAATTAAACATTCTCTAGGGATGCAAGTAATTTATTTTGTAGTAAACTGTTATCTATTGGTATTTTAACATTGTTTGCAATATTTATCTGTAGATTTGCACCCATGAACTGGAAAATATAATGTTTTTTTTTTAATGAGAAAAGTAATGTTAAAAATTCAATAAAATACTAATTTCATATGAAAAAGCTTATGTAACAGAACAAGTACTGCATGTTATTACAAGTTGTTCATGCTGGATGAACTGTTGCAAAGGACACAGGAATATGTTAGCTGAAAAGAAAAGCAACAGGAGCTAGCTATTCTTTTTGTTGAATTGACAAGTGTGGTTAAGCAAGTTGCACATGTGGTTAACTTTCTTGACTTGAAGGCAGAGAATTGAGAGACAAATTGGTGCAACTCCAGCTATCTACCCTTGCTTCTGAGAAGTATATTCTGGCTGAAAACTTCCCATCCGCAGTGCATCATATTAATGTTGTAAGAAAGTGCTTTATTATTATTATTATTATTATTATTATTATTATTATTATTTCCATCTACTGTTTGAGATCCTTGATGCTTGGAAATTGTGGGCTTCCACCACACTGTTTTACAGTTCATCAGAACTCTAATGACTCAAGCAACAGTGTAATTGGGCAAAGAGTTGGATTAATGTTGTGACAATTAATTTAAGACTTCAGTTCTTTTTGGGCAAAGGACAGGCTCAGCCGGTGTTGGGGAGATTGCTTTCATTTGTTGACAATACCAATATTCTGTTAGCAACAGATTTCATTGCAAGCCATCAGCACGTAATTATCCCTGGATCATACATTAATTTCTACATTGAGTCTCGGTCTTACTTAATGTTTTATGTGCTGAACTGAATGACATCTGAAACAAGGAACTCCATTTTCAGATGGATCATCTCCTGACAGTAAATGTGAAGCCTTTGAAAGTTGTTTGAATGATGTGCATGCTCTCTCAAGCAGGAAAATCCTACCTGAATTTCACATGCATGAGGAAAGTCACACCTTTTAACTTTGCATTGCTTTTGGTCAAGATGATTTATTCTGAGGAAATACTCTTACCTCATGCACGCTAACCTTTGTGAAGCTTGTTCCATTACACTTTCATAGCCTCTTCTCCAGGTACGGTAGTTCTCCTTCTAATGTGCTATGTGGCTTTATAAATGGCAAGGTCATATCTTTGTAGGATTTGCAACAAAGATGAAAGTTCTCCCAGAGCCTCTTTCCTGAGAGCTAAATCCCCATAAATCCAGGGCTTTCAAGATTTTTCTAAGCTAGGAAATGTTGAGCACACAGATAAAGATCGGTCGTCTTATTTTTATTATTTCAGCAGCTGCAGATAGGAATATGTATGCAGTGTCCATGAATTAAACACGTTTGTCCTCCAACTCCCATTGTTGTTCTGCAACCACTGTTAAATGTGAGCTAATCTGAGTCATTCTGATTCTGTGTGTTTCTGTTGTTTGGCTGTTGACTGATTAATTATTAGTGTGTACATTTCCTCTGAATATTTCAGAGCTGAGGTGTTTTGAGGTTGTTTTTTTTCCCAATATATCCTACAGCACTTTAGGTTATCAAATGCTCATTCAAGTTTGTGCACACCAGAGCAACTGCAAAACTTAAGGAATAAGGCTTGAACATTTGACTGTAGCTAACTTCATTTTAATAATAACCTCCACCAAGTGGCAAGAACATATGCATATTCAATATGTGTTGCTGTCATGGTGTGCCTGTTCCTTGAGCTTTCCTTACATTTCTCTGGATCTTTAGATTAAGCCCTTTTAGTGAATGCAGTGATGCATACATTTAAAGTCACCATACTGAAGTGATTCTTTGTATGCTGGATGACAAAATTCTGGTAATACACTTAGTTGTGCTTCTGAATAATTCCTTCTTACTCATCTTTCAAACCCATCAATGTATTTCATATATATGTGTCCTTCTTGCCTCTCTGATATCCAAGAACAGTGATGAATTCCATTCCGCTAAAAATATGCTGTCATCCAGCAGCTTGTACACACACACACACACACACACACACACACACACACACACACACACACACACACACACAATAACATTAGCTATATAGAACACTACGAGTTTGTCTGGGGAGTTGTTACATGTCATTAGCTGCCCACAGAATTTGTTCAGGGACAGCTGTGATGGAAACAGAGTGTGTGCTTTTACCAGCTGCATCTCAGCTTTTGTATGGCTACAACAAACAGTGAGCCTCCTCAGATGGAGACAGGAATTTCTTCATTCTAATGTGTTCTCATGAACACGTTAATATATACCTTTGAATCAAGACTGAATCAAGATGTTCTGATATTTCCTCATAGGATACCATTGGGATTCTATGTGCCTGTCATAACATTGATCCAGGCAGTCTGCTCCAATGGATTCGTTAAACAGGTTTTTACATCAGCACATAAAATCAGGAATTTATGGCTTGCCATAAGGCATACAAAGTGAGATTTCAACTCCCTGTGGTGCACAGCACATCACGCATCAGGAATGTCACTATTCCTTGTAGCATCTATTACTCCAACCTGCTGCTAAAATGCAATTCTAGGCTGTGCTTCATGTATTTCAGGAGCTCAGATAAGACAGGAAGATGGATAAATTGCCATAGGGCGATGGCACAGTGGTGGTAAAGCATATCATTCTCCGATACTCTTTTTATGACTTCATCTCTGAACATGACCCATTTTAAAACCACTGTTGATAACCCTAGCTGTTAAAATGCCCGCAAACAGAACAAATTAAGTAAAAGTGAAAGGTCACAACTTGAGATGTTATGAGAAACAAACTGAGGGAGTTCAAAAAGCACAACAAATTAATGACGTAACTGATTATCAGCCTGAAATGGTCTTTTATTTCATGCTGGGACCACCAAACTCTTCTGGAAGCTCTACTTGTGTATTTAATACCTGTTGTTGATTGCTGTTAGGTGTACTGTTTGGGCACTTCTCTCATGCCTCTCAGTAAAGGGATTGTTTCTGTCCTGAAGATCAATATTTGGCTCTGTACAGCTTGCAGCAGTCACTTGGAAAGTCCTTGCAAGGCTTCAAAAGCTTTCACCAAGACTTTACATTTTCCTTTTAACTACTCATGATCCAGTGTCCTCGATAATACCAATTATCCCCAAATAAATATTGAGCATGATTGAACTGTGACTCTTTAATATACTCCAACTCAACACCTCTAAGGCCATGATATGCACAGCTGTGATAGGTGTCCAATGCAGTTAGCACTGCTTTGCTTCTCAAGACAACAGGTGAGATCATGGTCAGAGTGCAGCTCTTCTCTTCAAAGGTGTGGAGAATCTGGTGATGGTGATGCTTTTGGGAGAGTAGTTATAAACTGATTTGTGCAGGTTTTAATTGCATGTAATTTGTGTTTCTTTGGAAATCAAGGCACCAAATCAGTCTTCACACGTATCCAACGAGCCCTTGAATTGACTGCTATTTTGCTGGATGAATTTCAACCTTGTTTCATTTTCATTTCACGCATTAGTGTACAAATTTCCCATCAGCTTCTTGCCAGAGTAATGCATGTGCCATGGCAGGGAACTTGGATGTTAGAGAGTAGTGTAGAAATAAAATTGTTTTTACTGGATGGGCTTTGGGACTGGGTAATGAGCTGGAAAGCCTGTTACACCTTGGCTTCTGTTTTGTATGCTTCTCATGTAAATAGAGACCCTAGTGAAATTGTTGCCTGCTGGCTTCTTGGTTGCTGGTAGGAGGAGGAATGGTAGCACCTGGCAGTTGACAAGTCTTGTACATTTTAGATATGATCATCATTGTCTTTGTAACCTCTTGTCAATAGGTTCTAGGGATGCCAGTGTGTGTATATATACATATATATGTTATACCATGCATACACAGTCAGAATTCCCAAGGAAACTTCTCATTCCTTCGCTGACTGTATTCTATCTGCAGATTTCAGTCTTTAATTTTTCCTTGTAACACTGTGATTGGAAGCTGTGGATATAATAGGGAAACTGACTGTGTGCTGACTCTCACCTAGATTTCAGCTTCTCAGCCTTCTAGCTCTTGCAGTAACATAAATTCACTGTTGTTCAAGATGTCCCCACGTATGTTTATGCTGACAACCCATCTTTCAACTAGATGAGGACAGACATTGTGGGATGTGAGGGCTGGATTTTGTGCCATCTCTTAAGCGAGCAGAGTTCAGCAGTTGTAATGGTTGGCTTCCTTTAGCTGATCAGGGCTTCTATCCAAAACTTTCCAGGCATACCACTGAGTGAGGAGAATGGGACGTGCCAGCGCTGCAGACTGGGAATGAATTTGTCCTGCTGTATTTACTCTTCCAACCACGCTCAGTAGATGTACAGAGAGTTGTGAACATGGGCTACATGCTCTCACATTGATGGAAATCATGAAGAGGGTGAGAAAGTTGCATTTTAATTCACTGTTATGCAACTTCCATCTCTCACTTACTTTGGATAATGTTGGATGCCATCACTGTGTGCTGCTATCTTTTGCAGTGGAATATCCTTGTGTTGAACTGCTTTTGTATAAATCTTACAGTAATATAACTTGAGATGGAGCAAGAGTATATAGACCTAGGGCAGAACTGGCATGGTGAAAGATCCATTGGAGCTTCACTGGGTAGCATTCAAGTGTCTGAAAGAGCTTATGAAGGATTGATTTTTATGTGTCTTGTGGAATCAAAGCTTTGTCCAAGTTAGCATCTCTTTATGGTAAAGCTTCCTATTGTTAACATTTTAGAAATGGGAATTCTTCTACTTCTCAATCTGTTGTAGCAGTTACTTCAGTGTTATTTTCAGTAAGTAGACAATAAGAAACAAAAACTCATGGAAGCCACATCTTGGCAGCGACTGAGAGCTATTGTTACACACTTTGTTGCTCAGATTTCTGTTTGCTGAAGTTTGGTCCAAATTACTTTAAAATAAGCAGTCCTATGGGAAGATGAGTTAATGAAGCCTACTTTCCCAAACATTTGTGGGCAATGGTTGATTGATCTAGAATAATAATTGTTAATGCTGCATCGTGGCCGCACCCCTGATCAGGCATGCAATTCTTGGGAGTGCTGTAAGTGGTGTGCTTAGGATTTGCCACTCCTCAAAGATAAGGAAAACCTTAAGAGTAGACGATCTGGTATCCAACGAAGGTCTGACTAACACTGCAGCCTTTTTCTCAAGAGATAATCTACATAACCCCATTTTTTTTCTCTGTATGCTGCTTTTTTTTCATGAAGGTTGCAAGAATTTTATATATTTGAGACCTTTTCCCCATTAAATTCAATTGAAACTTAGTGAACAGGCTAAAGGCTGTTAGGTGAAAGACAAAGATGTACATGTTCTCATATATCTTACTAATACAATAAGATACTAGGCTAAAATCTATAAATCAAGAAAGAGCTGCCCTAAATATAGCAAGTTAGGCTTTGTCACTAGGAGGAAGAAGGAATAAATTTATTTGTTTATTCTATGGAAAATGTTTCAGACATCATTATTCTTGGAACCCTGTAGTTTGCCACATCAAGCGAAGCATCAGTTTCTAGACACCCTGCTGACCACACAAGAAGGAATGCCAAGTCCTTCCCAAACCCAGGACCTTCACACAGCAAACAGATGCGCTGCCTGCAGTGCTGAGCCACTGAGTATAAAGGTTGGATCAGCTTCTAGAAAATTAACATTACTTAGCCTTTAGCAGAGAAATCCCATCCCTGCTTCTCTTTTAATATTTTTTTCAGTAGCCACTGTTTTGTTTGAATTTATTCCCCTGCGTCACATCTAATTTTTGTATCTGTGTAGAATCCATTGCAGAGGATCAAACAGCAGAGTCTGAAAAAGCAAACATATGAGCATGGGTGATATGGCACAGAAGTGCAGTCTTCTTACTCCATTGGCTACTGCTCTGAGCACAACAAAGTCAGTCACTTTCAAAATACAATACAGTGACTGTCTGAAGCCTATTCAAACCAATGCAGGACAAACCCCGGAAGGGCCTGAGGTTCTGGTTGGCTCAGATAAGCTTCAGAGAACATCCAAATGTTTTGATGATTATCAGAAACTCTTGGATCTGCTAGGCTGTGCTGGAAAACTTGAGAGAAACTGTTTTCCTCTGAGATTTTTGCTACTACCTGCTTTGGGCCAGATGTGTCTCTGGAAGGGCCTCAGTAGTGAAGATGAGCAGCGTATCACAAAGAACTAGAACGTACAGAAGCATCTGATCTCCAAGGAATTTGGTCCTTTTGTTTCAGATGCCAGCTGGGTACAGGGGATAGAAAAGTATGTAGAAGGGACAAACAGCTGTTGCCTTTTAGATCTCAGTAATGAGAAAAAGGTCTGCTCTGTGTTCTGTTTGCAAGACATGTAATCTCTCTTGGCTAGCTGTATATCTCAAGCAGAGCAGAGTGTGATCTCCATTATAACTCTTGGTTGAATGAAGTGCAGATCCTGGCTGGTGTTCTTACAACGTTACTGTAATATAAATGGATGGATTGCGCTTTGTTTCCTCTGTTGACTGTGGCCATCTTCAGGGCATGTTGGAAAGGAACATCATTTAGGAAAGAATACAAATATCATTATCCAGGAGGGGGTATTATTTTGCAAGCTCTCCTTGGTTTTCACCAGTTTATAGTTTTTAGGGTTGATTTTTATTTTTATTTTTTATTTTTGGGGGAGTAAAGACAAAGCTATAAAGCATATTTAGCTTTGAAATAATAAAAAATTCTGTTTCTTCTGGCCTTTGGCTTAATTTCCTGTTTCCCTCAAGACTGTGATCAAATCAGTGGGAGTAGTTGGGATTCAGAGACAAACTGGCTGGTAGATAATGAATGAGTTACGTAGGAGTTTTCTATGTTTATATTTTTCTATCAGTATCTGAATGTATTTTGGGTACATGAATATCAAGATCTCTCTAGTGGTCTGCAATAATCTGTTGAATTTTTTAAAATAAGGTTTTATAGAAAATTAGACTTTCTTGCTTCAGCTCTTTGGCTGAATTCTTAAAATTATCAGGGTCAAAGCACCTTCACTCACATGGCAAGGGAAAACCTCCACGTTTTTCTCTTTATTTACAGAAAATATCTCCAGTGATAACATTCATCAACAGTTTCCATGTTATCTGTGTTGCTTTAAGTACAGAGATATCTTGCCTATACCTCTAATTGCGCACTGCAGTCACTCTTGATGGAATTTTATTCTTTATTACTACTTTTGTCTGCACAGTATTACATGGCAATGGCAAACAGATGCAGTCTTCCCTTCGTAACGTTCTAGACAAACGCATTATAAGTGACTTCAAGACTGCTGTGTGGAAGGAGTAAGAAGTGGGTGAATCAGTGAGAAGGAAGACAAAAATGAAGAATGGTAAACATGAGCAGACATGCTTGTGAGCATTGTGAACAGTACTGCTAAATCTGACTTTTCTTTTTAAATTTATACATATATAAGTAATTCTAAGAGGTTTCTGTAGAATTATTAATATCATCCTCCAAAAAAAAAAAAAAATCTGCTTGCATTCTCACAAGGAATCTTTTTTTAAGCTCTGCAACAAATCCTCTATCAACTCAGACAGAAATTAACTGCCAGAAATAAAAATTCCAATTTAGATTCTTAATTACCTGCCTTCAGGTAGGCTCATGGATCATCAAAGGCTAAGGAAAATCTGTAATGATTGTCTAATAATTTTGGACTGGCAGTACATTAAACAAATGTATTCAGCCACACAGGTTTACTGAAGCAGTTACCTTGGGGACTGCTCTCCAGGCTGCCACATACATCTGTAACCTCAAAGGCACTTGAGTTGTTACAGATCTCCTATGGACAAGGACAGATACCTGTCTGCATAAGAATGTAATCAACGGGAGACTGCTCATGATGCCTGAATGAAAAAATGCTTTGTAGGTTTTGTTCTATTTGTTCAGGAGGGACTTCTTGCTAACTATTGCATCGCCGTGTTCAACCAGTTATACCCATTCATTGATCTGATCCTTCTTGTTCTGCAAGGAGGGGCTGTTTTAATCAGGTTGTAATTTGCGAGATGAAGCCTGCTGATTTTGTCCATGCTGATAGCCTCCGTTGTGTTCAATGGGACAATTTCTACTGATAATGATTTGGAAGGTTTTGTCTTTCACCAAGAGAATGATAGCAACAGTCACTCATACCCTAACATTTGCTTACAGTTTCTTTCTCATTTTCCTTAGCAAGTTTCTGATTCTTTAGGTTTAAATGACATGGTAAATATAGTAACTAACTTCCAGCAATCTAAGAAAGCTTATAGAATTAGGAGAATCTTTCAAGTTAAGTGGTGATGCTGGTCACTGGGCAACAGGAAACAAATAGTGTCAGAAGAAGCACTGCTCCAGTGGTAGTTCTCTCTGCAGACTTATACTCTTCTTTGGTTTCTTAAGAGCCAGGCAGACTCAGTGTGTGATGTTGGATGAAGAGCTTGTATATTTTGTTTTTTCAGATTTGGCAAAACGTTCAATTGAAGTAGTGATTTGTTATTTTCTCCCCATTAGCCATTTTATCTCTACTTTTATGGCTTGTGCTGAGTTGCATAAAAGTATCTAGAAAGGAAAAGTCTGGGGTACAGGTTGGCTTTGTTGAGAAACAAAATGAAGCTACATGGAGGTGTGTTACTGTATTTCATCTCTTACATCTCCTGTAAGTGATAAGTTATATGATCTACGAAGATTTACCTATCTCATAATTGGTGTAGGGCACTTTGTGAAACTAACAGGCTACCCGGGATTTTTGCCTCATTTAGTGAAGTACCTTTTAAAGTAAAACAGCTGATCTTAAGTGAGAGTACAAAATGAGGGTCTGTCTTGTAGGATGTGCTGTTAGATGGTGATTAAATTTAATCCTGTCTTATAGCCCAACCAGAAGCACTGAGGTAGCAGTGCTTGCAGGCAGAGATTTCCACGCACAACAGTTGGGCATCGATGTGCTGACTCTGCTCTGCATCGTGCTGAACAGCACTGTCTGCTCCCACCCTGACTGAGCTGTAGGATAACTATCAGATGTCTGACTGAGGTGTCATCAGGTGGGCAAGCTTAGGTTGGCACCAAAGAGCAGCAGTGTGAGGTTGTGTTGTACAGTGATACATATCTTACATGCCATTCATCTATTATCTCTTCTTTTAACTGTCTAGGACTAGAGTTAACATGATGGGGGGCTGTTTATAATGATGCTTCTTGACCTGCTGCAATGCAGTAATTGTATAGAAAAGCAGTTCATTTACAAATATTGCCTAATTGAATTTCTTTGTGTTCAAATTAAATCACTGTTCAATGTGAATGAGGATGACAGAATGTAACCATCAGGGAATAAAAATCTAATGCTACCAGTTCCCCACTTCTCTGCAGGAAAATGAGCTCCCCTTTTTGCCAAGAGTAGCGTGCCATCAGATATTCCAGATGAAGCATGCAATGTCTGAGACAGCCTGAGTTAGCCTTTCAACCAAAAGGTTCATTAAAGCCTACAAAACAGTGCTGTGTTTCAGATAAAATCCAACGGATGAGGCAGCAAAACTCTTCTCTTTTGATAAGTTCTACTTTGAATTTTGTGTGCATCTGTAGGGCTTTGAATATAGGAGACCAGTCAAAGACAAAGGTTATTAGATTAATGTGAATCCATTCTTTTTAATTAGCTTTCCTTAGTGAAGTGATCTTAAGGAGACGTCATCTAATTTAAAAGTTTATCCAAAGATCATTGGAGTTGATCAGAGTTTTTCCATTGATTTTTAGCAGACTGAAATATCTGAGTTTCAGCTTAATCTGAAAATATGTTCCTATGAAACAATCCATGTTTTCTAATACACACTAAATAGCTTTTTATCTTCTTAATAAAATGAAATATTCCATTTGAACAACAGTTTAATATAATAGAGCAGTTATCTGATAATGTGCACGTGCTTAATGGGGTAAATGCGTAAGGCAGGTGCAAAGAAGTCCTTCAGTAAATTGAACTAATACAACATTCAGTGAACTAATGAGGTGCTATGAGGGTTGCATTTCAATTAAAAATCTATGAAGACAGAAACACCTTATGAAAGTTGTTTGTTAGTTTTGCCTTCTCTCAATGGAAGGAAGAACCAGTTAAAAGCTCCTAAAACACATGACTGAGTCTGAAATGAAAGCTGAAAATATTTTTTAATGAAGAAATAACAGTTTCTCTTCCAACTGCATTTGGCACTCCTACTTCAACAACCTGCTTGCCCTCACTTACATTCCACATAAAGTAACTTGAATTTCCTCATAACGCTTTATGAAAGGGCCAGCTGTAGGGAATGACCAACATACATCTCAATTCCTACAGGCCCAGTAGAGGGTAGCTGTGTCTGAAGAAAGCCATTAGGTTTATAGACTTTAAGAATGAGTAACTCCTGATATGCTTGCAATAAGCTAAGTGTACTGATCTCCAGTGGTAGATATCTTGTGAGTTTTTCAGCTGTTCAGAACTCCAGAGGCTACAGCAGAAGCAGCTAAGAGCAGATTTGATTGTCAGCCTTGCAGTCATCTGATGAGGATATATAGATCATTCAGCAGAGCAGTGTTACAAATGAGCTGTTTGAAGAGAAGCAAAGCAGGAGGAAGTAGATGTACCAAAGGGAGTGTCATTGGCAGGACTTCCTTAAGCCTGAACTAAAGTTTTTTGAAGTTCCAGAGCCACTTTCATATGAATCTAGTGAATATTAAACCAGGTGTCATCTCTCTTTTATGATAGTATAGTAATGCTTTAATAAATTGTAATTGCACTTTCTGAATTGTTATATCAATAGATAGTAATGCTAATTTATCACCAATGGAGATAGTAATGCTAATTTATCACCAATGGAGATAGCTCTCTTTGCATTTCTCATAGGAACAGCCAAGGTGAGGCAAAATTTCTCTTGTGCTTCTTGTTCCCCTTATCTTGTTAAATGGAGATCAAAACTGTTTTGTTAAAACTTATGCTAGAACAAAACAGAGAGCAAAGATCCCTTTGCTGTCATCACAGACATCTGACAAACAGTAAACAGTGAACAAAATTATTAACCTTCTTCAAATACAGAAAGTAATAGCATAACAGTAATATTGTAGAACTCAGATTACAAGTTCTGATTTCTCTTTTTT
This sequence comes from Tetrao urogallus, assembly GCF_951394365.1. Taxonomy (NCBI): domain Eukaryota; kingdom Metazoa; phylum Chordata; class Aves; order Galliformes; family Phasianidae; genus Tetrao; species Tetrao urogallus. Next base: position 3,507,465 of record NC_136825.1, read on the forward strand.
TTTTTTTTTTTCTTTTTTTTTACTGGAGAATGGATTCCCAAATAATAGTAAAATGATGTTTCAGTCTGATGCTATCTTGGTATTTCTCCCTGAAAAACAGTATTAGATCACCTTTAAAGGACTTAATATGAGGGAATTTTCCAGGAAAGTTTACAAATGGTCTCCAAACCATTGATCTTCATAGTTCTCTACTACAGTACTAAACTGACCAGTTACAGGATTCGTGAGCTTGGAATTTGCTATTATTTTATTAACCTGAATGGTTGTACATGTACAGAATTATTCTTGCCAGGTGAACCTGTAATCATATCACATTCATTTTCTTGTTATTAAAAATGTTTTATACCAAGAGAAAATGATTTGTCATACTGAGTGTGTCCAAATATTTGGAGAGTTGCCCAGAAAGTGGGTTAACCAAACACCATGCAACTTTAGGTGTAATGTAAGTGTCATTAGCTGTTCCGTAAATTACACAGTGGTTGTGTTTCCCATATCTCTACTGGTTTATCTCAATGAGCGTGTCAGCCTGAAGACTGTGTTTTGATAACACAGCAGACAAGCTCTGCAGATTTTCAAAAGTAAAGCTTTTGAAAAGAATCAGACTTCAGGCTGGAAATGATTCCCATTCCTTGTTCTGCACAAACCCATCTCCAAACCCACCAATATGAATTGGAAAGGTTCAGATAACGTTAGTGGCCATTGAATAATGATTAATATTTTTCTCGAAATAGCTCTAAAACCTTCAGTGGCACAACTCCCAGTGTTGTCCTCATTGCTACAGCTTTAGTCTTTGGTTTTGACTTCTCTTCATCTTCCATGTAGATGCAAATTCGGGAACGAATGAGAAGTTCCTACAGCCGTCAACATTTTGTGGCATGTGCTGTTCTTTTTAAGTGCATTACTCTGTAGATCTTTGATACTTTTACAAGCGTAACTACTTATATCAGCAATTGTTTAACATCATTTGGTGGAGGTTTGCATTGTTATGCTTAGAATCGATATTTAGTCTTCCTTAGCACGTTACGTGACAAAAATAGAGTTCAAAATATTATTCAGCTTCAGTGTTGTCACTGCAGAAAATATTTTAGAGATACCTGCAAGTAGTCCATGAAAACAGATGTTACAGAGGAAACATAATTCTCTTTCATGAAGTGCTTATTTTAAAGCAAAGACATTATCAGTATTGCAGCCTTGTACGCTTTGGAGTTTTGCATAATTTCTAGCAATCTCAGTGTCTGAATTCTTCTCCATTATGCATTCCACTGGTTAATTTATGAAGTGTAAGGAATAAAGCTGGTTAAAACTAAATTTACTTTGGTGATACTTAATCATTTTTTTTCACAATGCGTGCTATAATTAACATATTAATCTGTAACAAATACTAAAAGTTTCTTCCTAATCACTTTGCCATACATTTAATTTGACATTTCAGTTATATTTCACTGGCTTGCCCTGTGTGCATGAAAGTGATAAAAACATCCAATGAAATCAAGCATATTCATACTAAGAATCTGCTTTTTTTTTTTTTTTCTTTTTTTTTCTTTAAGATTAATTTGATTTTTGTGAAAAGACTCCAGAGCTGGAAAGAATGTGACTTACATGAACAAAAGGACCGTTTGCTAAGTGCCGTAAATAGGGAACAGAGTAAGAACTTGAAAATGATGATGTAACATTTTAGATACACTCCGAGCTATCTCAGTGTAAGTTAAGTGAAAAGCATTACAGAGGCACATTAAGTTGCATCTTTGTAGGGAATAAAAAGCTTACAAATCACAAAACCTGCTATGCTTTGGCAAGGAGTGAATAAAAATGCTGGCATCGTACCATGCTGTGGGTCAGATTCCTCTCTCAGCACAGCAGCCCCATTCAGTTTCACTTCAGGAGCAGTTTGGAGAATTTTAATAGGATTGATGGAGTGATTTGTTTTGTTGCAATGACAGCAATATTTGGGATTTTAGTTTTTCCCTTCAGAGTTGGGAATTAAATATGGCAACACCGAGCTTAATCTCTAAGATTTATAGAAACAAGTTGACAAAAGTGGCTCAGTCCCATCAGTGTTGCTCTATCAGCTTTTCTCTAATACCCAAGAACATTTTGTTAGACAAATCATCATAGTTTACTGCTCTCATTGGATGAGCAGCTTAATGTGCTCTACCTAGCCAGGTCAGCCTGGTAAAGAAGGCACCTGGATGCCAAGGAGTGGAATGTTGAGGCTCACAAGGATCATCTGGAGCATAAACTCTTCAAAACAGCTCCAGTAATCTATGCTGCTGTGTAGGTATTGTTGATGAGAAGCTGTACTAAACCTAAGACGTATGGCACCCGCTGCCCTATCCATTAGGCTAGTTGCCTTGCCAGAGATGGAAATCGGAGTGTTACACATGATAGATCCTTCAAAAATCTGTCAGAACTTTCTTGTCACTTATTTATCCCCCAGGCACTTACAAATTAATTCTCCTTGATAGTGTTTTTCTGGGCAGTGAAGCTAAAGCAGCTATCTCCAGTTGCCTGTACCATCCTTTTCACTGTTTTGTGAAGCTAGGTATGGCATTTGCCCTCCTTAGACTTCTGGGGCCTCCTCTCTTCTTTGAAAACAAGCTTGCCTATGGGAACCAAGTCAGTCATCTCATTTTTGGCCTGCAGTCACTGCTGTTGCACAGCTGACATTTGTTTGATTCAGCACTTCTCTGATATTAGCATTTGAGAGCATGCAGAAGAAATGCTTCCTCTTTTTCCTAGTTAGCATTCAGGTTGTGACTGGAGCAAAAAAGACAGAGATGTCCAGGCTTAGCAGGATTATAATTACAAGAGAGCAAAGAAGTTGAGAACAAAGGTGAAAAATAAAAGGAAGGGGTGAGAAAGAAGACCTAGAGTGTCAAGGAGTAAAAAGAAGTGGATCTTTCAGTTTAAATCATCCTCATGATTTTAGGTCATTTTTTATCTACAGGTCTCATTCACTTCCATCATTTTTATCTTAAGCAGGAGAAGGAAGTTTTACCACAAACTCCTACAAAACACAAGCATTATGATTTTCTTCTTCTAGGACCATCAGGGTGTTAGGATAGCACTGGGCTTCCAGTTTATGTTGGAGTAGATTTTACTTGGGATGATGGCTGTAGCTCGTGGCAGTAACTTCAGATGAGATCCCAGTGTTCCTGAATTGTGGTTTAGTTGCTGAAAGGAAAATTCATTACAGCTCAGTACTGGACATTTGGTAGAACCTCTCCTTGGCAGAATGTTGTTAGAAATCTCCTCTAATACTGTGGTTGGAACATAGCAGCCAATGTACTCGGCAGCAGACCAAAGACCAGAAAAATGTTGGTTTTTAAGGCCTCGTCTCTTATGTAATGCACTGTAGTAAGTGATTTGGTTGTCTGTGCTACAGAGGATGAGTATTATTCTCTAAATGGTGCATTTGTTACCCAAATGTGTTGCACTGAGTTCACTGCTGAATTACTACCATCAAGCTGCTGATTTGAATGGGTTTTGTTTTGATCTTTCTTTCTTTTTTTTTTAATTTAATAGCCTATTTTTCTCAACAACTATAGTAAATAACTGCTTTCTGTTTTCCAACCTGTTTTATGGATATCCAGTATACAGAGTCATTTTTCTGAAACACGATTGTTTCTTTAATAGTTGTGAAGATTTCTAAGACTTCTGCTATTATCCTCCCTTGTTTTGACTTACAGTATGCTGCACTTATCAGATGGATGCTATTTTTTGCTATGGCTTAGAGTGAATATGCCGTATATATCATAAAAAATTCCTATAAAAATGGATAACCTTCAAAACGATTTTGAGTAATATATATAAATTACCCACTTTCTCTTCTACAGTATCCTATTGATTTTTGTTTGAATGAAGAAGAGGTTAACCTGGTTATGCCAAGCAATTCTGTTCTATTTTATGACATCATATGAGGTTTTGCTGTGAGCAGTGTAGAAAACCATCTGAGAGCACCGTTCCATATTTGGTTTTGAGATGCACATCACACATCTTCCAACAAGAGACAGCTGAGCAGCATGGGAGACCCATATAGCCTGAACTCTGCTCATACACGTGTGAAGTTTCTGGCCTGCTTGAAGCAATACTTTTATCATGATTAAATGGACAAAATTATTTGGGGTGTGAGGGAGCTTTAATGTGTGGTCTTCAAGGAATATTTCTCAGCACTGAGTGATAAACGTAGTTCTGCATCTTATGCAGCTGGAAAAGACATGTGGAACTCAACTATTTGTCATGTGTATTTACACTGAAGTAGGTAAGAGATTTGTAGGTCACTTAATTTAATAGAAGAAAGTGAAAATGTAGCAACTGCTGGATTTTATAACAGGGAATTACATCAACAAAGAATATAGTTGCTGGTAGAAAATAAGAATTGTGGCATTCGTAGCTGAAGGTAGGTAAGCATCCAAAGTAATTTGAAAAAAAAATACTGCTGTGAGGGTTGTAATATCTAATATATTTCTCTTAGAGAAAGCTTAACTGTGAAACAAATTGTGTCCTTGGGGCAGATTCATATCCAGTGTAAGTTGCTATACCTCCAGTGTTTCAGAAGAGCTATGACGTACTCTATCAGCCAAAAAGATCCTGTCTAAAATCAAAACCATCCAGAAGGACAAGTAAGGCATCCTGGAATTCAAACACTCCCCACTCAAAGAATTGTTATGATCAGATATTTAGAAATTTAGCTTTGCTGCCAAACTACATAACATTGAAACGTTGGTTATAAAGCTGTTTCACAGACACGACTCTAGGACATGGGCACAATTTTTCATAATCATTTATCATTATCATTTATCAGGTTTGCTTTGAGCAAAATCTTTTATTAAATCCCAGTAAAAATATCACTCCTCCTTAATTACCCAAATAATATTTCTAGTAAAATAAAACTATAATCAATGTTACCATTGAGCAGAAAAGCACGCATAAGGCTTATGGATCAACCCAAATGTCGCTGTAATACTTTCTGCAATTTTGAAAATTGGGAAGAAGTTTTTGGAAGCAGTTCAGAACTATCAGAGATATTGTCACTATCCTCAAAATATTCAGTATTCAAGAAAAAGCCCTTTCTCATAGAAAAAACATTGTATAACAAAGCTGCAGTCTCCAGTTAATACAGGAGATTTTCACTGTGCGTTGAATCCCAAATTTGGAATTATCTCCAGCAGCCTTATCCTTAATTACCTCCCTCTCTGATAAGTAACTCTTCAGCCATCTTCTGGGTGACACATGAAAATGTCTGAACAGTACTGTGAGCAATTAGTGTGCTATAACTCACCCAATATGCAGATTAGAACACATCTAATACTGAGATAAACAACACGTGAATGGATTTTGAATCCATCCGTGCAGTCACCATTGCATTTTAAGTTTTGCTTTAGTCCGTCCTCAGTTTAAAGTTGTGGAGAGCGGAAAAATAATATATACTGTTAAATTGTTTATTAGCACAAGAACTTTGCACAGTGGAAGAAATGATTGTTTATTGAAACAAGACCTTCAAGGGAACTCTTTAATTATAAAACAGCTTGATATTTTAAAGGAAATGACACAGATGACAGAATAATTTACAATGGGTGGCAGGTTGAGTATAGCTTGAGGCCTATTAATCAGTCATGCATAACAAGTATCCTATAAAAAAACTGGAATAAACATAGCATAATACTGCTTCTGCAAGAGGACTCGAAGAAACATACAAGTGTGCTTAACTGTTGCATCGTACTATGATGAGAGCAGCAAAAGCAGCATCCGTATCACAGCAGCAGATAAACAAAACACAGGCATCAGTTCTTCAGCTTTACAGCCTCCTAATAGCAAAATAATTGCTGGTTCTGAGAACAGGGAGAGTGTCAGCTACATCCCAGCACCAGCTCAGGCCCCAAGCAGAATGCATTGGACTACGCTTTGACGAAAGGCAGTAATTTTTAGTGGTGTAGTGCTTTCATTCATTCTCATGATCATGAAGCAGGAAGAATAATGAAGCACTTGATATTGGATGGACGAGATGAGGTGTGACAGCTTACGTGAGGCATCTCATGGGATTCAAGAGCTACAAGTAATCCAGACACTTTTTTGACCTGATTTCATAGCACTGATATCGATTTGCTGCATCCCTTGCATTTCAGCTTAGCTGTGGTTATATTGGTACCTTGTATATAATTGTGTCTAGTTTGGCTGTGATAGCAGATTTTCTTGCCCTTCTGTCTTCCCCCCAGCTGAGTGGCAGGAAAGCTGTTATTTACAGCAGCAGAAGTGAGGTCTGGTTCACTTGTGATTCCCAAGTGGAAATGTGTGGGCAGATAACTTTCTTATTAGTGCCATTAAGGGAACAGTGGTTGGCAGCCAATGTTAGTGCAGAGGATCAGCTGGAACGTTGAAGTTAGTCCACAAAGCTTATCAACAAGGCAAAAGAGAGTTTCTGTGTTGCAACAAATGGCAGAGAATTGCAGAGAGGGATGACGTAACATTTTGCAATGGTAGGATGTATTTCTTCTGGAAACAAGTTGGCTACAGCCACCTGCATAACCTGGGAAGCTAGTGTAATATGTACAGCAGTAAGGAACTGGCCCTTCCGAAGGGCAGTGTGTCCTATCCAAAAAATAAATTAGATGGAGCAGCTCACACTGAGTGCAGAGGAAGGCTGGATAATTAGCTTAGATTCAGTTCTTGGTTTTCAGTTGTCTGAAGTTAAGCTGAGCTGAATCTCTCTCAGATACTTTTCTGAAATGGAGCAGAGGCACAGAAGAGCTTCTAACAACAGCTGTCCCTTGATTATCCACATTCACTGCAAACCAGCGCTAACACATTGAGCAAGTTGTGACATTCTGTGGATTAAGTGTTTAAGTGCTGGCAGGTAAATGCTGGAAATACCATTTCCGCCTGCAATAACACATCCTTCAGTAAATCAGAGCACACTAATGCATGCATCATCCTGTGTAAACAATGTTACTGCAGGGGATAATAGCATGCATAGACGGTGAGTTACATAACTGTATGTAAAACTAAGTAAATATTCCTCTTCACCCTTCTAGACAGAATGGTTTTGGTCCCTTTTCAAGGCTTTAAAAGACTGTGGGGGTAGAGACCAGATTGCTTGTGGTAGTTTTTACCCTCTGTAAAAGTAGAATTTTAGGCACTCTTATTTGCAGCATCTCCAAATTAGATGCATTTTTACCTCATTAATCACTGCTAGGAAATATCATATTTTATTCACCCTGAGCCCTGAGTCTGATCCCCATCATTAACTGCCATCTGCTGCTTTGTGATAAAGTTATCCTCAGGCTTCCTATATCTGAGTCAGGTAAGAATGTCAAAATAGCATTATTAAAATTGGAAAGACTGCTTTGTCATTAGCATCTCTGGAATCACAGGGACTGGATGGAAAATTAGATGGGTTAGGCTGTTTACAATATGCAGCTTGGTTTTGTTTGTTAGATACTGCAGTGACAGGCACCCCTGATTTCCAGGCTTTTGCAGGGCCCTGGTTGAGGGCAAATCCAGTACAAGACTACCTGGGAGTAGTCTCTGGATTGTGTGACCTAATGCCTATCTGCAGCTCATCTGGTAGCGCTGAGGGCATGGCAAAACTCCAGCAAAGAGCCCCCAGAGAAGAAGAAAAGTAGTATAACATGAAATTGCTGATCGCTGGGAAAGAACAGCATTGATAAAATAACCACATGCTAACCTCAGAGCACCATCAGCACTGATCTCCTGGCAGTAGCATGCCCAGCAGCACCAGGAAACCACGGGGTCCCCTCGAGGGATGGGGACCTCAGGTAACAGGGAAAGGGATTCAATAGCATGTTAGTTTTAATTACATTATTAATTTCTTCTTTAGTCGGACGACTCGGATTGTTGTGCAGTGACACTTTAACTGGCTTAGTTGTGTCTTTTAACTTGATTCTAATTGAAGAAGCAATAAATTCTTGCAGCCGTGTCTGAAGTGTTTCTCCCTTTTGGCCATGGCAAGCTTTCGAATGTAATGACTCAAAAGGCCTTCCTGAGTCCTTTGTTAATATCTCCTACCACCGTGAACACATAATCTCTTTTTAATAAACTTTCACATTCCCACTTAATAGTAGTTAGGGTTTATGAGGCTTTTCTGAACACTTCAATAAAGAGAGGTTTGGTTTTATTTTGTTTTTTAACTGTTTGTTTGTAGCCATGAGCTGCTTTCTGATAGGATGGGGATAGAACTTGTCCCCGAAAGGGCCATCGGATGCCTGTCCACAACTGTCTGAAGTTAGACACCAACACATGTGGAGGATCAGACCTTGAGCCAAGTGAATGAGCACACCCTGTGCTTTCAGGACTCAGTGCTGATGCCCTCCAGCAGCACTACCTCCTGCGAGTTAATGAAGATTGGATCTCATCTAGATATATAGCTCGAACACACCGAAACTTCCTTAATAAATTTTAGGGTAGATTTCAGTATGGAATTACAGTGCAGGTCTCTAGCCATTAAAAAATGAATTATTGTTACCGATGTAACTCAGCAGCAGAGCACCCTGACAGCAATGGCTTGAGCTAATTCCCCCAAAGATTAGTCTCTGTTCCTGGAAGATAAGTGCTCTTGCCTTGTTTCCTTGTGTTGGATTTTTATATAGTACCTTTTGTAGCACTGCACCATTTTCATATGCATGTACCATACAGTACTGCGTTGGCAATGTCAGAGAAGGCATTATATCACACCTAATTTGGAAAGGCTTGGTGAAGGTTATCTCTGCCCCAAGCAAAGATTCTAATGGGCTGTCTATGAGGCTGTTAGAATAATTTCTACTGAATGCTGTATTAAACATTTTCACTTTCTCCCTTCCTCTGTGCATGGATTTCTAGATATTTTTAAAAGAAAATAAAAAGGACAATTTAGTAGTGAAATTAGAAAAATATTGAATATAGAAGTTGATTACAGATAGCATATCCAGAGACAGGCTTCAGTTTGGTTGAATGCCTTAAATACTCGAATTATTAGGTACTACTGATAGAATCTGACTTGTAAGTCATGATAAGTGATCTGTGCTAGGCATCTTGGCAATCCAGTTTCAAACTTTTGTGCTTGGATGCTCAATCTCCTGTAGTTATTTTTCCTCCCCAGATGGCTAAAAGGCGATTCATAGAGAATGTCATATTTTTTACCCTTCCATTTTTACTTTGTAGATGAAATTTGTTTTACACCCATGACCCAAAGCACTGATTGATCTGATAACTTTTTCCTTCTAATATTTATTTTTAATCTGTCAGAAACAAAACACAAGGAGCAAAAGGATGACTTTTTTCGGAAGGTGATCCTTCGTTTCTTTGTTGATGTTTCTTTGTTGATGTTTACAGGAAGATAAATATGAGAGGCTCCAACGCTTGTTAAAATCCTTACGAATACACTGCATGTGCAGAATGGTGGTATGTAGGAAAAGTCTCTATCATTCCTATTTTTCTTTAGGTTTTTGTAAAGCTCTTTCGCCATCAATGACAATGTGGTTGTCTGAGTGTTGGGTGTCCTTGGACACCTGTGGTCTGGATTCAGCCAGACATCTCTCCTGTTCAGGAGCACGTTGATGTAGATGGCACTGAACACACAGGGTAACGTTCCCTTTCCAGAGCTCAGTTCTCTGTACTGTTTTAAGATGTATAAAATAAAATTTGAGGAGGGAGGGAGGGAAGAAAATGATGAGGGAGAACGAGAGAGAAGTTGTTCATCTGTAGAAAGGGAGAAGCAGCTTATCTCTGCTGGTGGTTTTGTAAAGCTTGTTCACATGTAATGACTTTCCTGATAACAAGTTGCTGTCGTTTTCTTAAGGAAAAACACTTCAGGTAACTGCCTTCAAAGAAGGAAATACACCTTTGTGGTAACTTCCCATTCTAGTAGCCTTGCCTTTGTTTCATTGCTGGCAATTTCACAACAGTCTTTCCACCTTTGTGTTGTTTTCCCCCAACCTTTTTTTTTTGTTAGATTTAAAATTGCTAATTGCACCTATCCTGGGATGTGTGAGGTGTATTTCATAAAGACAAGCAGTTCAATTAACTTCATATGTAGACAAACCTCATAAAGTTTGAGCCCAGTACATAAAAGGGGATACAACAACTTCTGGCTCTTTTTTTCATGAACAGAAAGGCAAATCATTTGAGCAGAACCTAGTGCATAATTTTACTGAATGTTTTTTGCCAGCTGTACTCAGGGGTATGTGACATGAAAATTGGTACTGCATTTGGCAGGCAGGCAGTCCCACTGATTTCATGGGTTAAACCAGTTGCACGTATCCAAAGCAGGCTGGGTTTGGGGGATGGTGGTAGGTGACTGTCTATTGTACAACCTCCCAGGCTCTGTGGGGCAATTAGAAATACAAACCTGTTACCTTGGCAACTGCAAAACTGGGTCTCTTTGGATAAGGCAGCAGCATATAAAATTTTTTCTCATTCACCTTCCTATAGTTGTGCTATTGAATTGCATCAGATATCTTCTCTGCTGAAAAGACCTCAGATGACTATAGAACTAATAAATAACAGCAATTGTATAGAGTTGTGCTTCCGAAATTTCACTCTATGGGCCATTCCTGAGCTGCTGAGTGCCAGCTGACAGCAAGATGGTGGTTCACCCCCTGTATTTCCTGCTGTTAATATTTCACCAAAAGGCAGCTAAAACATTAAGTGTACTCCTAATAACTCCAGAGAACAATGAAATCAAATCAAACATCCAAGCTGCTAATACCAAACTTGTTCTCTCGTGGGTTCTTTCTTTCCCATCCTCTCTTTTGCTGTAGTCAGATGCTCTCAATTTCATTCAATTTGAGTGCCTGGCTGTACTTGACTACTATAAAGCCATATTAGTATAGCTTTGTAGGTTTGCTCTAATGTTGAAAGTGGGGAATTTTGCTTTGTATGGAGGAGGATCCCCTCTGGAATACGTTAGTAGTAAGATTAATACCAGAGGACTTTGGTGTCCATTTCTTTAGGTTTGTCCTGGTTTGGGCTGGCATAGAGTTAATGGTTTGGTGCTGTATGATGGATTTAGGATGAGAATAGTGTTGCTAGCACACCAGTGTTGTAGTTGTTGCTGAGCAGCGCATACCTTGAGACAAGGATTTTTCTGCATAAGGGCTTGGGAGGGGACAGATTCAGTGTAGAAGTGATACAGTAGGGACTTTGTATACAGAAAGATCTGGCAAATATATTCAAAACCTTAGCACTAATATGATTTATTTTTCATTTTACTAATATTCTCAGTTAATGCTCAGCATTACCATGATGTTTGATTTGGATTGATGTTTGATTGGAACAGGTCCAGAGGTGAGCACTGAGATGATCAGAGAACTGGAGCACCTCTCCTCTGAGGAAAGGTTGAGGGATCTGGGCTTGTTTATTTGGAGAACAGAAGGCTCTGGGGAGACCTCATTGTGGCCTTCCAGTACTTGAAGGGAGTGCATAAACAGGAGGGGGAACGGCTGTTTGTGAGGGTGGATGGTGACAGGACAAGGGGGAATGGTTTTAAACTGAGACGGGGGAGGTTTAGTTTGGGTATTAGGAGGAAGTTTTTCACACACAGGGTGGTGATGCACTGGAACAGGTTGCCCAAGGAGGCTGTGGATGCCCCATCCCTGCAGGCATTCAAGGCCAGGCTGGATGTGGCTCTGGGCAGCCTGGGCTGCTGGTTGGTGACCTGCACACAGCAGGAGGTTGGAACTGGATGAGCACTGTGCTCCTTTTCAACCCAGGCCATTCTATGATTCTATGATATTTCTATATAATCTACTTTGTAGTGTTTTGTATAATTTCATGAGGATGATTTTGAAGAGTTCTCTATAAAAATGAGAAATACTGAAATGCTGAACTTTTTGCTTAAAAAAGGGCCTCCTATGTTCTTTTGGTTTCCTCGAAGCGGTTCCTGTTTGGGGAACAGCTTAAGCTTTAGCTAACCTTGGAATATCCTGGGTGAGATTTGAAAAATGTCAGAACCATTCTACAACCCCTAACTAGAATCTGTGTCAGTATGTTAGCTTCGGTTTATGCTCCAATAACTATTAAAAGCTCAGAGAACCATAAAACTCTTACTCTCCTAATTAACGTTCTGGATTCTGCTCACCCTCTTTTTCTCTCAACTTCCAGCAAATTCGGCATTTGTGCCCAGCACTAGTTCATAGCCTTAGGAATGAATCCTTTTATGCAGGAAACTTCCCTATTGCCTAATTTTCTTCCCCTAATGGACAAAGAATTGCCTGCAAACCAAGGTGCTAATTACATCATTGCCTCAGTGACACAACTGCTGACTTACTTGGCTTACTCCACTTAATAACTAACACTAACTAATGACTTGGCTGCTATTAAGCTGTGGCTGACATTAAGTTGCAAACTCAGTGCAGTAGCTCTACATGCCTGTAGCTATCTAAACCCCTGTAATCTTAAAACCAGATTATACTTTTATCTGCAGAAAGAGAAGTTTTGTGTAACACTGTTTACTTTACTTGCAGATGTCAGTGAAAGGGCTAAAAGATTTCATCTCGGCTGCATCGTGGTTTCATTTACTTCTTATAAAAACAACAGTAGTTCATGAGGATTTAATCTATTTTTTCCCAGAAGCATTGGGCTTGTTTGAATACAAATCCATGCATTTTTAGGTGGGTTCTTGGTTCTTTTTTTTTTTTTTCTCTTTTTTTTTTTTTCCTAATTTCATTTTGGGTTCTCTGCTTGTAGAAAGTCAGCTAATTAGTTTTTAGGCAAATTAATCTTCAAGTGACGCTAGGAGGTGAGAAGTTAATTCTCACTCATTCCTTGTTTCTTTATGACTGCCTAATTATTCATGAATTTAGTAGGGTCTGTGCTCTAGAAAGACAACTCAGCATGGGGTTAAGCAGTGCCCTAGCAGAGGAAAAAGGGTAAAAAATTTACATATTTGACAGGCCTGCAGCTGCTTTGAGATTGTCATTCTCCAATTTTCATTTCTGTCCTGTTGGTACTGTAAATTATTAATCAAACAGTGATTACCTATACAATCCTCTTAATTTCCAAAGAGCCTTGTTAATAGGAACTAAGACATCTGCCATGTGCGCAAGAGAAGGACACAATCTCTGAGCCAAATCTTCCGTTGCATTGTGCTTATGCATCGTTGGTTATGAATCAAGGAACTTGGCACACAGAAGTATGATTTTGCTGTGCAGTAAGTAGTATAAGGAAAAACTTGATTTCCAGTTTGGGAAAAGGCCTTTTAAGAACTCAGAGCTGCTGGTTTGGATGGTCATAAAGAATCTGTGCAATGTAGGAAAAAAAAAAAAGAAAGAAAAATTCTGCAGTTATTGTGGTCTGGAAGACAAATTGAACACAGGTAAAGATAATACAGAAAGAATTTTAATACAGTGCTGAAGAAGAGTGAGGGAATATGGAGATAGTTGTGAAAGAAATAGGCAATGAGATTTAAAAAAAAAAAAGTGTGATCTCTTACAGGAGCACAATTGTATTTCAGGGATATCCAGTACAAGAAGCAAATGTTCCTGAATGATCCACAAAAAAGAAGATGGGTTAAGCTGTAATATCAGCAATATCTGAAGGAAAGGGGGAAGATGAAGCCAAAAAGGTAGGACTGGGAAAGTTTTGCGTTCTTTCATTTGCCATTATTGAGTTGCATTTGACCTACAGGGATTGGAGGTGGTCGAAAGTGTTCAGTGACTCGCAGAAATTAGGCCTGCAATAACTCATGTAGAATATTTGGAGTCCGAATTGAGAGGGAGGAAATGCAGACTGTAACAGCAACGTTTGAAACAGAAAACTTCATATTAAAATGCATATTAAAATGAGAGATATCTCACCTTTCCACTGGCTGTGTGCAGGAGCCTTGCGATCTCTCTCAGTCCAACAAGTTTCAGTGCATTCCTTGTTTACAGCATGTTCTGCTTTAAGTGCCTGTGGGACCCAGTGGTCACTTCTTGCCATCACCCCTGTACCCGACTCTGCATCTGTTCCCTACCAAGACCAAGAGGCTGGCATTGCAGGTCGTGTTTTCTGCCTGTTTTTCCTACCTTGTATTCCAGACAACTTTTCCTCATTGATTTCTGCACTTTTCGGTCATTTTACAAGAAATAACAACTCCCATTCTTGCCTGAGGGTCTCACCTTGTCTGGAGCGAGGCAAATGTAAGCATGAAGTTTTCCTCCCATCCTCCGCAGTGCAACATTCTTAGCAGGAAAAAGCAAGTGTACACAACAGAGGCCAGCCATCTTATAAACATTTCCCAATATCTTTTTCCTCCTGCTTTTGCTTTTTAAAGCAGGTTTTAATGCAGGCTTTAATTGCAATTGGCTGTTGGTTTATAAAACAGAGAAGAACTGGATTTCCAGTGATGACAGAAGAAAAGCTGACGTTCTAGATGTAGGGACAAATATTTACTGAAATAGATGAGGAGGCAATCAGTCTTCAAACTTGTCAGTGTCACTGAGAACTGCAGACAGGCTACAGAAACAGAACAGTGAGAAATAACTTTGTATGCCCTGTTATTACGATACATCCCAGGCAGAATTTATTCTTCCAATGGTGTGTATCCAGCAAATTTCACTACTTCTTTCTGTTGTCAAAATCAAAGAATAACTCTATCTAAAAAAAAAAAAGAAAAAAAAGGAAAAAAAATCCAACCATTAAGATACTATACTTTTCTCTTTCTTAAGAGATCTCTTCTCACAGTGATAGGTATCTTAGAAAAGAAATTGATGTATCTTCCTTTCTTCTTTGCGTGTTCTTGGTATCACAAGCTGTGCACAGCATGCTTTCAATTAATTTAAACTAACTTTCCATCTGCTCCAACAAATGTAGGATTTGAGTGAAAGACAGTATGATGGAGTGCCATGAAATGCGCTAATAGCAAACACTAATGTGAAAGCCAGTCTTCTGTGGAAAATGTAATATCCATAGTGCACTCCTTCTAGTCCATATTAAAGGCTCACTTTTGAGAAAAATGTTTATTGTTTTCAATATTTGCCTAATCAAGATGGGAAACGAAAGCTTTCACAAAGGAGATGGAGTTTTACATTTTACAGAGTGTAGCAATTTGAAGAACAGGATGTATCAGATCGATTCCTTTTTAATTGCCACTTTCATCAAGCTTTGTTATGGGATTATTTCATTATGTTTCTACACTTAAAGCAAAAGAACACAAATGCTGAATATGATTAGAACTTGGAAAGCTTTGTTATCAATTCAATCGGAGTACTGTGTATTTTGTGAATATTCTAATTTTCCCCAACAAATTAAAGTTCCAATAAAGGTATTTAAATTAGAAAAGCCAAGGCTGAAGCAAAACAGCTACAGTGTCTACATTCAAGTAATGACACAAGCTGAATTATAGTAACTACATGCAACAAAGCCTTTTTGCTGCTTACTGTATGTACTTTACAGCCATTACTATAGTCCTTTGGTTTTTTTTTGGGGGGGGGGGAGGGGGTTCATTTAATATAAGCTTGGAACTTCAATTCTGGCACCTGCCTTTCAAATGACAACCATTTAAAGTTGTGTGGTAATTAAATTCTACCTGCAGCCCAAATTCATTCCCTATGGAACCCCAAGAATCAGGTTATGGCCTTTTTCCCAATTTAAATTAGTTTGTCAATTTGCAGAGTAGAATTATGCTGGATCCTGGTTCCTCCCCCCAGTATTTCTCACTGTAAGTGCTGTTCTCAAGCCTTGTTTGACAACTTCGACTGTTCAAATAACTGCAAATCAAAACTCCAGATTTGGTGAGACACGCAGGAACTTGTGGTGGCTGCACTGTGATGACAAACAGCAAGGAGAAGATGATAAACCTGTTCCTGGTAGTTATTACCTCAAACTGAGTATCACTTGCACTTAAAAGTGAAGCTCCATAGGGGATAATTCTACATAGTTTTGTGCAGATCCACAGAAACCAATCACATTTTCTCAGCAATTAAGTGCCTGAGTTCAAACTTATATTGAAGACTGAGATGCTTCTCAGTGGCTGCAGCCTGGAGTTGCCACCTCTTTCTAGGTTTAAATTCTTCCAGCATAGATGGTTTTCCTTAGACCTGCGTGGAAGGCCTTCATCCTTCAGCTGCATTTTCCTCAGACCCTACCCATGGATTAAGCAGCATACAAGATACCCAGTAGCCGAAGGAAAGGTTCTCTTCAAAGTAAGAAATTAAACTCTATTTCTTTTCCTGGGAGTCTATTGCCCCTTGTTTGTCACCTCACAGCACTGTGTCCTCATCAGCCATTTCTGGGAATTCTGGGAGGGATGTAACTTGCCAGAGTTGTTCATTTCTTCAGGAAAGAGTTGAAGATTTCATAGGGAGAAGTGATGCAGGAGTAGAAGATGTTTCATTTCCTTTAGTTCCTTTCTAATTTGCCACAAGCAGACCCAAAGAGAAGCGTGTTTGTCGGATAGCTACCTTTGTACATTGATACACATCAGAAATAGCAGTTGCTGTGAAGATGGAAGGGTAGGAGACATGGAAGGTTCATAAGGTTTCTACCTGACCAGCTGAGACAGGTGAGGAATTAAAGATATACCTTGGAACATGTGATAAAATCATTTTTCACTGATCTCCAGAAGAGATCTTAGTTTCCAAAAGCTTCTCTGTTTTCCAGTTACATCATTACAGACAAATAAAAAGTATTACTTTTCCCTACAGACCTTTCCTATCTTCTGTTCTGCAGGACACGTGTGTACCTACAGCACATACTTCCTGGAGAATTCATATGCACAGCCTGAAACCTTTGAGCAGTGGTTGGACAAACTGAGGCATGACAAAATATGTCAGTAAATCTGCACAATTCTGTTCAGAAAGGGGTTTTCAAAGGGCTCTGACTGCTGTCAGTCATGCTCCTTCTTCAGGTAGAATGTGATGGCATGTAATATTTAACCACCATTAGGCATTTTTCCATTTGGGACTGTTTCATGCACAAGTCAACCATTTAATCAGACTCTTTCGTTGTTAGATTGAAAGTGGAGTGACTGCAAGGAAATGATGGGAAAAGAGAAAATGAGATGTACTGGTAGAAAATTCCACCTAGAAGTGAGAAATTAAACTATTTGAAATGAAAACAATAGTAAATGAATTTGGGGATGTTTTACTTTATGCTTAAATTAGATCGTTGGCTGAAAAATAATAACTCGGTCCTTCAAAGTTATAACCTGGAAATGGGATGGAGACAAAAGTTAAAAGATGAATAATAGAAGAAAGAGATCAAGCATGCAGCAGGGCAGGGATGATAATGGTTATTTAAGGCAGAAAAAAATGACAATGAGTGGTAATTAGCAGTAATGAAAACACATTTTCCTTTCATAAATTGGGTGTTGGTGTCAGTATGGCTTGTCTGAATGCACATTCAGGGGAGAACATGGCTTTAAAGTGGTAACAAAAGAGCAGGAAAGAATTAGCTGAGCATCACTTATATATCTGTGTGTGTGTGTGTGTGTGTGTGTGTATGTATGGTGTGTGTATTTTCTTCCTAGCTGTTATCTGAGCAACTTGTATAAATGTAAAAATATTTTCAGAACCAGATTATTCTGTACAGCATACAAGAGACAATAGTGCAGTTATCAGGTATTTAATATTATTCAGTCAGTCACGTGCTGACAAATTCTCCCTCTCCTCCCCATCCTTAGCAGTGCTCATTACATGAAATAATTTTGTGTCCCAGTCCTGAGGGATGTGAAGGGTGGGATTCAAGACCCAGTGGAGCTGTCTGTGATCAGAAGGGCACATCTTAAAGCTTCTGGATTCAGTTCCAGAGCTAAATTTGTCTAGTATAATCATAAAATGAAAGTGCTCCAGCCTACTCATCAAAATGGTTAAACATTCAGGAGCAAGTCCATAGTTAATACATATCAATCGTTCACCGTTAATCAGAGACTATTTAGATCAGTTTGGAGGAATTCAAAGTATAAATGAGCTCTAAAAGCGCCGGATAAGTTTGGGTGACAAAGCTGTCAAGTGGGCAGGAGGAAAAAAACTGAGCTGTAGCTAGATAAGGCTTGCACTAGTGACAGACCTATGGGCTGTAATGAATGAACAAGTCCTGCTGATTGATTTACTCAGATGTTGATAAACAGTTTGCTATGCAGACAGGTCCACCATTTCAGAACACTGCTGGTCTCCTGAGAGTCACTCATTGACAGACAGCAGGATGGGGAGGCGCTGGGTTTCCTTCTGCTCAGGAGCACCTTTCTTTTTTGAAGGCTGCACATTATTCCTACGCTGCTGACTGAATATAGATGTGGTTTAATTTTATAGTAGGCTATTGGTAATGCACATTTCTTTATAACGTGGGGGTTGATTTGGTTTCTGAATGACTTCCAGACGCGAAGTTTTAGCTTTCCGGTCTGAAAATATTGACCATAATTATTGAATGTTTAAGGTGCTCCACTGTTAGCAGAAATGTATTTTGAGTGCTATTTACCATTGCCTTTGCTGAGGTGAATTTTGTTATACTTTCTCTCTTTCTTTTTTTTTTTTTTAAATTTAAAAAAAAAAAAAATCTTTCCTACATGATTAAAATTACCTGGTGTAAGGAACCTGCTTTGGCAGAGGGGGGTTGGACTCGATGATCTCTGGAGGTCCCTTCCAACCCCTACATTCTGTGATTCTGTGAAAATACCTTAGAGGTAAAATGAAAATTAAAATTAAGCACCTGGCTAATGTGAAGTATGTCATCTGAATTCAGTCAAGTAAGCCATAGTTGCAGCAAATATCTTTTCTCTTTTAGAATCCTTTTTTAAACAGCATTTTTTTAACGTGTATTTCTATTATTATTCTCGTTTTGTTCTGCTTTGTAAAAACTGATTTTAAATTAGTAAGCAGGCTTTCAGTGCTCATGGTAGGTCTTAGATAAGGTGCAAAAACAATGCTAAAATATGCAGTGATAATTGAGTGTCAATTTAAGAACATGTTCCCTGTTGAACAGGTGCCTGTAGTTTCCTGTGAACTTGAGGTTATTGTTAATACACCGTTAACAGGATCCCAGGAGTTTCCATGCAGTTAATTTCACACTTGGACATTGCAGTATTTGCAACAGTTCACAACGTTCCGAAATGTCCAGGAGACTTTGGCAGGGACAGCCAAGCAAAATGCTAATAAGGAAAACAGAAGAGAAGTCAGAGCCAGCTCTCGACTGTTGCCAGACTCCATCAGCACTACACAATGTTGACAAGAAAAAAAGAATTCTTTCATCTCCTGCAGCCATAAAGCAAGGGGGATTTTATTTATTTATTAACAGAGAAATAACAGAATGAAATAGAAGGGAGGGCTTGAAAGGAGCCCATTGTGTTAGGCCAGTGACATCTCTCTCAAATGAATGAGGATCTGTGAGCGAGCCTTGTTTCATAACACAGCTCTGCAACACAGTGATCCCGCAGTCAGAGCTGTGTTTGTCATCCTGCAGGGTAATTTACAGTTCTGCAGACTGGGAGGAAAATACAAGCAAATGAAAACTGATCTGATTAATAGTCTGAGGCTGTGGTGTAAATGCGAGAGTTGTATCAGTGACACGTAATGTGTAAACTAGTACTCAGCCAGGTGGGTTACCAAGATCTTAGGTCAGTCAGATAACAAGAATGCATTAGACATATGTTTCACTTCAGCTTGGAGCAGTAAAGTTGTGTTACGTAATGAATGACTGACCTCCAAAGGGTAGAAATCAGAGTAGGCTGGCCTATAAAGTTCCCATTGATAAGACCCAGATCTCTGGGCATATGGGTCGTGGTTAACAGACGACATCATCAAACTTTATTTCGGCTTTCAATCTAAAGATCATCCTCGATTTTGATATGACTAAGCATTTTTAGTGCATCTCTTGAACAGGACCCTCTGCTTCTTAATCTCTTGTGATGCTGTTTATCAAAAGTGAGTGTTAAGTCTTGACTCAGGTAATTTCCTTCTTCTAAAAGGGTCAAGTTTAAAAGAAGTAAAATTTAAAAACAGAAGTGTTGTCATGCTTCTTGAACAGTGTTTCCTTAGAGATTTGGCATCTTTTCTTCTCTGTTATGAGAAGGGTAGCAAGATACATTTCATAGAAGTCTGGAGTATAACTGCTAAATGTCTTCTGACTTGCAAGAAATTGGACAGCTTGTAAAAACAGTTCTTGAATCAACAACCTTTGCTAAGAGCCAAGTAAGTGGGGATCTCACATAGGAAAATTGCTACATGACTGGGGAACTAAACATCCTGAGAATTTCTGTTAAACTTTCTGGTCTTCTGGGTGTTTCAGACTTGTTTGCTTAAATGAAAGATGCAAAGAGCCAAGGATGGGGTCTCCAGAAACCAAATGACAACTAAATTTGTTAAGGGAATAAACAATGTCTAAATCTAGTACTGCTGTTATTTCCTTTTAGAGAGTATTTTTCCAGATTTTGTGCAGACCCATATTAGAAAATGTTTTTTCCAAATTTCCTTCCAAAACAAACAAATAAACAAAATAGTGCCCTCAGCAAAACCTCAGTGTAGCAGGGACATCCATCCGTTGGGCTAATGAAGGTGACACGTGTAGGTTTGTTCTACCTACTGTCCCCACTTCCATCTCTTTAATTGATTTTTGAACCACCCCAATTCCCATATTAATTAGTCTGTAGTAGGTTTAATTGCATTCTAGTACATTCTTTCCCAACGAACTGAACTTTTTAATGAGTATTCACTTCTTAATAACAGACTTAAAAAATGGACTATTCTTTTGTGGGAAAGGGCAATGAAGCTCCTCCCCTTAGCATCTATATTTGTATATGAGAATACATAATATATAAGTGAGTGTTTATAAATATATACATGGACGTTTTTAATAGTTTGATTTGGACACTAACTAGTCCTTTTATGTATTTCTCTTTGTTTTAAGTGAGTTATATGACATTTAATGTACGTACTGCCTTTCTCTCCCTTACTCCATCTAAGCAGGGCCAAGACAATGAAAGGAAGACAAAGAAGAGATGCAGCAACAAGAGGACTTCTTTTTAAATCCGTTGTGTGTAGAAAAGTAAGTCTTGCATTGTGCCCAGTCAACCTCAGAAGACAGAGCTAAAAACAGCACGCATTTTCATTAGCTTCATGTGCTCAGTGCTCATTTGCTGAACAAAATGGTACACAGTCCCTAGGAACAGAAAATGAGAGAGCAAGAAAGCAGCTCTCTTTTGCAGCCCCCAGGTTGTGTAAATGAGGACAGCAACTACAGTTAGAGGTGAGTTTGTCATGGCCCTGTGCTGGCTGGCTGAGGCTTTGGGCCCTGCTTTGGAGGCTTCAGCTTCCATCCTGTGCCTGTGTGAGGTTCTGGCACAAGGTGCCTGGCTCTCAGGGCTCTGTGCTGGCCAGGAGGCTGAGTGTCCAAGCGGCTCTGCTCCCAGCATGGTTTTCAGCAAAGCCCTCTCACTAATTCTGTATTTCTACCCTTATATTTACTGTCTCTACCACGAAAACAGAGTGAGAAGAGGGTGCTTTGTGGTCCGATAGAGGTAAAAATGCAAGAGAGCGCAGCACGATGGATACACACAGGTCCAAATCCTGCAGTCAGCTCTGCCAGTGCGGTGGTGAGCAGCTGCACTGAGCCTTTGGCAGCACTGAGCATGTAGGACTTTTGTTCAGCTCAAAGAAAAGATTACTCTCTAGAGCTGTTTTTGTTTCAGCTTCTTTATGCAGGATCCAAAAGCAAGCCATCTTCAAACTAATGTTTTTTTACCATTAGTAGCAATGGCAAAACTTGTTAGGCACTGTGGCTTGGCTTTCCAGCACTAGTTCTTACACTTTAGCTAATATCTAAAGCTTGAACACATGGGTTTTATCAGATCAGGAAGTTTAAATCTTTCCTTTAGATGTACATTCCAGTAACGAGGGTTATTCTAATTACCGTGATATATTGTTTCTACTGTGCTTTACTGGTGAACTCTGTCATGTTTGCTGTCATCCTTTCATGAAATAAGTATCTCTGATCTTGTTTTTTTTCTTTTTGGCAATCCAATATTCAAAAGACCGAATATCTGTTAATTGAGGCACCTGCTCTCTCTAGAGGTATTACTGGTTTTGCTCAATATGAAAAATGATGATAATTAACTTAACTTGGTGATGCAGGCAGCATTTCAGTGTATATTAGAGCACGATGACGTTTAAAGAAGGAAAAGCCTATTGTTATATAATTATTTTAACTGTTAATGGGGAGAAAAAAATCAGCTCTTAGTCTTCTAGATGCTAGGGATGGCAATGGAGGACGTGGTTCAAATCCCACCAAAAGCTGCCTCCCTCTGTACCAGCCAATTACACATCCTATAACCCCAAGGCAGGTTATAATCCTTGTTTTATGGCTACTTGGAAGGTATCTTAAAGCACTGTTGTTTTACTGCAACTGATGAAATAGCACAAAAAAAAAAAAAAAGAGACACAGCTGATGTTATGTTTCATTTATTTATTTGTATACAAAGAAGCACTGTGATTTGTTGCCATTTCCTAGTGCCTCATTATCTTGCCACTGTCCCTAGCAGATCAGTTACAGCAGGAGTGGAGCTGACGAGATAACTAGAGTGGAAAAATTACCCCCATGTAAAATTTGTTCCCAGGTGTTTGCTGGCATGAAGCAAGATAAGTAATGTAAAGGACAATGGCCAAATTTATAAAGGAGAACTTTTAAAAACCTGTTAGTGACGTGAAGATTTAGTCCATTCCATAAGCATTGTCTGCTGTGGTTCAGTGTCCTTCTATTGAAAAATCCATCTTCAGTTTGGAAAGACGATGACAAATTTTAGAAATAAATAAATATACACCCCAAGAAGAGCTGTTATGAACATCCCTTATCCCAAGCCAATTACTTCAGCATTGTAACTTATTGCAAAACACTTTGAAAACAGCTCTTTAAATGTAAGACTCCAGGGTATGGTATTTCATTCTGAATTTTCATCACGCCTGCAGTAAACAAGCACTATAAATACTTCTGCTTTTCTTGGTTTTGGACAGTTAGTCATAAAAAGTACATCCAGCCACAGCAGTGATGGTGAGTATCCCGCAATTGCGTATGAAAACGTTAAGTTAGACAAAATAAGTAGTAACACAGTGTTGAAGTGTACAGGACTGCAGTAACTTACATGCTGCTGTAACTGCAGGGGCAGTGAAGGTCACCATGCACTGGGAGGTGGATGAGTGGAGTCCGGCCAGAGGCGTGGCAGCAGAGGACGAGCATCCCGGTAGTTTTGCAGCAGGAGCAATGACCCGTGCTTTGTTTCTGCAGGTAAGAAGGTTGTACTGAAACCAGAAGGGACTGTTCTGATTTACTATTGTAGGAGGAAAATGGAACTGTATTGAACTGTGCAAAGTTACTGAGTAACAGTAAGACTGCAATCCAGAATGTGCGGTGTTAGATGAGGCGTAAGGTTGAAAGGGCAATGGAAAACTTCTACTCGACTCAAAAACCTTCAGCGTTTTCTCTCTCTTAACAATTCCTTGCTTATGATTTAACTTTGTTCTATTTCAAATGCCACCTTTAAGGTACAAGGCACAGCATTAGTTTAGGACAATGATCTCAACTGACACCAAAGGAGGTGATGCTCTTCTGAGGTGGCTTTCAGGTAGTGACCTTTTGCTCAGTTAAACCACAAGTGTCAAGTATGTTTCTTCATCTTTTACTTGTTACGAACCACATAAAAGACCACCTCTGGATTCAGTGTCTGATAAACCATAGGCCGTCGGCAAAAGATACAAAGCAGGAATCCATGGAGGAGGGGCTCAGGGAAAGCAAACTGCAGTGGTTTGTACTCAAATATTTCCTTCTCGTGCTGCCCTCGCTCCTACAGCTTCCTCTGGTCTCAGACGCAGTAAAAAGCCTTGTCAGGATATTCTATCTTTATGTCTCTGTCACTTTAGATAACTTCCTAGGAGATCTAAGGAAAAAAAACCAAACCACCAACTCAAGGAATGTCAGAAATTTGATGCTGGTTTTGTGCTAGAAAAAGAATTTCCAGACAAAGACAGAATAATGCCGTAGTGCTATGGTGACTGTTCTCTGCAAGATTTTAATTCTACCCAGCTTTCTGTTAGTTATTCTGGTCTGGGTTCTGTCTGCTATTTATTATTTCACCTGCTGGGCGCTTTGCCAATGTTGAGGATCAATTGACAGCACAGGAAAGCACACAGAGCACCCCACTTCCTTCCTTATGGATTATGAGAGCTCAGACAAAAATGAAAATAGTTTCTTACAAACCTTAAGTCCTGCTACTAGGAATGCAGATACAAACCTTGCAGAAGAACAGTGCAAACTGTTGGGCAGCTTGGTCTGGAGCAGAGTGTGTTTGAAGGACATGAGGGCACTAAATTGTGGACTGAGATTTTATGAGTCAAGGCAACAAGCAGGCGACGTATCTGTGTAGCTATACTTCCACAGCACTTAAGCACAGTGGTTGAGCACATCAGACATGGCCACAGACTATGGCAGTACTCACTGTTAAAAGCCATCCCGTAATCAGCCGTGCCTGCAGTGAGTGCTGCACGATGACAGCAGTGCAGTCCTGTAGCTTCCCAAAGGTGGGTCACTCTGATTGACGTTTGTTCAGCCTGTTTCGGTTACAGTGTGCATTTTTTTGTGGATGTCTCTTCTACGTAAGCTGAAATGATGGTGGTAGGTGGGGAAGGTGACCAGGTGAAGCAGAAAGGAAGTGCAAGAAAAATCCATTAAAGCTTCTGTGCACAGTCCAGCCTAGGGATGTCTGACCCAGGTCAGCTCAGTGCAACTCCTATTACAAAGTGTGGCAAAGCATAGCATTACTGGTAGCTGAATAGATGCTGAATAATGTACTGCTACTTTCCTGTGTGGTCAAATATTATTTACCTCTCTGACCTCCAGTTTGTCACTCTACAAACGTGGCATGACGATGAAGGCTACAATTCATCTCTGTTGTGTAGAGCAGAGTGGGAGTTTTTTTGTACTTAGCTCTGGCTACTCCAGCCTTTGACAGTCTCGGGGTCATTTTGTAGTCCTCTGGTCTTGCTGTATTACATCAGGAAGGTCTATGCCCAGACAAAAAGTAAAAGCCCATACATCCTTTATTTGAGCATTTCACAAATAAATTACAAGTTTCTTTGCAACCACGTCATAAATCAAAACGTTTATTTACACCTCAGAAACAGCAAGCAATTCAGCAACTAGGGCCCAAAGAAACAACTGGAAAAGTAGCTGAAATAAGTATCTTTGAAAATCAAACAAAAATATTTTTCTCCTTGCTCGAGCTTTAAAAAAAAAAACATAAATTACTTGGTGGTAAAAGTCAGAGATTGTTGTGGGGCAGATTGTTATGAAATGGCAGTAACAACGCAGCTTGTTTGTACTGAATTCACCATCAGAGTTCACCAGACATGCTCTCGTTCTCCAGTCCTGAACAGGATGTGCATGCATGTACATACACAACTGTCTTTACATTCATTTTAGCCCCAAATCATCAAAAATGGTCACTTCTTGGTGCAGAGAAGGAGTACAATGTTCAAATGTTGAATGAAACTTTCCTGAATAGCTGTCCCATTGAAAACGGAGTGATGCAGTTATTCTGGCTATAAACCCTCCCATTTTCACTACTGATGACCAGCTTATACACAGACAACTAAAAACGAATCAGTAAACAATTATAAATATCTTCAAATGATACAAATTTTATTAAGCGAGGACAACTAAAGGTTAGCATAAGTACAACATGAGAGTTGGAATAAGCCTGGATTTCAGTGTGGGGGTTTTTTGGTTGTGGGTTATTTTTTTCCTTCTTTCTTTTCCCTTTAAAAATGAAACTGGTTCAGCATACATCACCCAAGCTGTTCCTTAACTTGTGTTCATCCATGATTCATAGGATTAAAGAGCTTATTTCAAGTCCCCATGTTGTATTAGTCTCCACCTGCATATATTATATATATATATTTATATATGTATGTGTATATCTCTATATATCTACATATATACACACACATAGCAATTGTGCAACTAATAACTTTCCACCAAGAGTGGATGAGTATATCCATTCCATTCAGACAAATACAAACCAACTAGCATATCCTGATGTGAAAACAGTGTAGTCAATGATTGTATGCTTGACAAAGTAAAACAGTCAGCTATACCTGCTTTAAATAGAGTAGCTGTTGCAACTACTGCTGAAATACTTTGCGTGTTAACCCTAAATATTGTAGGTCACAGAATTGATTAAAAAAAATTATTATTATTTTAGTTATTTATCTTTTTGGCACCATTGGACAGTGTATCTCTCAGACAGTTGAGTCTCTGAAGATGTAAGAAAGGAAAGATAGGATCAGAGTTTTGTCCTAGACTTGGTGTTCTCAAGATGATGTGACTGTTTAATATCATTTATCTTGTGGCTTTTATTTTAATTAAATGAGTCATTATTAAATCCATTCAAAAAGAAACTTGGCCTTTAGATAACTAATGACGAAAAATTACTTGTGTACAAAATTCTGTGTACTGAAAGCAGCTGAGACAAAGACTGGCAGTTCTTCCAGTGTCTCAACAAGAAGCCTCACAAAGGAAGGACCAACGATGTAAGAGTTGTTACTATAACTCCAAATGCTCACTCTGTTATAGTGAGCACTTAAGCTAGGTCCCTATGATGTAATTTGAAGCCCGTGATTTAATAAATGAGGTTTGTATTGCAGGGATCCCTAACTTAAATGACTACTCGAGAGACTGGGACAAATTATTTGACTACAGGCCACAGCCGTTTCAAATAGAGGTTAAATCAAATTGGGTTGGGTTCCCTGGGGACCCATTAAAGTCATCAGTGAAGGAAGTGAGTGCTCTGTGGGAAGCATCTGGGCTGGAGGCTTCTTTGTATGTCACAAAAGACAAACATTCAATTATATATAAGCAGTCAACGATACTGTGACAAATATTGCTGCTTTACTGTTTGCAGCACATCAGTAAAACCACTGTGTGGGGAGGTCTAAGTGAACGTTTTTGTTTAAGCGTCACTAACTGATGTGCAAACAACTCTAGTAATGGAGTTGCTTTTTGATTTATACCAGTGTTAAGTGGGATGAGAACAGGGCTCAGAAAGTGTAATAGTCAGGCTTCCACTCACAGCTAATTTTCCTTGCTAACCAGTGGGAAATTCAGCTGGTTTTCCTTTGATTTAATCTTCAGTCCTGCAGTTACTGAACAAAATGTACATTCATAAATGCACGTAGGCATATTGCAAGCACACGCATGAAGTGTACAGATTCAGTTAGCAAGTGCACTACAGAGGAGACCTTTACCTTGCTAATATACTCTTACTGATTAACGTTATGCCCAATTTGTGTTTTAACAGCAGATAGTTTTGTAAGTGAAATGGCTTCTGCACAAGACGTTTTATGCGTGTTTCAAAAGGAAAATCAAGTTCCCTGCCTTTCTGGCTCCAGACAGCACCGTAAGTCTGCAAACATACAAATACTGCCATAAACGTTGTAGTGACCAAGCAGGTAAGGTTGGAAATAAGTGCTGTATTACAAACCCAGCAAGCTTGGCTGAACGAGTGCTAAACAAAACAAAAAAACAAACAAATTTTGCAACTTCTGTGTTTCTTTCGTAGTGCTGTAAGAAAGTAATAAATTATTTTTTCTCTTTTGTTACAGGAAATGAGAATCATTTTTTAAGCCTGACCCCACAATCTTTTTCGGGTAAGAAAACTCAAATTCTAATGTGGTTCCTCATTTGTATATTGCCACAGAAAGTGACACAATTGCTTGTTAAAAAAGGGTTGGTTCTCAGGTACAGGTTTCAGGTTTCTCAGAGGAAACATTAACATGGCAGCTTCATCTTCTCTTTGTGTGCTTAGGTAGTCCACTGATTAGCTCAGTCAGAAGCCAAGAGATGCACTGTAAAGGCTGGGAGGCTTTAGTTTGTCTGGAGAAATAGTGGTATTGGTGAGTGAAGGCTTTGATGCATCTCGATTCAGAGCTTCAGCCATCGTACTGACTTTTCTACATGTCAAAAGGTTGCAGCATTATCCGAGAAGAAAGATCTCTTGTCCTTGGGGACAGATTGGTAGTAAAAGTCTTCCCATCGTTAGTGCAGTTCCAGGCAGAAGAAATTTTTCTTTGTTCTTGGTTTTGGATGCCCTTGGAATGATTCACCAAATGCTGTGTGAACCTTGGTTTAAATTAGAAAAGGGTATCTTTATCTGGTACTTGATAGGGATGATACTAATGTCAATGGGCATCTTTCCAGAGGTGGGTTTTGCTGGAAAGGGAGAGGAAGAAAGCAAGTAGAAAAAGAGCATTTGCAGGGGGAGAATATTATAATCTCTTTTATTCAAGATAGAGGTTTTGTAGATTAAAGCAGAGGGTGCAGTTCATCTTTGGGTTTATTTGGATTCGTTCATTAAACACGTATTCTGAAAATCCAGTGGTGTTATGCATTCGTTGGTTTTTCCTTTTGAAAACGTCGCATAAAAATTTTATTTTTAAAAAGCTGTGATTGCTGATGACACAGCAGCAGCCAGTGGTTGCTATGAGGTATGGGCAACGAAAGCAAGCTAGAAGCATGCCCATGTTCATGTCTGAGATCAGGCACTTCTCGTTGGAATGCCTGTGGCTGCCTAGCTGCCTGCTCCTGGAGCCCTTGCTCCATAGAAGCTCCCACTCACCTTACAGCACTGCTTTGCTGAGTGAAACACGCAGAGCTGCTGCTAGAGAAGCCAGGTCAGTGGGAGATTCCAGTTGGGCAGGACTGCAGGAGTCACTGGAAGAAAGAATTGGTTCCTGTGTGAAGGCAGCTTGTATCTTACCAGGAAATTTACAGCGCTAGGGAAGTTCACAACACAATCTGGTTTTTCCCTCTGTTGCCGTTGTTATTACTTTTGATTAAAAAACAAAAACAAACAAAAACCGGTTGTCATATTTGGTACAATACAGGAAGTCAGAGAAAAGCTATTGTACAGCAATTTTTAACCACCAACACACATTTAATATCTAATGTAGCGTTATGGAAAACTCAGTGTATGTTTGGACTTTTTAATGCTTCCAAAAACTTTACTATTGAAACATATATGTGGTGTGGAAGATATGCTCATAATTTCACTGTAGTAAGGACAACATACAGTATGACTCATAGGTACTGTAAAAATGCTAACTAAAGAATGCTGCTGCAAAGTACTATTGCATAAGGAAGCTTTCTTGTTTAAACTTTAAATAAGCAAGTTTATTAAAATATTCTAAGACACTTACCTTACCCTAGTTACTGGCAAGCTCTAATAAAAGCCACAGTCTGTCACTAGTATACTTTTTTTGTGTTAATTTTATAAAAATTTGGTGTGAGCTTTGATGGATCATTTACAATTTATTAACAAGATGATCATCTTGATACAGTTAAGTTTTTTCTTTTTTCTTTTTTTTTTTTTTTAAACCTTACATGCTCACAGAATAAAAAAGGATTCATGGTCATACGTAACGAACACCCTTTTTTTTCCCCATGTCTGCAAACAAGTGTGGTAAGTTTACACACACAAAGAAATGCTCTTGTTACTCTTAACTGGAAACTGTGTGTACACGTGTATGTATGTATATATATATTCAAAACTATAGATATGTGTGAATACACTTAGATAACAGGGCATCTGTTTTCCTCCTTGCACTGATACGTGTAATGAGAGCTGTGCAGAGGCTGAGAGGCCAGTGCTTCTGAGAAGCACCTTGATTTTGCTGTTACAATCAGCTTCTCATATGCAGACTATACCTACTTTGTCTGCAGAACTGGCAAAGGACTTAAATTTTGTAAACTGCCCCAGCAAATAATTATCTGCAAGAGCATAGAGGAAGCTGACTTTAGCCCCTTTAAAATCAGCCCAGCATGTCCCATTGCTGTAGGTGGTGACCATACGGTGCTGGTTGCGCTGAATGCTTCCCCTTGCCTCACAAATCTGAGCTCGCGTTCCCTTCCAGCACTGAGATGAAGAGCTGTGCTCCTGCTGAGTCTTAAATTCAGTTTTGGGGCATAGGGTGAGAAGTCTGGATCAGAAGCAAGCCGGGGGGACTTGCATTTCCTGTTTGCTGAACCTGAGGTACAAGAAGTGATGCTGCAGAGCCCTGGGCCTGCCTTATTTGGTGTCAACAAAGTGGCTTTTTTCAGTGGTATGACTGCAATAGGCTCTCCTTCTGGCCACACTATAAACAGCAAGTACAGTAGGTTTAGCCGTGTCGAATAGTTATGATTCATCTGTGGCTGTATTACTCTGCTTTGTCAGTTGCACATTCCAGATGAATATTTTATAAAAGCTAAACCAGTCCTATAACTCTTCTCTCCATATAAATATATATATATATACATACACTCATACATATACAAATACTAACCCACAGACAAAATATTTTCTGAACAGTTGAATAGCAACAAGTCAACAGTTAGAAAAAAATGGAGTCAATCTGTTTTCTTCTCCCCAAAGGTCAAGTTTAGATGTCATGGTCTTTTAACATTCAGTGGAAATTCGCATAAACCTTGCGTCTTGCAAGAGGAATCCATTAATAAATGGAAGTTAGGGCAGAGGCTGTCAAACACCAATGTATAGTCGGACAGATAAAGTGAGGTTGCAAATTAAACTGACTCTGGAGCAACTGAGGCCTAGTAGTGAAGAACAGTAACTGTAAACTGCAGTCTTCAGATCTGACGTTTTCTTTTTTCTCGTTGCCATGGCAACTCGGTAGGACAGCTTCAAATGTCAGGAGTTCTTACAGACCTAAACGATGGGAAATGAGTGTGATTATTGCCATGCAGATCACAGAATCTTTTAACTTTCTGTCTTATTACCTCCCCCAGATTACTGATGGAGAACGTGTGCATTGATCAGCAATTCAGTATGAATTATCCAGGTTTAGGAATAATTAATTGTGAAGAAAGAGATCTCCAGGAGGAAACCCCAGTACGTCGCCTGGAGCATTCTGAGACCTTTGTGGGCATTCAGGAAGTTGTAGTGCAGAAGTCTGGGTATAAATCTTGAGTCAGAACCTAATTCTCCCCACTTGGCAGCTTGTTTGCTTATGTTGGTGCAAGAGTGCGAGCAAACTCTCACTGGGCTTCCTTTGCGTATGCACACTGAGTAGCAAAGAGCAGACAGACGTATTCTTAAACATAACAATCTGTTTATGTGTTATATGACTATAGCAGGACTAAAAGAGCTGGCATATTTCATTGACGTTGCTACAGAATTGTAAATCTTACCTTTATTGTCTAACCTTTTAAATTATTTATTATTTTAAGTGAAGGTAGCACAACTTGAACGATCGTTCCCATTTTAAATGGGCACCTCGATAATGCAAAGGCAGTAAATAAGCATAGAAAACCAAAGATTAGGAACTAATCTAACAGTTGGAGCTAATGGGTTTCTTTCCTCCAATGTCATTTGGCAGCACGAGGACACTACTGAACTGCAAATATTCAGCTTTGCATTGAAAACACATACGGCTGATACTAGCAGAACACATAGCTAAAGTTCTCAGGAGCTCAGCTTAGAGCTTGCCTGGTATTGATGCTGATGTGGCTCCTCTCAAACAAGTACAATTTCTGATGGCACACTGTTGGTTTACTGGTTGTTCTGGCTTTGGCTGGGATAGAGTTACAGCAGCTAATACGGTGGTATGTTTTGAATCTGTGATCAAAACAGCACTGAAAACAAAATCAATTGTGTTATAATTGTTACAGAACAGTGCTTACACAGCGTGAAGGCTTTTCCTGTTTCTCAGGCTGCCCTGCCAGTGAGCGTCTGCAGCGCACAAGGTGCTGGGAGGAGCACAGCCAGGACAGCTGAGCACAGGGTATCCCTTACTCTCTGACATCATGTTTCTCAGTAAGAGCTGGGGGAAGGACATAGAGGGATGCCATTTGCATTCCCAAGTTAGTTGTGTGTGATGAGCCCTGCCTTCCTGGAAATGGCTGAACAGCTGTCTGCCGATGGGTGAATGACTTTGACAAGTCAGATATGCACATCAAAACTGACACATACTCGGGAAATGCGAAATGTTTGTCTACTACGTGTTGCATTTTACTCTTAAATGAAGAAGTACCTATAATTCTGTCACAGATGCAGAAAAAACAGTACCACAGTGGTCATTATGTCAGCTTGTAATCTTCACTCATTTGCTTCTCCTTTTGGGGCAAATAAAGCTTAATATAATTATTGATAAGGCTGTTTTACCTTTTGTTTCTTCTAATTGTTTTAGCATTATTTGAACAGACTTAAACATTAAATTCTTCCACCTAGGGCAGAGCCTGTCCAGATCGGCTGTGCAGCAAGACAAACACCTGGAGAGCACACAGCAGCCCGTCCTTCCTCAGTTCTCTTAAACAAAGGTCAGTAGAGCAAATTAAACAAACATAATAATCCACAGAGGGACTGATGTGTGGGAATCACTGAAGCGAGAAGTGCCACTGAGATTTCCAAGCAGGATAAAATCTGAAACTTCTTGACATGGGGTTTTGTTGCACAAAGAAAATGTCTGGCTGCAGAATTAGAACCCAGACTTCTGTATTGGAACTTCGTAAGCGCGAGTGCCAAGGTTTGAATGCATTTGGACTGGGGATTGGCTGCTGCTAGATTCTCATAAACGGCTTTTTCTCTTGGGATAGTGGAAAGCCTAAGTTCAGGACTTTGATTGCTGAAAAGTAGTATTTCTATGCTGCAGTGAAGTTTATCATCATTAAAGGGCTTTTGTTCGAGCCTGACTCAAAGGAAATAACACTAACTTTAGAATCAGCAAAGCTACTCTGAATCCCTGGAGGTCTCTCTGCTAAGGACAGGCACTTGTATGTGATGAATGAATAGCAGCTGTAGCACTGAATTTCTGTATAGTCCATAGGCTGCAACTTCTGAGAAATTTGTCAGCAAGGAATTTATAAGTATCACTCACATTCAAGCAGCCAGTGACTGTTTCACCAACAGCTTGTAAATAAAGGGCAATATATGTTGACTTATGAGCAGACCTCAAGAAAAGCATGTATATTTTACATCATGTTGTTAGATATAATGAATGTTAGTACCTTATCACACATCTTGTCTTTCCTGAGTAAACTATATATTAAAACTAGCTCATTCAGCTTCAGCTATGTGGTTTTCTTTTCCTGTACTAGTTGAAGGCTACCTTCCGTCTCTCCCACACATACATACACATACACACAATATACTTTTGGTTCTCTCTGCTTGCTTCTCCAAACACCATCCTCACTCTTTTCTTCCTCACATCTTGAAGCACTCTAATCCCTGCCTCAACTTTTCTTGTCCTTTTTGACCTGCCAGCTCTCTTGATACATTGAATTACATGCCTGGAAATCTGATGCTTCCTTTGGCTCCCGTGATGACACCTTTTTCTCATCTTCCCATGGCATCTTAAATCAATTCTGCATGTCCTTCTGTTTTAATCCTTCCATCCCTGGTTTCTGGGGAAACCTTTTCTTTCCCTATTTTGTCTTTTCCGTGACACCATCCATTCGTGTTCAGTGGTTACTTCAGTGCTGGAAGTTCAGAGATCTTGCATTTTCTGCATTTTTTTTTCCTTTGTTTAGACTAAAATGTTGACCTCTGGCTCCGAATACCCTTCTGATGCTTAGCTGACAGCTCTGCACAGCTAAAACTGAGCTCTTAAATCTTTCCCCTGAAGCGCTCCCCTTCTTTTTCTTTCTTTGATTGCTCTGGACAACACCATCACCCGGCCTCTTATTCAAGCTTAAAAACTGAGACAGACCAGAGAGCATTTTTGTCACATGATCTCCTTCTTAGGTCTGTGTATTTAGGTTATGTCTTAATCTAGAGAATTCCTTCTCACACATCATCCCAAAGGGCTGTCTCTAGCCATCCAAACAGCTAAAATCTATCCAGGCTCTGCTTGGTTAGCAGGTTTGCAACATCTTTTCACAGCCCTTGACAAATTCAAGGTACTGTGCTTCATATCCTGCCAGTCTGTTGCTGTACAGAGCATTTTCCTACTCTGTCACTGATGCCTCTGTTACTGTAACTCCTTCATGGTTTCTTCCTGTTGGTATGTTCATTGATCATCCCTGTGTAATGGTTTTTCTTATTCATAGTCAGTGATACCAACTTTTGTTGACGTTGTTTCAAAGGAAACATTTTCATGCTTTTGTTCCCAGGCTTTCCTGTGTGGTAGGAGGAGCTCCCTGCAAGCATCAATGCTTTTCTCCTTAACACCTCCTTTGACTGACACATCAACAAAAACCTTGACGTTTGCAAAGGGTGCCAAGCCTGCTATGAACTCAGCTCAGCGCTTTCACCAGCCTTAACAGAAGTTTATTGAAACAGTTTATTCTAAACCTGGTTTTGGAAGGTTAGTACATACGTTTTGCTTTTGTATTTTTAAAGTACCTTCAATATTCAGAAATATGGGCTGTAAAATTTCTGAAGATACTCAACTTTGATAGGTCCAATAAGAATATTCAAGATCACATCCATCTTTGTTCTTTCTACTGCACACAACGGTGATACAGAATTGCTTGCAGCCAATACTGAAGTTAGACTGACTTTTAGTTTCTGTGGTTAATATCAGAGCTTATCAGTCACAAACTTAATAGCTAAAGATGTTCGCATATAGTCATATCAGCATTCTGGCCAGTATCTCCCTTAATACAAAGTCTACAGAAATCAAGATTGACCAAAGTGTTGTGCATAAACCTCACTGACAAATACAAGCAGATTTACTGAAATAACATAACTGCTCTACTACAAATTCTCTGCAAATACGATCAAGAATCTGATCCATATTTCAAATCACTTTATTTACCCAGCTGGATTGCCAGCATTCATCATTGTTTTCTGTATTGGAATGGTAGGTTTTTTTGCTTGCTTTTTTCTTTATTTTGCCAATGATGAGAAACCAAATGAAAGTTCTAGAAATACATAAAGGCTGCCAAATTATTAATGTTAGTTCTTGATTCTCATACCTAAACAGCCAATCTAAAGGCTATAGGCTTCAGCTGTTTACTCACAGACTTCAAAATTATTTTCTTTTTTTTCCTTGTCTATTTTATGCCACACATGATTTACAGTTTGTAGCTGGCAACAGCACATAAAAGATGCTGATATTTAAGGAACACTATGAGCATAAAATGTGCAACATTGTGTACAAAGAGCATGTTTGTTAATCTATGCTAACTAGCTCCTTTATGGACTCAATGCTTGGTAAGCCCATACCTGGCAGGTTGGATCTGCACACCAACGCTTAGTAATTATTTTATTAGTATCATAAGTAAATACCATCAGTGTATCTGTAGTTGTTCTTAAGAATAAGTACATGTCATGTGTTGTAGGTAGACAGAAATCACCTTAAAAACAAGAAATGATTTGCTGTGTATAGCTGCAGATACGAAAGCCAGAAAGATGGCACATGCATCATGTTCTTACATTGCCAACAGCCAACCTGCTCTGCCTTAAGAGTACCTGGGGAATGCACAGGCAGCATAAAGCTAACATAACTATATAGAACTCATTTTCCCCAGAAATCACTCTCACTGAAGCCTCTAATGTGATTGTCCCCATTTTTAATCACACAGGTCTCTACTTTACCTATTCTACACCTGAGAGAGGCATTCACCTATGTTCCTTTTAAGATAAAACAGCCAAATAGTGAGGTAATGATGGAATCTTCAGTTATGTGCATGCTGTCTGAATTACTACTGTTATGGTTAACATGTCTCAGATAAAATAAAAGCATTGCTCATTATCATGAATGAATGGTGTTTGTTGGCATTAACACTTCAGCACTGGAAGACTGTGCTTGCTTTGTTGGAGTATTATAATGCTATAGGAATACAGAATTATAATGCTATAGGAATAAGTATGCAGTTTGGAGTAGGGAGATTCATGATGGTAAGATGGAAAAAAAATACCCTTTTTATTCCTACTAAAGTGACGTAGATTGTGTTTGAAAGGTTAAAAGAGTTGAAGTTGGTGGCAGGCTTCACAGGACTGAAATCTAGAATCATCTAGTCACAGGGTTTTGGATACTGAATTGCTTTGAAAGTTGAAAGAGGAGGAAGTCAACTAGTACAAGGTAAGTGTCTATAATATTGATTTCTTCAATTACTGTGGCCACCTGTCTACTCCACAGTGGACTAATTTAAGATTTATCCCTTATGCTGATTTGTATGAAAAAAAAAAAAGACAATTGATTAATCTGAAGGCTTTGAAAGATGTGTTGTACCTCATGAGTCCAGAGTTATCACTCCCTTCCACCTCTCCCATTACACAGGCTGTGCTTCTTAAATTGCAGTTTAAACCTTATAAAAGTTAAAAGCATTTAAGTTTCATGGTGACCCTCTGTGAAGGAGTGAACTTTACCCAAGATGTATTCATCCTTTAATTTTCATTTAACATAATGAAGAAAGTTAACACAGCTGGAGTCTGAAGTTCAAGTCAGGCATGCTCCATTTCTTTAGATTTCCTTTAATTACCTTCTCATCAGAAATATTACATTAATCTTTGCTTAATTAGAAGTCTGCATTACATCATGGACTTTATTGAAACCTCAGTAATGTTAAAGGGGTAATGGAAAAATGGTAGAAGAGATCAGAACCATGTTTCTGATTAGGCAGTTAATCAACATTCAGGTACTTCTTTCCTGACTTCAGCATCTATAAAAGGGCATTAATTAGATACACAGTTATTAATATAGCTTTCATGTAGAACTTAGAAAAACAGAAGTGGTTTTCATGTACATCACTGGTTCATTTGACATAGGTAAATTTCAACACCAGTAGCATCAGTGTTTGCACCACATGCTGTTAAAGTATATTATACTGTACATTTCTATACAATAGTTATTAAGTAGATACATTCCCCTGTGGCCTCTTCCAAGGTATGACTGTATGTTGATGGAAATGACAAATTCCAGTGGTCACTACTTGTGACTTCCTGGAAATTGTCTTCTGAGAGAATGACAGGGATCTTCATTGCCAAATCTCATTGAATTAGGAAGGCCGTAAGCACTGTCCTTAGACAGATAATGTACAATCTTACTTGAGCAATTAAGAAATCCATTTTTAATATGCTTGTGGCTAGAGCAAATTTGTAATCTCACTGAACAGTAATAAAAGTATAGACATTTTACAAAGTAGATGAGTTTATCCTGAAAACTTGCACTTGTAATGTCAAACATAAGTGGGAATCCAATTATCTCCTCTGGTTCCAAAATTCTTAATGATTGGAAAAACACTGTATGTATTAGTGCTGTGTTTGTGGAATGAGTACCTTGTAATTCTGTTCAAAGCTCCAGCAGGCGCTCATATATCAATGCCAGTATTGAACTTCAGTGCTAAAATCCTTGCATGTGCCATGCAATTAGCCAAAATGGGCAAGGCTGGGGAGAAACATGCCAGTCCAAACTAATCAGCTTGCACAGGGGAAAAGGTTGCTCAGGCAGAAGTCATTTTCAAAGGGTATCTGTTTGACACCAGCAGCTGATATTTCCTGGAGTCTCACACACTAACTTGTAATAATACTATACAGGCAGATGTGGAACAGCACTGATTTTACACCAAAGCAGTCTTAACTCTTGTAACTTCTCACATGAGCCTTGCTCAGAGCCTTGCTCACTGCTGAATCCCTCTTTCTGCTTCTCCTTGTCATGTATTCACATTCACTAACTTTGCACTGGGTTGCCCTCGTGACACACAAAATGTATGTGCATGTGTAGTACTAACAAGCATTTATCTGAGAGAAAGGTTCATTAACTAAGAGGCTAGTTACATTTGCTTTGAAGTTCTAGAAGCATGTCTTATTCTATTATTTAGTGCAGAACTGTGTTTATCTTGCACAATTCCTATTTGGTGTGGATTTCATGCACCTTATTGGGGGTGACGGTGCAGTAAATTCTGTGATACAGCAACTAAGATACTGTCAATGTTTTGTTTTTTGTTTTTTGTTTTTTTTAAAGTATGATTTTAGCTAGATGCTTTTCTTGAATTATGTCACCTTTGCTTAACCAAGAGCAAACAAACTTCCTTTCTTTGCCAGTTTACTAAAAGCAAAAGAAGTAGAGAGGTGATTACCTGCAGTCTGGAAATACATTTTGTGATGCTCTAATCTGATCAATTTAGCTGAACAGTTGAAAATATGCAGCAAGTGAAGTAAGTACAGTTTTGAAATAGTAATGTTGAACAAGTCTCATTTTTTGTATGTATACTGAAAATAAATTGCATTAAAAAAAACCACCTATGCAACCTTGTAGGCAACGTGTAACTGTTTAGGCAGTCAGATCTCAACTTCCACAGCAGCACAGGTTAGTTTTCTATAAGTTGAACATGAACTTAGATAGTCCAGACATGTTCAGATCTGCAGGTGTATCCTAACCCCAGCTTGAAATACTAAAAGAAACATCTAAAAGAAACTCTTATTAAGCAAGAATAATAATGAGTGGAAAATAGTGTGCTTTGAAGCCGTGAAAGAGAAGAAATAAAAAGAAAACTGTTAAGTTTGGCTACACTGAAATTTACCAGGCTTTGTATCAAAAAATTTGAAGAGGAATTTGTAAGCGGGACAATTGTGAATACTAACCAATGACACATAGATATTGTGTGTATGGATAAAACAGGGTTTTAAGATGTAGGTCTGAAATACTCCGGAGCAGGAGGAGGAAGAGCAACACCATCTAACCCTTAGGCACAGTCAGATTTTCAATGTCACATACAGGTAAATAGCAAGCTGTAAGCATGCAGAGGATGTGAGGTGTTGGGATGTGATGAGGTAGGGAACTTTCAGAGGAAACAGATGATAGTTAAAAGAAATTAAAAAACAACAACAAAAAGTGTAGCTGCTATTGTAGACAGAAAAAAAAAAAAAATTGAAGTAGGCATCTGTTCAGTTCTAGTTTTCAGTCATAGTCCACTCCAGAACACATTTAGCTGATGTTAAGAAGCTCTTCTGAAAAGAAACAAACTATTATATATCAATGGTCCTACTGAGCAAATGAAAACATAAAATGTTCATTTGAATTCATGCCACTGAATGGTTAATCAGACTAATCTCTTTAAATGTTCATTTCATGTCTACAGAATGACCATCACGATCAGTATTACAGCTTTTAGTGAAGTAGCTGTATTTGCTGGTAATATTTTTCTGTTCTACATTCTAAACACACAGCTTTTAAAGTGTAGTAGTTTTTTTTTTTTCCAAACTATACTTCTAGAACATGTTTGGATGGTTTAAAATATGCATAAAACACCATTTCCCACCTAATTGACTCAGTAAAATTTAATCTCATTAAGTACATTTTAAATATGTTTATGTATAATTTGAAGGTATTCCTATTTGTCATATCTACATGAGTAGGTATATAAACATCCTCTCTCCAATTATATATGT
This sequence comes from Tetrao urogallus, assembly GCF_951394365.1. Taxonomy (NCBI): domain Eukaryota; kingdom Metazoa; phylum Chordata; class Aves; order Galliformes; family Phasianidae; genus Tetrao; species Tetrao urogallus. Next base: position 3,546,742 of record NC_136825.1, read on the forward strand.
ACATATGGACGTCTGTGCCATTTCAAGCTCCATTAACTTTAGGTGAGCTCCCAAAGCCCAGTGCACAACAATACAGAGTACACCTGCAGGGAAATTAGAAGAAGACATTGTCTGTGTTAGAAGTGAGACTCTTATCAAGACAGACTACCCTCCCTTTACCCTCAAACCATCCTTCTCTTGCGCCATAGCCCTGGAACTCAATCAGTGTCAGTATTTTTTTAATTATTTGGGTAGGATTAATTAGCTACTAGTTTAGGTACCCATGTGATGTATGCACTATGTGGAATGGGAATTTTTTTTTTTGAGGCAGGGGGAGGAGTGGGCAGAAGGTTCCACTCTAAAAGAAAGAATTAACTGTACTGTGTGATTGTCTAAAACTCAGCCAACTAACACACAGTATAGGCTGAAAAGTGAATCTGCAGGTAACCAGAATAGGCTTGCAAATTGAAACATCTGTGATCTTAAAAGTCTTTTCCATTTGAAACTTCCTGTGGTTTGTTTTAGTCTCACGCCATTCAAGAATGCATTGCTTCAGTCTTGAATCACTTCATGTTCCTGCATGAAATAACATAGGTTGTACAAGAGATACAGATGGTGCTTCTATTGCTTTGAGAAACGAACTAACAAAGAGAATGCTGCAGTTCTAGGTCTGTGTTCAGATAAATTCAACTCTGCTAATGCCATTTAAAGTTTGTAATGACTGACTTAATACCAAAACTGACTTCCGAAGAAGAAAAACCAAACATTTTCTCTGTTGACACTATCACTGTATTCTTCAAATCAGAATAATACTATGGTAAGGGAGGGTAGGCATTAAAAGAGGACAAGTTAGGGCAATTAATAGTAAGTTAGTTAAATTCAGGAGTGTCTTTAAGGCATGTCTGCAATCACAGCACTGACATCTGTGCAAGTCTCCTGTTTTTCAGCACACCTGAGGCCTTTCACCCTCAGTTTAGCAAATTAATTCCAGTGCAGAGACTTGCAGCTCATCTAATTTCTTCATAGCAGTACTTCCCCCCCAGCCTCTAACCTTATTTTCTCTTCATAGTAATGGAATATTTTGCTTGTTATGTTCAAGTTAACTTGCACCTTTGTAGTCCACCAGTCAGATTACCAAAACCAAAAACAACACTACACATTAAAAACAAACACCCAAACAACCAGACCAACAACTGAGACAGTACAGCAGTAAGGAACAACATGGACAGTCTCAGACCCAGCACCAGACCTGCTTCATACCCTACCTTCTTTTTCTCCTGCTCAAGCAACTGATTTATGTAGTCCTTTTCTTTCACTAGGAAATACAGTGAACCCTATCTGTTCTTTCTCCTCACTCTATTATTACTAAAGAATATTACTATTTCTATATCTATTTCTCTAGAATTACTAAAATTCTAAATTGTATCTGAAACAAATTGGTCCTATCTTATCTGCAGCTGCAGCTAGGAAAAGCTGACAAAGGACAAGATGCTGTTACACTAAGTCTTGTTTGAAACATGGTGCCTGCAGTAATGACAGGAGATTTAATATTCTTTCCAATATTTATTAGCATTAACTATTATAACTTTGGACAGTCCTGTATCTGCCAACAATATGTCTTGCCAGCTTCAGTTCAGCAACTCTCAGAAATATTATGTTAGTGTAAGCGCACAGTATACTAAGATGCCTTCCCTCCCCCCCAATTAACTCTGTATCTGCCATCTTTTAATACCACCAAACGTCTTACTGTTTTGTTCTGGAATAACAACATACACTGCCCATATACTTCAGTATCCTGCATTTCCTATCTGGGCTGAGAAGAGCTCCTAAGCTTTTCTTGTTTGAAGTACATTTACCTTTCCAAGGGCTTCAGGGCACCTCTGTAGTCTGTATCTCATTATCCCTCAGTATACTGAGCACTGTGGGTGGCTACAGAATAGGTGGTACTTTTTGTGGGTGGCTACAGAATAGGTGGTACTTTTTGCATGCATTACAGTTTTAATCAGACTCTTCAGTTCTATGCTCAGTTACTTCAGAAATCTGCTACATATGTCTTCTTCCGTGTCTTACAAAAGAAGCACATATTCCAAGTGTAGATAATAACCGTACCATTTAAATGATAATACCAATATGTTTTGTATAGGGAGGAGATTCATGCAGGGCACTTCCGCCATGAACAGCTCTTTCATGGGGCTATCTATCCTCACACCAGATGTCAAATACAAAAAGACATACTTTGGCACAAATAACAAAGTTCGTTTGACTGAAGGATTTACCTCCTAGGAACAAGAGCCTCATAAAAGATAAACACTGGGAGCAAACTGAGCCTCATAAGGGCTTTTGCAAAAATTAAACCCATAAGTTACCACTAAAAATGGGATATTTCATCTGTTCAATAAGCACTAAAGTTCTTTTTGTTTTTATGGCATCGTAATCTTTGATTACTCTGATAAATATTTGGACTAGACAAAACATTGTGATGGAACTAATCACAGTTATGAAAGAACTGTGTCTGAAAATGATTTTGAAATGCAGTGATATCAGCACATTTTATACAAATTCAAATACAGAACCACATTATTTAAACTGGCTCCTGGCACCATTCTTTCATGTCTCCATCTAGTCATCTATACCTGAGAAAAATAATTGCTATGCTTGCTGGCTTTGCACAAGCATGACAAGATGACTGTAGCAGACATGGAGTACTGGCCTCCCTGTATAACTGGATGAACCCAAAACAGACAACTATGTGGTGCAAATTTTAGCAAAAAAATAATGCAGTCCTGCAACAAGGGTTAGGTCTCTCTATGCAGAAGCCTAACTAGAGAATTAATGCTCTCATATGCATCATCAAAAACAATGTACCAACCATCTTCTGTCTCAAGGAGATCCTTCCCTCCTTGTCCCTTCAACTCACCTGCCACGTCCCATCCCTGTTTTGGTTTTTCTCAGGAAACAGACCATGCACAGCACTGAACAAACTGCTGGAAGATTATGTACAGAACCTTACTCCACTCTTGGATTAAAATTACAACTCTAAGGTTGTGAAAATGCTCATTGCACTAGGAAACTGTGCAGACACGTCAATACAATTCAGCGCTACTTATTCTTTTACAGTAGGAGGGGGAATCCCTTTAGCAGTCTGAGCACTGTGCACCATTCTGATCATAGGGGCCAACATTCTGCCCACAGTTCAGCTGGAGAAGATCTGTAGTCAAAAAGAGCAGCTTACAAAACATGGAACTGCTTTTTAATCGCTCAATATAACTGGGGACTAGAAAACAGCAACATGAACGCTTTCAAAAGCAAAATGCTTTTCTCTACCTTATAGTGTGAGCTGATGCAATAATGTAAATAAAGTTCAAGTACAAATCATGTCCAGGAACGTTAGCCCAGTGATGAAAGTCATGTTTAGTACAGCAACAGCAACATTTACGACGAAGTAATGAGAATGCATTTGAAGCAATGGGCTGCATCTTTATATCACTGATGCAACGCTGTCATGTACTATCACATATTTCTAACATATTACTTCTAACAGCTGAAGTCTGCATTTGTTTCTAGTTGACTAAACCCAGAATAACTGAACCAAAGCCAGATGCTGCTGATTAGAAGAATGGGAATTTTCACTTAGCATTTACATAGTCCTTTTCATCTTCAGAGAGCATCACAAACATTAGCTAGTTCTCTCACAATAACCTTCATGCTAACCTTCTGAGATAAAAGTAATATGCTATAGGAAAAATCCACCTGAGAAGATATGTAATCAAGCATGCACAAAGCCTCAGATCTGTAAACTGTCTTGGCCTCTGTCTCTGCCTAATGGTAGATTGTACTTCGTCAAGAATATAAGGCCTTTCACCAGGGCTTGGGAGTTAATTCACCATACAGTGCATTTTACTAACATTATCTGATGGTAATAGTCCTTGAATAATAGATTTTCTACCATAGCTATAGGATAGAGCAATTCCTTTTCAGCAGATAAGGAACTCGAAATAAAAGCGTGTTAAAAACTTGCTGAAAACTGTTACAAAGCAAGCCAGGGACACATCTAGGTTGGATGTTAGAATTCTGTAGTTTCAATTCCTACTCTTTCAGTCATTTGGAGATTTCTTTTTTTAACTCCTAATTCAGATTAGGAATTTCATAAGACTTTTAGAAAGCTTTCTCTAAAGCAGCAGAAGCTTCCTTTCTGCATCAGTTCTCTCTCCCTCAACACAGACTTGCTATTCTGGTTATCAGTTTAAGTGTCTCTAAGCCCAGAATCTTGAATAAGTTCCTTATGTTCCAATTGCTTGCACACTTTACGGACAAATAGATTGAAGCAGACGGTACTCATTTTCATGGTGACCCAGAACAGCTATTGTTACAAGAACACCTTTTAATCTCCAGTTTCTGTTTTTGAATTGAATTCAAGTGGGGAGAGATGAAAGAAAGCATCTCAGAAATCTGTTACTACAGCTGGTACTTCTTAGTTTATCATATGCTAGCTTTAATTCTCTTTGATTCTTCCTAGAATTATTGCTTCTATTTCTTAATTTGACAACCCGGCATTTGTTGCTATTTTTTGACTGTGAAAAATCCCTCCCCTCCTACTTCTGTACAGCATCTTCCTCAGGGAAAAAACAAAGTTAACTTCTCTCTTGGTAAGGTTTCTTATAGCGCAAAAACAAGCAGATAAATAACGTTCAGTGCTTACACTTAAGAAAAAGACTTACAGAACAAACTGAAGAGTGAAAGAAGGATAAGAGTCATGCTGATATGAAGGGCATCACTTGCACTGCAGTCCATTCTGGATTTCTTGCAGGAACACACTTGTAATTTCAGTTCTGTGTTGTTAGTCAGAGGTGGTTTTCCAGAATCTGTCACTGAGATTGGGATGTTGTAATTGGCCTTTTTCAGGTTTTGAAGCAGGACAACCTGGGCATGAGTATCTGCAAAGGATAAGAAGGTGAGAAATAGCCAAATAGTGGTCATTTGGGTAAGAAGAAGCATTTGTAAACAGTATCAGACATGCCATAGTTACTCATGGAAATTAAAAGGAAAATGAGTACTCTAAGGAAAGATTAGAGAATTGAATTGCATGTGAAGTAAGAACAGGCAGTTACAGAAATTCTTTCAGGTTTTTAGAACTCACTGTAAATATATTCCAAGCCCCATCAAAAGAACAACTTTCAAGAGTCCCTTTTGTTTAAATACATTATTTGGTCTGCAGATTATTGGCAGAAATTACTGTAGAAACAAATATACTAATCAAATGCTAAGGCATGTCATGCCCAAACCAATATAAGAGAGAAGAATTTATCTATTTGCCAAAGGAAAAAATCCCTTCTTGGAAGGAAACACAGGTGAAGCTGTTTAATTACTTCCCCAGTTTGACTGAAAAGGCAGTGAAGGCAAGTAATGCACCTTCAGATCCACAGATCTGCTGCCCAGGTGAGTGTGCAGAGGCAGAAGGAATAAACCATGAAAAATAAAAGTAAAGGACTTACTGTTAAGCTTCGTGATTCTCCACAACTTTTCTGGGCCAGATTGCTTACTCAGTTCAAATTTAAATGGATCTGTATTGGGATGGAGGTCTTTGTCTGATGCTCCTAGTACCACTACTCTGAGATCTTTAGCATCATCGCAGACTTTTGCCAGTGTTGGGTACAGGGATGGGACATTGTCATTGACGTCCTCCAAGGTGATGTGTAAAGTTCCTGTACCTGTAGCAGGAGGGTTACCTATATGAAGAGCAAACAAGAGTTTATTAAATCATCCTTCCATAAACATTTATCATATTTGTGCCTGCATGGATGCCGTGGAAAATAATTTTTATACATCTTTCTTCTGTCACATGAGAATTATTGCTTTTAAAATTGAAGAGTTAATGTTGCAAATTGTTGCTGTGTTTTCAAAAGGCAGTCTGTCTGTTTCTCCACAGTATGGACAATTATTCTAAGAAGAGTATTTTGAAGTCAAAATGAGATTAGGACATGAATAGATATCTGGGACAATCTGTTCATAAATGCATACTGAGAGAATCGTAGTGGGAAATATCTCCTGCATAGACAGTGCAGTATTAAAAGAACTAAGGATGAGAAAAATAGGAGGAAAAATGACAGAAGAGGTGAGACAATTTGTATAGTGGGACTCATAAGTAGAACAGGAGCAGATTGTTCCTCAGTAACCCTTACCTAGGCCCCCATTTAGTTACGTCAGCATGGAACCTATCAGCAAGCAACTCCAGAAAAATGTGATTTTTTTTTTGTTTACCCTGAGCCACCCTGTGTCAGTGGTGGAGTTTCAGTTTCTCAAATTATCTGCCAGCCTGTCTCAGCCACGACCTGTAGGAGCCATCTTCAGAGGTGAGGCTGCTCTTTACCCATCATGATACACTACAAACTGTGCTGAGGCCATGACTGGCAAACCAGCTGCGGCACTGGCGGTGTTTGTAAAAGGGACAGCTGCCCACTGGGAGCCAAACTGATGCTAGCACCTCATTCCAGGGAGGTCAGAGAGGATCTGGCAAGTACTAATAGCTTTCAGTCACTACAGGTGTGTGCCACAGCTGAGCCAGTAACCTACTGCTTCCACTCTAAAGCGCAGTATCTTATTTATCATAGACCCCTTACAGATCATTTTGACAGATCTCAGTTTTTTCTAAATGCACATTTCCTCCTGTATAGTTTACCATGTCTAATAATTTCCCATTTGAAATGCTGCACTTACTGAAGGGTCATTTTGTGATGCTCATTTTACTGGCTTACAACACACCATCTATGATCTCTGCACTTCCCGCAGCTGTAGACCCTCAGCAGGTAGAAAGAATTGAACAGGCTGTACTTAACCTGTAAAGCACCAGTGCAGCGTGTCATGGTAGTTTGACGTTTATCACTTTCATGTGCAGCCCAATGAACTACAGAATTGCTCCTGCACCAAGAGTGCATCCTAAGAGAGAAGTAAATACCTTGTGGTCCGGATCTGATAAACTACTAACTGTAACAGTGTGCAATTAGTCCTTTCAATAACAAATGATACTAATGGTGACACTTCATCTGTTTCATGCGCACATAAATGCATAACAAAGGCAGAATTTTCATAGTTCTTCAGCTTTCCCTCTCACTCATCTCTCACTTTGTCATCGGAAGGGTTAGGGTTGAGTTCTTTTTAATGAAAAAGAAATTATTTTTCGCTTTTTATTGGACTAATTGAATTTGCAGAAAGGCTCCAATACATTTTTTGTTCTTGATATATTATTAAGTAAAGTCATACAGCAGAATGGATGAAAAGACATTCGAGTATTTGAAATATGATCATAAAAGCCAGCCTTTCATGTGCTTAATTAAACTGCTGTCTTTAATTTTGAATGCATTATTTCCACACTGGACTGATAATGTCGTATGCACTGTCCTTCTTATCTTTCTCTGAAGTCAGTAATATTAAAATCCGTCTTTTGAAATTAAGAAGCCAACAGCATTATGAATGTACTGTTATTTTGTCAAATGCAGATATGACTGCATTTTCTCTGCCACGTTAATGTTTCCCTATCTTCATATGGCTCATGGGCCAGTCAACTATTCTGCACAAATAGGGAGGAAGGAAATTGCTTCTGTCCATTTCAATGACTTATTCTGTGGCTGTTTTATTTCTAATGATTTAAACAAAATCTTTTGCTGATTTATGAAGACTTCCAAAAGAAAAATAAGCAAATGTCAAGGTCGTAAGCTGATGCTTGTTAACACACGTCATAAAAAATGCAACAAAAAAAAAAAAACGAATCAAGGAAATACGGTCACAATATATCCACTGGGAACATATGACTTTTATAAATGTGACAGTATTATTCTTTTGAAATAAGAAACACTCAAAAATCCCATGATCTCTAGACAGCTCTAGTTTTGAAATGAAAGATTTCTTCAGCATATTTCAATCCTGAAATAGAACTAATTCTCACAGTAAAACTTTGCAGCTGAAAGGAGAATTAATAGGTAAACCAAGACACAAAGGGCTCAGTCCAATAACTCCCAGGAATATCCTTTCAGAAGAGCTTGGTTCCCATTTTGTCACTGAACTGATCATTCCTGATGAAAACGAATACTTGGAACTTTTAGGTACTTAAGAGTCATTTGGAACAGAGAAAATTTCAAACTCCTGCTGTGCATTCCACAAGTGGAATAGCTGTGGATATACTCTGGCATACATATGAATGAAATGTCATCACATTACTCATCACTCACATGTAAAAGCTGTTAAAACAGACTGAAGGATAGCTAATTTCACAGTGGAAGAAAATCAGCACTTGCTATTGAATCCTGATTTTAATAATCTGGGTCAAAAATGAGATCTTTAATGAATAATCTTGAGATGGTGATGTAAGAGCTTTCAAGTTTATTAAGGTCTGTGGGGCTAAAAATTTGATGGCCAACACTAAAAATGTACAGATTCATCTTAGACTGTGATGCAATTGGAAATCTATGTTACGCTTATTTGAATTGCACTGGGATTGTTAATTTCTTCATCTCCTAGCATTAGGCCACACAAAAATCTGATAGCAGTCCTTGGTTAGGCAATAGCTAGTGATGCTGTAAGATGCAACAAGGAAAAAAATAGACTAACACAAAAATAGTTCTATTTCAAGAGTTAGAGACGAGTGTAAGATATGCTGGGATCTATTGTCTGTGACCTAGAATCTGTAATGCAAAAGGCTGTTACCAGAAGATGTCGATGTTTAAGTGGATTTCAGTACTATCAGTATAAATGGCCATATTGCTGGCTTCGTTTTTAAAAAACAGTATCAAAAGAAATAGCACAGTTCTGTAATTCTACGTACTTGTATCATAATGAGAGCTGCACAGAATCACATTAGAATTATTAGTGATGTCTTAAATTATAAGCACTCTGAAGAAAAACCTGGCCAAGAAACTTGAAAACTGAAACTCAGTGTTGCTCCAGAAAGTTCCCACAGGAACAATGATGGCATTTAGACATCTAACTATTCAAATAAGACTGCAAATCAGGCAGTCAGATTCTTAAAAGATACCAATCATGGACAATGATGACCATGGATTAAGATGACATTTCTCTTAAGTGTCAAGACTTGCATAAAATGGCATGTCTAACAAGTAATTGTGGTTGAATGGCTGATGATTCATTCAATCCAAGCATAACATTTTATGGACGTACAGAGCCATTTCATGTTCCTCTTTAGTTTCTAAACAGAAATGTGATGCTGTGTACAGATTTCTAATACTTCCGAGTTGTGTTTTATGAAATTAAAGCCAATATTCATACCGATTGGAAACTGAATTAAGAAGTTCTTTATCAGTGTACCTTTCAATACCAGCTACTTCAATGTATTTGAAGTGGGAGCAGAAACACAGAGTTGACTAACACCACACAGAGGTGAGACCTTCCTACTGTGCTAGACATACCTGAAACCAAAAACCACTAAAAGTGAAAGTCAAGGACTTCATTTTGGGGCTATCCGAAGGAAAAGTCAGAAAGCAACTGCAGGTTGCCTGCAGAACATCCTATTTTGTGGCACTGTGTAAACGCCTGCTTTTCTACAGGTCTTCCTACAGTTAGTATCACAAAAGATTACACACTGTATTAATAAAATCCACAGTCATGTTTAATTGCCTCACCACACTTTGTGGAGACAGATCAGTGGAAGCATTCAGACAGTCAGTGAAGATGCTAGTAACTACAAAGCATCAAATCACTGATGTGAAAGTTGGCTTTATGTGATGGCAATTCAAAATGGTGACTTTCCTTGGACTGCTGTGACTTCATACAGCTGTTTCACTTGAAGCTAAGTGAGGTGTGGGGAATGTACCACTTGCTGCCTCAGCATCCCGGCCACATCAGTCTGCTAGTGCTGGACATGCAGTAGATAAACGTGGTCATGCATCTGCACTAAGTTGCCAGCCTGTACTCCCAGAAACAAGTGAGAAATATTGCTCTAAATTGGCTGATTATTTTTAAGATGGAAAGTGCTGTTTACATGCACCAGAAAGAAGAATAAAGTCATGAAGACAGTCTTTTTTTTTTTTTTTCTTTTTTTTTTTTTTTTCTTTTTTCAGCTTTCCTTTTCCAATTTTCAGATACCAAGAAATATAGACTATATTACCCTAACTGCCTTTTACAAACATTCAAAACATATTCAGGATTCAGAAAATGAACATTTTTTGACATTTGAGATTGCAGTAAGTTTAGATTATCCTTAAAAGTGAGAAATGGATATTCCTTAAACATTCTTAAGAATATATCCAGGTAAAACAACTACTTGAACTCCGCTACTTAAAATGATAATCTGTAGTCAACAAGCCTCTAAAATATTTAAACCAGTATTTCCCATCCTGCCTTGAGCTTTCTGAGTTTTTTTTTTTTTTTTTTTTTTTTTTTAAATCCCTCTTTGGCAAGTCTGACATACACATATATATAGTTTTGGTTTGGTTATTTGTAGATTAAAAGGATTTTATAAGCTAAAAAAAAAAAAAAATTCAGCTAATTGGAATTCATTTAATTTAGGAAAACCTTTCTCATTTAACTCTTTTTCGACACCAAATTTGATCTAAACTAGAACAAGTGGCACAAGGAAGACGGAAGTATTATCAAACACACACACAAAAAACTTTTCCACATGCAGTGTGAAAATTAGCTTTGACTAAATTAGATGAAAGTCAATTTACTTGTAAATAGTATGATTGGTTCAGTGGCGCAGCTAAGGAACAAAGGACTGGTAATTGACTAACAAGAAAAACCCCAGACACAAACCTGAAAACATTAAGGTATGCAACTGCACGTATTCACTTAACTTTAGGCTAAAGTTCACCCAATGGCATGAAAAGTTAAAGATGTGAAATATTCTGTACTTAGAACACTGATGTTTTGTATCTTGGTCATTACCACAAAGGAATATTGATGTGTAAATGCCTTTGCAGTACAATTGACAATTAAAAACATTCAGGAAATGAAATGAATTTAATTTCAATTATTACACTTTAAAAAAAAAATTACATTTCCACAGAAAATTCAACCAATTTAAAGAATCCATCAGCTACACAGATTTAAGCCACAGTACTGCTAGAAGCTAGAACAGCTTTTAGGAAGAATGTAGGAGGAATGAACTGTCACTTTTCACATGGTCATTATGAATGGTAAAAAGAGTTGTGCACTCAATTCTTCTTATTAAATTAAGCTCCCAGCACCATCAAATTAATACATGTTATCTATCTCCTTCTATGTCATGATGCAAAAATTACAAGGCCATTTAATTCCTCAAGCAAGCAGTTTGTCCTCTGCCAGGCATGTAGGGTATCACTGCCATATAGACTTCTGTCTCAGACTGACAGAATGGAAACTCATTTGCTCTCAATTTTACTAGAATATTTATGGTCTAGCATTTAGCAGTGGTTTTTAATCCACTTGCATTACCATTTACATAACCCACAAAGCTCCATTCCAACTTCTTTTACCTGCTGAGACTTTTCTGTGGGCTAACAGTTGCAGAGATACAAAATAAGAAGGTGGAATGAACTGTTTGATCAGTTACAGCAAGAACAATTTTTCTTCATGTTTGAGCCTAAAAAAAGCCTTTGAGAATGTGAGTTCTCTAATTTCTGGCACGATTACATTTCCTCTGCCCCATCATGAATAAAGCACTTTAAACTTTTCTAAACCACGTCTGAATCATAATCATACGAAGGTCAATTTCAACATTCTCAATGGCATCTACAGAATTCCCTTCATTTTACTGCTATGTAACTAACTGTAAAATGTCGGACTGCCTAAGATCTTCACTTGGACGTGGATTTATTTTTTTACCAGTTTCTCTACTTTCAGCTTCACATTTGCCTAAAGGAGAAGCTGTTCCCTTCTACTTAATAGAGCAAGATGGAGGAGAACAAAGAACGAAAGGAGCATTTCAGAAATTCCCAAAGCCAGGCTATGCAGGACACAGGCTGTGTTTTAGGCTCTCTCTAAGTTCACTTCCAATACAGATTGTGAGAAACAATGCTTCGTGCTCTCTAATGATACTGCCATGAAAATCTAAACTGAAATTTCGGAGTCTGCTCTCTCCTGTTTCTTTTCTACCTCCATACACCGTGCTTCTCATCAGACAGTGTGTGCATATGAGGTGATCTGGCAGCAGGCACTCGCACTGCAGGCATAAATCCCATTCAGACAGCCCTGTTCCATTATGTTTTGTGTTCCAGCTGAACTCCATTAACAGTTCAAGAAAAGTAAATGGAACCAAGAGTGGGAAAATACCAAGATTTGGGTGTGCTGCTCAGAGTCTGACATACTTGAAATCTGGCCTTATGAATGCCACATACTGACATTTTCTATGGAAGAGGTCCCGAATTTCCCATGAAGTTGAAATTTCCTGTTTTAAAAATACGCATTGACATATCGATTTTTTTTTTTCCAGAACATAAAATAGTTTTTGAAAGTTGCAGTGCTTCGTTCATTCACTCAGATAAAATATGCAGATCCTATTTTTGAGTAATTACATTTCACAAGAGCACAGCTCTTTCAGCATATCAAATTGCTACTGACATATGCCATCCGTCTTAAATACTGTTTTCAGCATTCTAATTTCTTTTCCTAATCATGAGTCCATGATGACAAATTAAAACAATATTTTGCGTGCAATTCATATTTTGCTGAAATTTAAAATGGCAAGAAAAGGATAAGTACTCCGTTTATTTTCTCTTCTCAATTAATACAGCAATTAAGATAAGGAGTATAAAACCGGCTTAATTGGGTTGCTATGGCAACTAATTGCCTGATTTCTTCAAAAATAGCATGTTTTAGGCGGAATCAATCTGTGGTAATTTAATTATGTACATCATGAAGCAAGAAGACAGGTTAGGTACATGTAAAGAAAAATTCTATTTGCAAATGGTGACACATCTCTTTGTCACTCAATTATTTTCTAGCTGTTGTCTGTTTCTGTTCATTACACATGCTACAGAATGACAATTTTTCCTTCTAATGATTAGGAGTATCAAGAACTGCACAATGAATGCTTGAAAGTATTTCAGATGGTCCTTGGAAACAAGGAAAGAGGTGAAAATTAGATCCTGACTCACTTCCTTCTCATTTTCCTTTCAATGAGGAACAGAGAAATTGAAGCAGTGCAACTCAGCTACCTAGTTTATACATGAACAACTGCCCTCAGCATGAAGCAAAATCCTTGCACTGGCCAGTGCAACTTGGGGATGGTGATGTCACAAGGAGAGCAAGACACTTTTGGAAAAGAAAAAGGTGGCTTTCACTCATGGATTACTGCTGTGATTAAAGTTGTATCAGTTTAAATTGTGAACTCTGAACTGAGTATCTTTAACATACGGAACGGATAACACAATTTTTAATGACATTTACCCTCTTCTATGTTTAACATAGCACAAGTACTTCTATTCCCAATTTTTTTTCCTCAGTAGACCCCTGGTGATGAGAATAGCAGGGGAGAAGCTGGCTGACCAGCAGGACACCAGAGTTTGTGTCTCAGTGGGAAAGCACTGCTGCCTGGCTTTGTGCAGGCTGTACCCTGCCACAGTGTCATGGGAAACTGCAGTTGCTATTAGTATTTAAATGAGCCAGTAGGATTGCATATTGGCATTTCCACATTTCTCACCAGCAGCTGTCCTACCTGACCAGCACAGGTGGTTTTCCATATATCAAGCAAACAAAAGTAATCAAAGTTCTTCTTCTACAGACCTGGAGAATTTATATAATTGGAACATTAACTGGGGTATACAATTCCTCTGCAGTAATACTGTTCATTGACTTCAGAGAAAACTGTTTGGATCTATATTACTATTCCTTTTTCTCTCTCTCAAAAAAAAAAGGTGTAAACATTACTCAGCTTTTTTTAACCTGTTGCATATTTTCCAGACAATTTTAAATTTTTCCTCCCCCCCCCCCACCCCCCAATTGTGAGTCAGACTCTCAGAATACAGTTGAAAAAGGACAATTCCAAGAGAGTTTTTAGCATGACAGCCTTTATGAGAAAAACATATGGGTATTATGCTTTATGAGAGTCACCTCAAATGCTCCAGAATGCAACGGGATTTGTACAACATAGTTACACAGCAAATCACCTGGAAGGTCTGATCCAAGCAGGTATCTCAAACTCAAGTGATTTATTGCCCATATATGCGTTGTTTATACATATACTCCCAATAATTGTACTTTATGCTTATGATATTGCATTGTTTTTAGTGATTAGAATGGTGACCATTTTGTTTCCTTTATTCATCATTGTTGGCACTTTTCTTAATCCTGATAACCCCTGATTAGATTGAATGAAACCAAGTTTGCATAAACCTGACTTTGTCCTCTTATGAGCTCATTCTCAGATTAAACACAGTTCATGACACTTCAGTGTGTTAACTCTGCTTCATGATATTTCCTACCATTATTTAATTTCTTCTTTAATAGACCAGAGACTCTGTGTCCACACAAGACTTTAATAAAGAGTTTTCAAATTCTAACGACACTACCTTGACCTTTACTGAAATCAGAAGTACAGAGCAAATTAGGATATTCATTCCAAAAAGTTTTTACCGTGAAATTTCCCTCAATAAAAGGTCAAACTTTATTATCTATGAAATTAATACTGTGTCCATCAAATGTTCTCGTACTCATTGTTTAAATTATGTTTGGGAATGTATAGGAACTGTGTAGAGCAGATCTAATATAGTTCATACTTAGCTAAATTTCTCTTCAGTTCATTGCATGACAGTATCAAGTTCAAAAAGAATATAATAAATAACTGTATTATTTTCTGCACTTGAATGACTCCATTTTCTAATAATTCTCTCATGTTTACTGTCCTACACATAAAGCAAGCTTATGTGATTTACTGAAAGAGATAGAGACGTGATGGATTTATATAAAGAACCACAACTATGAAGCTCCTGTTTTTACTTCTGGCTGAAATCTCAAACATTTTACTCAACAGAAAAACACCCCACCACTTGCCCCCTGCCCTGAGGGGCAATATCAGCAGTCAGTGCCTGATGCGTCCAGTAACAGCTTCTCCACTGGTATCAGTGGAAGGGGAAGAAAAAGTACCACCATGAGTTTTGCCTTCAGCTGCCTCTACAGCTGAAATAAGATATCAATGTGTGGTGATTTGAAAAACAGGCAGCGATGGAATATGATGGATAACAGAATCCCTTCTGCAGTTAATACATTCTATATGCCCTGAATACTAGCAGAAAATAATTTCTTCTTTTAATGTTGGACTAAGGTCCTTTTGCAAGGACCAATGTCCAAATTTTTATTTCATTTTAGAATCTTGCCACATTATAAATACCATTAAAAAAAAAAAAAAATAATCAGCACACAGCTCACAGACACACAGCACAGTAAACATCATGTCTGAATGACCAGTATTGGCACCTTAGCACGCCAGTACTAAATGCACACATGTGGTTTCTAATTACTTCATTAAATAAGTCAATAATGTGGAGTAGATTAGCTCCTGTGCTAACAGGACTACCAAATCAGAAATAAACACAACAGCTGCTAGAATTAGATGCTGACTCAGTATGTCAGCTGAACACAATTCCTTTACGTCCAACCCATGTTACCACATCCTCTCTTGCTCTGTGTGGAGCACCTTTTACACACACCTCTTCCTCCTCTTGTTTTTCCAGCATGGAAAAAGTTCTAGGAATGAAGAGGTTTCACTGAGCAGTAAGGCTCCTGCTTTAGAATGGCTGAGTAATAAGCGTTACTGTGCTGAGGGTAAGATAAACATCTACCCAAAAGTAAGGAAAATCCATCTTCATACAGACTGATTCTCACAGTAAGTAGTAATCAACATTTTATAGTTGAGTGTTCCACCTCTTGTTGAGGGCATTTGACTTCACCTTTAAAACATGTGTAACTTTGTTCTTTTCATAATCCCTCAGTAATATTATCCTGGAACGTTACTTTCATCCTAAGGTGATAATTCCTGGTGTGCCATGTTTCAAGATGCGTTTAAAACTTCTTTATTTGATAGCAAGTTAAAAACAGAAATAAGTTTAGTGCTACATTTTGCTATGGAAATTTCCCTAGAAAAAGTATGTGTATGAATGATAAGGAAATCATTGTGTCAGCAGAGTTTTTATCTTTTATATTTAAGGAGATACTTATTTTTTTCCTTCCCCCCCATCAGTCCCTGCAAATGTTCCCTGAGTCATGTGGTTACAAAAATATAGAATTACTGTCCTAAAAAGAACATTTTGCAATTCATCACCAGGACTCAACCAGCTGCAGCTGTGAGAAAACGTTACCATATTAGCTGTTCTATTACGGACAAATCTGTTATTTATTTGGTGCCGTTAGCTCTGGAGATTTGCAGAAATGTTCACGATTTTCTCTTTTCTTTATGCTACAAAAGTCGCTTACTGACTTTTCGCTAGATAGTTTAATTCTGATTATATTTGACAGAAGGAACTTTAATCCTCATAATATTTTAAAAATATTGCACTTTAACAAGGGTTTTTACTTACGTTTTTATTGCCGTTGTCACTGCATTGAATAGAATAGAATTCAGCATATCAGGGACAAGTTGTTATTGGAACTAAGATGCCTTAGGCTTACTTACTAACTGCTCAAATATTATGAAGAAATTAACTCTGATAAAGACGATTTATTACTTTCCATGAATATTCACATACTATTTGCATCTCTTATTGCTATCTCAGCAAAGGAGTAAGCATTTGAGATGTAACCTTAAATCAAAGTTGCTCTGAATTTGATGTTTTTTCTTTGTTATTACAGGGATCTCTTGTATCTTCAGATGGCCAGCTAACAAAGTGCTTAATCATATGCATGTGTACCTTTCCCAAGAGGAGCTTTCAAACAGAAATACAGTTATATATTTAGTGAACATAATCCATAATAGTTACTCACCACTGTCTATTGCCAAAAAGAGAGCAGTGTATATGTTATTCTGAACGTGAGGAGATTCCCGATCCAGGATTGCAGTGGTGGCAACGGTGCCATTGGTGGGATTAATCTCTAGCCAGCTTGCTGGATCCTTGTAAACCGAATACCTAAGTAAAAAGAAAATAACCATTACCAATTTGTATATTTAGAAATAAAACAATTACGTTGCTATAGAAGATTATGCCTTTTCAATCATAGGCTTTTATGGGGTGGATCACATACAGCTTAAAAAAAACCCAACAACTTGGTACCTTTTGAGATGGAGTGTTATTGTTAGGTTCATTTGACAAAGAAACACAGATTTGAGCCAATACTTGAAGCCCCAGAGCTTGACAGACAAATCAATATCTGAAACATTATATAGGATCTGCTTCCTATTTACAGCCTTTGGAGTGTTACACAGCTAAAGAATCCGAACGCTTTCAGCAGGCCTCTGCAGTAGCATTGGTATTTACGGACTAAATAAATCCTCTCACATTCTTCTTCTAGACTCAAAGTTCTACTTAAACTCGGATTTATTTACTTTTATTGCTTTTCCAAGTATTTTTCATTTTTTTCCCTCGCAATTAATTACTTAAGATGGGTCTGGAGATGCAATAAACTGCAAGGTATGATATCAAAAAAGAGTTTTGAGTCATTAGGCCCGACTTGGGAGCTGGATGTATGCAGATGCTCAGTTTGCATGCATTTGTCCTGCAGTTTTTGATCCGTTGCTTTTTGCTTCTAATAATTTGATATAGCTGTTGTTGTTGCAATTGGACAGACCAGCATGATGGGAAAGGCATTACAACAAAGGTGTGATGACAAAAGGACCAGCACAAAAGATGTTATAAAGGAATCTAAGAAGTTTGCTCACCCGTATCAGAAGATTCCAAGTTCACAGGGAAAAGCTTCACCAAGAAGAGATCTCCAGAAAGAGATCCTTCCTCATGGGCAATCAGCCCTTAAATGAGGTCTAAGAGAGGTGCAGCCAGAGGTGAATTGCCTTCACCTGTTCTCCCAGGGCTGACCAGGTTCTTTCCCCAGGTGCTCAAACAGTGGTTCAGGCTGGGACTCAGCAATTCCCATACAAATGTTCAGAATCTTAGAACAATTCCACCACACCCATGTTGAGGAGATTTGAATTTGAAAATCTTGTCTGCCAAAATTCTGTAGTACATAATTTGCTACGATGCTTTTTTTGTATTAATCAGCACAAATGTTTAGACCCAGATACTGGAAATATTTAGAGAGTTTGTGGACTTTCTGCACTAAGAACTATCTGCTTTAACTGAAGTGATAAGCATAAGAATGTTCATTATTAGGGCCTGATTTTAACTCAGTTAAATATATTAAGCAACATAATAATACAGAACTAAATTAACTGGCAGCAATTCCCTTTCCAATGAAATTTTAAATATTTTAGACAAAAACTCAGATAAATAATCAATAGTATAACAACATGTTTATCTTTTTTTTTTTTTTTTTTTTTTTTTGTAGTGAATGCTATAGGGCCTGAACAGCCATAAAAACTTCTGTAGACATTTTAAATGATAAACAACTGACATGAAACCTGTTGTTGTTTAAAGAGCTTGTGTGAAGGCAGTGCCTTGTGAGGGTGCTTGTGTGAAACGTGTTCTGTGTGATAACGGTGTGAAAAACAATCATAATTTATCAGTGCAACTACTTCCTGAGCAAGGAAACAAATGTAACAGATTGTTAGGAAAAAGTAAAGCATGTAAAAAGAAAGAAAATGGTATTTGCTAAAAGAAGAAAGAAAAGTTGCAGGCCAACCAGAGATGTGGTCTAATTGAATTCCTACTTCAGAGGCTTGCTTTGGTATCTTTTTCCTCTGGGAAGAGGAAATATAAACCACAGTCAGTTGCTAGATCCCTCTAACAAACTAAGGCATGTCTATTATCATCCTTGACAACGAAGGGGCAATGTTAGCTGTCCTGTCCAGCTGCTTCTGCAGCCCCAGTTCTTATCTCAGGCTTATAAAATTTCTGCTTTGTCATCATCCAGAAGTTGTTTTAATGCAATGAAGAATGGGTCCCCTCCCATCCCTCATCCCAGCAACAAGTCGAAATTTGAAATAATCCCACAGGAAGATGTCATTAAGCAAAGACAGTAATTTGGGGGCACGGTCACCATAATCTTCAGCAGGAATAAAATTGATTGCTTAAAAAGGTTCAAGTTCTGGGCATACCAGATTCCTCATTCATAGATTCATAGAATCATAGAATCACAAGGTTGGAAATGACCTATAAGATCATCCAGTCCAACCGTCTCCTCATCACCATTGCCACCACCAGTACTAAACCTTATCACGCAACACGTCATCCAGACGCCTCTTGAACACTGCCAGGGACGGCGACTCCACCACCTCCCTGGGCAGCCATTCCAGTGCCTGACCACTCTCTGAGAGAAGAAGTTCTTCCTTATGTCCAACCTAAACCTCCTCTGATACAACTTGCGGCCACTGCCCCGTGTCCTGCTCGTTGCCTGGGAGAAGAGGCCAAATCCTCTTCACCACAACCTCCCTTCAGGAGGTTGTACAGTGCAATGAGGTCTCCCCAGAGCCTCCTCTTCTCCAGACTGAACAATCCCAGCTCATAAGACTTGTGCTCCAGACCCCTCACCAGTTTTGTTGCCCTTCTCTGGACACGCTCCAGGACCTCAACATCTTTCCTGTAGTGAGAAGCCCAAAACTGAAATTAGTTTGAAATTCATGAGCTAGGCAGCACAGGTGCAGTTACTTATGCCTGAGAAACAGGACAGAAACATCTTTTTCCAGGCCAAATATCAGGTATCCATTATAACTGGGTTAGATGAACGCAGAGAAATACCTGAATTTCGCTCTAGAACACACAGAGCTCTGGAATCCTTATGGATTTGCCATGTGGCTCACAGGACCATTTAAATAAACCGATCTATAGGTTGACTTCATGATCCAAAGATCAGTAGGATACTCTCATTTCTAAAGAACGAGGTGCTAATAGACAGTAGCTATGTGAATGCTGTTCTTCACTAAGACTCATAACACATGGCTTGCTTATGGTCCAACAGAAGTCACTGAGAGTTTCTAAACCATTGGCTTCCTTCCCCAGGAGCAGAAACTATCCCTTAGGTAATACATGGAGAAGAAGCAAAGGCAACTGCTAACACAAAATGAGACATTCCATCAACACAGCATGTCCCTCCACCTAACCATTTGAACACTAATCAATAGCTGAACTTTATCTCCTGTAAAAACAAGTTGCTAGAATGATAGCAACACAGATCCATTCGTTTCACTTTTTTTTTTATTGTTGTTTTTATAACTTTGCAACAAAGATACGCACAAACATATGAAACCAGGGCAACCTAAACAATTCACACTCCAGTGTAAAACTGCAAATTCTCAATTAACCCTGAAACAATTTAAGAAGATTCAACACTTTTAAAGTAATGAGAATTTAAAATGGATTGTATTATCTTCCCTGATTGCTCTACAAAGCACTGATGGCTGTGCAAATAAAAAACTGAATTGTATAACCTGTGATTTGGCACAGGATAATGTAAAAGTAGTACTTTGTCTTTCCCACATTTTTACTTATTGTGAGTATACTGCAGTACAGCTTAAGATAATTGTTCTGGGTTTTTTTGTTTGTTTGTTTTTTTCTCTTTCATTTTTTTTTCTTTTTAGGACTCTGCTAGCAAAAGATTTAGAATAAACTCATTAAGAAAAGCACTATAAAAATAGAAATATAGAATACAGAACTTCACTTTTTCTGTTTGACTCCAATGGGATCTGCTGATATGTGGCAGTCTTGAAAATCAGACCATGTTTCGGTGGTTAAACATGAACTTATGTACCCACTTGCACCCACTCTGTTTTGAAAATCATAAGCATGTTGATATGTCTGTATGGATGTATACAAACCTGTGCTCTCTGGAATGCCAATTACTGCTTATTTTAGAATTATTCTGTGTTGCACAAGTGAAATTTAGTACTGCCTCATGGAGTTTTTTTGTTTTCTTGTGTTTAATTTAAACAATGTCAGCAGGTTATAGACTGAGGTTTATATGAACACATGAGCATGGGCGAGTGGGTGTAGCCTGTATGGTTGTTATCTGCCTGCACAAGGTTCATGCCCTGGCATTATCTGTAAGGCAGGTATTGCAAAAGAAGCCGAAGAAACAATTCCCTGGAAATCATCTGCTGGAAAGTATATACCTTAGCTGTAGAATTATGAACAGATGCAGAGAGGCTATATATGCAGAAGGGAATACAAATCAATCTATGCCTTTTGACTATTTGATGCAGAACTACACTAAAATAGCAAATACATGGAAATAATTTTAAATGCATAAATGTCATCTTTTCCTTCTTGTAGTGCAGGTAAATAATTCAGAGGATGCCTCCTGGGGTGGCTAGCAGACGTGCTTGGTAGCTGTGGCTGGCAGCTTGATTAGCACAGAAGACTATTACACAGAATAGAGGTAATAATACAGACGTGGAAATCTTATCAGAACCACAACCTTGCACTAGCCACAACAACAGTTTCACAGCCAACAATCAAATAGCCCAGGGGGTGAGAGGAGAGCAGCCAGGCATCTAGATGCTGCTCTTGGCGTGGACTGCCAGAGCTTGGTATTTGCCAGAATTTTCCCATGTGGAGTCAAAGGGTCTTGGCTCTTATGCTATAACAGAAAGACAAGCAAGGCAAAATGAGGCATTTTGAACATATTGAGTATCACCACAGTAGGAAAGAGTGGTGCCAAATCTGTACTGAATGACCCATCTGTGCCAGCTTGCTTTGTGGCGCTGACAGGAGTTAAGGTGAGCAAGCTGGACGGGCTGGGAAGGGTGGCAGCTTTATACATCTGGGCACTGCTCAGCTCACCTTGTACAGAGATTGTTTGAGCAACAGGATGCAGCAGAAGTGGTTCAGTGGTATTGATCCAATGAAGTATCTGACTTTGCAGCTAGAATCTGAACTGCAGGCTGCAGGCAGCAAGATGACACAATGGCTAACTAGTGAGCAGGGCATAAGACGTCATGTAGAAAGAGTTTTGAAAGGAGTGTGAGTTCATCTCACCTTCTGCTGTTCAGGGACTGGCTGGACATTGGTCAGTGGGTGGTGAGCAACTGCTTCCACATCACTTGTTATATACACTAGTATATATGAATATATGACTCTTACCCTTTTTTTCTATCTTAGTAAATATTTTTATCTCAACCCAGGAGTCCTACTTTGTTGGTTTTTTTTCCTAATTCTCTTCTTCTATCCCAGTGGGAAGGGAGCGAGTGAGCGGACGACTGTATGGCATTCAGCCACCTGCCAGGTTAAACCACAACACCAAGTTTTAAAATGGTAAGGTTGTATTTCTGCCTTGAGAAGCTTTTAAAAGGATAAAATTACTAAAATGATTGCTAAAGGACTGCGAACATAAGGCAACGATGGACATCAAAGGTACTGAGATAGGCAGAATAGAAAAGAATAATTTAAATAGCTTTCTTAACATGCAGAAAAATCATTACTGTCATTTTCAAATTGTACAGTTGCATAACTCCTTTTTTTAACCACATTTAAAATAGAGATAAAGCCAGATGATTCAAAATTCATTCTCTCTTCTATGTGCATGTGTCAGTGTGAGCGTGTGATGCTTACTGGTCCTGGGTGAAACTGAAAGTGTCAAAATATTGATAGCAGCCATTTTCATAGCATTTCAATCTGTTGAATCTGACTGGAAGGAATCAGTATCAGAAATGTAACAAAGCTGATTCATACATTCATAGTCACAGCTTTTATGGATTCTGGCCCTGCTGACATAAGGAAAATATATCAGGGTTGAATATACCCAACATTTCCCCTAAGCACACGCTTCTGTTTTAAATGGAAGCCATTCACATTATTCACGTTTCTCAATCCATAGCATTTCACCTACAATTAGATGGCATGTTGAAGTTACTGTATCTGTTTTGCTCTTGCTGAGACTACAGCTTATCATGGCAGTCTCTGAACTTTTTCCACGAGCTCTTCATGATCTCCACAAGTAAAATGATTAGTGGGGCAGGTAACTTTGTGTTTGCTGTGCTTAGAGCTCAGAATGAGACCTTCCTTTTGTCTCTGAATAAAAAATCCTCCAAACACAGGCATTATTTAATCTTTAAATCAAGCCAACACGAATCTCATATCAACTCCTGAAAAATCAAGACTGCCTTCCCACCATGTAACATCTTTTCCAGTGTGCCACCAGCACCTTTTGCCTGCACTAATTATGGCAGCAAAAAACACAGCATGCCTGAACAGTAGTAAGGAGGCATTACTGGGCATAACTGAAATCATCACATTAACAAAAGCTCTGGCAATTAAATCAATCACCAGTAGGACTTATTTACCTTATCAATCTTGAAGAAGACTACTAGTAAGCATTTATGAAGGAACTCAATTATTCAGCAGGTTTTTCATGCCTCCTTTCAATATCACTTCCACACATGCCTTCCTATTTGGATATCATTTGGATATACCTATTTGGATGAGAACATACTTCTTCCTTTGTAACTCTTGAGAAGTTCTACATTTTCTGCCGAGATCCATATGACACATCCTTCTGTGTGAGCTAAAGCCAGAGGTGAGCAGTATGATGTTCAGTTTGTAAATGCCTGGGTCTGAGCCTGTGTGCATCACAGGTTAGCATCTCTTGCAACAGTCAGCAATGCTCTGCAGTTCAACAAAGAGCCAATGCCAACCATACAGCCCCAGTGCAGCTGGCACTGGTCTGTCCCATCACTTCTGTGCCTTTGTTTCCAGCTCCTTTTAAAAGAGTGCATGCTGTTGGCATGACAGTACTGTCAGAACTATATCGTTACTGCTATGGGCACAAGATCACAAGAATTTCAGTGTAACTCTGCTGTTGCTTAGGGTGTTCTGACATGCAGGCATATTGAGTGATAATTCAAAGCTAAGTTTTTTTTCTAATTTATTAGCAATTCAAATAAAACTGCTTGAAATAACAAAAGCATGTCAGCAGGTAAATGGCTATGTGGTAGGAGAGAGAGGGGCAAAAATTAATCAGTACTGTTTTCTGTACATGGACAAGCTGCACTGCTGTCAGCAAACCAATACACAGTGCTATTCTGGCACTTTCTAATTCCCATATTCCTTGTTGCTTTCATCACAACCGTCCTGTATCTGAGTTGTGGGTCTTGTGCTTCCCAAGGGGATGCAATGGGCATATCAATCTACTTATAGATATAATGACATATAATATCAATATGTGATACATTATATTACATACCAATATGCATATATGACATATTAAATACTCCATGTGCCATTTGCAATAGGTCTATGCTAGGCATTTCAGATATACATATGAGGGACCAGAATAATGGCCAGGTGGTGCATGGGAACTGGTAACGGTAAATACACGTGTCAGCTGATGGAGATCCCTGTTGGATTACAGCCATTCATTTGTCACCCAATGAATAAGACACCCATAAGTTGATACAGCAACACCTGCAGCCTTACAGAGTCAGCAAGATGAATTAGTTCTTTAACTGTAGCATTTTCCTTTTCATCTGTGTAATGTGAATGAACTGGAAAAAAAATCCTGCATTAAGCACAGTACTCTCCATGACAGATCATGACTAGCTTAAAGCTAGCACAGATGTCTGTCCACTGTACTGGGGACATGCCCTTAAATGACTAAAAAGCAGCTCTGGGATTTAATACAGTGGGGAAAACAGAAGCATAAGTATTTCATCACAGAATGTTACTGAGGCAAAATCTAAGCATTTAATCACCTCAAAACCTACAGGCCAAGACATACGTGTTATAAGAGAAACAAGTGCTGGTATCCCATTAAAGATCTCTTTCAGATCCTTCAGAGCCATTCATGTTGATTGCTGGACCTCAGAGCCTTCTGAAAATCTCTTCTGTGTGTCAAACTTTGTCATTTCACAAAACCATCACCTACACTTTTTAAGGCCCATTTTGACTCCTAACCCTGCCTAACTTTGGGCAAAACCTTAACATATGTATATCCCTTGTAAGCATTCTCCATTAAGACAAGAGCTCAGAAATGCCCAATAATCTCCATAAGACGATGCCAATGAAAACAAACAAAAAAATCTGAACTGTTATGTTTGTACTTTCCATTCGCTGTATTTGTACACTGCAAATGTTGAACTAAGCATAGTTAACCACCTTTTCCCATCAAATATATGGTCATACAAAATGTGTGGCTCCAAATTTAGTTTAAAATGCTGTTTCTAGAAGTATGGCTTTATGCTAAATGAGCAGTAGGGCTGTGAAATACCTCCTGCAGTTTCTCCTGCAGAAACTCAGGCATACTCAAATTACTTCAGGTAGACTATTTTAAATTCAAAATGTTAAAATACAAGAAGCAAATTTAACTGAAATATTCTATTATTAATAAGAATAAATACATCATTAACAACAACAACAACAAAAAAAAAAAAAACAAAAAGAAAAAAACCAAAACCTGTAGTAAATCAAATTTTCTGGCAACATTGTTAAGAAAGGCATTAGGTCAAATGCATTTTTAAACTTACTGCTGATAGAGGATTTATGCAATAGCCATTTTTCAGCTCCATGGAACAGATTTATGCGCTTGCAGACTCTCTGTATTTTTAGAGGCTGGAAATGTCAACTTAAGAGTACAATTTTAAAAAATAAAGTCCCCATCAATGTTGTGCCACAAGTCACTCTGTGCATTTTTGGTCCCAAAATTCATGTTTCTCTGTGATAAACTGGACGTATCCCAGGGTGAATTCATTAGCTGTGCACTGGTGCATAGCTCAGCTCTCGGGCTGGGCAGTGCAGTAGTAATTCACTGCTGCAGCCCTTTCCCAAGTGATGCCACAGTGACTCTTGAATTTCTAGGAGGTTCTGTCCAAACATACACATGCACATACTTTATTCTATCTTTATCTGAATAGGCACATACTTCTCTGGCTCAAATGCCAACCTGGCACATGAAATAAAGCAATAATCCCCTCCCAAATACAAGTGTATCTGCTAGGATGTAGAGTGGACAGGATACAGGCACTACAAAATGCAGCAGTGCTGCACAGGACTGATATACATTGCTTCTCAGGCTTAAGGTTTATACAAATTCATGGTTTTGCCCAGAAACTTGTTAATATCAGCTTTCTGTTGATTCAGTTTCAAGAAAAAAACCATTTCATCTTGTCCTAAAGGAGACTGTGGTACCACAGGGCTGAGCACAGCACTGGAGAAGCTCAGCAATTTGTCCTACAGCTCCCTGCATTACAGACACAGAATATTCTCCAGAACAAGCTCCTGTCTGAGCTTCTGTCAGCCTCCCTTTCAGTTTATGAATAATATACAGAAATTCATGGAAAAAATCAGTCTGCCCAGTGCTCAGAAGGATGACTTCTCTGTGGTCCACATGGGTATCTGCCTGAACCACATCAATAAGTGATGGACAATTCTGCTGGAGTTAAAATAATTTCTCAGAAATATTTAAGCTGTTTGGCGTTTTTTTCTCCCCCAGATCTTTAGGATTAAAAAGTACCTTTTTTGCTACAAAGTATCTAAAAAGGTGGACAGAAACCTGAGACATCACTTGGTCTGCAGGAACATGCCTGTACTCTTCTATTTTCAGCTTTAAAAAGTAGAATTCCACTTTAAAATTTTACATATATGCATATTCCCATTAGAAATAACAAAACACAACACACAGAGGTGTATTTTCTGCCTACAACAAAATCTTGGTGGAAACGATTTCCCTTAAAAACAACACCAAACTAAGCCCAAGGAAGCAAAACAAAACCACAAGAAATTGCTTACTTCAATCCTGAGGTTAATTGGGCTGCAACATAAATATTGCTTTCTATGGGTGGGAGGGGATTATTTGCTGAGATATCTCTGTTTGTGCGATTTTCTCCTGGCTTCCCTCGGAGCCACGTGCAGACCCCGCGGAGAGAATTAAGGAGCGTGCCTCACACAGAAATGGTTTTTGTCTCACCGAAATAAAAATGAAGTATTGCCAATACTGACAAATTGCAGCATGTGGGATTTAGCATCGAAGGTCAAAATGAGACAGCTTCAGCTGCTCATCCCTACTGCTGAAGACAGATCAGTATATACCCAGTACGGCCTCCTGCTACTTACTGAATCAGAGGGGGCACAGTGGAAATCGGGTCCGTTCTGCACCTCGCTTAAAAGGCAATGAGCTGCTTTGCTCAGACAGTGATCAGCACTCTTCAGGCTGGGCTCTAATCTCATCAGTGTTAGCAATGGGAGCAGTTCTTGTTCCCAAAGGGAAGAGTCTGTGGGGCTGCAGCCACACTACAGACAGTAATGCCTTCTACTTTCATCTGCAGGGCTCTTTTAAAATTATGCACCCCACCTCAGCATCAGAGCAAAAATATTCATCGTCTCAACTTTATTTTGCACGCCACATAGTGGTACAGCAGATTGGCTTTCATCGCAATTATCCATCTACAACGATATGATCAAAACAGAATGAAAAATTAGATGAAATTCAGTTTCTAGTCCCCTGCCACTGAGAAATATCAGATCAGAAAATGGTTGACTAATTAGTTATTTGTGTGCAGAAGGAATAGGCACAGAAACCTCAGTAAACGTCAAGAAAGCAACTGGAGTGCTATAGCAAATAGAATAATAATAATAATAACCAGCAGAATCTACCGCAATTAATCAGATGAGAATACTAAAATTGTAATAATGAGATAGTTAAATAAACCGTTATGAAAAAGAAAAACATTTTTGTTGTTTTCATTGTACAGTGCTCCAAATGTTTCTCTGTACCAAGAAGTAATTTTCAGCTTTTCTTTCCTGCAGGGCAAAAAAAAAAAAAAATCCTAGAAGCTGAGGTGTAACAACAACAAAAAGACCAAACACATTTATGTATTTTTTAATCAGAAGTGATTAGGGCTCTGGTTAAATGAACCCAGAGGCTATAACTATCTGAATTATTCCTAAAGCTAGGGAATAACACACCGTATCTGGGACTAACACACCTAGTATAATCAGGTTGTTACTGTTAGAATAATTGTCGACACATGCAAATCAGTCAGTTTGTTCATTGTAGCAATTGTGCCTCAGAAGCTAATCAAAGTGAGATGAGCTGGAGGTTCTGTTATCAAGTATCTGGAGGAGGTTTTGGCAGTAAAACTCCATCAAGTTTCTCTATGTGCCAATTCTTTGCAACTGCGCTTCCAGCGTAAGCAGCTTCTCCCTCTGCAAATCCTTTTGCTGCTTTCTCTTTCAAGCTGGGTCTGGTTAGCTCTCAAACACAGAAAAAAATTGTAACAGCCCAGCAGATTCACTACAGAAATACCACTGTTGAACACAGCCACAAAGCAGCACATTTCTGCAGTTTCAGCAGGAGATATTTTTCTAAGGGACAAACAGAAGAGGTGAGAATTGGCTCACCACTGTGAAGCATTAGTCTCTCTGGATCAATGCAACTGCTGTTGCACTGCGGATCCTACAGCCAGGAACCAGGCTGCTTCCAGCAGTGGATTACTTTGACCAGCTGCCACAAAACCTCACTTCTGCCCCAGCAAAATCTTCCCAGAGTTGTGAAGCACTCCCTATGGAGGCAGGGGAGCAATGAGCCTGGGTTGCAGAGAAGGATTGCAATCATGGGATGCAAAAAACTGTTTGCAAGATCCACTCCTGCCCCATTAACATCTATTAACTTTGGGACTGTCTCGTAAGGAAGGAAGGGAATTAATGTTTCTGCAAATTAATTTCCAAAAGGAAAGTGTAACGAATTAATGAATATGCTGAATAATCATTTTAGCACAGTTAATGTCCTGTGCCAATCTTAGGCCTTCACAGTATCGATGCCATTCACAGCAGATATTGGTGTATCAGGGTTCTCTGAGCACTGTGTCATTTTCCTTTCATGTTCATTTGCCTCTTTTGTTGCCCTCTTGTTCCCTTTTTCTCATCAGAACATTGCGAAGAATTACTCTCTAGTATGAACTGACAAGAGACTGGGACTTGGCTATACCAGAGATGAGGAATAACTCCTTGCCACTTTGAAAATAGCTGAAAATTCAGTTTGTCACAGGTCATTTTCCCTTTTGCCAGAGAAGCAAGCCATACCTAGGATGGCTTCCTTTGATACTAAGCATGAGCTTCTTTCTGTTAATTACAGCTGCTCATTGGGAAGTGAAGAATCAGAGAATGTTCACAAATGACACAAGTACAATGAACAGTGCCTAAATCTGAACACTTTCAGGACACAGACACGTGGGATCACTGATGCTGTGGCTTCTAGCAGTCCTGAAGGCACTCAGAACTGTTATCTGTGTGACTTTCCTCTCATCCTTTACTATCTGGTCATTTTTACCTCTTCACTGCTAGAGGAAATGCTAGGAAAGAATGCCAGAACTATGAATTTCATATGAATTAGCAGTGAAACACTCCCTTGATTTTCTGAGGGATCCTACATAGGAATTTGTAAGAGAAAAATATGAGACATTTTTATCAATTTTTATCGTGCTGGCTAATAAGGAAAATAACCACCTCTAGCAGAAGACCAAATTATGATCATCAGAGTGCTAGGATGATGCTTGGAACTTTTCCTGGGAAAGAATTTGCCCAGTATTTATGAATTATGAAAAAAATAAAAGGAAAAAAAAATGAAGTCAGGAAAGTGAGGGAGTAGGTTTGAGCCAAAATAATGCAATTCCAAATAAAGGAAAATTACTGAATCTTCTGAGTTGTTTCTGAGTTGAAAAAGACTGCTAACAATGCTGAATGAACAGTTGCTTAAAAGTCAAAGAGACCTTGAAAATGCAGTAGCTCTATGGAATGTATTCCACTACAAAAATCTGGATCCTAGCCAGAAAACAAACAAACAAACAAACAAAAAAATTAAGAAGAGAGACCTTTTCTAAGAAAATAAGTGCAGACTGCAACCTTGGAACCAGCAGAAAACATTAGTTAAAGTTGTGAAAGAGATGCCTCAAAGGGAAATGCCTGCCTAGTCTGTCCAGGCAAGGTCAGCAGAGGTAAAGTGAAAGCTTCTGAGCAAGGAAGAAGGAAAAATGGAGTCTATCTGGAGTTGATCTCTCAAACAGAGGTATGAAGTGCTGCTATGAAGAGCACATAACTGCAGAAAAGAACAGACCCAGCAATTAGCATTTACAGAAGAGCAATCACATCAATCATGTGGCAATTTGGTATGTCTAAGTAACTCCATGAAGGAAGAATTTCATTATAAAGGCCAAATTCTTCCAACAGAGTAAGTTGAAGCGGAGTCCTAATTTCATGAGATTTCTTCTTCAAGGAAAATATAATTAGGGATCCCTTGGCTGCATCAAGTGTTGAATCTAAAATACCTACAAAAAGCATTAACTGCAATGGCTGAGCACAAGCATTTTCACTAGATTTTCTTAGCATAACAACAAAGGATGAAGAAAAAAGACACTAGTGTGAGAAAGAACAAAATTTAGCATACAATAAATTGACCATGCAATAAGTAACAACTCGGAAAGAAAATCTGTGAAGAAGCTGATACTGCGAGAAAAGTAATCGAAATCATCTCCTGTGCTGACAGAGCTGGGCATCTCCTGTAGTTGGCTGAGCTTGCACAGGACTCATTTCTAAGATTCAGCTGTTTCTAAGGCAAGCTCCGTAATGCAGGAGATGATAGGAGCGCAATAATGTTCTGCTGACTTAGAAAAGCTGCCATGTAGCTCTGAGCTTCTTGGCAGGCTGTGGCTGGGGGCCTGGAAGAAACACAGCCCCATCCTGCTTCTTTGCCCCCTGTCCCCATCTGCAGCACAGCTCTGTACCCCAGTTCTGTTCAAGCTGTGCGCATGTACCAGCTAATATAAGACATGTGGCTGGCGTGGGTTCCCTCTACAGAAACTCATTTTGGTGAGACGCGGTTCGGTTGCTAATCCTGTGTGTTTTGAAGTATTTGACAGGCACAGTCTGGAGTGGCAGAGATCCACACCAGCATCCAGAGTTCCCTCAAGTCAAAGGAAAACAGGGATCCTGGGAGCTGGGCTGAACCCGATCCAGGCAAGAGAGCTGGCTTGAAACTTGTTTTCTCTCACAACAGAGCACAGCCTGAGTCATTATTTATAGCCTTTGCTGTATGTGGAGCTGACTCCCAGAAGTGTATTTCATGTTTCCAGTTCACAATAATAACTGAATTAATAACTGCCTTCTCTTAGAGAGTGCTTGTCCAACAGGGAGAGCTGTGCAAACCACTGGTACCCTCAGCCTCTCCCATCGTCCTCCAGAGCCCCATGTGCCATTGCAGCAGCAGGCACCTGTCAGCCCGCATGCACCCCATTACACATGCTTTAGTTTACACATCTCCCATTTGGCTTGTGTTTCTGTAGCTGTGGGCTGGGAGTCTGGGGGAACAGCTTTATCTGGGAGGTCAGACAGTTTCATTAACCCATCTCTTGCCCTTGCCACATCGCTGCCAGCTCTAAAGACCAAAACATCAACACATCTCTCCCTTGCTGCCACCAGATCCCTGCAGCAGGGAGCTCAGCAGAAGCTACAGCAGCGTGCTGGAGATTCGAGTTCCTGCTGGTACACAGTGCTGGGAGTAGGAGGTGGGGAATGCAAGGCTTCTGCTTTCTCAGACTCTTATGTGACTGACCTCTAGGGTGAAGCTGTGTGGAACTCCTAGCCCAGCCAAAATATTCTGTGCTCTTCATATAGATATGAGAATCACTTTACATAAGCATTACTTTTGGAAAATTGTATAGAGGTACATATGAAACAACTGGAGCTATACTGAAGTCCTAATGAGAACAGCATCCTTACCATTGCTCAGCATGAGATTATGTTTTGTATACTACAATACATGAACACAATAATGTTAATTTTATGACAACATCTACATGATAAATATACACAAAGCCATCTAATGTTTGATTAATGGTCTGACTTTATGTGAAAGAGCTGGAAATTCTTAAAGGGCTTTATAAATCATTGGAGAGCCAACAAATTAATATCTTTGTTTCACAGAAACAGAACTTAACTAATTCCATAAAATATGTAACACTGGTATTATTGTAGCAATTAAGATGTTTTTCCTTTTGGTCCTTTAGTTTAGCTTTGTTTAAAAATGACTGTATCTGTATAGGAAAACAGACCGTCTTGATGCATTTGTATAGTTATGTAGCCCTGAGGAATTAATATCCATTGACTTAAAATACTTTCTAGCCTTGTGGCATAAAATAACGAAGAAGGAAGTGGTAGGTGAGAAATTCAGTAGCACATGTGATAGTGTGAAAATATGTTAGTCAAGAAAAAATTCACATGACTGCCCAATCCATTAGCATTAAGAGAAAGGCATATATAATCCTGGCTAATAATAATAACAAAAAATATTTTTTCTTTTCCAGTTGATTTTGAAAACACTGTGCACATCATGGGTGCAATTCGTACAGAAGAAAATTTTCTTTCATTCTTTGTTATATTAGATTCCCACTGTAATAATGAACTCCTATGTAATAATAAACTTAATAAACTCCTAGCCAAGGTTTATTTGACTGAGTACACTGAACTGTACAAAAAAAAACCCGCATGTAATTACCTTCTGTCACAGATGTTGAAGCACATTGGGATATCATGTTGTATCTTTTCCTTTACTTCAGGCCACTCGCTTTGTTTGCCTAACTCACTGCCTTTAGTGGCCATGACAAATGAAAAGGGAAGCGTGATTTACCTTTTCTGATCTCTATGAATCAGGTTCTCAAGCACACAACCTGTCCAAATGCACTTTAAAATCCATGGAGCACCCTCCCACCTGTCTGGCCCTCATCACTTTTCAAGATTGTGTATAACCATGTCTTAGTTGTTTTATTTATAATGTCATCAAGTCTGGGTTGTTACATTTGTTACAGGTTGCTGTGCTGATTTGTTTTCTCTTTCTGCCTGTGCCTCCAAGGGATGCTAGAGAAATGAAATACTACTTTTCACTTGTTGAACAAAAACATTAAAAGTCAGATTCCATGCTCAGTTGTATTTACTCAGGAGATATGCACTATAACACCCCTTATCTTACTGATGTCTCTGCAAAATACATTTAATATGTAAATATTAACAGAGAAGAATACTTACAGAAATTAAGTTCTGCTAGTTAGTCTGCAAAGCATATCAACAAGGTATAGCATGACTGAGAAAATGGCCCTTATATATATTTCAGCATATAAAGTACAATCTGAGAAAAAAGGCTGTTTTTCAACTATATAATAAATGAAAGAGTATTATATACAAAAAAAATCCATTTTTGCAGAACGATGAGTTGGTACTGAACACTTCTCTGTAATGGAGGTTACAAAGCATCTTTTTTTGTGAGTGTTAAGTACAGTGTGCCCATCTGGATGCCTGCTCTGATGTACTGCTTACCACAAGTCTATACAGGCCAATGATTCTATTATGTTCATCACTGTAATCACCCAGTCCCTTCCAGATGTACACTAAGCAACACTGCATGTCATTTAAGGAATCTGCTGGCCAATAATGGAAATTCTGAAGAAGGCAGAGGAAAGAACTTCAGATAAGTATTTGTTTATGACACTTTCAGTAAAGGTGATGAGACTGAGTACTAAAAAGACAAGAAATGGAAGAATTACAGTTGTTTAACCTCAGTTAGACACAGTGATGCTCGCTTAGAGATTTATCTCCTAAGCATTATTATATCGTAGTTACTCTATACTATTTAGCCTTGCATTGGATGCCCAACAGTTAAATTTCTCATAGACACTTCCCATGTAACTAGGGATCTGAATAGTCTGCCAGACTCCTTGATAGCATAACCACACTGTCATCAGGGGATAAATTTTAGTGTTTCAATTGACAGAAAAAAATAGAGGCATCAAGTCCTTAACAAAAAATGTTTCTGTTTTGTTTCCTGAAATGACAGAAGCTAAAAAGAAAGCACTCACCTATATGTTAAACTAATAGCTCATTCAATGGGTTATGGTTATGCAGTGATTAAAGTTGTTACGGGCTTTTCTTCCTTTTTCCTTCTAAGTAAAAATCTCAACTGTGTAACAGTTTTCATGAGTTGACCTCACTTAACAAAACTGACACGAAGCTATGGAAAGTTAAAACAGTATTGTTTTCCTTTTTGATTTACACAGGTTTTGAACACTAGCTAACTTAGCTTCCAGGGCCAGAAGAGACTTTTAAGTACTCAGTTTTGACGCTGCAAGCCTTGAGCCTTAGTGATACAACATTTTCTTGTATTAGCCCCAAAGCATTACCATACATCTGGCTGCATATTTTTTTTTTTAATATAGAAAATGCCACCTCCAGAGAGGGCAAGCCTCAGGCAGGTAGAACTCTATTGGAAATTTCCCTTTTGAAAGTAAAAGAAGGAAACGTTATTCTGACAGACCCTCTAAAATAGGTAAATGTGTACAAGTTCTTTGGGGTTTTGGAATACTCCATGAAACCTGGGCAGGTTAGTATCTCCAAGGCAATGGTATGCTAAGTACTGCCCAATGGAGCTACCCCAAATGATCATACAAATAAAATTACCTACCTATAAGTAGAGTAAGCATGTAGGTCTCTGTAAGCATATCTGCATAGTGCATAGCGGTCATGAAATTAGGAAGAAGCCAGTCCCCAGCAATTCATGTTCGACCCAAGAATGGATCTCCAGGCTTACTGCTGCTTAACAACGTGTATAATTTCACTCTTATTCGGAAACCATTTTACAGAATTGGCATCCTTATTACTAAGTTAATAGAAAAATTCCAACTGAACTCTGTAAGTGTATTTTCCTATTACAGTAGCATTGCAGAGCTCCATTTAGTAAAAATGAGTGCTTAGGCCTTCTGACAGTTTCCTTACAGGACTTAAATTCCACTCTAAGAATAGCCATTTGTGAGTCTGAAATAAAATGGAGTTCTTCTCTCCTCACACACACAGATGAGGGATGTTTTGCTGCTGCTATAAACACGTACCAGAAGCTCTGAGGTGAAATCCTACATCCAGATTCAGTAGGAATTTTGCTACTGAATTCAGCATGCTCACTCTCTAATCTGGAGATTGCAAATTAATGAAATGGAGCCATAAAACTGGCGCTTCATATCTTCACAGCAAGGCAAAAAAGCTTTGGAAGAACTCTCGTTTCTCTTTTCCAATCAGAAACTGAATGCCAGACAATATCTAATCTGTTAAGAACTGCGCCTACTTTAAAGACAGAAGTGCTGAACTCCTCAGAGGAAGAGGAATGGTTTAATTGGTGGTTCTGCTTGGTGACAGGATTCTAACCTAGACATGTTATTGGTCTCCCTGGCAAGCTTTGATTTGAATGCTCAGTTTTCCATCTTTTGATGTCTTATAAAAATAACTGGTTGCTGGAGTTACATATAGTCTTTCCATATCACCAGTACAAATAAATCTCTGCCAAGGCATCACTGAAAACTGTTGAAACTGCATCCAGACATGCACACACCATCTAACTTGGCTGACTTTAACTCAAGAATGCAACAGCCATAAAATAGTAACTGAATTCCTACCACCCCCTCCCTGTCAACTTGCCTCCTCACACAGCATCCCCTATTTGATAGCCAACTTATTATAATCAAGATAGTCTTTACTTCTTCCAGAGGCAAAATCCTGCCTTCTTTGAAACCAGAAGAGAACAGTAATGACAAAGTGAGTTATTGTCAAGATCTGGCTTCCACTGCAAGCATAACTTGTGACTGATATATCCTATTGTTGTATTTCCTCAAGAAGATCTGCAATATTGTTTAGTCAGTGACATGAAAAATGTGGCCTATAATTTCACAGTTCACAGTCATTCATTCTGAATGCTGACATAGTTGAAATCATAATGTGGCATAATATTGTTATGTGAGATAAAGACAGAGGGTGTAATTAAACTCCTCTTAAATGCTACATTCATCCTTATTAATCAAGAATTTTAGATTCTTAAGGTAATATCAAGGGAAGTTAAAATTGTTTTTTATGGCTTATTTGATTACATGGATACAGAAGTTCTCAATTCTATCACATACAGCTTTAATATCAACATATTAAGTATGATTTATGCCAACACAGTAAAGCAGAACAGAAAATTTCAGGCATACAATCCTCTGACAGCCTTTTGTTAGAGGCTGGCTGCTGGCAGATAGGTTCCCTTCAAAACTCTGAATTACTGTTTTGGTTCACAGCAACCCTCAATCGTTGGATTGAGAATTCTTAGGACCCTTGCTTTAGGCAGATTTAAGATTGAAAATTTTCTCATTGCTGGACTTCCTTTCATATGCTAGTGGATGAGAAAAAAAAAAACAACTGTAAAAGCTGTCTGTTCACATATGTTAATCTTTCCCCCAGATCTTGGCAGCAGTTGGGAAGAACAAAAGTTTTATGATGTTAGTATGGATAAGCAAAAGAGAGCATGGGAAGATTGCCCCACCTCCCTGCAAGGCAAAAGCCCAGGATATCAAAACGTCAACTGGTTACATGGGATTGTCCTTAAACACTAAAAATGAAGACATGCAAAATCAAAAAAAAGAGAATAGGGTTAACATCTGCCCTAATGCAGAGACAGAGAATATCAATAAAGAAGGGGAAAAAAACAAACAAACAAAACAACAACAACTGGGGAGCTGTTTACCAAGATAAATGCATGAAGCAGTTTAGGATCCTAGGAACTTCCCAAGGAGTTAAATGGGAGATGTTGACAGGTTGCCTGTAAATTAAACCAGGGAATCCCCATGATATAATAAAAGGACTGAATAACAGACTTTGGGAAGCAGATTATCAACATTTGTTCACTAGTCTGAGGAAGAGAAGGACCTGCATATAGTGTAGCTCTGATACTGAAGATAACAGGTGAAAGTGGCTTTCCTGAGCAGTCAGTGTAAGATCCTGCCCACAGCTTCTTTAGGATCAGCTTTCCAGATTTTGCTGATGTTTTTATCCTCTCGGCACCAGGATTTTACTACCTTTTACTCTCTTCAGTCTGATTTCAAGAATTCCCACCAGAGATTTTGATTTTTATCAGCTGCTTCCACCACATTAATTCAGACTGAACTGTCTGAACAGTGCTGGCCAACTGCAAACCATGTAAACAGGAGAAAAAGGGCCTGGTCTGAGTCACTATCTTGAACCACTATCACTCTTCCAGAGTTATACCAGTCTGGTCATGTGTGTGAAATGAAAGCAAAAGAGGTGCAAAAGCAATTTTGCTCCCACCCTGTCTTGCTGTAGGCCTAAAGAGTTTGCTGAATGGGGCATGCTTACTTTGTTTAGTAAGCAAAAGGTGGAAATCTCTTTGGTCAAGAAAAAAAAATGAAAAAAAAACCCAAAAAACAATTTGTTTCCCTTCAGATATCAATAATACAATAATTGGACCTATTTATCACGATGATTAACAAGACTGCTGGTACTAACACATTCAGTAAATTTCAGTAAAAAAAACCCAAACTGTTCTGCAGTGAGCTGTCAAGCTAATTATTGATCAGTGAGCACCTAAAACTATGGTGGAAACTATGTGTCATGATGGAATTGGCACCTCTCCTTTTCCATCTTTGCCTGCCTGCCCCAGTACATATAACTCTCTAGAGTCAGTGTTTCTGTGTTTCAAATTTTGGTGCCACAAGACAGAAGAGGAAAAAGTTTCGCTTCAAGTAGCTTCCCTCTCTACCTGGCTTTCCTTCTAACTTAAACGAGAAAGGAAAAGAAAAACAATTTCCACTGCCCAATATACAGCAACTTCAGAACTAGAGATGTGCTACAAATTCCCAGTGGCTGGGTTCGGGCAGGTCATAAATAAAACTGCAGAGCCAACTCAAGATGCTCTTGGGTATAACTTACAGTGAAAAACTCTGGTGCTGCATGCAGAAAGCATGGCTCAGCCATTCATTTATAACAATAGAACTATTCTTGTGCCTGCACCAGGAAAAAACAAATCTCCTGTTGTTAGGAATCAAAGTCAAGTCCTTCAGACTCTAGGAGATATATTTAACAATGACTAAGTATGCTACTTCATAAGGTTCACTGCGTACAACTTTCTGTCTCTCATTATATAGTACTTCTGTATGTGATGGTAGTGTATGCCAAAATGCAAGTCTGTTGACCTCTATCTGCAACAAAAGCACTTTAAAAGGCGTGACGTGAAACAAAGTATGCAAAATTGATCCCTCAGATATTGACTGAATAGATTACTCAGTGCTTCCAGAAACCTCTCACATTATGTGGAGTCAGCTGGAATCAGGTGCAGATAAAAACAATTACAGACACACATAAATATATATCTTGCATAAACCACTTCATTTATGGCTGTCTTTCTTATTCCCATGAAACTCACTGCAGTTTGGGTTCTGAGTTCTCCAGCTTCAAATGCTATATTTAAATTCTACTTAATGAATTAGATATGCTTTAGAGCTATAATAAACTTCGCCTGTGAAGATACCTCTGAAGCATTCAGTCACATTGCTTACTGAGAATGAATACTGCAATAATATATTTACATAAATAATTTAAAATCCAAGAGCACAGTAGGTAATAAAAATACATTGCCATGATAAGCTATGAAACCAGAGAAGAATGTTGATTTAATTAAAAATTATAAATAAGCCCCAGTAAACAACTTATTTACACATAGTTAAAAGCCTAACTACTGAATACCATGGGCTTCTTGAATCCAAAAAAGGAAAAAATACTTAAATCAACCTCTCCTCACAGACAAAATATTGAGGACCATAACTGTGTTTAATTAAGATCTACTGTTAATACTGGATTTCAGAGAATAAGGCTCTTCTTTTAATTTCCCAAGGTGGAAAATGTTATTAAATTTGGCCTTTAACTTCTCATTGACATGTACACTTGAAACTTCTGATTAAAATTTCAGAGGTTGGGAAGAGGCACCCAAAATTAAACTATTAAATCTGGCACAAAAATAACAATGATCTCTGATTAAGAAATCAAATTTCAGAAACTTCATTACTGTTCTATTAATAAATTGTTGGGTTATAATTAAAATGGGGCCTGCTGGATTTCCTTCTTTTTTTTCTTTTTTTTTTCTTAATTCTAGAAAAGTTGGAAACAAGAGGGAATTAAACACTTTAAAAAATAGGTTAATGAATCTAAGAAACGTGATCCAAGTTGAGCAAGTTCCTTTTCTTTCTGGCAGTGCTCACAGAGGAACAAATGTTATTTCCCACCCAAACGTAAATCCCCTGCTTCTATCGGATTCTTCCTTTCCTCAATATCCATATCTAAAACTCACTATAGTCATTGCAGCCTTTTCAGAGAAAATCACAGCTCTGGCTATAGTCAGCGTTAGCTCAGTTTTAAACAGGTATAATTTAGAGTGATATTAAACTTGATGCCTACATTACATCGCTGGTCAATATGAGCATGTGGTTCTTGTTTCCAGGATGATTGTTTCTAACTTGAGTATCTTGGAAATGCTAACATCAGTACATTAAAGAAGACTTGACACTATGAAAATTCACTGCTAATTGTGTACAAAACAGGTAGCACATTGTGTGCTTTTGAGCCTTGGAGTCACATTTTCTTCACTAGAATATGTTTTTGCCAGCTTGTCTGAGCTTCTAAATGAAATTCTTTCTCAGACTGCAAAAACACATCAAGCTAAAAAGTGAGAAAGAAAATTGCTTCAGAAGCACAGCTGTCTTTAGGAATTTCTCAAAGAGATAAATAATTTGAATTGATTCAGACCTGGGAAGTTCAAGACATAAATTCAACCTACAAGTGGACATTGGCACCAAAGGTTTCAATACACTATTGATGATTCTTGAAATGCATTTAC
Organism: Tetrao urogallus; assembly: GCF_951394365.1. NCBI lineage: Eukaryota > Metazoa > Chordata > Aves > Galliformes > Phasianidae > Tetrao > Tetrao urogallus. The sequence continues at coordinate 3,586,426 of NC_136825.1, forward strand.
TATATTGTATTACTAGAGTAACCAAATCTACTGATTACTAATAGACATCATCCCCTTCTACAAATCTTACATAGAGAACTAATAAGAAATGATGTTGCAATTAGACAGACCTCAGTTTATTAGGCTGAAAATAATGAAAAGTAAAATTATCAGTCCTCTATGGTTCTTTTGTTTGTATCCATCTGCACATTTTGAACAGATACATACTTTGTTGGCAGTGATGAACAGTGCCTACACAGCACACACAATCAAAATCTGATATTCATTGCCTCTTGTAGACACGCAACATTGCTTGCTCATGGTCATTGATATTTAGTGTAATATCTTGTTAAAACTCTGCATTTTGTCTGCTTGGCCTTTATTTTACCCGTGTAATCACAGTAAGGGCACTGATGATATAACAGCAGATTCTGAGAACTGTGTGGTTTGATATGCAACCTCCATAAACCCAGACCAAGGCCTGCACTCTAAACACAACATCTTCTCGTAGGAACTTGAAGACAAAACCTTTCTGCCAGATTCAAACTAGTGAGCACATTCGGCCTTTATACATGCAATTTCACACTGCTCTAACTGCAGATGCTGTTCCTGTATACTGCAGTCTTACTTTGTCACTGCTGGTATCCTTTGTGATTCAGTAATATTAGCATAATTAAAGAATGCTGTTTCAAACTTTTCTGTTATTTTAGCAAAAAGAAGGGCGCGCAAGTAAGTCAAACTAACTTTTCTGAGTAATTCCATTATTTTCCAGATTTCCATTATATTTGCATTATTTTCTACTAACTTATAGAATCATAGTTGGAAAACACCTCTAAGACAGACACTTCCTTTAAAATAGTTTCCATATATGATCATGCTTCAATCCTAACTCAAACTTTCTTGTTTCTGTTCTTCTTTTCTGCGTGAAGAATGAGAAAGAAAATCTTGCTTTTGGTTAAAAACATCCGAGGTTCTAGCTACGAAGGTATGTGCAATATGCACAACTTCTGTGCAACTTCTTTTTAGTTTATGAAGTAGTAATAGTCAAGATTTGAGAGTGCCTTTGTGAAGCGTGATGGATTGCAAAAAGCATTGATGTTACACAGCTGGTCATACGCAGTACATAAAGCTAAGTTGTCAGTGATATGACTACATTTCCCACAATTTCAGAGCCAATGCAGTTAGAAGAAATTCAACAAGGTGAAGGGGGGAAATTTAGATAATAGTGTCTCGTTACTGATTTTAATAACCAAATCTACCTATTTTCTTTACTTTTCTCTTATAGGATTCCAAAATCAACTGTTAACAATAACCAATATGATTCCATTGGTTTTTCATGGCAATTTGTAAACATATGGAGAACTTCAATAACTGTTTCTTAAACTTAGCCCAAATCCCAGAGGGCATCAGTATCTTCTCCGTCCTCTGAATAACACTGCTGAGAGTCAGATTGCTGTATCTGACTGTTGTTCCCTGTCTAATGCAGTACTTTGTCTCTATCATACTGTATTTCTTCAATGCAAGAAAAAAAACCTCTTCCTCAATTTATTATCTACAGCCCAAACAACTTTAATTTTCTATTAGCAAACAAATTTTTGGTCATTAGAAAAAGATAAGTTTGGATGGATGGCAATTAAAGAGTAGTGCACTCACCTGATAGTCTGATGCTGCAAAGTGTCTGGATCAGTGGCGTTTACTGTTAACACAATGCTGCCAATAGGGATGTTCTCTTGTTTTGTCACTGTCATTGGGTTTGGGTGGAAAACAGGGCCTTCATTCACATCCTCAACAGTGATCTGAACTGTTGCTGTGGAGCTGGGGCCGTAGGCTATGTCTGGAATCAGTGGGTCTTCATTTTCTACTTTTATCAGCAATGTGTGAAATGCTGAAATCTCATAGTCTAAAGGCTGTAAAACAAAGAGAATACTTAACACTCACCACTCATACCCACTCCTGGAAGCTTTCAGGAGACAAAATTAACCAGAAAAGGACAAAAGCATGTACTGCATCTGATATCTGGTCAAGAGTTTAGCATCAGACATGCCAATAATTATAAAGTGCCTCTTTATATATCAACAGTGAAAAGCAAAAAATTCATCATGCCTACAGGGTAACACACACAGGTTGCTCCTTAAATTTTCCTAATTCCTTTCTTCACATTCACAGAGTAGAGTTCATAGTGTGAGTTCATAGGAGTTTGGCTGTTATTTTTAAACAGCTCCATTTGAGTTTTACTACTGGGGAGCTGACCAGTCACGCTTGGTGAACGATTTAGATGTTTCTCTATTTAAAATTGTATACATTTTTTTTTGTACCTCAAACATATAATTCCCATATATACATGATTATTTATGATGCAGCACACATTAATTGAACAGAACATCTTAATAGCTATGTATGATAAACACCATCAGACCACTTTCTCAACTCCTACCTTGAAGCCAAAAGCACCGCCATGGAAAAAAGTTCAATTACTTTCAAGTATTGAAAATGTCTCTTCTGAAGTCACACAAAGGAAACTCTGGTACAGGCAGCAACCAGAACTTCTTCTTTTCAATTATTTTTTAAAGCGTTTAAAATAGGATTGTCTTCATACAAATAATAATTTTTTTTTTTTTCATAATACTTCAGAAATGTGGGACCAGAGGGAACCCTCCAATTCAGCCTGAAGCCATGTCCTTTACTTCCCTGGCATCTGCAGCACACGTGCTTTACCAGAACAAAACTTGACACTTGAATTCTGATTGTACCCTCTGTCCCAAAAAAACTGCATTGTAAACTCTTATTATTAATGAATTGTGATGGTTACCACAAAAGTAGCTGCTATTTCAGCACATGGACAGTATAGTTAGGACAGTATAGCAACAGGCAGGTTGTTATCACTAAAGAAGCAAGGTAACTGTAACAAAAAGGCAGTTATACATATTGGCTGAAGGAAATAAGGGCTGATGGCTAACTGCATTTTTGAGAAACTCATCCTTGCCGCACCTTCTCCCATGCAGTAAATCCAGGGGTTGAAACTTAACAGTAATAATGCAGTACAGCAGCAAATTATCCTTACTTTGACAACAGAGAGCATTCCCTCATTAGTCTGGGGATTGGTATGGATTTCAAAACTCTGCCCTGGATTTCCGTTAATAATAGTGTAGACAGCTCTCCATGCTCCAGTTGCTGGGTCATCTCGGTCACCAACAGTTAAGTTTACTATTACACCTGTGACTCCTTCCTTTACTGTGGCCTGAAACTACAAAGATAAAAAAAAACAGAGGAAATTGTTAATATTTTCAATTATAGACCACACCTACACGTAGTACACAAGCCAGCATTAATTATTTACCACAACATGAGAAAAATGTTGACTGAAAGTGAGTATTATAGGCTCTATATAATACACTATCACCCATGAAATGTAAGGTAGCACATTACTGCTCTGCATTCAATGGATCACAGATAAACAGCAGTGCAACAGGAATCAGATGTAGGGAGATTCTGGCCATAAAAAGACTTCCACTCATATTGCTGGAAAAGAGAATCCTGAAAACAGATGCAGTGTTGCATAGGTGCAGGTAACTACCAGAAGGGGAACTCCACTCAAAACTAACTGGAAGAGGTAGCTGTCTGAATAACTCATTCTTGACCCCTAATATAATCTTGTCTTGCATTTCAGATGATTTTTTTTATAAAGTTCCTCATCATTATTTTTTTCACTGTACTATTATCAATACATAAAACATTTGTCACCAAAAGTGCTCCAATACCACTTTGGAGCTGGGGAGTGTTGCTCTAAAATTTATAGTTGGATCTCCTGTATTACTCTGTCTGAATAACTCTAAGGCGATGTTTCTCCTTTCAGTAGAAGAGTTTTTTATGACCTTGTGTAGTTTGTTGCACTACCAACAACCAAGCCCTATGCAATTCTCTCTAATTTGCTTTCCAGTCAAACAGCGTGTAACATCATTGTTATTTAAGCAGCAAAAACATTAAGTGAACCATCTGAAAAGCTTGCAAGGGTCAGAGTTAATAACACTCCTCACCTTTCAACTACTTTCAGCTGACATGCTAAAAGGGCTGTATGCAACAGAGATAAGATAATACCTGCTATACAGCTGGATAAACTGGACTGATAACATACCTAATCCTCAGAAGTGCTGAACATCAGCAATACCATTATAGATCGTAAGGAAATCTTAGCATTTCTGGGGATTAAACCTTCAAAAGTCCAAAATTACAAACTTTAATGACAGGAACAGGTTTTGCCATCCCTGCTCATTGTCAGTGACAATGTTCGATATGTCACTCAAGAGCAAAAATCACCAAAATGACTTCATTACATCTGTCTTATAGACCACATCAAGTCAGAACACTACAGATTCTGTGAGAATGCAGAACCTAAAAGATGGCATTTTATTAATATGTGGGCTTCAAAATCTGGAAAATAGTAGGTGAAATGTATTTCCTCATAGTAAAACAGAGGAGACAACGATGTATTTTACTGTGTTCGGTTATCTATTTTTGGTTTCTTCCAACAAATTTGACTTATATTGCCAACCCTTTTTTCAACATAATGATGTAATTTGAGTGCATGTATTCAATTCAAGCTTTCCAGCCTCAATTTTGATGTTACAAAAGGATGACATTAATGACTGGCCATTTCTATCTTCTTTGGTGCATTTAACAAAGAATTGAAAGACTCTTTTGATTTTGATAGTTAATATGTAACAGGTTGTGATTGAGGTTTGTTTTGGAGAGATCATTAAGTTCATTTGCAGTTTAATTAACTTTAAATGATAATATAACAAAACAATATTTTCACTTGCTTTGAAGTGAATCAAAAGAAATCTCTATTAAGAACCTTGGAAATAACAGCTGAATGATTACCAAGATTGGTAAAGATTGGTAAGCTCAGCAAAAACGCTGTCACTGGAAAGCACATTTGGATATATTTAACTCTAATTGAAAATAAATGATTGGTCTGATCTTTCTGTATTATTTCCTTTTGTCTCAGCTTGAGCACGTGTTAAACAAGACACCAGTCAGAATTTTTCCAAATGCCTGTCCATTACCAAGCAATTCCTATTTCACTATGTAAAATGGTGATTAGATTTCAAGGGTGTTAATCCTCAAGAATCTTAGATCCAACAGGGCAGCCACTCCTAAGTCTTTCTGACCCTCTAGTCCTGTCCTTAGTACACTAGTCTGATACGGTGCAGTGTTCAGTACTCTCTGGATCACGATGAGAATAGTTAGACATGTTTGGGTTAAATAATTTTAAATCTGCCTGTTTTATTTAGATGCATAATTGAGAAGGCAGAGAGAGACCTTTTTTTTTATGTGTTTACCCTACCAGCGCAAGACTATGATGGAAAATGTTTCCACAATGTGCCACCTAACTCAAAAAATACCTAATGTCATTTTAAGGGTGTCTAACTCAAAGATATCTCAGCTGATATTGGCTCTCTTCTGCACTCACTCTTTTTTTCCAGGAAGAGCTCTCAGTAGCTTTAGTTGCGGTGCATTAGCAATTCAGAAAGGACACACAGAGTTGCTGGGGGCATAAAACTGCAGAGATTCTGACAACTGCATATCAAGGAACTGACAATATCTATAGGCAGAGGCTGTGCCAAGATGGGTAATTCCAAGTATAGTGGTATGATCAGCCCTAACGTCCTCTGCATTTTTGAAATGACCATATACAAACACAAGGGGTATTTGAAGCTGTCTGGAATTTAGACTAAAATTTGTTTAAGATGGATGAAAAAGGAGAATGATCAAATCACAGAAGTTATCACATGAGTCTATAGAAGGCAAAAACTGTAATAAATCACAGATTGTGATTCCAAAAGCTAAATATCTGCTGTGAAACAGAAAGACACAGAAAAATAAAGGATATATTATCTTCAAGGTGAACTCCTTTGCCTGTTCAGACACCTTTTTATAAGAAAAAAATCTGGTTCCTGATACCTCAGAAAAATCTGCTGTATTTATATGAGCTCCCTTTCAAAAACAAAAGCCAAGAAGGAAAACTTAATGAAAAGACAAAAATAGGAATCAGATTTGCAGATAGGGAAAAGATAACTACAGGTTCATCATATTTCAAAATAAAAGCTTTGTATTCCTGGTGCTTAACTTGGAAAGGCTGATCCAGTGCTCTAAAATAAAACCCCATAGCGGCTAATACAAATAACTGGATCAAGAATTAATTGATTTTACTCTTTTTAAATATCCGCACATCCCCTAAGCACCACTATAAATTAAGAATAAAGTAGATGAGTTCAGAACTTTATTTAAACTGCTATAATCTGGACCCCCATTAATAATTTAGAAGGCCTTGAGACAGAGATGCACTTGGCTGGAAGGAGCTACGTTCACTTACTACAACTATTTGAATATGCAAGGTTTCCTTGCTCTGTAGATGATATGCCATATTGTCATTTATTGTATTTGTTGAAAATACAGCTGGGAAATTCTGGTCATTGTATTATACTTGGAGGTTTATAAACAATTGCTTTTCTGAAGTCAAAACAAAAAATAAGACAGACAACAGACCAATAGCAATTTAGAAACAATGAGCGATTAAGGGTAGGCAGAAATGGCCTGTGGTTTACCCCGAGTCATTAGATTTGGGTAAACAAACAAGACTTAACAGGTTGCTGAGATACATACAAAAAAATCAAGGGATAGATGTGGATGAAGAGTGTGAGAGTGCTTGTGAGGAAGCACAGAGATTCTTTTGAGAATTAGCTACGCTTGCTGTCACAGAGAAGCTCAGGGAAGTGGACACCAACTATTGGACATTCTTGTGAGGGAGCACAAAGACAGTATTATGCAGGGTCCTGAGAGTGAAAACAAGCAGCATACATTTCTTACAACAGGAGAGTCAGTAAAGGGATGACAAGGTTTACAACACCTGTGTTAGGGTGTAGCTCATTTAACTGTACCCAGGAGAGTCTGCAGGAAACCTCAGTTCAGCAGTTAGCCTGATGGCTTAATATCAATATGTTTCCTGGTAGAGCCAGGATATGACCTAACATTGAGTCAAATCCATCTCCACACTGAGCAGAGTTCCATCATGGAGGAGATACATGGAAAGATCATTTTGTAAAGTGTCACTGCCTGAGAAACTAGATACTAACCCTACTTCAGCCTCAAATAAAAGTGGAAACGCCTGTATGAAAATTGGATTTTTATCCAATAGCCTTATTTAAAGTTTTTAGATAGTAAGTAAGGTTTTCTTCACTACTTTCTCAGAGCACAGAACAAGAAATGCACTTAATAGCATCAGTACCACCTGAATGTCTGCTGTCAAGCAATGAGATGAGATGTGGGTATAACCTTAATGCCTTTATGAAGTTACTGAAAAACTTCTGCCTCAAAGTGGGGTCTGATATAACCTAAATCAAAGAGCTGCCACAAGCAGAAACACAACGTGAGAGAAACGTGTCTGGGATTGGTGATCACTACCCCATGGCTCATTAGGATTTTACACGCTGTGATTCCCAGTCAAGAACAACCAAATTAAAACTGCACGTCAGATTGCATTAATCAGGGCAACGTTCTAGTTGAAGGTATTCTGAGTTATTAGCATGTGCTTGTTTCCCCATCTATAAATTACAAAAGATGAGAAATAATGGGATATGTTAATTCACACAGCTTTATTAGAAACTCCCCAAGGAAGTTATATTATTGTATTTGTCCTTCTCCACTAAAGTCCACATCTTTTGCAAACATTTTTCTATCTACTTCCTTGAAAATACAAAATACAAAATACAAAAAAAAAAAAAAAAGTATAAAGTATACAATCTTTTGCAATCTGTCTCTACTTAAGACATGTGCCTTTCATTTTGCACACTATCACTTCAGCACGCTATCACCTGAATGGCAGATATACATTTCTTAAGAAAACAACATACGAGGGCTGTTCAAAATTAATCACAGAATCACAGAATTGTAGGGGTTGGAAGGGACCTCCAGAGATCATCAAGTCCAACCCCCCCTGCCAAAGCAGGTTCCCTACAGCAGGTCACACAGGTAGGCATCCAGGCAGGTCTTGAACATCTCCAGAGAAGGAGACTCCACCACCTCCCTGGGCAAATGCCCAGGGAGCCTCCTATTTTTATTATATTAGCCCAGAAGCAGATGTTGGTGGTATGGCAGTAGAGGCTGAACTCAGTATTTAGTATTCCACCAGTATTCCTTTCCATTTTGTTGCTGCATGACAGATGGCAGCAGAGGGGCAGTATGATGGAAGGGCATCTGACATGAAAGTGTAGATCAAGCAAAGCTAACTGAATTCTCCCATGTGGAAAAAATTGCACCCACTGCCATTCCCTAACATTTGAGCACACAACAAAGTGATACTGGTGATTCTTCAGTCACCTTTTCATTTCAATACAATGCCCAAATGTGCTGCTCTAGCACCGGGGTCTGAGGCAGGCCATAAGGAAGACCCAACCAACTCACCTTATGCTGAACTCTCTGTATGAACAAGTGTATTTTTAATTTTGTCATCAGGGCAAATTGTAACGAGGTGTTACATTCTCCCTGATCTACACATTTTGAAGGTATTTTCTTTCTTTTTAGGCTCTGCACTGCCTCTACTACATGGGCTCAAATAGTTGCTATACCTCACTGCAGGGATAACAGTATTAATGTAATGGATTAAATTGATGCAATCTGTACGCGCAGCAATGTATGAAACACTTTGGAAGCCATTTAGGAGAAAGACACCATGTAAATATAAAGCACTGCCATAGTATGACAAGAACTGGTGTTGTAAACTAGATGCAAAACACAAATTAAAGGTATGAGTCACCTGAACAGTCTTTAGTAATTGTCAGCATCTTACTGTGGTAACACTGGCATTTGGGCACTATATTATTTTTTAAAGTGTTTCAGCTTAATCTTTTTTTTTTTTTTTTTTTTTTTTTGAGGCACATAATATTCTTCAAACTCCCTTGTGAAATTACAGAAAGAATTCAACTGTAGCTTAGAAAAAAAAATATATATATCTTTCTGAATATATAAAATTGACCATAATCATTTTGGATACATTTTCCCTTTTTACTTTTCAATGAATTTCACAGGGTATGCAATGTAAACACCATGTGATCGTTCAAGGCACCACACCAGTTATGTTACAAAATAAAAGTACTGCTCAATAATGAAAGACCAAACGAGCATTTTTGTCCATGATAAGCTGCAGCCTGTAAAAACAGCAACAAATCCAGAAGATTAATTAGCTAAACGGAAGGCCAAAGATTAAATTCTTCTCTCTGTAATGTGGCTACAGTTTCTGCAGGCTATATGAATTTGTGCCTTTTTACTGAAAAAGCACTGCTTATATTGTACGCATCAATGATGAAAGAAAGGCAAAGGGGTTTCAGCATGACTTTAACTTGTTTTGTTACTTGTCAGTCTGCTTGGAAAAGTACTGCTAAGAAGTCCAAGTAATGCAGCAAACAAACAAAGAAACAGACATTATTAATCAGGCTGTTTCTTCATGCTCTGGGTCCTTCAAATTTTCCACTGTAATGAACCAGCATATCTCTAGGACGTGTCTGGATCTCTTCAAGAATTCCTTAGGTATCAGCATTCATGACTGAAAAGGGCAGGGACAGAATGCAGAAATGGAGCAAAAAGGATGGATGAATAACATGCTGGGTGCAGCATGAGTTGTCTGTTAATTTGCTGAAGAGGTAATGAAAAGAGTCCTTTTATCCCTCAGCATAAATCTTAGAAAACTTTGAAAGATATACAGAATAAGATCCTGGAAGTATTCACAATTGAATTTCAAGAATTTTTCTTTCTGCTTCTTTCCCCACTGCAGTGCTCAAACGCTTTTCAAAGTTGATGTTGTATTCCTGTCCCCTCATTAATTTGCTCAAAGAAGACGAAAAGGCAATTCAGGAACTGTTCATAAGTGATAGCAAAGTCTACTTGGAAATAGCCGCTTATTTGGAATAGTTTTGAAGACCTTTGCTTACAGAAGGCTTTGATTAGTTCTCAGCCCTGTTCATGAAGATGGAGTGAAGGCAAGAAGAAAATTCTAACATGTATTAATCATGTGTTGAATGCCTGCCTCTAAGCCTGTTACCTACAGGATATTCATCACAGTTGTCTGTACCAGATTCGGAAGGAAGTCTAACACACTGTTGATTTTTTTTTTCAGCATGCATAAAGCATTTGTTTTTTCATTTTTTTCCACCTATAAATGCAACATGCATTCAATTATTTATAGAATAATTAAAATATCCATAGATGCAATGAACAGTTCTGGAATGATGGTCACCATTATAGTAAAACTTTCTCTATTCTGGTGGACAGAGGAGACAGTGAAAGGCCAGTATGTTTACTACACTTCGCATCCTTTTGAAAAAAACTCAAAGAAATAGCAATGTTCTTTTCTTTTCAAAAAGCTTCCCATACCCCCTGCCAAGTAGAACAAGCCTTATGTTTCAAACAACAGCATTGGAGAAAATGATGATCTGATTGAACATGAAAGAGCAGACTACACCCGTTACAGCACCAGCATCCCTGGTCCTCCCTGGGGACCAGGGAGGTATCTGCTTCTCACATTTGAGAGCACTTGTGATGTATTCAGCCAACCCAGCTAAGTATTATTTCCTCCTCATTGCTCTTCCCATCAACAGCAGTATAAAGTCTGTCGTCTTCTTAAAATCCTAGACATCTTTTTTAGAACAGAACAAACACAGCTGCATTTTTCTTTCACTTTCTTCCACCACATTTCAGAAGCAGAGGAGTTCTACAAGCATTCTACAACAATCCACACAGTTCTCACTTAGGCCAATGGCAGTCATGAGGGAAGAGAAGGAGGCCTATTGAATGCTCCTCTTTCATTTCTAGCAGAATTTTTCCTACCCCAAACAAATTTTCTGATGCTGAAGATTGACATATATGGATGAGCTTTGTTATGGTATCTTACTAATGGAAAAAGCATGGAAACTGCTTGCTCCTGCTAGAAGGAAGTTATGCAAACTCTCCTTGCCACTAAGACTGCTTCATGTGACACAGGTGGGGAGCATTTGTTTCATGGGTCAGTAAGCAACAAAACTCTCCTACTGTTTCCCAGACTAAGTCATGGTTTTGGGAGTTTGTTGAGATGTGGAATGAGTTCAGAAAATATATCCTCATTAAGAGCAGGACAAAAGAATTCACTCTGAACATCAAAGCTGTAGGCAATTGGGAAGAAGAGATCAAAGGAGAAACTACTGCAGTGGCTTTGGTCTCCTCCTAGACTACAATGCAGCCTATATACTTATGGGCAGACAACCTGTTCAGTTCTTGTGAGACACGTAGCCTGTTTTAAGTGAAGTCTGTAATGCTGTTAGCTGCTCTAATTTGGTCACATACATTATGAGTAGCCGTGACTCAGCATCAATCTTGAAAACTTGAATTTGGTGACAATTTTCTGAAAAAGCACCAACTCCAGATTTAAAGAACCTAAGTGGTACACATACTATTACATAATTTAGCAATCAGCACCAATGGCTATTTGTTCTTTGTTTAAAATTATGGTAAAGATTGCCTCTCAATTGTTATAAGAAAGTAAATAATAAGTTAGTCTATGAAGTTCACATAGAGATAACAACTTCATACTGAATGTCACCATGGTTTGGTTATTTCAACAACAGGTTTAACACTGAGGTTAAATGAGACTTGATTATTGAATAGTAAGTCCCAATTTAAAACTATTTCCAAATTAGATTGCACTGTTCAAGTCACAGCTTAACACAGGGCTTTTTAAATCCTTTGTACACCTTTCAGAATGCTGTGGGGAAAAAAATCTGCTTTGGTACCTCTATACTGCAAATCTTAACCCTGTTCTGAACAGGTTAGGAAGCCACCATGTCTTTGCAGAGAGAGGAAATTACAATGTAAATGAGATTCTCTCAATGGCAGACTCTTTGGGCTGTTGGATAAAAAGAGGCACATGCATCTAATCAGATACCTTTGTTTTGTGTCCTGGGAAGACACTGTAGCTTTTTTCTAGAGAAGATATTCATTGCGTCAGCTTACAGCTGATCACAGCCCAAGCTGCCAACAGCAGATGCTTTGACAGCAATTATGCTTCTTCACGTGGTCTTTGGTGAGCAGTGGCTAAACGCACCGTTTGAGGCATCGAAAGCAACTGGTATCTCTAGAATATTTTAGCAGTGAATTTCATCAATTCCCCAAACTTCTGGCATTTTAGGTTGTGCCAACCGATGGGGATGAGATGCCCTACATTTACAAGCCCCTCCAGCTGCGAGCCAACTGAAGTTAGCCCAGTCTGAAAATTCTTTTTTGGAAACAGATAAGAACTGCAAGGTTTCCCACTGTGCCAGAGGAGGCAGGAGGTACAGATGGAAGTTTACAGGCAGTTTTATCTGTAGTGATACAAAATTTGTCTGAATTTTAAAAATGAAATCTCTAGCCAGCGTTTTCTGTGGAAAAGTAGGTGGGGAAGGGAGAATTTAGTCCTACGTTCCATTTTTCAATCCATCTGAGCACAAGTGTTCTATGCCTGCCAACAAAGTGATGAATGAAACCTACCACATGTAGCTTTGCCTACTAGTTCTATGTGACTTTCTTACAAATTATCTACCCTACAATCCCGTTCACACAGTATTCACTGAATATCGGTATTACTGCTAGATCAAAAAGGTATGTTGCAAGGAGAATAATTTAGAGATCTGAGACATAGGTGAACTATCATAATTAATGGTCTCTCTCCTATTCTATTTTTTCCTGCCATAGCATAAAAATCTTAATTGTATCTTGAACATCTAGTAAACCACGGTGCTCTTGTTAACCTGACAAAGTACTGGGGTCTCCAGCCCCATTAGAACAGAAAAATTCCTTTCCCAAGGTCAAGAAGAGAGAATAACAGTAATAAATGTAACCTATTGGACTAATGACTGTGGAGTGATCTGAGCCTCCCCATACAGCACTGTGATGTGAGCTTTCAAAAGGCAGCCTGAGAGGAGTTCACTTGCAGCTGGGGTGGCCCGCTTTGAAAACGCATGAGATTTAAGTGTATATTGAGACCCACAGTGCTGAAGAGTGATTGAAGCATAGAGCAGTTTGGCATTGTGCGGATGAGGAAAAGGTCAGGAAGAAAGCAAAGACATGCTAAATGAATTCATTGCTTTAAGGTTACCCATGGTCTGCATCTCCCACTGCCCAGCTCTTTTTGCCAATATTCATTTCATCTTTTCTTAAAAGAAAAGTATTTGTAAAGGAAAGTGAAATGTTACTTTTGTAAGCTCCCATTGTGTACTTATTTCCTGTCTACAATGTCACAGAGGGAACATTCTGAGTTCTTTCATTTCCTCACCTGCTATTTATGTATTTCTAACAACGAATTCTCTGTACGCATAACCTTCTTTAAGGCAAACACCTTTTCAGCTTCAGCTGGATATGTTTTGCTGTAAATAAATAACCACCTTTTTTTTTTTAATTAATAAGAAAAAGGAAGAATTTTTATATAACTTGATATGAATTCTCTCTAATCTGCTTGAGCAATGTAAATGACTGCAAGCTTGATGACAGTGCTCTTTGCTTTATACGTCTGGGCACCAAGAATTAAAAGGAAGGTCAAGATGGGCCAAGGCACTCTATATGCTTTAAATAGAAAGCTGTGCACAGTGAAGCCCATACACAATGAATCAAACCTATTAGAACTACCTTGTATGAGCTGCAGAGGTTACCTGAACATAACAGCAAGTGCAGCCTGTTCTAGTAGGACGGTACATCATGATTATTGTGCCTGTGAAGAGCATCACTGCAAAATGTTAGTGGAAGGTAAGGATCTGTGCCTAGCACAGATACTCCACAGTTAGCATGACCATAAGAGAACGCCATGTATTCACACAGCAAGTAATCACTAAACCTCGCTCTTGCTGGGATATCCAGAAATTACACGATTTCTTCATCCCAGACACCACTAGCACTGAGGGATTATCAAAAATCCCTGAGAAACAGCATAAGATCTCCAATTCCAGGCAGACAACTTTTCTAATGGAAATGAATTTATTCCCAGGAAATACAGGAAACACCAGTAAGAGAAATAAACATTTAGTCTTATTATTAGTTTACATCAAAAAGGCTTTTCCACAGGGCTGAACACTCGTTAAATAAGGACATAGAATCATAGAATGGCCTGGGTTGAAAAGGAGCACAATGCTCATCCAGTTCCAACCCCCTGCTATGTGCAGGGTTGCCAACCAGCAGACCAGGCTGCCCAGAGCCACATCCAGCCTGGCCTTGAATGCCTCCAGGGATGGGGCATCCACAGCCTCCTTGGGCAGCCTGTTCCAGTGCCTCACCACCCTCTGGGTGACATGGGTGAACATGTATGAAGAAAATTAGTTTATTAGTATCTCTGCTAACACTCTCATGACTGCTTCCCCTTCTTCTGTGCCAAATATCTACATAATATGCTAATACATCCGTATCAAAATTTCCACTCTTCTCAAAGAGAGCAAGCAAGTATGCCAGCAATTAACTGGATCCTAACGCCAATTTATAGATACAGATTTTTCAAATGAGCTTGCCAATTCCGGAGAAAATGATTTTAAGGGACAATAAATATCACTTAATTTCTATCCACAGCTGTATGATATACTGTAAGCAGCCACTCTTTCTCTCCTTGGAAGTGAGGAAATGCTGCGTTAGCAGGTAGCTTGAAATATATACTATTTCTTGCTTCTGAGTAAGCTCATAATTAGAGCTGAAACATGAGGAATGATTTCAATGGAGCTGTAAACTCCAATAGGAGGAAAAATCTATTTGAGGTTAGAACAAAATCTTTTTTAATCTGGCTAATGCTACTTTTGTGCTGATGCTGATCATTATATTTATTACTAAACTGTGCAGCATTCCAAAGCGTTGACACCTGACTTCACTTAGTAGAAAAGCAATCACTTTCAGATATTCATCTTTGTGATTAATATGTAGATACCTAATTTTTAGTGAATTAAACCATGTTGTATCAATTTGATGGTCTTTAGGATTTATAATCAAGCACTGATGACATCTGATTAATACCAGCACAGGCTTCCTGAACCTTGCAGCATTCTCGTTACTTTGGAGCTCAGATCACGGCAGGCTGATTACCCCCCTGATTATCCTGAGTAACTGGGGTCAGAGGTTAGCTAGCACCACAGAACACATTTAATTCAATCAATTTAGTTAGTGAAGCAGTTAGAAAATAAAAATCATTCCAATTGCTGTACCACTGCATTAGAAAATTTGCCCAGGATTCCTGTTCTTCAACTGATGAGGTTTTTTGCTTAATTTCTAATTTAATATTCTTCTGGATTTGCAACTTCAATTACTTGTGATATTTTTATTCATAAAGTCAAGGATGTTGAGCTTTGAGAGGGGAAGAAAAACCAGGGGAGAAAGAGCTGCCTGTATTAACTGGTATAATAAACATTCTCACATACACATACACACTTTCACAGCTCAGTTGCATTTTTCCTAGGTACAAATTCTAGAGGTGGCACAGAACTTCTCTTGGTTCTCTCCATTTGTCCCTACCTTCACTGCCAGATTTTACTCTTTTTTTGCCTGTAGTAGATTTTCAATACTGTTTAGCCAAATCCCACTTTGTTTGTCTTTCAGGCAAAGAGGCTTTGATTACATGTGGTATGACACAGTCCTGTGTTTAGGCAATGCAGCCCCTTCATGTGTGCTTTGATAGCATCTGGGGGAGCTCATTAAAGATACCAGGGCTGTACTTCTGTTGCCTGAAGCCGCAAATAGTGTGTCTGGGATAACTACCAAAGAGATCCCCTTCCTACTCCCTGAAAGTCTCAAGGTACTTCTAACACGAATACAAATGCCCAGCAGTTTGATTTGATTCCTATTAGTTTTACATCCCATACAACAATCCTGAGTCTGCTGATCACTGATATTTATTCTGAGTCCTGAGGCTGCTGCCATAGTCACCGTCTCTGCCTTCTCACCCAGAGATGGGTTGGTTAGCACAATCTCAGTGGGCTAATGAAGATGGAGAGCTTCCAGCACACTTCCAGATGTATCGGAGCATATCATTTTCTCCATCACCCTTTCAATGAAGACAAAGGGCCGTAGTTACACAAAGTCTGCCATGATATTTAAACTTCTTTTTGCTGTGAATAGGGTTTGAAGAATTCCAGTGGGGTCATATGAGGTAAATGCTAACTGCAGCCTAGATAACAAAGCAATACAGTAACCACGTGGCTTGCTAATATGCTATTGCCATTACTAGCAATAGGCTACAAGTCTTGAGTTTGCAAGGCTTCGGGATAGAAGTTTGTTAAGCCTGCTCTGTCCTTGAACTCCTGAAACTGTTTCATCTGGTTTTCCTGTAAGGGTAACAAGTTATTTTTCCCTCTTGTTCATCTTTGCATAGCACCACCAGTTTCAAGACTATCATATAATAATGTAGTTTAGAGAAACACAGGTTTTGAACAATAAAAGAGTCCGTAAGAAGTGGTGACACAGGATGCAGTGAAGTGAAACCATGGGATAACAAGGCATGAAGCATGGAGACCCACAGGCTATAAACTACTCATCAATTTCAGCTACAGAAGTGCAAACCTGAAGCTGGACAAAATGGGTTGTAGGGGAAACAAAGAAAATGTATCTAACAAACATAAAGGCATCATATACCCATGACTCTGCAAGTAATATGGAGCTTCAGATCAACAAAGAAAGAACAACATGTTAGTTAAAAACATGTTAGCCAATATGAGGAAGAATGGAGGAAGAAGAAATCATCAACATGAGCATTGCACTTCTTCCGATTCAAGAAGTAGGCAACCTATCCTCGCACCGATACCACGAATATTGAACAGAAACCAGCAGCTTTAACATCTAGAGGAACCAGGAAAGGATGGGAAGGAATAGTGGTAGAAACTAAGAAACAAGTGTGCAACAATTTTATAACTGTATTACTATAATTATGGACCTTTTTTGTGCATTTTCCTGTAGTTATACGATCTGGATTGATAATGATTCCTGGAACAGCACTGGCTTGGATTGGTTTTCAATGAATTGTTGGCTTTATAGATAAAATGGGATTTCCCTTTGCTCATCAACAAGATCTTGAGTGTAACAATACAATACTATAGTCAGCTGTATTTCTTTACAAATGTAAGCAACTTTACTGAGTAGAATCTTGTAATAAAGGAAACAAAGTCTTAAACCTCCATTTTCCCTGCAAGCAGCAGAAAGTTGCAGTTTAATCTTCTGCTTGCCCATAGAGAGGATCCATTTTCTGTATGTTCCTTTGGGGTTCTTTGGAATGAAAAATGTTATATGCTTATAAACAGTTTCCTAATGAAACCTGCTCCAAACTAACTCTGCAACTGATGAATCTCCTTCCAAGCCCCTCTGCACATTTGCCTGTGACAGAAAGTCTGACTCAGCTGTCAGACTCCCCTAGCTTAAAAGAAATTCAGAACAGGATCTGCAGGATAATTGCAGGTCAGAAGTCAGGTGTATTAGCAGAAAGATGTGGAGAAGGATCACAGAGTGCCTAGCTATGACATAGAGCTCCTAGCCTGTGATTACACATTCTCTTTTGTGTAAGAAATGATGTAGTATCAAGGGACATTGTTTAGTGGGCAACATTGGTGGTAGGTGGACAATTGGACAATAGAATCTTAGAGGTCTTTTCCAACTTTAATGATTCTATGAAACATCCTCAGCTGGTTGGTTGCAGAAAAAAAAAAAAGAAAAAAAGAAAAAAGAAAAACAAAAAGAAAACATCCAGATATAATAAAATCCTCTGTATTAAACACAAACCCACATGTATAAAAGAATATAAACAGCAGCAAAATTGCATCACATCAAAATGCCCAAAATATATCCATGCTTCGTCTCCTGTGGTGAAGATGAAAGAAGAAGAAACCACATATAGCAGATGCTAGTTTTGTCACTTATTCTGCTGCTGGAAAAGAATTGTGGACAATAAAGGCAATTTAATGTTGCAACAACAGCAAAACTGTGCAGAGATGTGTAAGAAGGATAGTCTGCAAGACAGAAGCAGGAAATCTCCCATCTGCTCAGTGCTGGGATTCAGCTGTAGTACTGCACCCACTTCCTGCCCACAGTGCAGGAGACACAGCAACCAGAGAGCAGGCAAACATCCATCACTCCCAGCCTTGAAGAAACCTGCATAGCAAGAATACATATAGGGCTGCTGCAGAGAAGGGAATTATCTGTCTACCACCTTTATAGCAGACAAGGCCAAGAAGCAATGGGCTTCAGTGGAAGCAAGGAAAATTTCCTTAAAAAATGAGACAAATCTCAAGGGTAGCTGAAGTATTGGGATATATTGCTGGGAGGACGTGGAGAACAAATCTTCAAAGTTCTTGAAGAAAAAATGAGATAAGCAAATATCGGATATTGTACAAATAGGAGGATAGGATGTCATTATATCTTGAGATCATTTCCCTTGCAGATACATGATAAGCCCAAATCCAAGGCCCAGAATGGAAGGGGGAACAAAGCATTTTATCATAGCTTTCTAACACTTTTAATGCAGTGTTTCTCACTGACTTCCATGAATCTTACTGGATTACAAAAAAAGATAAAATTTTCTTTGCTCAAAAGCCAGTTGATAGGAAGGAACTCCAACTCCCCATCATGCAAGACTTTTCTGCACCGGATTTGGGGCTGGCTGCAGGAGGTATTGGGTCTAACTGCAAAGTCACACTTGTCTTCAGTAGTGCAGACAAAACATGAGAATTATGCTTCTGACATTTGCTTTCATAGCTAGTAATGTTCTCTTTTGGCAAGAGAAAAAAGAAAAGGGAAAGGAAAATAATTATTATGTCAGCTTAGGGAAGGATTGAAAGGGAACTGGAATGGCAGAACTAGATATCCAAATTTAGTTGTTTTGAGAATGTCTGCAACATGGTCATCATAAGGAAGTACCTGTTCCAGCTATAACTCTTCCTTTCTCACGACTAAAAATGCCATCTTTCCTGACAAGCCGTTCCTACCATTGCATAAAAGTCTTCTGAACAAAACTCTTCCTTACAGATCTCAACAATTACTTCATAATATTCCTGAATTGCCTGGCAAAGAAGTACTTAAAGGCCTATATTTAAATTCCAGAGCAGCTATGGAATGAAGAAAGCAGATTGATTCACATTCTGTTCCACTACTAATCTTGCCAAAGTGACTTCTATCAGGAAAAAAATAAATGAATTTAAAAACCCAACATGATCTGAGCCTGAGAATTCTGTTGTCAACTAAAAATCCATCAGAAAAATTGTACAGCTTGCTTACAATATAAACCCTTAGAAGCAGCTTGAAGAGGAAATGCTGCCAGAAACCCCAGGGCATATTATCCACTCATTCCTCACATGGAATTAGTGCAAAATATCACCCTCACATTGCCCACAAACATTGCCAACAAATGAGAACAGTGATAGGCTGAGAGTGCACTGTCTGGGATATTTATACTCATTTTTCTCCCATGGCAACGTGTCTGTTTCGTGTACTTTTAAGCCTCCATAATTTTACTCCATCTAATCTCTGCATTGTCTTGTTTTGTTTATCACTTCCATGGAGCACCTGCCATGCTTGGTGGCTGCAGCAAGACAAATAAACACAACTTTATCAGTGGCTGGGGCCAGCTGATACATGCTCCTTAGCTGCAAATTTCACTACAATTATGCCCGACCTCCTCACCTCTCCTACTTACTTGTCATCATTTGCTCCTTCCCAACAAGTTGCTAAGAAATTTCATAGCCTCCACTGGCATCGTAAATGCCAACCAAAAAGATTAAATGCAGTCTTGTGCCACCTCATTCTGTCAGAGAGAACAGATAGTGTCCCCAGAGCCCACCTGCCAATCTTCAACATAGACAGCAATGCTATTTTCCAATCCGCTCCTGGGTGTTCCAGTGCCCAGGTTTTGCTGAATAGCCTTGAAGAGATGGGATTTAAATTGTATTGAGAATATTAGTCTAAAGTGAATGAAGTGGAGAGTATACTTCTCGTTTATATCCCCAGAGTGATAAATGTGAGAGTGTAATTTTTTTTTTCTAAGGCAAAGAAAATGGGAAACCAACACGGATTTCAGGCACATGAGAAATAGCTTATGAATTTAGATGATAGTTCAGCAGAAATAAATTGTACATCTGTTCATTCATTTTAATAAAGCAGGGAAATGACACACTGCTGGAGCCCTTTGAGAACACTGGTATTTTTAAATTATGATCCTATAATAGTAGCATTAACATTTGTAATGTTGCCCATACTTTATGAATTTAAAAAAATAAATTTATAGAGTAAGTGAGCTTCAACCTATATGCTGGACTCTGGGCACTTAAAAGTGAGATGCTCCCTGAACATGTACAAATTAGCACGGCAAAGACATCCTAATAGCTTTACTGCGTAACACAGATAATCCTCTGCGTAAGTGTTGACAATCCATGCTTATTATTTCTGAATAAATAATTCAGATGTGCAACACTCATTTCTGCTGACTAGTGCCTATTCATATAGACAGCTATAGCCTAGTACTTGCAGCTAAAGAAAGACTTTGACAGAAACAAACTGGGCTGTTTTACTGTTTTCTTGCCTGCATGTTCATATGGAAACATGCATTGCCTTCTGCCAAATTCAGGAAAATTACTTTTCTCTTGCATACTTTTCTCTTTGTAATAAAAAAAAAAAGGAACTGGAAAAAATTATGAGTTGAATACAATTACTTCTATGTTTGAATAGTTGAATACTATTGCTTCTATGCTACCATTATTTCCAAAGATGACATACAAACTTATGAAATAAACGAGTGAGACTGCAGGGAATGTAACTTTTAAAAAGCTAGTGTTTTGATTTTCCAAATTGATCACCATGCCAAATAATAAATTAATAGTTGAATAATAGTTGTCATGTTTCCTTTAAAAGCATAATTAGTGACATTGTTAAAATTTCCTTTTAATCGATTGCATTAAAGCAATTGCTACTAGAGGAAAGAGAATCCAAAATCGATTAGTTGCTCACATATCGCCTCATTGATCAGCTGAGATGATCCTCATTCTTGAAAAGGGAGAACAGGAGTTATCTGACATCCCTGAAAAGTGGTAAAGTTCAGCTGAAATCGCATGTCAGAATCTGCTCAGCTCTCCCCCGACTGTTACCTACTAACACGGCGAATGAGTGAAGAGCATGTGCTTAAATATTTGATCTTCCTAAAGCAAACTCTTCACAGAGGCTATGGCAGAGCTCAATGTTGTTAAGAGAGGTTCCTTACTGCTAACATCTATATCTGTATCTACCAGCCTGTGAATGTTTTTGTGTGCTCTGTATTGCTCGCTCAATTTCCAGCAGGCAGTCCAAAAACAACCTCAACAGGCAGCCTAGGTAAACAAGACTTATTGTAATTTGGTTCTCTGGTGAATATAGAAGAACTAAAGAAAAAAAAAATAAGCCTCTGGGACACAGAAGACCCCTAGGCTAACACTTACCGTTGACAGAAGCTATACAGATTTATTGATTGAAACTGCATTTTAATCATATGGCTGGAGGAAAGAAAACAGTTCCTAGAGACTACCAGTCAGCCACAGCATGGGACATGATAAAACTGTTTCTGCCATTAATATCGGGCAGCAGCTATGTTAGAGTAAAAGGACATTAAAGAGTTCAACATCTGCAGGCAAAGTTGGATTTATTTACTCATGCCTTCAATTATTATTTAAGATTGAAAACTTGAAAAGGTCAGAGCTGCTAACTTAGAAAACATGCCCTTCATCCGTCTTCAAACACACACTTTTTTCTACGCTTAGTTCAACACTGAATCTATTAATCAACTACAGCATTCTCTGTTTCCAAATGTGAGTTGGGTTATCTTCAAGCAGACACGTAAAACCTAACCACATTTCATTTTTAATTTCATCTGTATTAGAAAATGCAATTTTTGGATGTGAAAACATCTGTTTTTTTGTTTAGGTAGGCAAACATCTGTGGACCCGTATTTCTGTGTATACACATTTGCATACATAAAAAATCCAGATTTAAATTATAGTCTAATCCTGCATTCACATCTCTATGGAGCACTGTTGGATGGGAGCCTCGGATACAGGCAGCTAAGAATATCAATTCAACAGATAAATCTTTTTCCTCAGTATTATTTCAGCAACAGACAACTGTTTGTTTTAGATATGAGCTTATTTAGCAGGATTCATTTTTCTTGTATATGTTTTCAAAGTTTCTCAAATAACTGCCTACTTTTTTCAAACTTCTGAGCCAAAAGATTGCTTCCAACCCTTTAAACTTGTTGAGGACAGCAGCACTCTCCTTACCATCAGTCTTCTAAATGAAGAAAAATCATTGATCTAAGAACATCTGACAGTACAACATAACGTATGGGCACTGTTGGCCTCAGTGACTGAAAGCGGTCAAAACAAATGAGCTGAAGAGGAGGAAATAAACCATATAAGAAAAAAAGTGAGATGATGATATGTGGAAGCAGTGATGGGACTCAATTTATAGAAGGTAGAAAAAAAAAAAAAGCATATGTATGACTGCTGCAAGTCATAAGTAAACAGTTTAAGTCAAGAAAACACAAAGGTGGTTCACAAGAGGAAGAAGAGAGTGAGGGGACAAAGAAGAGTTCACAGCATCAGGGAATGGCAGAAAGGAAGATCTTCCAGAAATTAAAGGAGAAAAATCCTGGAGACAGAAAGAGGACCATGAGACAACAGAGAAACACAGCTTTTCAAGAAATATTACACAAAGAGCTTTCTGTATAAGAGGGCAGTGGGAAAAGTGACAGAAATAAGGAGAGGAAAAAACGAGATGATGTTCATGTCAAAGAGCAGTCAATGGATACACCACAGAAATCAGTCCCAGTAGAGCTGAAGCAGAAACTGGAAATGTATTTAAGGGATAGTAGATATTCAGGTCTGAGAGCCAATGACAAAGGAAAAACTACAACCAAATAAAACAAAAAGAAATTATTAAAATTCAGGTAAGGTTAATTACAGATAGCTAACTAACTAGCAAGCTTGAAAGGGAGAAAGACCAAAAGCTGTTTGTTTTTGTACTACAGTATTACAAAGTAGGCAGAAGAGATTTTGAAGGATGAACAAGATGATGATACATTTCAGCACTAGGCAAATTAAATATTGGAAACATTAGATCACTATGTAACTAGTTCCTCAATATGCAGAGAACTGGACACACACAAAAAAAAAACCTCTAAAAAAATTTGCATCAACCTAAGGGGAAGAAAATAATACAAACTGAGACAAATTGAGACTGAGAGTGGCCACAGAGCAACAGCATTGGACGGAAACAGTCAGGTCACTGGCTTGGATTCAGGGATTTTTCAGAATGAGGTCAAATTCCAGAGCAGTAAAAAGAGGGTGAAGTTAGTACTGCGTGTAGTGCTGAGATTATACTTTTTCTTGTGACATATGGAGTGGGAACACAGGGGAAAACATTTGTAAAAACAAATAAATATTAAGTGATTGTTAGACAGCCGGCTAGAGAAAGGGCTACCCTTTAAGCAAATAAGCATCTGGGACTCTAAGGCAAACAAGCCTTGGAAATAAGCCAAAGCAGAAAGTACAAGGATATGAATAAATTACACTCCTGTATCATTTTCCTCAACAGAGACTATAGCTACAAAGAGCTCTGTATGAATCCCCTTAATCTGTTTTTTTCTTAAACGTATCAACACCATTTTCATTCCAGTAACTTCAAGAGACGATCAGCCCTACAGAACTTTATTGCTTTCCAAATGAGTCTCTTTCTTAGGCACTTACTAACAATTTCACTTGAATAAATGTACAACTCCTTTTAGCACGTTGATTTTTATCGGTTCACTATTGTAATGTTCCAGAGCAGAAGGAAAAAAGATATTTTGTCTAAATAATGCTGACATTTTGATTCGTATGCACAGATGGTTAGCAAAATTTGTAGTAGCCAAATCAGTTTTAGTGCCGCTGACAAAAAAAAATCTTAAAATCTCACTTGTCAGTGAAGAAATTGATAAACCGATCACAAAATCCTCTCTAGTGGAATGACCTACGCAGGCACATCACTGTTATTTTTGAATTAATTCAGTTTTATAAATCCCTTCTGTTCATGTAAGCTACAACTATGATAGCAGCTCACACATATTGTGTAATTGCTATTAAACAGGGTTTTGTCTGGTGTAAATTGAATATGTTTAGATCTATAGTACGTTATCTTGTTTAATCCTACTTTTAAAATAGAACTCCTACAGATGCTAGAGGCATATTAACAGTGTGGGTTCCTTAACTCATGGGATTAGAGCAATATTTTGCCACACATCTAACAACCCCTCTTTGGACTGTTCCTCACATCAGCTGTGCTGTGTCAGGTAAAGGAAATGTAGACTTCTCATTTCACATTTTGCATGTGAGGAACTGCAACTCTTTGCATATGTAAAAGAAAAGTCCCTTCAAGTCCTAGAACATTTTTGCTGGCTATACAGCACAAATAACACCAGGTCATCTGTTCCCCACTAGCTATCCACTGATGTACATACTCTATAGGCTAAATAATAACGAGGTGACATTGACTTAGGAGCCACCCTGCAATGATTACCGTATATGAAAACCACAGCTTGTCTACAGAATTTGGGATTTCAGTACACTGGACGTTACACAGGCAAGTAAGGTCTCCCCACAGAGAAATCAAAAGTTATTTTGAGAAAGATTTCATTGATAAACCTTTTCATATCCTAATCGGAAAGAAAACTGTTTGAAGTTGCTTTGAACTCTGTACATCACCTGCCTGCATTCAGTGCTGAAGGTGGAACTCCCTGGAGAGGTGATGGAGAAAAAATATACTGTAGGACACCCTTGAAGAGAAATGAATTTAAATCTCCATAGAATGTTCCAGCAGCACATTATAAAACAAACATACCCACACCAAAAACATTGTGTATGCTTTCTCAGGCTAAATACTCCAATTTTAAAATTTATGTTTAAACTGAAATCTCCAGAAAGCAATCCTAATTTGATTTGAAGGCAACTGCAAAATTCCAGCTGGACAGAAAATGTTTAATTGGAAAATCACATAGGACTTCCTAGCAATGACTGCTAATAATTATGTTTATTCAGCTTTCTTGAATAAGTGGTCCAAGCCCAGGCCTGGAAACAATACATTATCTTTGTTTAGTTTGTATGCCTTTCAAGAGCCTCTGTCAGAAGCTTCCTTCATCTTTAATTTCTACTCCCCAGTTACATACCCAAATGTACTGGTGCTATATGTAGTCAAAACCCTTACAGCTATTGTTTGCTTTGTAATTCAGAACTTAATATCTACTCTCACTTTGTGGACCATACTGAGAAAGCATATTAACCTTGGCTTCTTCTAGAAATGCAATAAATTGTGTTTTTATGGCTTTTTTTGTTGCTCACAGTGTTTGGATATTTGCTGTTAGCAGAAGCAGATGGAGGAGGTCTGCAGAGGATAGTCAGCCCTGGAATGGTTTTGCAGTGAGGATTTACCAGCTGTAGTGAGAACTGCTGTTATTACCACTCAGCTGCTGCTGACCTTCTGAGAATAACCAAAGGGTTACAAAAGTTGAGGACTCACACAGTGGTTCACATCAAGCATGCTCAGATCAGCTGATCATAACAAATCAAAGAAACTAAGTAAAGGGCAGGAAAGGAAAAAAAAAAAAAAAAAAAAGGACTGGCAAAAACACAAGCTTACTTGTGAGCTCAATGGAGATCAACAACGCTGGGAAAAAGTCAGATCTGGAGAAGTAACTAAGAGGCTTTCCATTCCTCCCTAATTTCACACTGTTTGAATGATCATTTCTATTCATAGAACCTTTCCTGTACTTATACAAGTGTTTCTCAGTTGCTTTCAGGTTATAAAGCAGGCACTCTGTTGTTTTATGTACCACTGAAATGTGTTTATCTGGAGTTTAAATAGACAACTTCATGTATTTCATGACCTTGGTGGAGAGAAACAAAGCAATGAACTCACCCCTCACAAGCAAAGATAAATCGCAGAAGTCTGCAAGCTACCACTATGCAGTGCATCCAGCTCTAATTATGTGATAAGTGGACCCAGTGTTAAACATATTTTGCAGAAGTTCTTGAACAAAGTGCTTACACTGGTTATGCAGATAGCTCACTGAAAGCCACATGAATACCAATTGTTATGCACACAGTATGAATCTCGATGAGTAGAGGAAATACTGGTCTTCTAAGTAGTTGTGGGGGTTTTGAGCTTTGCTCAACAGTCCTCTACTCCTGTCAATGCACAGAGCATTTGTTCTCTAAAATAATTTCACTCTTACAACACTGCAGCAGCTTCTTTGTTTCTAAGGTTGTTGGTAATTTGATCCTCAGATGCTGAGCATTTCTCGTCACATGAGAAACCTCCAGCCAGCTAATTTTGACAAGAAGCAATACACAATATTGAGGAAGAAGAAAAATAACAAAAAGGTAATTTAATTACTCAGATAGCCAGAATGCTTCCATAAGTCTTCAACATGTCCTGAAATTGCTATCAGCATAACACAACTCGGAAATATTAACATTTCTCTTGATCAAAGCAAGCTCTGCTCCAAAACATCAGCTTTCAGAATTCTAGTAGGAGATGCCTTTACATCCTTTTTTTTTTTAATTTTTTTTTAATTATTTTTTATTTTTTTAAATCTAGTGAGCTCTTCTCATTTATTTTTGGCATCTAAAACTATTCTAAAAATGAAATCTAAATGCCTATGATACTTATAAACTGAGATTCCTAAACTTTTTATATGATTTTGCAATGAGTTGTGCTGCTCAGAACAATTGAGAAAACTGCAAATGCCACGGGTGTTACCACTTGAATGAGAGTAATGACCAATTATTAACCATGTGGAAGTGATGCAATTTATAGAAATTTAATGTAAATTTCAAATGCTGTGCTATTTTAGCAGTGAGAACAGAATACTCACAGTCTTCAGTTACAAATAAATATATGTTCATCACCTGTGCTTTTAGGTCAGTAACTGGTCTTCAACATGATCTAGCCAGTATCAAGAATAAGACAGTGACTCTCCAAGCTACAAGTGTGTTTCTCAACAGCCTGAATTGAAAAATAAATCTCTCCAGATGGTGCTCTGAAAGTCTCATATCCTCTTTGAACCACGAGCAGACGGAGATGCATATTGTACTCTAAGGGCTGTTTTACCACAGTGGGTAGCACAACTGAATCAGAAGACAGAGCTGGAAGTCATCATAAATCATGGTGACAAGCAACCTATTCACGTTCAGGTCTCTATAGGAACTGATTAATCATTTATTAAAGCACATATTAATCATGTATTACTCTTTTATAAACCATGTGTCAGTAGGTATTCAAAATGATCTTATTTTTCACTTAAGACTCACAGAACCAGTGTATATCTCAAATTTCAGTGAGGTAATGTTTTGTCAAATCATACAAAATTTTATCTTGTTCACAGGAGGCAACTTCTTTATTTAACTGGAAAATTCATCTAGGTGGAAAGATCATTTCACACGATGTTAGAAGAGAATCATCTATCCCTAAAATAGGAAAAATATTTCCCCAAACCTTATTCTCCTGATATTAAAGAACTCTTTCTATTTTACACTGCTTTCTCCTAGAAAAGGGTGATAGTGAAGATGGAAGTAGCAGAAAAAAGAAACTATCTCAAGAGCAAGACTGTCTCCTGGCCAAAATTGTCTCAATTTCTAATTAACAAGTGAGAACTCTCTGATACGTCTGACTAATTCTCAGTGTATGACTATGGATGTGTGGCTGTCCCAGATCTGTGATGAAGGACAATGTAAGAACTAGGTGGACTAAAGAATCATCATCCTATTAACCCACATCACTGCATTCTTCTCCCTAGTGTCTGAAAGCAGTGGGTAAGGTAAGACAAGTAAGCACATATATGAAATAGAACAAAGCAGGTATTTTTTTGAGACGTATAGAGAAGTGGGGTAGTAACAAAACAATTAACTGGGCTTAATCTTACAAAGCAATATTCAATATATTAACCTGTCAAAGTACCTGACACACAACCGGCTTACACAACTCTTCTGAAGTTAATGGAAGTGCTTTGCTGGATCACAGCCAAGTTGCTCAAGTTCTGTGGTTTTACCTTGATGTACCGCCAATGAAAGAACAAGGGCCATAATTGCATTGGATGTTGCATAATTGCATGGCTGTGGTATGCTCATGAAAAATAATAGCAGATGGAGAAACACATCCCCTAGATGAAGACATTCTTATCCATCAATACCTGAGTAAACATTACAGAAGTTATTGAGAAGCTGCATACAGCAGCAAAAGAACATTTAGATCTTTCTGAAAACATCAAATAAACCTATTAAAGTGTATTTTGAATAGATATATAAGGAATTGGCTTCCAAGGAATAAATATTGTAAGTATTAATACACAGAAAATATTGCTTAGGTTTAGATCCATAGACTTGGTTCACAAGAGTTTCGGTATAGTCAAAAGTTCTGGAGAAAAGAAGACGAAGATCAGTCAAGCGTCAAAAGATAAAATTCATCTCCAATGGAGAGAGACTTGTTCAAGCATTGCTGAGACTGCTTTGAAATGAAGACTCAAAGAAACATCTTCTAACACACGTAAGGCTTCTTGGGAATAGAAATATATAGAGAACTTTTCAATTCTAAGGGAAGTTTGAAAAATTATTAACTTTTTCTTGGCATCAATGTTATTGAAATCATAGATATCTTTTTAAAGATATATATAACAACGCATTCCATAAAATGTCATTTTGTCCACAGCCTAAGTGCCTGGTATTGGACTAACACAATATCCAGACTTCTGTTTAAACGATGGTGAAAAAATATTTAATATAAAATCCAGATCTTACAAATGTATTCCCTTTCACTTG
Organism: Tetrao urogallus; assembly: GCF_951394365.1. Taxonomy (NCBI): domain Eukaryota; kingdom Metazoa; phylum Chordata; class Aves; order Galliformes; family Phasianidae; genus Tetrao; species Tetrao urogallus. The sequence goes on from NC_136825.1 coordinate 3,615,282, forward strand.
GTCATATCAGGAAGTAATTTGGCCCTTGTGGTTACAGATGTAGAGAATGCATTGAAAATATGGCTTAACTGAGCTATCAACAGCATAAGGCAAACAAAAGCCATAGATATTTTGGGCAGAAATTATACTGCCAGGAGAAAATACAGGCCAGTAAATATTCCTTTGTTTTATAACGTGGAAAAAGACAGTGAGAGAAAATATCTTCAAAGAGAAGGAAGACAGCTGTGAACATACAGCAGTACTATACAAGCCTAATACTAAAGCAGCCATCTCTAACCATACAAAAATCAAACCTATACATTTACTATATTTATGCTTTCTAAAGTTGTCACGTAGAATGTGCCTTTTTCTTTCAAGTCTTCTTCAAATCAACAGTACTGTAGGATGCATCTTGTATTTACATAAAGAGCTAAGTGTTTAAATCAGTAAGCCAAAGATGACTCTCTCCCTTCCCTCATACTACATAATTAGTGGATGTGTTTGTAAAGGGACCTGATACCATACATCTAAAGACTGATCTTTTCTCCTTTATACATGGGATAAGAATACAACTTAGCAGCGCAGAAGGAAGATTTCTGAGGTCACTGACATCAACAGTAGTTACACATTCAAACCCATGTCTCAATGTATAGGTATATATAAAAAGATATATCTATAGGAAAATTGGTGTGTCACATCATGCGACAATGCTGTCTCTCCACAACTTCTTCATTTCTATACTGACACAGACAGATTTCTAAGAGTAAAAATGTCTTGTACTATCATTACCTGAAATGAATTTATAAACATTTCCAAATTTCCGTAGAAGCAGACATTGTCTAACAATAGATTTAGGGGCTAAGTAGGCACCCAAGTTTTTTACACAGTAACCAGAGGAAACTCTTTGGGCAAACAGGATATAATCAATACACATTTCTTCTTTTAACAGGAAAGTTTGGAAATTCAAGTAAGTAGTACTCTGAAGGCACAAATTGTTTTCACTATTGATGAGTGCAAGTAGTTCCTAGTTGTAAATACACTGTATTGCCCTAATTGCCCTAACACATTTGTTAATTATTTTCAAGAAGGTTAAAATAATGCAATATTTTAAATATATTTCAACCGCAGGTTGACAGGAAACACTTCACAGAACGGAAGGGCTGATCTAAAGGGCAGTTCTAAGGCCGGTTACTTAGCATGTACATCTTTAAAAGGTTTGGATCAGGCTCTTCACTGTACTTTTCAGGAGAGTGTAATGATACTGCTAAAGTGAGCAATTATGGCTATTGCAATTGATTAGTGAAAATTAATATTCCTATTGGATAAATTGTCATTGTTTCTTATTTATTCCTTTTCCCTGGTTTTTGTAATCTTCCTCCTTTCTTTTTTAACGTTATTCAATACGCATTTATGAAAGAAGTAATTAATCAAGTAAAATTGCAGTAATTTATTTCAAAATAATCTGTTGTCAAAATGCTAAAATTAGGCAAGGAATATATAAAAAATACATGCAAAGGAAAAAAAAAAACATTTAAAGAAAAAGAATGTCTTTACAACAATAGAGTTCCCTTTTCTTCTCAAATTACCTGGAAATCAGCATTCCTAGGGCTTACTTCTCAGCTTGTGGGAATATTCCTTAAAAACTGCAGAGCTTCAGGAAACATTTATAATAATAACAGCTAGTTTGGATTTTAGGTAGAACTTATGGTCTTTAATTTTCTCCAGATGTTAGATGTAAGAACCGCACACTAATAAGGTGCAAGAAGGCTAATAAGGTAGGTGAGAGAAAGGAGTATTGTAGGAAGGGCAGGAAACTAGGTGCATGCTTTGCCTGAAACAAGGAATTTTTCCCCCCAAGATTTTCAGTGCTGTTCAGTGGGATTCAACTTGCAAGGAAAAAGACTTTCATTGAAAAATTTCATCTGTAAGTTGAACTTAAAGCTTTTACGACCATAGTTTTCAATACAGAACTGACAACATTGGCTTTTTTTCCAGCTGAAGTACAGAAGCCAGGACAAAACATATTGCTCTCATCCATGCTCCCTACTGACAAAAGACCTAAGCTAGAAGTAGACAGGATTCTCTGCTTTCCCCCCATAAGAACAAAAGGAGAAGGTTGCCATTAGTGAACTTACTTTACAAGTTTTCACCGCACTAGCCAAGCTCAGAATGATAAACCTTGATGTAATTTTTTTACCTTGTGGTTACACTGTGTTTTGGAAATGATGAATATTCACTTAAGATAAAAGAACAGCCCTGGGAAAGTCTATCATGTTGAGATAAAAAGATGTCTAAGTACTTTCCTCTTCCAATAAGGAACTTCTTTCTATTCAAAAGCAAGCTAAATTAGAATTACATGCAACATTTCGTGGAACACAAATGGCCAGTTCTTACCTCCTTCTTGGTAAATTCTGGTGGGTGGTCATTTTTGTCATCAATAAGAATAGTGGCAGTTGCAGTTCCAGTAAGTCCCACATCATGGCCACCCATATCTTTGGCTTCAATAACCAGCTCGTACTTCGGTGTTTCCATGGTCTGGAAAGATTACAGAAAAAAATGTAAAAAACATTACTTTTATTTCATGTGAAGATTTTAATTCGATCTGTCAAAGCATGGTATAGAAATGGATCTGGTTAATGCTTTACAAAAACATAAACAAATCTTTCTCTGAGCTTCAGCCATGACAATGGAATCTTTGTGTGGAATACACTATGAAGGAATACAGGTGAATACTGGTAAACAGTATATAACCTATTATTTAAGAAGGTTAGAAAAGAGAGAAGAAATTAAAATATAATTGCTCTTTAAGAGAAAGCTTTCATTTCAATGCACTGGCATTTAGGAGCTTGTCTCATCAGTGTTATGATGGGTACATAATTAAATACTAATGCCATAATCTACATACACATTCATTTTATTTTATTAAATCTAATTCACTCTGAATATTAGCATTTAAAATGGTGATCTAAGTTTGCTTCACGGAAAAAAAAAAAAAAGCAAAAAACAAGAAAGTAGTTTCTAAAACAGGCAACAGCTATTCAATATTATACGAAGTAATGTGGTTTATATCTGTGTATCCAATTTCTATGCCATGGTTACTTATCTGACTGTTTACCTCTAGTAGAAAAAGACAGCACTAACAACACAGGTCTACAGGAAAAGCCATCTTTATTTTACCTACTCTGAAAAACTGCCATGACTTGGGGAAAAACAAGAAATTGCAGCCAAAGTTCTGGAGTGGGAATGTCAAAGCATTTGTAATTCACTTCTCTCACATCAGACATTAAGTACATCTGTTTGGATGGCTGAATATTAATGCATCCCATCAAAACTTACTACCAACATCAGAATCTTCTCCCATAAAACACAGAGTTTTGATATAGATTTCAGTGGAGACGAGACTGGGCACCTAATTAAAACAATTATTTTCCCCATTTGTATGGCTGCCTCACATGGAACTACCTGCCTAAAGACCGTATGTGCTGTATAACTGATGGAGAACACAGATGGAAAGGTGCTGCAACAACTTTTAAAGCTATATGTTAGAATATCATGTGTAGTGGATTTTTAAAACTTTCTGAAAAACAAGTCTGGAACTCAGGAGAAAAGCCACATAACAGCACCAGCAAGGGTGGTTCACTCAAGTGCTTTTTTATCCTCAGAGCAGCTCTATCAGCCATCTGTGCATGCAAGAACCAAGGCTGCACATCTTTGACATCACTCATCCCATGTCCTTCAGGCAACACAACTCCAGAGAATTAACATGCAGGGAGGAAACTCATGTGAAATCCCATATAGCAACACTGATCTCTGCCATCCACATGCTGCCTGATGAAGCAGAACCAAAGAGTCTGGAACAGGGCTTATCCAGTAGCAGAGAACATCTCACCATCTACAGTTTAAAACAGGCTCAATTTTCATCCCTAGCTTAGTGAAGCAACCTCCTAGGCCACGTGGTCTGCTTTACAGCTAATGGATTCAAAAGCATTCACTAAATAGTATGCTGCGTGTTCTCCTGGGTACACACAACACCCCTCTAGGAGCACGCATGAAAAAGGAGGCTCCAATTCCTGAAGCATTTTAGGCCAAGACAAAAGCAACCCAATCAATTGCACATCAAATCAACCTGTCATGAAGCAATATATTTGCATGTAAAATCAATGAGTCAAACCAGAAGTCCTAAAAACACACAGACTACTAATCAGTTGTCACTCTCACTTTGAGAATCCTAAGAAAAGTATTTCCTTAAGTCTTACATTATTTCTTGAAATTCATCACAGAAGGCAAACTCAGAACAAGATTTTGATTTATACCATAGTATAAATATACATGAAGAAATATTAGTGATGTCTCCAATATAAATTCAGGTTATAAAGTGGAACGAGATTTACAGTTTTCACATGTTTCTTTTCTAAAAATGTTTTCAATGTATTAAAAACTGTATGAAACTTCTCTCCCCTTCTCTAAATGTAACTTTTTCATTATTTTCATTAGGAAGTTATTATTATAGTATGGAAAATTTGCAAAGCCATTTATCATTCATGTTTATGAACGTCCTTGTTCAAAAGAAGCCCTCTTTTTCTCTTAAATTGGCCTTTTTTTCTTTGAGAACTGTCCCATTTTCTGTTGAAAGCAAGCCTATTTATGGTAGAAATTGTGTCTATTGCAGCAGAAATTTCTGTGACAGGAGTCCAATGCTTAAGCGTGCAGTGGAATGTGGAAAACATTGAATTTTGAGTAGTATCACATATCATTATGAATACTTCACACTTTTCCTGCTATGCAGCACTTTTTACATCTAGTTCTGTCACCAAATATTTGCTTTATTAGGGAAAGCAACTCCCAACACATCCAAACCCAGGAGTCTGGTTCCCATCAGATGCTCTCTTTACATGAGGAGATTGCAGTAGAGGATTTTAAGCATTTCTCACATTCCAGCTCAGTTACTTCAGCTCAGTCCCCAGCATCTATTTGGATTTATGTAATGGAGTGGTGGATCCTGAGGGGATGGCAGCAGGGATCTGAGGGCTCTGTGTCCAGCACGAGCTGACCAGGCCACTGCCCACTTACAAGGCTCAGGTCTTCCACCTCAGTGTGATATTCCCCTATGGTCAATCCTGTGAGGAATGACAGCTTGGAGGGAGGGGTGTGAGAGAACAGCAGCCCCCATTTGCTTCCTCATCATCATTCCTTCCCTCCTTGATCCCTGCTGCACTGTGAGTCTGGGGACCAGTGCAGCACCCAGCACTATTTGAGGAGTACCCAGTCACTCAGACTATCCCACCAGAACATTGCCTGCCACCAGACCCTGGTCTTCTGTTCCTCAAAGCAGTGACCTGGTCCTTAAAATGCACTTCTGAGGAAAAAAACAAAACAGAACAAAACAACAAAAAAAACACAGTTCACTTGGATACCTTGGCATTAGTGACATAAATATGCAACAACTCTCAAGGAAGCAGATCTACAGTTTAAAACAGATAAATAGATGATTTTAATAAATGAACATTGAGTTGCTGTTTCTGTGGCGTATTATTTATAGCTGTGACTTTGTGGAGGGTTGCGCTGTTGACAGAGTTTGTGCAATTACAGCAGGGGACGCATTCCTATCCCCATAAATTTTCACTGAAGTCATTTAGCCACGGCAGGGGTGACACTGGCAAATTGTTTGGATTGCCAAGGAGGTGAGCCTTGTCAGGAGAACTCTTCTTCGAAGGCCCACCCACTGCCAACATCGCCAGTGCTAACGCTTCTATCACGTCTCACTCCCTGCCACCTCAACATCTCTGGTTCAGCCCTGGTAAGTAACATGATGAAGGGCCTTTCTGGCATTTTATCTTCTGATTCCTGACAAAGCCAGAAGGATCTGATCGCAACAGTAGAAAATAAACATTTCAGTATGTGTAGGCCGTTAGAATAAACCAGATGATGACTTGTAGAAAGCGTAGAATGGATCCAGTTAACAACAGTTTTCTGTCAATTTTAAGCTTTTAATGTGTGTTTCCTACAGATACAGTAGGAAAACTATTAGTGACTTAAGAAATGCAAGCTATTGGTAGTGCTTCACATCACCAGAAGTAACAGTCCAAATCTTGGTATGTGCTATCACTTGCAGGCTGTAAAGCATTCATCTGCCATTTAAATTCAGCGGGAATTGAAAGCTTTCTCGGAATAGTAGGACTCAAAATGTAACTGGAACAACTGGAACTGTAATGCATGATTAAAGAAAAGTTCAGGACCACAAGTGTTTTCAAACATGTACAAATCCTGAATTTCCAGTTTTGTATGTGGACTCCCAGAGCCCTGGTACTGCTAGAACAGCAAAGTCAGTCTCTGTAGCTTGGAAAGAGGGGCAAAGACAACCAAGAAAGGCTTCTACAGGTGAGGAAGTGCAATATCTGAGGAAGTGGATGTCTTCACTGAGGCCTGGCTTCTTTTCGCCTGTCTTTCAATATTCAAATGAAGTATCAACTTTTTTGAGCATCACTGCAAGAGTCCAGAGAGATAAGTCATTTCTGTATTTGTCTTCGCCGATGACCTCAGGAACATAATGCTCCCTACTGCAGGTGTTGTGGAGCACAATTAAGTTTTGTTTAACATCTTAATGAGCTGATAAAGATCACAAAGTGTAGCACCCAAGTGAGAAGCAGAAATCAAGCTCTGGTACTTTCATAAGGGAACACATCCATGCAGTGCATAATTTGTTTATCTGAATTCAACGGCCACGGTAACCTTTTTGTTTAGGTGTGGGAGGAATCAGAGAAAATGTTGTTTGCCTACACCATCAAAAACAGATACATCAATCTTACCTATTTGAATTTAGGCTCCTAAGTAAAACAGAAATACTTGTCAATGAATTAAAACAATTGCAACTTTGCATCAACTTCATTGGGGTTATGAACTCAGAAGGAAAAATCAAGGTGCTTATTTAGATGCTCAACATAGAATTAAATTCTTAACTTCTGAATTCAAAAGTTTTGGTCAGACATTTTATTTGAATATTAAGAAAAGTGGAGTAGATAATAGTTTCACGAGAATGAAGAGCACAGAAAAACTATTCTAACAAAGACCTCTTTTTGCCTTTGGACTACTTATGACTAAAACTAATCTATGAAATTGGCACATGGATTACATGTGTATGAAAGACACTTCTTTCTGCCTGAAAACTGAAAGCCTGGTCCCTGTTAGAGTACTTCCAAGCACAGCATGCATTGGGCATCGTATTTACTAAAATTAATACTTTCTGTTTTTCCAATACAACTACCTATTTTCAGGAGATAATGTATTTTCTGGAAGGACACAGTACAGCACATTTGGAAATCTATTTGTGAAGCTGAACCTAAGAAGAATGTGGATCAAGGCTTAATCTTCTGTGTCATGAAGATGGACTGGGTTCAGAATTTTAGGCTACACTGGTCTTTTGTTTCTGTATCTGTATCTGTAATTCAAAGAGGTTTCAACAATCACTCAACCTATTTTCCTGTAGATGTTCACAACATTGGTTTTTCTACTCATATTTAAACTGTATATACAGTAGTTGAAAAAGAATCATCTCAGCAAAAAATGTCGTTTTTCCCTTTTGTATTTCTTTATACCATCAGCCTGCCACCAAACTCAGTATACTTTGCAGTTTTTCTTCTAGAGAATTTTAAGATCCAGAAAAATATTTCAGGTTGTGAATGAATCCCTGCATCACCTTAACACCTATTATAAACTGCAGATGGACTCAAAGCTCAGGAAACAACTGGACTCCAGGAAATGTCTCTTCAGTGTTTCCTCCTGCCTGGGTGTCCCTCATATAGTGCCTTTAGCTTCATGCATGCTCAGAAAAGGGCACACATGGTCAAAACACCTAAGCCTCCATTCGGCATTGCAGTGCCTCTCCTAAAAAGAGAATTGGAAAAGAATTCCCAAATTCACATCAAGTACCCTGTTGCTAAAATCAAAACCTGGGAAACAAACATGATACAGAATGTTCAAGACACTCATAAGGGCTTCAAATGTATTTTCAGGTTATCTTAATATTCTTAATACCTGTTGCCAATGAGAGTTCTGTACTATTTTGTGGCTATTGATATTTTCTATAGCAGTGCAACAATACCACAACACTTCTACTGTAATTATGTTTACAAACAACATACTCAGGCATATTAGCATATTAGCAGTGTGCTACCGTATCTTAGTTTTCACTAATGCCTTTATAATATAGCCAGAAAGAAAAATGCTGTGAATTTAAATAATTTAAGTTCATGCTAAATAAATGCTTGTGTTCATTTAAGATGATAATTGCATGTAGTGTGCACTGAATACATCCTATTAAGACATAATCAATCTCCTTGTTAAGTAACAATATCAACATTCAATCTAACATTATTCCAGGATTTTGACAAATGTAGAATTAAAAAAATTGAATAATGTGACTATTAACAGCTCTAACAGATATAATGCTTTTATAATTATAATATTAGCTTTTATATTAAATGCCAATTGCTACTGTGTAAAAAGCACAGCATAGTCTGAGACTTTGCATTGAGAACTTGAATTACAGCTTGATGAATAAAAAAAATGAAGTTTGTAATGCAAATCCTCTTCAGCTCACCAATTTGAGATTTTTTTTATATCAAAAAGGAAGTTCCACAGTTTAATCACTGTAATAAGGTACTCATGTTACGAAGAAAATCAATATCTGTTTACTGCCCATAGGAGAGAGAGTTCATAGGTATATCTTGAAGAAAAAGGAAGACTAAATTCTCTCCTTCAGCAGTTGTTGTTAAAAAAGAAATTGTTTCCAAGTGTGTGATAGAGATGGCTTCCTAGGTCCAAGGCCAGAGAATAAAATGCTTGCATTTAAAGACCCCAGCAGATGAGGGAAGGAAGGTAAGACGGTAAGGTTCTCTTGTACAAACAAGGACTTTAACCTACTTGTCCCAAATGCTGAAGAACTAAACCTCAAGCTGGCTTTCAGGAGCACTCAAAACAACAACTCCCTTTGTACTTACATGTATTTCTTTCAACAAAATGGATTTTTTCTCTCCCCCCTCCAAACAGTTGTGTTTCAGTAACACACTCAATTTTGACAAATCAGCATATTCCTATAAAAATTGTTCTCCCATAATACCCAACCAGCTCTATTTCCAGTGTTACATATTTCATTTTAACAGTCACGATTTGCAATTCAAATAATCTGCAGACTAAAAGATATTTGCTAAAATAAAAAAGTTCAAATAATTTTAATCCATTAACATATTAGAGATGTACAATCTGTTTGCAGACAATTTGTGAAGAGAAAGAAGGGCAAAGTTGTTCTAATAAATTATTAGTTGCAAATTATTCAATCATTCTAAGTCCTTGCCATAGGTAGAAATGAGTCTATTTAAATCCAAAGCATAAATGAAGAGGTCAGTTTCTTCAACACGGTAACCCACCATGGTTATCAGTACAGACAGCTTTTCAGAGATTTCTATATTAAAAATACCTCTGCTAGGAGGATTCCCTAATGCATATGAAGGGTGCAGAGGTCACACGATAAAGGTCAGTACACATAGACTATTTAAAACATTCTGCTGTAACTTTAAGAGGAAAAATCATGACCAATCCTCAAATTGTTAACCCCGACAAGACCCTCAACCTGTTATATGAATCAGCCCAGCTCCACTGACTTTTGCATTGGCTGCCCACAAGTTTAAGCTATTGTTCACGAACAACCATGCACACATGCTTTCGTGCCACAATATAAGGTGCTGCATTTATGGTAAAACTGGTAGGTTGCCACAGATTTGTACTTAGTTCTCTATTGTTTTGAATGCAAGAGTCTGCCTTCAGATCACCATGGCATCAAGAGCATAGGGGCTCCCAAAACATACATTTTAAATGAAATAAACAAGCAACATCTCTCAATTCCTCCAAGCACAGTGATGAAGGTAATACCTTCTTCCCTGTTGCAAGTATAATTGCGTTAGAATTTGGGAAATCTTGTTATCAGTGAAAAGCAACAGAGTGCCTGTGATTGTGTTTGTGCAAAACAGACTAGGAACTAATGAAGTTCTAAGCATTTAACCCATGGAGGGTAAACCAATTCATGACAGAAATATTTCATGAACAGCAATGACATATGGCTGGTCAGCACTCCTCTCTGTTCCCTGGAAACAAACTGCTTTCCTAAACCGTGTGGACAGTGGCCAATGTCAGTTATCACTGATCTTGTTGATAAACACACATCGTGCTCCCGCAGCTCTGAAACAGAGGAATTCTTCACTGAGCCCAGAAACAAAAGGATCTGTGAAGCATGCTTATCAGTGCTTGAATTTAGTCCTCCTTGAATGTGAATCAAGTTTAAGAAGCCCTGAAGTACTTTCTGCAGGCTTAGGAGGAGAATACGCAGCAGATCCAGGAGATAAATGCTACCTTTCACAGAAGTATGTCCCATAAAAGGCATCTCCAAAGGAAAAGGGAAAAAAAGCTGGAGTTTTCTTTGAGTATGACCTTTATATTCATAAGGTGTCAAGAAGAGTATCTGAATAAGGCAGAGGGAACACTTGAAGCAGTTCAGCCAGAACCCAGCACGTCTTCCCTCACGAAGTCAACTCAGAACCAAGCAACCCACCAATAACGCAGCGCAAGTCCTGAACGCTATATGCCTTTGTACTCCTGAACTGTACTTATTAGCACACATTTCTGCCGGAAACCAAATGAAACATAATGCTGATTATCTTATGATTCATCACCATCAAACAGTCTATCATCTCGCCAGAGATGAAATTAGATTAACAAAGTTTAGCCCACTGAGATCTGTCTGGATGCCAATGCAACACTTGTGTTAATTTACCTCACTGTTCCAAGACATCACAGATCCACACAGTGCCCTTCTTCACTTGTTCATCAAACATCAAGTCCTACGTGGATAATTCAGGCAAATCAAGTCCATTTAACAGCACCCAGCTGACAATAACAATCCCAGGAAAGCTGTCTGGCTGTGTGTGCAGGGTTTGTGTACGCTGTTGTGCCTGTGAGGATTAGGAAACAGCTTTTGCGGTGAATTACTCTATAGTTTACAGTTACTACAATTTGCACCACGGTGAGGTCTTGGAATCTGGCATCTAGATTTCTTTCAGCCAAAATCCAACTAGACAAAGTGCCCTAGGGTTCACCTAACACACTGCAGCCATGATGTGACTCAGTTCTGAGTACAAGACTAGAGTTTGCAGCACACACTATGGAGCTCAGTCCCTCAGCATTGACTGTTTTGCTCTACAGATCTGTTTCTTTTCTTCTCTGTCTGCTAACACAGAAGAACCTTCCAGTCCACAGTAAACAAGACTGCTAGCCTTTACCAGCCAGTGACAGCAACCTTATAAGCCAGAGGCCAAACGATGAGACAGAAGAAGTAACTAGAACCTATAGATACCATGAAGTTCTGAAGGTTGTGACACAACTGGGTTATGGCAGTCACCAGACAAATCTGAACCATCTGACAAAGTACCCGACAGTACCTGCTGCAGGGTTTTTCAAGTAGGTGCTTCATCCTTACCCCCAAACAGATCTACAAGTGCTTAACATGTTTCCTGAACTCAATTTATACAAAAGAATGTGAACTAGAATGTATGTTAAGGTCTGTGGCTGATCTCTGGGAAACAGCTTTCTTGATGAGCTTTGCACAGCAGTTTTCTTTCAGTTTCAATTTATAATCATCTAAACCAATATTCTCCATCTAGGTAATAAAAGATAATAAGTTTTATGATACCTCCCTAATGCCAAGTCTTTACATAATCTGTTATCAAATGAATCAAAATGAAGCTTACTGGGTTAACATCAGAAACCACATTCTTACAAATTAGGAACACTTAGGCTATATTTCCCTCCATAAACATTCCAATTTCCACAACAGCAAGCAATGCTATAAAGGTCAGGATGGAAATTGTGTTCCTGCTGTGTAATCTGCTTTGCAGATTTGTACTGGTGGTCAAAATGCCCAGAAAACTCAATTACTGACTTGCTATGACAACCATACATCAGCAGGTCTAGATGGACAGAGGTTATTTCTAAAATTACTACTCTAATGCAAAAAGCATATTCTATGATTCCAGTTGTACAACCTTTGCCTGATGTTTATATTGTTAAATATTAATGGAAGCACTGCCTATTATTTCAGGCATATTATCAGGAACATAATATTCTAGTTAAATAGGTACATTCTAAGTTGGAGGTTTAAAAAAAAAAAAACAAACCCTCCATGTCTACATGACATTTAAATGCAATATTCCAATCAGAATAGTCACCAAATGCTAATTTTAATCACTATTATCATTTTCCCCTTTAATTTTTTATGCAAATCTTATTTTACTTTAGTGACTTTAGTGTTTATTGCCAGTAATAATTTTTATTTTTGCCAGTAATATTGCCAGTAATAATTCCAGGTACCTTTTGAAATAAAAGATCCTGTTGAGAGTGTAATGAATCAGTAAATGATACCAGTTTCGCCCATGGACAAAACAATTCTAGTGACAGCATTTATACTCTCATTGGGTTATACCCACAGAATATAAATTGATCTAATTTTAAATCATCCGAGGGAAAATGGTGTAAAATAGATTTCAATTACACTATTGCTGCTTTGCAAAATGGCTTATCACACTATCGGGTGAAAAATCAGCCCCTCCAGAGGATTTACTTCCTGATGAAAGGAGTAACAACAGAATTTTCCATTTAAAATTTCTCCAATTCCATTTTTCTCTTACTTAGTCCTCAGCATCTTTTTTATCGGCTTTCTTGATAAAAATAAATACGTTTCTTATTTAGAATTTGTACACTTTCCGCTTTAATTAGTAAGTTTTGTTTTTGTTAACCTGTCATGGTGCTACTTATACCTTCCAAGAGCATACAAAATCCAAACAGCCATCCCCCACGTCCCTCCCATCAGACATTGTTTCCTTGTAATCACACCAAGATTCCTACGTAATTAGCACTTTCAGACTACATCTCTGGTACTCTTCCACTGCTTTGTGCAGATTTTGCACTGCAGCACTGTGGTTTTTGATAAATAATGATTCTAGTTGCTAACGTTTGTGCCTCTTTTATGTCCATGCACCAGAACTGTAAGCAGCTTCTTTCTGCAAATCAATCAACAGTTTTTCCCATTCACTGCAAAAGAAATAATGGATTTCTAATTCGTACATTTTATTAGCATGGCATACCATGATAAAAATCTACTTATGGCATGAATTTAATGTGGTGACCCAGGGGAAAACCAGTAGAAAATAAAGTGTGGGAAGATGGTGCATGCAGAAGAATTATCTTCTCAAGGATTTTGGAAGACTGAATAAATGTGCAGCTTTGCGGTTAAGCAGAAAATCTCACAAAAAGGCATTTTAATCAGAACCCTAGCAGACACTTGACATAAACTATAGGAAACGTTGCTCAAACAATAAGAAATAATATAGGACATAAACTTGACTTCCTTTCTGCACATTCCAACAGCTGTATGTTCCTTTATGTATGTTCTTAGCAGCGTCATTTTCTGGCACAAAATCTTAAATCTTGCTCAAGACTGCGTCAGTGTAATAAATTTTTCTGCACAGGAAATACATTATATTTTTGTTTGCTGTAATGCCACGGTACTTATTTTTTATTTTGCCTGAACTAAGGGCATTCTCAACAAGTAAATATTTGTCTAATTTTGCTGCTTTGCCCCACACAGCATCACAATAAAACTGGCATGTTCCTGAGGATCTGCGGTCCTGGCCTTCCCATTCAAGGAGATATTCTACCAGGAGGTCCAAGATGTGGCAGACTAGGGAGGCTCTGATGATCCTCACTGAGAGATCAGCAAAATTAATGCAAAAGTTCCCTTTGGTTTCAACAGGTCCAGGTGACATATTCCCATGGGAAGCAAACTGCACAACTGTCTTCTCAGGTAGAAACACTCAGTGATCCAAATCGTTACGCATTTGACCATTTAAGTCAGGATATTGCACAAGCAAAGGTCAAAAGAAATCTTATGCTCTCTATTTTTTATGAGACATTCAGTTAATATTTTTAACAATACCTTATTGTAACTTTCTAGAGCGCATATATAGTTATTTGGCAAAATGTACGGATTTGTTATAAGATTACAGCGAATTAAGATTATAAAGCAGGTGTACTAAATAGGATATGAAAATATCCTACATTTGTGCTATACAATGCTAGAAATAATCAGGAGGCTGGCTTCATATTCAGCATTTCTTCATGAGAAGTCCCCAAAATGCAGTGTAAACTAAAAATAGGAGAACTGCTGAATTAAGAAAGAAATAAAGATAAGAGTTAAAGACTAAGAGAAATCCACTGTATTGTTGTTTTTTAAATCAAGAAAGAACAAACAGCAATTAAGTGAACCATTTCTACAATACAAGAATGGAGAGACAGAGGTCAACATCAGAAGTAGGTTATGAGGGATATGGAAGTAACCAGAGGTCAGGGAACAAAGATGGAGTGAGTTTGTAAAGGGTTTTGTAAACCAGAAGTGCCATTTCCAGGCAGCTCTTGTACACTAAGAGCAATGATCAGCAAGAGAGAGAATGGGATGGGAAGCACTGCTAGCAAGAAAAAAAAAATAATACTTGTCTCCCCTGAAGAACAGGGAGGAGACAATTGTACCATCATTAAAAGAACTCCTCAAGGCTAGAAATTGCTAAACTGCATCTGTGGATATGAGAAGCACTACCATACTTGGATGGGAAGTACTGTGCCACAGGGACAGTTTTCAAAATCACAGCCCTGTCCTGCTCCCATTATTACTTGCTATGAAGGTGAAGGATTACTGGTCTGCTACTCTTCCAGCAGCATGTTACACTTCGTGTGTCTACAAGCAAGCTCTTAACCTGTTCCTTTTAGCCATCTCAGCTCTGCCAAATCCCCATCTATTTGCTCTGAAGAGGTACATGTGCAGTGCCTGCTTACTTCCACGTGCCTGGAGGCCTGATCCAAGTAGCATGGGCTGCTGAAAGGATCCGTACAACCTTGTGTTCCCCAGCAGGGTATTTTAGCATATCTCATATGGTAGAAGACAAATACAGAGCTATAGTGCAGATGAATTCTGGCCATACTCCAAATGTTTTGATAAGCAGGTTTGCCCTCAAGCAAAGCAAGAGCTTTTAATAGCGTGAAACAAACTGGGTCAAAAGCCTTTCAGTACGCTGCATCTTAGACACATGTAGATAAATGTAATTTCGTATTACTGTCAGACATCTCATAAAGATTTGTGATAATGCCAAATAAATGACTGAGGCACCTTTTCAGTTCTCTCCAGATTAGCATTTTCTGCGTCTAGGATGAATACCAGGGGAATGCATGAAATCCTCAATCCATATTTATGGATGTCCTTCAACAGCTTTTGGAACCAGTGATAGATTTGATGAGGCCAATCACATCAAGATCTAATTCCTGACATTTCTGCAGGTCAGAGATTACATGAAACAGTCAGACTGGAATGCTCTGCAACTTTCACCAAAACTAAGAAACTCTCACATAATTACCTTATAAGATTAAATCTCTTACTCGAACCAACAAACAAGTCAGAGTTATGGGATCAGGTTTATGTCCTGGAACTACTTCAAAATATTTTTCTAAAAAGAAATTCAAAGTTGGCATGGCAACTGTAAATCTAATAGGATTTAAATATAATTTTTATTGAATACTAAAAATAGAGTGTATAATTGTAATGACAATTCAAGCTTAACAAGAGTAAAACAGTAATAAAAGTCTTACAAGGAACATCCCCCTATTTCTCTCTCCCCCCCCCTCTCTCAATGGAAGGGTTTCAAACTATGATTTAATACAAATTCATTATTTGAACTGAGATTAACAAATATTAGTCTCATTATAAATTTTAATGCTATTTGCATAAACTTTATTGAGAGAAGAAGAAAAGAAAAAGAGAATTTTCAAATTCATAAGAAACAAATGCAAGATAGTGTTTAATTTTCTATTGCCTTAAGAGCCTATCTAGGTCATTGAGTTAAACAATTTTCTAGAGGTAAAAAAGGCTGAGTTAACTCCTCAAGAAACAGAGCTGACTGGAAAGCAGGCTAGAAGGTATGTGGTGAGATAATTAGCTTAATAAACAGATGGAGACAACACTCTAGGATGACTGCCTTTTCAAATGTTCAGTGTCTGGTAAGATCCAGTCTGTTGAAGCAGGAATAGAACTATTTGTGAAAATCTAAAGTAAAATTCATATTAGTTACGTATTAACTTACTAAAGCAGATTGCATTCAGATGAAAGTAAAATAGAAAAAACAGTCAATATCTCTATTTTTCTCCCAGAGAATTTAAAGGCAGCAGTGGATTATCAATGCAGAATTCAGTTACCTTTCATTATCCTCCCTCTATATAGCTTTGCCTTCTCTGCATCTATCCCGGTTTCAAAAATATTTCAAAGGCACTGAATGAGAAACTTGCACATTCAGCTGTGCTTCCTGTAGGAGGGGATCACAATGAGAGATCAAATCAAGAAAGGTTCTCTCTCCGTGGGAGAGAAACTGTCTGCAGCTCTCTGGGCTTGATGAGAAAATGCTGAATGAAATTCACTATTCTTGGTTAATAATAATTTTTGCCACGTAAGAACTGTCTGGAAGGTCTGAATGTGCCCCAGCCTACAGCGTGTTCCAGGATAGATGTATTACACTTTATTGGGACTGAGAAATACAGAGGAAAAATAAAATGTTTTTTGAAGAAAAAGCTGAGTCCTGAGTTTGCACAGTCTCAGTGCATTGGGATGAAGACCATGAAGGCAGTGTTAGAGGAACTCGTTCACACTTGCCTGAAGTTGAGCATGGTGCAGAGCCACGCTGAAACATACACAGTATAAATGAGGCTTTGGCCAACGTGCGTTATTGGCGTAAGAATTACTTTTGTGAACCAGAGCCTATGAGAAGATGTTGGAGGATAACAAATTCTGTGGCTCCTCCACACGCAAACACACACACACACACACTGAAATGCCTTTCAAGTACAAAATACAAAGTATTGATTTGATCAGGTTCAATCTTTGAAGAATGAAATGTTACGTCCAGTTTTGTTGACATTTTTGAGATATAGTTCCATAGAATTAAAGCATTTTAACCAAAAGCTGGAAAATCCCTCTTCCAATATTCAAGGTAGCCATATCTTTTAGACAGAATACAACTCCTCCAAAAGTACTTAGGTGTCAAATTCTGTCCTTAGTTCATCTGCAGTGCTCTGCTTACCAGAAGTCAATGGAGTTCATCCTCACAACAAAAGGATTCAGCTATTAAGCAATATACTATTTAAATCCATGTGGAGCAATTTGCTCCTGTTCTAGTGCACTGGCAGCTATTTAGCCGCATATAATAACTAGGGATAATGATACAAAAATGCATTTTTACGTGACAATCCTGATGTCCACATCCATTAAGTGGATACAACAGCACACCACAGACAGGTTAATTGAAACAATGATAAATGACATGGTTGAGATCAGGCTGAAAATGGACTTAGAAATACATTGGAACTTCCAAGACTTCAATTCCAACCACTTCTTCTCTGTTAATCATAAACAAAAAAGATTGAGACTCCCTCCCTATTTTTACAATTACTCACACAATTTCCCTATGTTAAATGGAAAAAGTACATATCCTTTCTGTTATCCCTTACACTTGCTAATAGACTAATTTGGCTGTCTAGCAGAAAAACTGCACTCTGGAAGACTGTGCTCCCCAGCACTATAGCAGTATGGTAAGAGAAAGCAGTGCACGTCCTAATCACTGCTGGAAAACATTTCTGTACAATTCAACGGTTTGCTGTTTTTATTTTTATTTTTCTTGGATGTTATTTTCTTTTCAATATCGTCTTCTTTACAGGGTTTTCCAATTAAAACAAAAGTTTAATTGATTTAGGAGGCGGGGGAATGGCAGGGCTTTGGGTCAGGTCAGCTGCTGACTACTTTTTTCTGAGTGACACTAATTGGTATATTTGCCTGAGAATTTTAAAGGCAGTAAGCTTCTGGAATATTTGCACAGACAGTTTGGTTTATGTATATCCTTGTTTATTAGATTTTTTTTAAGGAATCAACATGCATATCCTGATTTTCTTGAAACAAGCTTTAAACCCTCTAAAACCGTAGGAAGTACTTGGTTTCTACAATTTAATTGCTACCTTTTACTTGATGCGATAGGGCTTTGTGATGATCACATGAAGTCCGCTACGTAAGTGTTCAGAAGGACAAGAGACACTTTTATCTTGTTTCTACCTGAGGGATAACAGCTGAGTTTCACCATGAAAAAAGAAAAAAAAAAAAAAAAAAAAAGAAATTAAAACTCTTTAGCTCCTTGTAAAGTTGGCCTTGAATTTCTCAACAGCCAAATGATATATGACTTTCTCTTTCCTGAAGAAGTCATAAAAACTTTCTAACATTAAATAAATCAGGACTGAAGAATTATAAAATATACTTGAAAAATATGGTACATTTCAACCTTGGAAGGCCTAAAGAAGGATTCTGTTATTCATGCTACTGCAAGCTCTGCATTCCTTTCAATTCTTTATATGGAAAGCTTAATGGCCATGGATTATTTGCCTCATTGGTTATGGTGCTAGGAAATAAAACAATGGGAAATATTCATTGTAATACTTTCCTATATTGAACCTGCAGTCAGTTGAAGTATTAAAACAAGCTGCAAGGAAAATTAAACCTCTGAATAAAATGGCAGGTGTATTTATGAATGCAAAAGACAAACTAATGACTTCTCATGGTTTGCAGTGGTTATTCTGTAAGGGCTGTTTGCTTTGGGCTTACCCATCTCTCCATCCAGCAGCTTTTCATTCCCTTCACATTACTAGGTGGCACTCTAATAACAGAAAGTGGGGGCACATGAGCAAAAGAGGAAAGATCCAGACAGTTGGAAATACAACTCATTATCAGAGACTGTGTTCCAGTAAGAATGCTGTTGTGTTCCACACTGTATTTCCTGATGTGCAATTACAATATATGCTTTATTACTAAAATTACCATTTTATGATTAGGTTAACTTCTGTCCATCCATGCAGCAGTTTGTGTTGGCGACTTTGAAGGCAAGAATAATTTGAAAATTCAATACATGCTTACTAAAGGATAATCTCAGAAAAAAAATAAGGGAACAAAAGCTGTGTAGGTCTACTATGCTGAAAATTTAGCTTTAATGTTTGGCAGATAGCATAGATCGTGTGTGACCACATACAGGCAAAAATTAATTGGTAACCCTTGATTTGGAAACACTTGAAACAATGTCCCAAGTGGATTTCTTCTATTACACTCAGTATATTATGAAAGCAGATAGACTAGGCCAAGTGGGAGTAGGTGCATCACCCTCCTTTCAGGTACGTGTGGTGGAAATATAATTTCCCACTGGTTTATCTGAGTAGCAAATTGTGGAAAGTACTGCACTCTGACTGGTATCAATGCCAAGTAATTAAGCAAGGCAGACACATCTCTACCACATGCATCTGTCCCAAAGAGAAGATAAAATATTATCATCTGGTGTTTGCTAGATGCACGGACAAGATTTGGGGGAAAAAATAAAAACATGGGTGAGTCCTTACTGCTTAAATTCACACTCGAGTTGAATATGAGTTCAAGTTGAAAACAGTGAAGTGAATCCCAACACCATTTTATTGTCAGTTTTTGCATGGAAGGATTCTATCTCAATATATATTCCTCAGTTTAATACAGGCAGACATTTGAAATGGAGTAATTTCCCTGACTCATTAGAGTCATCTTACCAGCATTATAAGTTTTGCTTTCTTCAAGTCACAGGCAAAACTCAGGACAGTGCTGGTTTGTCTTATTCCCTGAGAACAGTAGAAATGAGGCTCTGACCCTTTGAAACAGGAAGCAAATTTTAAAGACAAAACTATTGTACGTACTCTGGAAAATTGTCACTGGCACTGCTACGTTGCTAAAAATACTTCTGCCACCTATCCAGGCTTCAAAGTGATGCATATGGTCATTTTTATTCATATCTGCAATTTGTCTAGGGAGACCTTTATCTTGTTCCAATAAAAATCAGCATAAAGCTGTATCTCATCTTCCCATAGAAGAATCACAACCCAGCCATCTCACCACCTTAGACTCTATAGCTTCCCTTTCAAAATGAAGAAGGTGAGAGAATAAACTGCCCTGCAAGTCAAAATGAAGCATGTTAAACAAAGTCAGTTACATTTGAAGCTCCTGGAAAGGAGAAAAAAGGAATTTCTCAAGAGCAGCGCTCAAGCCTTTCTCATGGCCTGCAAGACCTTTACTCAGAATTAATCGGCCACTTGTAGACTTAAAAATGGGGCAGGTTTTCATACAGAAAGGAGAAATCAACTAACTGTCACTAAGATAAATGAAGCTACAGCAGATTCTGAGCAGTAATCAGCCACGATGCTGAGCTGACAAAGAGTACAACCACATCAGAAGTCCACGCTCTGGAACAGTTGTCTCGCTACTGCTTTTTGAACACCCTTGCTCTGCAAACGCAGCTTATACAATAGCCATTAACCAGCAAGAATTTAAAAGCAGAACCTTGGGCAGTATCTCATACACCCTGATAGGAAGTAAGGAAAGCACACTAGTTCATATCAGGGCAGGATGCAGCTCCCCTGTCCCCATCTTCAGAAGCAGCTATTCCTTCAGGATGCACAACCAGCCTGCAGGGCCAGCAGACCCAGCAATCAGACTGCAAGGACACAAGCAGACACTTAGTGGCAAGCTGCTTATCTCCATTTCAGGCACTGGGGTTTATTTATGACAACCGTAGAAAATGAACTCTTTAAAAACTAGTTCACTGTGACAGCAAATTCTACATCTGTTTAATTACTTCCTTCAATCTTTCTACATTAGTGGAGGCTTTCTTTTTTTCGCTTGTACTATGCAGAGTAAGCAACAAAGCCAAGCCTAAACCCTAAATAGAGAAAATTAAAATACATAATTTGCAGGAAGCATTTGCAACATGTTTTGACAAAAGCAATATCAAAGCATCATCTGAAACAGTTCAGAAATATTAATTTAATAATACATTACTTTACTGCAAACACAGATAATAGATTGTTCATGGTTTAGATAGATGATCATGGTTTGCTACACAGAATCAATAGGGAACATTCTGCACATTTTATATTAATGCTTAACACTTTAACTTAGGCTTTCAGTCACTGCATATGAAAACTACATTAGATACAGCTAGATATTAACAGTTTTTAGCCAAATATTCACCAGCATACTTTATTTTTAAATTATGTTCCCATGCCTCATGCTTTCCTTCTGTCAATGAGGCATGGCAGCAATTCAAAAATACTGCTGTAGGTCAACACTGAACTGAATGTGCATCACTCAGTAAAACTGATAAAGAATGCCATTGAAAATACAGTACCTTAAAGCCCGGTTAGTACATTTGATGACTGTCTCATTAATAACACAGCAAAAACGCTTCAGGGATGTTATAGCAGATAGAATTGATGACTGTGTCCTTTTTTAGATCTAAAGATGGCAGGAAAGTGCCATCAGAGATCTAGGAAGAACGATATGGATTTAGCCTTGCTCGCTTCTTCAGGAAGATAAGGTTATTTCTTTCCCAACACTTTTATATTTCGTTTTTAAAATAAATTAATATTTTTAAAGGCCAACCCTGTGGTTTCATTTTTCACTTTGACAGCTCCTGAAACACAGATAGTTTTTGTACCATATGGAATATTCCCTTTGTTTTAGTTTAGCCTTCTTTTGTTCTAGTGGCTTACAACAAACCAGTGACCTTTTAAATGACCCTGTAAAAACACAGGATCAGGAAATAAAGCTATCCCAGCTAGACATTTAGTCAGGAACATCATCCTCTAATATCTTGAGAAAGCTGGATTTTTGCTCTTTTTTCCTTTCCTCTGAGGCAATTTCTCTTAATCTGCTCTAGCAAGAAGTTTAACAGCTTAGGATTCTTTTGAAAAACCTTCTGAAATTTCAAATAGTGAAAATATTTTTCACTTAATTTCAAAGGTTCCCCCTAAATCCATTCATTTATCAATTTCTCCTAATTGTTTGGATTTTATACCTGAATATTCTACTATTCCAGAACAACAAACACTGAGATATAAGTAAACCTGAAATCAGCTGAACGTGGCACAATCGGGATGTTGAGACTCTGTAGATGAACCATTCATATGGATCACATTAGGGCATTCATGTTGGCACATCACTCCAAAGAAAACAAGCACCCTTATGCATCAGCCCACAGAAGTCTGAAAATGCTGCCTAGATAACAGCTTTCATATTTTGAAAAGTGTATTATTTTATTTGTCATAGAAAAGAATATCTTGTTTTCCTTTTATGAGCGACTAAAAGCCTTTTGGCCTTCCAACTGCCTGCACGACCCTTATGTGTCTAGAGGAAGTTTTAAGCACTGATGAGAGAGAACACAATCACTTTAAGGTATTGAACCTCCACTCGTTTCCCTAGAGCTGAGGGTAAGGCTTCTGCTTCATGAAAAAACATATGGAAAACTTGTCTATGAGCAACTAGTCTATAGAATGCACTTAAAAGAATAATTAAAGGGAACAGTCAGAATTGCCCAGTACTTATATTAAAGCATTAGCACAAGTATGATTGCTATGCAGAATATACACTTCCTTGCTCTACAGATTTGCCTTAAGTACTGTAATTTTGATTTTATATTAATTGCTAAATTATAACACGTGATTTACTAAACAGTAATTAAAATTTCATCTTTTAAAATATTGTTGTAAATATTAACTCATCCCAAGGTTCATTTGTTTTATATAAACGTACGCTTTAAAAATATTTTTGTACAACATTTCATCCGAGAGAGACTGGGAAAGGCTCCTGTATGTAACCAACGGTTCTCAGTGTGATTTACTTTGTGAGCAACTGACACCACATGTGCTCTAACAGCATACACTATAATGGCACTGGACACCGGATTATTTGTCTGTGCTGTTTTGTAGACACTGAGGACATGAGGTGAATGAAACAGCTGGCTGTGAAGTACCAAAGTGATGGAGCATAAGACAGTAAAAGAGAAAATTTCTCATCAAATTGCTTGACTAGGGATGTCTTTTCCTGCAGACATTTTACATTGTATAATGAAGCTATAACAGGAGAATATATTATTCTGTGTCTTCATTGGAGATTTAAACAAGCTGTAGCAACGCAAAGTACAGGCCAAGATGTGATCAGCAGAGCTCAGTGGGTGATTTATTATCATCTT
Source organism: Tetrao urogallus (assembly GCF_951394365.1). NCBI lineage: Eukaryota > Metazoa > Chordata > Aves > Galliformes > Phasianidae > Tetrao > Tetrao urogallus. Next base: position 3,638,480 of record NC_136825.1, read on the forward strand.
GAAGAAAAGCAGAATTGAACTTGACATTGCAAACTTTGATTCACCTGTATCACAACAACTGTGAGCACTAATTTTTGTCATTAAGTAACACTAAGAATATAAATTAGCAGTGGAACATCATATTTCAACTGTTTCAATTTCTTCTATAGCAAAAGGCACGTCACGACAAGATAGAAATTAATAAAAAGTTTCAAGAAATATCAGGCCACTAACTTACGCATCAATTCCAAAGTCATTCAATTGAGTTCCACAGCTGAAGGGATGGAATTTGATATTGCCAGATTAAACAGAAAACACAAATCAATTGGTGTAAGATGCAACACTGAAAAATTTATGTAGCAGCAAGAGAAAGAAAGCAGCACAAAGTATTTACATGTTTCCTCAGGTCACAGCAAATTTCCTGGGATGTCAGCAGATGATTCCAGTAACCTAATTTCCAGGACAAAGACATAATTGCAAATCTACCCACCTTGGAATAGCTTCTCATTCCTAACACAAAATAATTTTTAATTTACAGTGACATTCAGTCCTTTACTCTGCCCTATATGAAGACTAAACCAAGACACGAATACTGGCAGCTTAGGTCTATATTTTCAAATAGGAGAATGAGGAGGAAAAGAGCTTTAAAGGGACCGCGATGCATTTGATTTGGTGAACACACAGCTTGGTATTAACTTGAAACTACAGCTAAAGAGAAGAAGGAAATTTCTCTTTCAGCAGTGGGCATCTTTCCAACTGTTGCTGAGCTCAAAGACACAGAATTGCAATACAGGTAACAGGCAGGATCAGCAGGGCAGGCTGACATGGTACATTGATGTTAAGGTTGAAAATCGTTCGAAACACATCTGTAACATCACAACTTTAACACAGAAAAGTAAATAAATCAAACAGGATTGCCCCTCTCAGGGACTGACTGTGCAGCTAACCTAGGATATCTGCCCATCACCAAAGTGCAATAGAAACTTCTGGGGATTTCCTTTTTATTCCACCTTCAGAAACACTTGTGTAATGATGGGTTAATAGGTTTAGACTACTAACAAACTTTTTGACAAGTGAGTCTCATATTTTGGCACTAGCAATAAGTAAGCAGGCAGTTCCAGATACACAAGACAGTTTCAGAGGCTAGGGCTGACTGAAGAATCTGCCTCTCCTGCTTTCTGGCACAGGCTGGATGATCTTCCCCAGCTCATGCAAAGTTTGCTGACTGCTTTGGAGAGCATCTGGTTTTAAAGATCCTAAACTTTGGCACCACCAACTACTACTAGGCAATGGGTAACAGGCACTCTGTTTTCTTCTTGGGACGAAAAACACATTTGTATAAAAGCCAAGCATTGAGAATTAAAGGGATTCACAAAATAGATTGAATTGTACATGAAAATACCAAACTTAAGCCCTTCATCCTTCAAAACAAGTGTTCCTTCTCATATCCTTATCTTTGAATTTCAAAACATCGCCACCTCATTCCATCAGTCTCTTCCCTTTATTTTCTTGCCTTCTACCTGAACTCAGAAGCAGCCATCACTCTCCTCTGACAACAAATTCTTTTGTTTTATTCTCTCTTTAATTTATTCACTTTTTAAAAGGGCACAATAAACAATAATGGCCATCTAAAGACCAAACCTAAGGCTAATGAAATTTCAGTCACTAGCAAGGCAGACTGCAGTCCATCACTGACCAATGATGATAGGCTGTTTAAACATGATAAGCCTCTTGTTAGGACTTGAAGTTAAGATTAAATAAAAACAATGCCTACCTCATTTAGGTCATTTAGTCTATAATTTATTATAAATTACATGAGAAATAAATTAAACACTTCATGGCCTAAGCTATCATAAATTCCCTGGCATTAAGCAAAATAACGCACAGCTTACTCTGCAAACACTGCTCTGAATCCAGTGCCCAGATTATTCCATGTTTACCATTAAATTTAAGGGAAACAGGGATAAATTAGGTTTCAGTGGCATCCAAATACACTGTGGCCAGCAGTTGCACAGTGTAGCTAGTGGCTTCCATACAGCCTTTTGAACCACTACGAAATGATGATCTTGTCATATAGAACCTCAGTTATAAACACTTTCCAGCAGAACCAGACATCAAACAAACCCTGAACTGCACTGGCTATGCAGCCTTCGAGGCAGAATCTGACACTGGTTATTGATCCTGGTCTGAATGCTGTTCCTGTCCCTGGGGGCACTGTTGCTGTTTTTAGAAAGAACTGTTTTTCTGCCTTGTGACCAAGCAAAGAGTCTAATTCACCAAATCACCCTGGGACACATCTAACTTGACAACAGAGCCCAGCACAAAAAGTGATCCCAGAGTGTGTTACATGGCAAAGGGCAGCAAGAGATGCCTGATTGGTATCCTGTAAAGACTAGGGCTGTTAATAGAGCCCTCCACTGGAACTAATCAGCTCTATCTGCCAGAAGAGCTAATTAGTTCACCAATGTGCTGATGTAGCTACACCATTTCCAGTCCCAGCATTAACTTGCTCATTACTAGCTCAAAGCTGCATGAAGCTTCAGCTGAATCTCTACTACTACTAAGTTGGCTATTCAGTTTGACTGTAATTGTCAACACACAGAAATTCAGCTTTTTTTCTTTTCTCTCTCTAGTGCTTTAAACACTTTGCCTTCTGTATAGCAACGAGGCCAACTCTGAACAAGCTGATTTAAGTGGACAAAAATGTACTTGAGAAAACTAAAAGCAGCACTGCTAACAGCTTCTCAAAATCCTGCAGACAACCAGAGGCTAGGAGCTTGTCTCCTGAGGCTAGTGTATAATGCAATCTTATCTCAGGCTGTCCTGCCTTACTAAACTTCCTAGCAGAAGTCAGCTTCAGGTTGCTGCTTTAGATCATTTATCGAACACAATTCCCACCCTGCCACTGCTCCTGCTGAATCCATGACTCAATTAGGGAATACAGCTTACCATGCTGGTGTACCAGTGACCCCAAAGCTGGGCGACGCCTAATGCCAGTGACTGTTAGACACCACCTCATTGCTTTGTGGGTTTGGAATTTCTTGTCAGTAAAAGTCACCTGCTGCAATATACTTGAAGGAAATAAAAAATATACTCTAATAAGCAGGAAAAAGAGGTGGAAAAGTAGGAAAAATGTGGAAATTTTTCCACCCTCCTAGCAGATACCCATTGTCATCTTGACTGTTATTCTCACCAGGCTACTTAAATAGAGCAAAAAATGAGATCATTTTAATACCATGTATGTCTGGAAAGCCTGGTGGCTATAAGGATTAGAAGAGTGATGTGAATGTCCACAAATACAAAGGGCATGCAGAACTTGGGAGAAACTATAAACCTGCCATAGAATAGAAGCATGGTCAAAGCAGAAGTACCTTTTCTCCTTCTCTGGTTTATCCTCCTCTCATTTGCAAGTGAGCAAGAAAAAAGCTAGTCTTTAATTTTTTTCTACAGGAACAAGACTTAGAACTAACTGAAAAGAGTCACATGGACCACTTAAAAAAATGAGAAAAAAGATGAAAAATACTTAATGCAGACACTACGTAGGGTCTTGAACTCTAGTGCAAATATACACAGGTGCTCTCACTGCTACCCAAAGCACAGTGCAAACACTGTGCAACCTTCCATGCATTCAGTTGCTACAATTTCACACTTCCAAGCAGTCATTTGCCTGTCATTGCTGACTCTCTCTGGAGACACTCCATAAGCTCTCCCTTGGTGCTACAAGGCTCTGGCTTCCTAACAGAAAATTGTGAGGCTGAATGCAATTACACCAAAATTATTTTAGTGAAGCAGACATATCTGAAGCTTGACATGCAGAAGAAGAGCACTTGGGGGAGATCACAGGGGGGACAAATACTTAAAACTAGTGCATTAACATACTGAACTTTCTATCACTTGCTCTTATGTCCCTTTCTATTTAAATGATTTTCTATTGAATTGCTCAGCAGTGTCTCCCCATTACGATCTGAATATGTATAGACACAGCAGGTGGTCTAAAAATAGCTGCAAGTGTCTCCAAAAAAGTATGTGGAATGTATTCAGCTTGTTTAGGGAGAATTTTAATGACACCTACAGCAATTTACAGTTGAAATAATTTTATGTTTTTTGTGGTGCAGAAATACCCAAAATGAATTATCTTGCTTATCACTGGGAAAAGGACAGTAATGAAACATGCTAATTTGGGAAGCAAAATTAAATTCTAGTCAATACAGTATTCAAACAGTTGCCATCCCAATTACATTTGTTACATCTTGGAATAACAGTCTCCACTATTAAAGGTAGAAATGTATCACGGGTTGGTCCAAATAGACTTAAGTATGCTCTGCACAAGATCATTGCTGTAAAAGCATGGATGCGCACTTTAGTCTGCCTGCATCACATCTCAGTGGGCTTCGTCCATTACACAGTAAAAGGAATTCTCTCCATGGGACATAAAGGAATAGCTGTCACCAAATAAAAAGCCAGACATCCTTCAAACCCCTGCTTAAACTGCTACAATTCCTATGAATCTTTAACACAATAAGAAACTACTCCTATTGCACTTATGATGATACCTCTTGAGAAAAGTAAATTGTAAATACTACTCTATTTTAAGTCCTCTAGATTAGGAACTCACACACTTAATTCTAAGGAGTTGTGGTATTGAACCATCTTCAGAGAAGGTAACATCTCATTCTGTTGAAATACATTTATTGCTTTGGATCCGCAGTCCCTCCTGTGGCCACCAATCATCATTTCTAATTATCACTTCAGATCATACAATGTATATCCCTTGCTATGCACAGAAGGCAGGTGGGTGAGTGGAAATCTATTACAAGAGCATGTCTCTGTGGGATGAGAATTACACTGTGTTATTTTACTTGGTTTTCAAGAAGTAGTGCTGTTAGTTGCAGCTCCTCTTCTAGAATGACTTAAAGCTTCAGGGGCATTTTACTGACATGACTAATGATGTAGCAGTGAGAAGTGGCTGTTACACCACAGAAAGATGTACGTATTGCAAAGTAATGCTGTTCCAATTACAACAGAATGACATACATGATAAAATGCCTCCAGGACATCTATAAAGTAATCCCCCCAAAAAAGCAGAGAGAACAGTTCATGTAGCACCTTCTGGGTCTGAAACATGGATCTCAGTATCTAAAAGACAGACCAAATTCACTGTTTTGCTTAAGCTTAACTAACATGTTTGACAAAGATAATCTAGATAAGAAACAAGCAGCAGTTATTCTGTTACCATTATCACCCCATTTCTTATCTCCAGCAGGCTCTCAAGTTTCCTCCTGCAATGCATGCAATGCATGTGGCCACCAGAGGTGCTGCAGTACCCTCTCTCAACGTCCTTCTCAGCTCGATCTATTGTCAATCACTGAGAAAACCTGGGGTTTCACTTGTGCCTGTTTTACCCATTGGCTTTGCTTTACTTATATATTTATCACAATTTCTCTTTAATAAAGGGTTAAGGAGTTTTTATATTGTGTTCATACCACTATGTGACACATCCTGGTCCAAGACTGAGCTATACACCAGTAACAGCAGGAATAAAATAGCCCTGAATGAGAAAGAGTGACCTATGACAAGGTTTTGAAGGTAAGACACAGCAATAAGAACTGCAATACAAGTGCCATTTAGATTTGCCTCTTAGCCCTAATGGAGGTTTAGACCAGACAATGTAATTTGTCTTTGCTAGCCATCATTTTAAAGAGTGCCTCCTGAAGGTATTGCCTATTGTTCTACTGGTTGACTAACGAAGCTCTGCTGTACTTCTGAGCCTTGCAGAAACATGCATCTGAATGCAGCACAGTTGTCTGGGGTGGAGCAGCTCATCTCTCCTTCGTAGTATCTCTAGTAAAGCTTCCTAATTCAATAATGGTGAATAGTGCATGGAACAGAGATGAACTGAATCTTACATTTCCCTTACCTGATGTATTTATTTTTGTATAATGCCTCATCACTTGAGTTCTAGAATGTATTTTTGCCCAAAATGTTATAATACTGCATTTCAAGAAAGGCTGAAGGGACTAAAGTTACTTCTCCCTGGCCCCAAATAGAACAAGAGCATTTCTCAGTATAGATGTGTGAAGACATATAAAGAACCGCCTTAGTTGTAGATATGATAACAGCAATACTACAAATCAATAGTATCTTAAAATTATAGGTCATATCTTAAAATCATGCAGCTTCAGAGAGAGCTTCTGTTGGAGTCTGAAGGGGAAAAAATCACCAAAACTTATCCAGGAAAGATGGATACCTTGAAAGAAAACTGAATCTGTAGCAATATATGTGGATGGAGGTTGGACAGAGTTGAGAGGAGCAGGTGCTCTTTATATACTATCTTTTCTCAAGGATGAGTCAGCCAGGCATTGAAATAGAAAAGACTATTATTCTCTGTCTGGTGTCATATTAGGATACTAACTGCAGCAGCCAGAAAAAATTTCAAGACATATAGTGAGTAATATGAGTCTTCTTATTTTCTAAAGAAAAAACTAAAAAACAAACAAAAACAACTTCACTATGTAAGATAGATTAAAAAAAACTAGGAAAAAAAAAACGAAAAAGATCCCCCTGAGCACTGTGTGCTATTGGATAGGATCAATTTTGCTCTTCCTCCAGAAATTTTTACCGCCTTCTCAAACTGTAACAAACCCAAACAGACCTCCTAGGAATTCTCTTTTTCTCCATAATCACTGAGGCTTGGCTGGATATGTGCTCCCTGCTCCTTTTGGGTGTTTCTTTTTGTTTCCTATGTGAGAAGCTCCCAGCTTGTAGCTTTTCCTCTTACACCTGCACTCCTGATACCTGTTCCCAAATGAACATACTTTGCTGCTCTCGCCAGAGAAAGAAGAACTGCCTGTCACTGCTCTCCTTGCTCTGCCACATTCCTCCAAACCTCTCTCCCTGGATCACAGTGTGCAGGAAGCAATCACACAGCATCCCTGTCAGCTATCAACCTACTGCATTAAATCATACTGTTCCCAGGCAAGAATAAGCAAATACAGCAGAAATACCTTCTGTCCCAAGGTGTTGTTATTAAGGAGCTCAAGGCTGCTGTAACGAGGAACAAAGAATGAAAGAAAAGAGGAAAAAATATCAGTGCTGGTTTGAAAAGCAGTGCTAAAGCTGATCGGCATGCACAAAGCCACCAGTGATCTCTGCAATATTTTTTCAAGTACAATTTAATGTGCTGGTCAGGTTTACCTTGAACACGTGACAGCAAGAAATATTCCCTTCATTTCAAAAAATGTTATTCCCATAGGAAAATACCAGGACCTCCAAACTAGGAGACACTATCTTCATTACAACCAATTAGTATTTTGTTATTAAACACTTCTCATCAGGAAACGCTGATCCTTCAGGACCATCACTTTTAATTGGAAAGCACTGGTTTCAATGACTTATGTATCCAGAAACAAGTAAATCAACTCCAGTATGGTCCCATTAAAGGCAGACTGTGGTTTAAACCCTTATATGAAAGTTCCAGAGAATGTCTTCCAGGTGAACGTTTTAACCACGTCACTGTTGGCTTTCATTTTCAACAGTCTCCATTCGACCCTTTTGCTCAGTCAGATATCATCTGAAAACTAAACAGGATAGGAAAGGTGTGCTGTTTAACCTAATTTAACCTTAACATTTCTAAACTAAAATTTCTTAATTTTTTTTTCCTAATTAACCTTTCCTTGTCTTTCAAGCTTCCTGTAAGGTTCAAAAGTTTTAAAGCTGCAGCAGGAAGCAATGCATTCTGATGAGGATCTTTAAATCTCACACCCTATAACACATAAGAGTCCAACATAAATCACGCATTTAGTCACTACACTGCCAGATGGAACCCATTTGTATAGTGCTTGAAAGACAAGGACCTTCATTTCATTTGAGCATTGCTTCTTATTAGTTACAGGTCATTCAGTCACAAGATGTTTCTAACACCTAACACAAACCAATTATGACAGCACATTCTGTGCAAGGATGAAAGTGTTACAGTCTTGCTGCTGAGTGGCAAGCATTGCTAAAGGGGCTCTGATTAATATGCAATTCAGCCTGATTTGATTTGTGCAGAGCAGAGCAGCCCTTGTTTCAGCATGTGGAAAGTAGGATGCAGAATCTCCTGAGCAGTTCTTACTTTTAAAAAGCAACAGAAGTGTACAGTGCTCCTGAAAGGAGAACACAGACGGACTCTATTCTGTTTGATATGCCATCTTATGTCTGTTTTTACTGCATTTAAAAATTCCATTTCATTATGTTCATAAAAGCTGAATCTATCACACTGCTGAGTCTAACAGCTGTGTTGCATATAGATATTGATACCCACAGGCAAAACTCTTTTATGGGACATCTCGTGGGATCAGATAGAGAAGCTCCAAATGTTTCAACTGAGCAGTAGTTGGGATGACAAATAAATATTTGAGACATACAGACACGTACTCAGACTTTTCACTTTTGATTTCCAAATAAAGTCTATAAAACATGTAACTACGCCTAGAATCAAATGTACCACACATACTGAAACTTATTACCTGCCTTTAACAACAATACCCTCACCTATTTAAGCAGACAGCTTTATCTGCCTGTATCAGTGACACAGAAGATTAGGTTTAATATTTATTACCCTTCCCAAACCACATCTAAAACAACCACAACTGTTGATGCCCACTGTGCAAAGAACTACTTGTATGAGATTTCTACTGCAGTGAAAGCAGAAGCTGTCTAAAATTGCACAAAAAGCTTTCTCTTGTAGGCTTTCAAGCCCAATTTTCTAGTTACAGAAACTTATTTTCAAAATGGTGTCCTAACTTGTGCAGGTGCAACTTTTACTGTCAAACAGGAAACGCACTCCAAGGTATTGAGATCTTCATTGCTGCTGATTTCTTGCATTGCCAAGTACAAACGTGAACTGTTAAAGCAAAAGATAATGCAAGAACTCACTGATTTATTTCCATATTAATCATGCCATTAAGCATCTGCAAGGCATTTAAAAAGAGAAAATGAGCACACACAGGGTCTCATTTAGAAAACTGAATAATTCTAGTTCTTCCTGTATGTTTTTAATTTTTAATAGTGATTTAAGTACATTTTATGAATTCAAGTTTTCTAGCTGATTTTGGCCTAGACTTTTGGTATTTCCATGTTTAATATTCCCCATCAGTGGAACTGGTGTATAAATGATTACTTTTGCTCTCAAAGGCATTGAAAGGCATTTTCACTTTGAGACAAGAGCCCGAGAATCTTGAATCAGAGGATACACAAACAGCAGAATTATTTGGAAGCAGTCATCAATAGATAACAGAGAAAAGCAGCTGTGATTTCAGCTTAGCTGCTCTTTTTGCCCTTTTCTGTAAGATTTGGTGGTTATTTCTTTTGTAATGGATTGCTGCAGCAAAAGACTGGAGATGAGTAATAAGAGTAATTTGCTGTGTACATTGCAAGACAATACAAGTTATATTTTCAGTATCTAACAGAGAGCATCACAGTGAGAACACACAGATCTGGCCATAAGCTAAATCTCTAGAAAGGTTAAAAGAAAATGCCAAAGCTGTAAGTGGCTCAGTCATTCAAAAAGAGACAGGAAGCAAAGTTCAAAACCTTGTGCAGGTGAGGGCAAGAGAAATCGTGACTCCAGGCTTTGTGAAGGCAGGGCAAGGGCACTGAGGAAGTCATGGCCGAGGCAGAGGTGAGAATGACCGTATGTAAAGGTTTGGGCAAGTACCCCGAGAGAGTCCAACCATCAAGGACTATTCTGAAATAAGAGGTGTTGCAGAGTTGATGGGAGCACCACTAAGCCACATCCTTTATAGTACTTAAAAGAGTCAGATTTCTTAATTAGATCTGGTTTTGGCATTCAATTTGGATGAGTTTTCAGATGCTGCATCTCTATCAGTTGGTTTAGTTATGACTGAAGGACAAAATTCCAGGCTGGCATCCCTTGGTGATCCAGGGACACTAAAAAGCATGTAACTCAGCAGGACTCAAGCATGGGATACACGCTTCCATGTCCTTTAATACCAATACAGCTAGAGCTTGGACCAGCTAAAGCACTCCTAGGCTTCTGAAGAGAGTTGCCTGGATTGGGAACATCAATGAAATGTCACACTAAAAAGTGCCCCAATGCAAATATTTTTCAACACTACAATCCTCAGCCATCCAAAGTTCACACTGCTCTGAGATTCTCACTTAGACAGTTTTTTCTATTGAGATTTCTTTCCTTCCCTCACCTTTTTCTCTTTTTTTTTCCTTGTAATTTTTTTTTTCCCCTTTAGTGACCAAATGCAGCTTTGTTATTTCTCAGGTTTCAGCTCATGTATCCATTCTTGGTGTTAACTCACTCTGCTCTCCTGATCATTAAACTCCATTTTTGTTTTTAAAAACCTCAGCAGACTGAAGCACCGCTTTTCATTCTGCTTATGTCTAGGAATGAGTTAATTCACAAATTAAATATTTTGATGTGGTTGTAACTAATGAGGTGATAGTTATTTTAATTTTGCACACGACGTTCCCCCTTATAACGAAATGCCTTTAAAATATACTGCTAATGATGCTGGTATTAGTGATGAAAATATTATGCACATCTTTAGCTCAATGAAAGTATTTTTACATTGTTAACATGCTGAAAATCAGTGTTAATGAATACGAAATAACATATCTGGAAGGAAGTCAAATGTTCTGATTCAGGCCTGGGTATCATTTAGAGCTAATTAGCAGAGTCTAATGTGGTGAAACACTCACTTCTTACAGTTAACAACTGATTTAGTCTTTGACTTCAGTACCTCTATAATGGATGGTCAACACAGGGAATGGTCAAGCAAGAAAGACAAGCAACAGCTTATTAGCAGCATCTGTGGTTCTGGGTGAGGAAATCAGAAGTATTGCTAGGCTACTGTATGAGAGAGCCAAAATGCCCTATACAAAATACCACATTCAGCATCAACCTACATTTACTTATTTTCAAGCTCTGCAAGACATTCCAAATTTCATCCCAATATTAATTCTTTTTCAAACCAAAACTGTTTAACAACAGATTAAATACGAGGTCAAAAAAACCCTCTATGTGGGCTGAACATGCAAACTGGTTTTATATGTTTACTAAACAACAGTGGGTAAGACGATTGCTGTGATCATATCATTGCATCCATAAAGTACACTCCTTGTGCTTGCAGGCTGGTTCTTGCTTTGATTACACTACTGTAGCTACATTTTAATTTTTCTTTTTTTTTTTTTCTTTTTACTTAAAAGGCTTAAAATGCATAAGGAGAAAACAAATTATGCAAAGAATCCCCTAGATGGAGCAAGTTAGCAAGGGCCATGCATATGCAGGCATGGGCATTCAACTGTGCTGCCACACTTGGCTTCATAAACGATTACTTCATAACCAAATTTTAATGAAGGACAATCGTTGTGCAGTTCTTAAGCATATGCCTGCTCATATTCAGTGCCGGTCACCTAGAAAAACCCTCAGTACATTGCTGTGCAGAAAATGGGATACAGCTTCCTCAACAGCTCTACAAACTTTCCCTAAAATAAACTGTTCTCCAATGTGTTTTTTCTCCTTCCCACTACAGAGCCTCATACAGTTACTGTGATGTTAGCTTTTCCAAAAGCTCATGTATTATCATCCAAGGTTCTGACGTCGGAGCGAAGCGCAGGCTGAGGTATCAGTTTTGGTTCTAGCAATTAAAAGTTTTGAGGACAGAATATAATTTTCAACATCTTTAGCACACTAAATAAATAAATAATGACCGTGGCATAGCAATTAGATTTGTCAGTTGTAAAAATAAGTTTATGAGTCAACAGGGAATATCAATTCTGAACGCCCCATAAAACTACTAATAACTATAAATACTCATGATTTTGACCTCTTATTTAAACTTATTTTTCCTTCTGATTATATGGCCTGATAAAATTAATGATGCTTCACTCTTCCACTAAACTTTCATGCTTAAAATTACTTCTAAAAATTATTTTGTCTCTCGTGTTTTGTTTGTTGTACAGACTGAAGTTAACAGAAATTAAATGGCCCAGTTAAAATCAGGACACGCAGAAAAGTTTTTGGAAGGTAAGAAGTATCTGGGACAAATCAAGAATTTTCTCTTTTAATGCAGTCAAATAAAAACCCTGTATTTCATAAGCATACCCATCAGACACTTTAAGAAGGAGAATGTTTATCTGAAAAGCCTCATGAGAATTTACAAGCTTGTAAAGCATTTCTGCTCAACTTGCCTGTGGCTGTTTGTTCTTTTTTTAATTTAAAAAAAAAAAATAAAAAAATACTATAAATACATCATAGCATCTCAGACAGCAAAAGTGAAGGATTAAAATAGTAGCTGAGTATTTTCATGAGATGAATACTGTTTCCCAGCTTTTCAGTTCAGGGAATGAGCATTGCAATATGCTAATTAATTAACAGAATGAATTAATAAAAGCACTGGTTTCCATGGGGCAGAATATTTATTTCTAACATGAAAGACGTGTCCTAACTTCTAAAGAACTACAGTAACAAACATGAATCAGTGGAGCACCAGTTACATTAAAACCACTATATATAAGAATCCACTTCCACCTGCTCTGGTTGTGAATGCTGAAAGCCACAGACCAGCACTTAAAATCTGTTCCTGCCTTCCTCTCCCCAAGAGGCATTAGTTTCAGCAATCATCCCTATGGAAATCCTATCACCTGCACAATCCTGTAGTATCACAGCCCACGCTTAAGGTTCAGACAGCAAATGAACCAAGTGGTTTCAAGTCTACTACAAATGTAACACAGCCTCTGCTGAATGCCAATATCCTTATTGTTCTGAAAACCTGTAACATAAGCCTTGTCTTTACTGGAGATAAAAAGAATTAGTGAGTTGCTTTAATTTTTTAGTACAATTGGGTCAACGTTTTATTAATAAAAAGCTCTGCACTTTTCATGTTGGTCAGCAGAGTGAGAACAGACTCTGCCACCATTTTTAAATATGCATTTTCAAAACTTCTGCAAAATGTGAAGCTTTTTTCTTCTTTGTATTACTTAAATGGCGCAACACAGCAGCCTTTCCTCCATTAATGTCTTGGAAAACTGTGTGTATGTTTAATGCAACAAGTTCTTTGTTCAGTTTAAGAATTATTCAGACTACCTTATCCAATATGGGTATAATTCACTTCCTTGTTTCAGTTCTGTTTCACAAATCTGGATTTGTGACCAAAATTTGAGGTACATGTATGCGCTATTTATGCTGCAATAATACCAACCTCATGGTGCATTTGTTTGGCTCATTACTGCTACCTTGGGTCAGGATGGTACTTTAAAGCCAGGTAAATACATCTCTACAGAAATTTTCTAGATTTGGGATTTCAGTACCATTGGCTACAGTGCAAGTTATGTTGAATACACATTCTTGTTTACCTTCAACCAATCTGACATGTTCTATTCAGAAACTTAATCTTACTGATTTAGTAAATTTTAGAAAATATATAAATATTATACTAGCTGCAGAGCACACCTGATTTCCAGCACTTGCAAAATTTAAGTCAACATCTCTAATGATCAAAACCATTTTTGTAACTAACTAGGATTTGGGCAGGTATGATAATTTAATATAAATGAGCGTTAGCCACAGAACAGCAAAAACACAATAAACAAAGACCTAAAATCTATGTATATGGTCAAATATCACTTCAGTTGTCATTGTGTGTACTGTACTTTAAGACCACACAACAATGATCACTGATACCTACAAGAAAATGAACTTGAAGCCTAGAATGAAAATGAACACATTCTGACAACTCAATTAGATCTCAGCCTGATACTCACAGGTCAAGACCTCAGTTCAAGATAATGCATTCATTGTTCAGAACAGCCGACGTAAATCTGTTTCACAGAAAATGTCAATATTACCTTTTACACAATTCTTCAGACACTCAAATAGATCTTCACAATAAACAAAGATGCAGAATTTCTCATTAACGTATAACAAGGAAGCCTCAGGGAATTCCCACAGAGGCATGATCTAAGGAAACTCAAGCTAAGAGCAGCATTACCTATGTTTGAGGTTATAGCGATGTAGTCATGGCTTCTATACGTGTTGTTCACAAGGAAATTGAACACAAAGAATAGCAACAAAAAAAAGTGCTGATCTGCCAGGGTCTGCAGTCATTTGATTTAAATCCATCTAGAGTTTAACATATTGCCATTTTGTTCAAGAATCTGGGATTTGAAAAACTTAAACCTGGGAAAATAAACACTCTATATCCATGAACACATGAAAAGCACCTTTAAGCTTGTCATCTGTGGCAAGTGTTAAATATACTTTTTTTCTAGGTAAATGATTTTTAAAGCTTTTCCATTATTTCCTTATCTGCTAACATGTGCGTTAAAGGAACAGGTCAAGTGAACTACAGGCTACAGTGCGGAGAGCCTTCAGATGAAACACCTATTTTTGAACTTGCAAGAACCTATCATCCTGCACATCAAAATCTGATTAGCTGAAAATGGATTTTCCAGTGATTAAAGAGGAAGAAATAAAATGCATTCCTGTCTTCCTCTTTCCATTAGCTCATTTCATATCCTTCATAGCCTTTGTATTTGACATGCACCTGTATCTGAAGAACGTTTTTTTCCTGTAAAATATGTTTTAAAAATATTACTTCCACATTACTGAACCTGGAATACTGATGTGACACTGACATGATCACTCCATTGCCACTTTTCATGAGGTAGCTAGAATTAAGACAATACAACTAAATACAACATCCTCATTGTCTAAAATGAGGCTACAAAATCTCCAGCCACGTAAAAGGAAAAAGGCCTAATCTCAGACATATTGATTAGCCCCACCTCTTGGTAAAATCATTACCTTTGAAACTCTAATCTGGTTTATTTAAATGATTAAGTATGTAAGAAGCCTTCTAATTTCATCCATCACTTATTTTCTTCTAACCAACTGCTTTGCTGCTTAAAAAAAGGAGGCAGGGAAAGAATTCTTAAATATTTCAGAGTCACAGATATGTAGATTTCAGATAAGCTTGCACCTTGCTTAAGTTCAAAGACAGGGAATAAAACCAAAGTATTTGTTTGTGTCCATTTCGAGTGAGCAGATGTGAACAAGTGTTGTAAGTCTATGAACAAATCTGGAAACATGATTTTTGAGCTAACTGCCTGGAGCAATTTTTGAAGCAATTTTCTATGGAAGAGAAGCCTGGATGACTCACAAAATCTAAAAACAATGTGGATATAATAACATTTCAAATCCTTTCTTGTTTCCATTCTTCTGCCATGCCTACATGTGTTGATTTGCATTTTTTTTTTTCTGAAGTACTCAAATTGTATCTTTTAAAGACTAGCGAGATAGAGGGAAGTTTGCGCTAACCTTAAATAGCACCTTATTATGTGAACATCTGGATACACAGAAATGACTGTTCTTCATAAAAGCCAGTTTTTCAGAAATAGCATGGATGCTTTTCACCTGTTTACTTTTTCATCACATTCATTGATAAATCAGTGCTCATCAGATGTGTGGGATATCTACTGATTGCTCCATATTCTACATTCCTTAAATGACTCATTTTTGTAGGCCTTTTAAAGTGTACGTTCTCTTTCGATTACTTGTTTTACTTTTTTGAAACCTTCAAAATAAGAAAGTTATGCATGAAGATTGATAATTATTTCTAATTCCACGCAAGGGAAAACTCTCAATTTACATCAAAATCAATCTCTAAGTTACACCTCTAAAAGTAGGAAAGGAACAATTTTTAACTCCAAAAATTATATTTTCTGATAGGAACTTTGCCCATAGAGGGCTTATTTTTGACGCTGTTTATGTTGCTGTTGTATAGCATACAAACAAGTGCTGTTGGGTTCTGTTTTTTTATTCTACATCGAATTATAAGCATTTATTTAGGGTATTAGTTTCATAGTTTACTCTTCAATAGGAAGTTTTCCTGCATATTTTTCTTCATCTAGATTTCTTTCTTTACTCATATACATACATGCAAAAAAAAAAAAAAAAAAAAAAAATCACTCAAAATTCTAACTCACACTATTTACTGTGAAATCTTCTCATGATAGTAGATGAGTAGTCACCTACTTGTCTAGGAGAGCTTGTACTACCTAGTTTATGCCCTTAAACACGTCATTCTGAATCACCATATCTTCATCAGTGAAAAGAAATAGGCATTTTTGATGGACTGTCCAACACACCTGAAAACAAAAGTGCTCCTTCCTCATAACCTGTACTAGAGTACTAGATCTTCCTTAAATGCCTACATTAGGTACAAGTGAATCCTTCCACAAATCCTTGAACGACTACTTGACGCTCTTTTTTCCTTCTGTTAAGGACTTTTTGCTAGACTTATTACACACGTGATTATTCATTTCTTAGCCTTCTATTCAAAACATGAATAGTTTTTTAAATCTATAAGTCTCAAATCAGCCATCATATCTTTGAGTGATTACTGCTATGCCAATATATAAATAGGAAATACATTTATAAGGAAAAAGCTATAACATGCTTTCCTGGTTTTCTTCAATATTTATAACTCAATACAAAAAAACATGTTTAAAATGATATAAAATATTCTAGTATGTTTTCCACAGCACTGTATGATTTGTTTTAAAGATACTGTCTATTTTCTGAGATAGACTTGCAGAAAAACAGGGAAACAAAATAGGAAAGGGCTTAGAAAGTTACCTTTCTTACAACTACTTATTGAAACTTAGAATATCCTGTTTGATCCATTATACTTATCAGTAATAGTCTGAATTATACTATGTAATTTATTTTCTCTGGATAGGATTGGAAAAGACAGCGTTTGGTCCAGCTGAAGCACAGCATCTTCTAACCATTTCCTCAAAATGTCATATAAATTCTTAATTTATATTCTAAAATCTGTGTCACTTTTCTGTCTTCCTTCTTTGCGAAATGGAAATCACACACTGCTTTCCATAATTTTGGAAAAGAAAAACATTTTGCTTTATATATTGGAAACTCGTATCTCCCCATTAATTTAAATCTCATCTGTTCAAGTAGGAGTAAATTACTAAGTCACTAAGATCAAATCACAAATCATTTTGCCTTCCAGAAATAACACTATATGGCAGATCACGTGAACAATTTCTCCTTACCTCATGTGTATTCTGATAAACTATGATGTGTGAACTATGGGGAAAAATAAACTGATACACCGATGCTAGTAGAAAGTATCTTACAGGACAGAAGTTCTAATAAAAACTTTTGAACCCAGGTATTCTTCATCTCATACCTTGAAGGAGTCAGGATCTATTTGAAGGCTTAAAAAACCAAGCAAGCACCAAATGTATGCCATTTTACACAACTTAAAGTCTTGATTTTGTTTTTAGATTACATCCTCTCTAAAGTTGTAAGACTCCATTTTTGTAGCTGCTTTAGCAAAAGCTTGATCTAATTTTATCTACACCTTTCAACGTGAGGTAATTGTCCTTTCATTGTGATACACAACATCCACAGCAAATCATATGAAATTGCACTGCATTTTCCAATTGAAGGCAAACCAGTTACAAAATCAACTCTTAAAGGACCCTCAACGCAAAAAAAAAAAAAAAAAAAAAAGAAAGCACAATACAGCAGTCTGTATATATGCACTAATATAGATTTGCATATATACACATTTTTACGTACACAGAAAGATTACAATTGTTAAAGGAGCTGCTAGCCAAGAAATATGTCTTTCATCAAATCCTTTTCTCTGCTTCCAGTGAAGCCAAAGAGAACTTAATTTGAAAGATTTTCTCTTCTCTGAAAGCAGTTCTCATGTAAGACTCATCCAGTCCTTAATGAATTAGGCAAGATGAAAAAGTCACTTCAGGCTTGAGGCTATTGCTAGTGGAATTTTTTACTATGTGAGAAACAAATCTTTCTTCTTACTCTCTGGGAAAGAAGAGCCATATTGGTGGTGATGATACAGCACTGAGATGCTGTATCTTTTTTTTCCAAGGAAGAACATACCTTAAACTGTGTCATTCTGTTCCTGGGAGGAAATCAATGCCCTTTACAGAGACCTGCACAGTGAATCCAGAGGGGCTGTGCAATCAGATACAATACAACTGCTATTCTGTAAGGTAAAAGATTTTTGCAAGCCTTATCCAATTTTCTGTTGCAGGATGAAAGGGAGTAAAACTTTTGAGGACTTTCTGTTTTTGAAAACTGCTGCACCAAAATTTTCACATGTAAGCTCCATATTGGATTTCTAAATAAGCCTTCAGGCACTACACACGCTGGAAAGAAAGAACAATTTCACATCAGTAAACTACATACATAAAGTGGCAGTAAGTCATGATCCCAGGGGAAGATTCCCCAAACAGCCAAGCTAAGGGAATGCCTCACTAGTTCCTTGCACTGATGATTTGCTTACTGTCCCTCTAAGAAGACACACAAGTTTCATCTCTTTTCTCACGTGACACGTTTAGAAGACATTAGGTATTTCTGTGA
Organism: Tetrao urogallus; assembly: GCF_951394365.1. Lineage (NCBI taxonomy): Eukaryota > Metazoa > Chordata > Aves > Galliformes > Phasianidae > Tetrao > Tetrao urogallus. The sequence continues at coordinate 3,656,886 of NC_136825.1, forward strand.
GCTGATTCACTCAGGAACTCAAGAGGAGCTAGTTTACTGACTGAGCAAGAATCTAACCCAGCAGGAGAAGCAGCAGCGTGGGTTAGGTTCTTGTTCAGTTGGTAAGCTAGACAGAAGTATGGAGAGATCTATGGGACATAAAAGATGAGGGGCAGGAAAGCATACTTCTGGGAAAGCTTCAGACACACAGAGGGGAAGTTAGGCAGGAAGGCACATTATTCTTTAATGTAAGGGACCCACTGCAAGCACAGCCAAAACCAAGCTTACAACAATTTCTAAAATCTTCTAATTGGACAGGCTTAAAAAAATAATCTACTTCAAATTGCTGAAATCTTCTACCTGAATCACACACCGCTTGCTTCTCTGAACCTCTTACAACTATCTCTTTGGCCAGATTGCTAAAAGAAATGCTTTCACCTATTATTAACTGAAACTGCTACCTCTAAACGTGGAGAGGTACAGAGCCTGGTGATTATTTTTCCTTTGAGGCAAGAAGATGATACCTTAATGCTCTAATTCAGCTATGGCAAGAAATCAGAAGTCTAGCAAAAAGCCATTCTACCTCTAATTCCCTGTTCAGCTACACAGCTGCCTTCGACCTGCTGCAAAGTGTGCCACAAGAACCAAAGGCAACAACTTCCCAGTCACTCAAGAAGTCCACACCAGATCTATATCAGCTTCAGCACAGATTCTACTGTCTTCCTCTTGTGTCCTCAAACATCTAATGATGTTAATGGAACTCTCTGGACTTCCAGGGACTAGAATGCACAACATCTGACAAATTCCCTTGAGAAATGTCTCCTGCTGCACATTTAACAACTGTCACTCACAGCTCATTTAAAAGGCAGAAATTATGAGTGGAAACTGTCATATCCCTTCAGTTTGACCTTTCTTTAAGTTTTATAGTTTATCAAGGATACATTAACAAAGAAACACAGAAACAATTCAAATATTTCTAGGACAGCAAATTAATGGAAAGATAAAATGGGCAACAGAATTTGTTACATCTCATGGTTGAAACGGAATAACACAAAACTATCTCAGATCGAGTTTTCCTTCTCAAGTCTCTCTTCCTCGTCCGAGAGTTTCATGCATGGAGCCAAAATAAATGTTGATACAACAAATGCTTCAGCTCTGTAATTTTTCTAATAATCCCAAGGTGCTCCTATTATTATGCAGACCTACCTACTCTGTGGAGTGCAACTTCCATGAAACTATCAGCTGGATAGCCCCTTAGAGATGCATTCCTATACCCTGCTCCTGCTTCACCATCTGCTGAATCAGCTGATATCAGCTGAATCAGGTGTTAAAAAAGCATTTATGTCAATTCAGAAATAATGATATTAGTGATATTAGAAATAGTGATATTAGGGCAAACATCTAGAATTCTGTCCCTACAGACCGACTCATATTGAAAGCCAACATATATGATGGTCATGGCACAAATGTCATTGTCCTCTGTGAAATTTAGATTGTTATTACAGAGAATGTCAAAGAAGAACATTTGAAAGCTGAAAATGAATGTATATAGGAAGAAATTTAATTAGGCTCTTTTAGTTCATTAAAGGACTGTGGAATGAGTGTAAATGAACTTAGAAGGATATTAAGATATGTCCCTCCCATAAGAATATGACTCCACAACTTTTATTCAGGATTTTTAAAAGAGAAATTAGCAATAAACATAAATTGAACTGAAACAGCCTAATTTTACTGTCTAGTTACTGCTAATACCAAATATTCATTTCTCCCAACAAGAAACTATAGCTAAACATCAGACATAATACAGCTATTTGCAAAGGTGTTGAGGAGCAACAAAAATCTTTAGATCCATTTTTAATTGTTGAACTTCCTTTAGAAACACCAGCACATCTGCCAGTTATTTAAAATATCTGCAAATGATTAATTTAGTAAAATATTAAGGAGACATTGAACAGCTCCTGTATATCTACTAAGAGAATCCCATCCCTCTCTGAAAACTGCAATCAAAAATAATTTCCAATTAAAATACTTTCTGACAAGAAGAAACTTAATTTAAATTTTAGTTGTAGGACGAAAGGAGAACAAGCAATGTCATGTTTCATTTTCTTCAGCTTGTCACTTCAATTCTCTTTTGAGAAGGACTTATTTTCAGATGATATAATTACAATCCTGAAATGGCAGTTTTAAATATACATGACAGATGTTTATTAAATTGAAATATATTTGGAACAAAATTTACTTTCCCCCTCTTCACTGCAGAAACAAAGGCCAGATTCTATGGCCTCTTTCCATTGTTGCTTCTTAAAACTGAAAAATATTCATGACTATCAGTAGAATTTTCCCCCATTTTAGAGATTCTAATTCTTCTCCCCAACCACCACTGGAATACAATCCAACTTCACCTGCAGTGTGCATGTCACCTGGTCTGTCTAAGCATATTTCTAAATGGCATGCAATGCAACATCCCAGTAGAAATGCTCTAGAGAGAAATTAAGGGGACAAGCATTTTCCATACTATGCTAAGAACATCATCACGTCCAGGGTGGGCTGTAGTTTACTATTATAAAAACTATGAAGTGCATGTTGTCAGGAAACATAACTTAAGTTCATCATTTATCATATGACTTAAAAGAAAATTCAACATTCATAAAATACTGCTCCACAGTACCATCAACATACAGGGCAGAATTCATATTTTAGACAGAGGCATCTATTTAAAAATGGAGGTGTACTATGGCACTAATTTAAGTGTTTACAAATCACTTTTGTGTGAGCAATATCCTCTCTTAGGAGTGATTTATATTTGGTCCTGAAGTCATCAGCTAATGCTTCTTCTGCAGGGAGAAGGATGCTTTATGGATTTCCACTCAAGGAAATTTAGTTCACCATGAAAAAATAAATAAAATTCCATTTTATGAGACAGAAACACATTGAAGATGTCAAGAGCAAAATGTAAAAAGTAATCAGCAAAATTAAGTTATATGCATAGAAGACAGCATTTTGATCACTGACAGAATTCAGTGATCTTCAAGCATGTGAAAAAAATCATATGGAGAGCTTTCATACCCATATCAAAAAAAGTACACAATGCATGTGAAGTCTAGCTTTTCTGTGGTAACTTGATCTTTCTTAATTCCATAGCAGTCAACCATAAGATTGGGTTCATTTATGCTTTAGGTTTTGAGCTTTTGAAATGTTTCTATGCTCAATATAAGAGATAGTAGTGCTTGTGGTTTGATATTATTGTTGTTTGTTGGTTTTTGTTTTTCTTTATTTTTGAATACCTTACATGTTTCAATACTACAAACTGAGGACTATGGGATGCTGATACAACTATGTAGAGAAACGCTTTCTCATATTTCACAGAAACAGAAAGATCACAATGAGAATGGTGAACTACTGTTTGAGTAGCATTTGGAGAAATCACAGGTAATGACCCACTGATACCACAAGAATTATTTCACAGTAACATCACTGGGAAACCCGAATTTGCTAATGGAACACTAAAAATAAACATGTTTATGTGACAGTCCACTTTTAAGTTAAAAAAAAAAAAAAAAAAAAAAAATAAAGGAATGAAGGAAAACAATCTAGACACAAACCACAGTTAATAATTAGAATTTTTTTTTTTTTGGTACTGAATTTTAATTTGAGCATTTTCTTATTTTTTTCTTGGGAACATGACCATTGTGTAATCTTAATTTCTGGCATTGGGTAATTCTTTCCTGTGCAAAGATATCTACACAGCTTACATACATACAAATATATTTTAGTGAATTTACAATACAAGGTTTGGGTGCTCAAGACAGCACAAAGTATGCAGGTATTTATTTGACACTGCTCTTGACTACAGATGGAGCTTTTAATCACTCATCTGCTAAGCTTTACTGTATTTTGAGAAAAAAGTGTACTGATTGGTTTTTTATTTTAAAGCATAAAAAACCTTCTCTTCTGAACTGTCCCCAGGGTATCTCTCATGGAGCACAAAGTAGTCTAAGCTGCTGCTCTGTACAGCTAAGCAATTACCCCCACGTTGACTACGAAGTAACTCCATTTTCTTTTCAGCATGAACTCTACTTGAGCCATGGAGGTTGCAAATTCACTAATTTCAGATCTTCCTCTCTTAAGACCCAAGCAGTCCAAAAGTACTGATACTTGGTGAAAAATCTGAATTTAGGACAGAAAACTTTCTTTAAATGGATTAACTGAAGTATAGCAAAACCAGCATAGAAACTAAAAATATTTGCAGAGGAGAATATTGGGATTAACTGATAGACACTTCTAACTTTGTAGTCGTATTCCTTAGCCTTAAGAAGAAGATGGAAGACATGGGAAGCGTGCATCTTTCAGATTTTCCTTATCCTTTGGCCTTTCCAGTTCTCTTTGTTCTGAACTGACACTGATCCTGACATCTACAAAATACATGGAATGATTTTAATAACTGCTGTTGTAGTTGAACTTCAGACACTATTGGGCCCTTTGTACTTACAGAATATGTACCATTATTTAACAGTCCTTAGCAGTAATTCACATCTCTGCCAAGTCTCTTAATTCTCATCACTTCTTCTCATTTAGTCATTTGACACACTGCAGATTTTAATATCCAAACATCTAATCTATGGAGCTGATTTTTTTTATTATTATTTTTAAATGAAACTTCAGCCAAAAACAAAAATATTCGTCAGCTATCAACCTCCATTCGAAGTCCATGGGCAGGTAGTATAATTTGGTGTCACTTTTAGTAAGTGCCTTGAAGATGTTTTTTAGATCTTTCTGCAACACATCACTAGAGTACTCATGATATTTCACACGTACAAAAATCAGTAAAAACCAAAAATCCTAAACTGTGCATTTGAAAAATCCCATTCATACCTCTTTACATCCTGGGCAAAACCAATAAACTTGCAGTGAAATGGCTGCCTGTGAGGTCTTTATTATTGACATGGTTTTTGGTGTTTTTTTTTTTTCCAGCAAAATCTGCAGACTCTGTTGTCAGAGTATGCATTGAATTACAGTAAAATCAGATAATAACAATATAATGAAAGATTTATAGCAATTCTGCAAATGACAATTTTTAATGAAGTTTTTTTCTGAAGTTCTGGCAGTAGGAAACTTTATTATTCTCAACCTGAGTGATATTACTTATGACATATAATTTTTACTTTCATACATCCCCTTTGCACAACCTCTTTCAAAGTAGAATAACAGATTAAATTGTACCATCAAAATTAAAGCAGGAAGCAAACAGAATTACTCTGACACCAAAGAAATTTCCATCCTACTTCATGCATTTAAGGCCAAATGCTGGAAAGTTCATCATAAGTTTAACTTTAAATGAGTTTATATCTCACCCGCAAGCACTTTCCACCTCTGCCTGCTCATTCACAAGCTAGAAATATTATGGAAGCATTATTCTCCCCATTTTTCTAATTTTCTAATATTTAAGATAGAGTAAATTACGGAATAATCTCTGAAAAACTGTCCAAAGATCCACTGCTTCCCAAATTTACAGGCATCTGAAAATACAGTATATAGTATAAGAAATGCATTAATCAAGAGCAAAGGATAAATACTTTGTTTATCTTGTATTCTAAATGGAAAAGAAATGAGATATTGCCATGTCTGTCACTAAAATATCAAACCTCTGTAGAAACTGAATTCCAGCTATGGAATTTACTATATTGTAAAACAAGGTAAAAGTGTGCAAGTGGGAATTCTATCAGAGAAGAGAAAAAGATACAATTATTCCAACTCAGAGCTGATATGCTCCAAGGTATACGTTTTCCAACAAATCACAATAAAAATGAATATTTTAGAGGTTAATACGAAGATCAAATGTAGAATGCATTTGCCGAAAAGATTAATATCTTTTCATTAAAAATGAGTGCACTGTTGGTTCAGCATTTGCATTTAGATCGAGTAAGTAATAAGTATATTGACTGCTTAACACACATCTCCAAAATGAAAAATATGGATGAAGGGAGCAGTGTCCACCGGTAGAAGTGGACAAGGTTTTTCTGTTATCTGCTGCTCTCCCTTCAGAGAACTTACACTCTATCAACAAGAACACCATAATTCACGTCTCACAACAAAACTGGGGGAATACTGTATGAGAGCAATTATGCAAGCGTTCATTCCTTCATGCATAGCATGTTGGTGAATACGTACCGGTGGACTGATGTTGACTTGAAAAATTGCTTGCCAATATACATTAACTTATCAATGTGTGGACAGGAATGGGTATTTACTAGCTGCTACACGCTTTTTTTTGTCGCAATTGTTTAAAGCTTAGAGCCATTCAGTTAATTGGAAGTCTCAGTCAACTAATACATGACTGCAAGTAATCTGCTTAAGCATCAGCAGGAAGGACTGGAGTCCCTCCAGGTTTCTTGTTGTTTATGGCATAAGGTCATCACAGCTCCATGTTTTCAAGCAATAAAGAAAGGGAAAGGTACATATGATTAAAAAACCAATATCTCAATGCACCAAGATCGGTTCAGAAATAAAATATATAGGAGAAGCTTACTGAAATGGCGGCATGGCTTCACACAGACATGCTGGTTGCTAGTCTCATGAAGAATATGTGTTTTTATTTAACTGAATACAGCACAATGTTTCTAAGGATCAGAGAATACTTGAATTGGTTTTCTTGAGTTGTTTAACAACATGTCAGAATATAGTCCAGCATGTTGCAGATATTTTGAAATCTTTAAAAAAAAAAAAAAAAACACAAAAAACACAACAGAATTAAGTGCAGCAGTTCCTATCAAAAGCAAAATCATATTACTTCTCAGACAGAAGAGTAAATATTTCCCTTAACTGTGGTGGCAGCTTTCTTGTAGTATTAGAGTCATGCAAAACATATATAAATCATACAGATATTTTCCTACTGAGCAGGCACCTGTAACACTGGCAAAACAACATTGTGGGTGAGCAGAAAAACTGATTACTGTTCCATAGAGGAAATTTAAGAGCTGATGCTAAAAGAATACAAGTGTTTTCTCCTCCTGTGTATAATCTTTACTTCTTTCTAACTGCAGAGAAGTGTCAGCTTGAAATGGACTAACCCACCCCTAAAGTACAAAACTCAGGACATTTCCTCAAGATTCCTTTCATTCTTATTTATTTATCTTTACTGTGTTGTGTCCTATTTAGGGTCATTTAGACCACACACTTTCATAAAGGGCATCCTTCTCTTCAATCTATGGATCAAATGTGTTCTCCAACGGATATTTGGAGGTATAATTTGCTCTCTAGCACTCTTTATCTCTGACACATTCAAGGATGCTTAAATCCCACAAGAAAAAATGCACATGTTAATCTTCAAAAATGTGCCCTTACACACCTTCTGAAAATTAAAATGGTTTTGATAACCTATCAGAATTGCAAAACCCTGAAAAATCATTTTGTTTTTTTGAAAAAACAATTTTGAATCTGAAAAATATATACATGAAAATAAGCTAGAAAATTCAGACCATACAAATTGTGCATGGCACTGAGGCTTTCTTAGGAGACATGAAACACTCCCAGCTTCTCTGAGCAGTTGCCATTAGGAATCAAAAGCACCCCGCAGCTTGGTGGATATAATGTGGGTTGTCTATATACACATATACTCAGTTCAGCAACTCACAGAACAACAAATTTTGAAGGCTTGTAGGAACCTAATAAAATTGTCTTCACTTTAAACCAGTCCTGTGCAGCTAGAAGAACAAACAGATGTGGCCTGAGGCTCCTCAGAATCCAGTTCATTTTTTTTCCCCTATTGTTTTAAAAAGCATCTACTTAGAATTCATTTTTAATCCTAAAATATTACCAGAAAAAGAAATGTTTCATTTGATTTTGTCTCCTTATTTTCATTATTAGCATAGATGTTTACTTATGCATGCTGTGATCCTCCCACATATGTTTAATCAGAGATAAAAACTAAGCTCTCTGGATGCCCAAACTTTGTTTTACTTCAGGGCAAAAGCCTTTGTATTCTTTGCACTGAAATGAAAATTTCTGAAGCTATTTCATGGCAACTGCTCTGAAAATGCTGTAGTGTTAAAAAAAAATAATAATATGAACTGTACAGCATGTTCAAAACTTGCCAGATGCCTGGCATCTCCAAATCTCAGTATCTCCTATTGGGAAACAAACTCAATTTCCTGCTTTCTTGGATACACAAACATGAAAGAAATTATATTTTAAAAAATCATATTATTACAAAACCTACAAAAAAGCCAAAACAGTTTAGATGCTGTCGATTTGTCTTATACAGCATTGAAAGTTGCCAAAAGCATAAAAACCTATGGAGATGGAAAAAATGAGTAACTTCAATCAGTATCTCAACATACTATTAACAGTTCATACCAACTGCTGGTGCATATACACATAATTAGTGCACAACAGCATTCTCTCTTCTCTGTGTTTATCCTTGAGAAACTGCTACTGTAATTCATCTCAGTTGAAGGCTAATATGACTGTAAACAGTATACTTAGTAGGAATAACTGAAGATAATCCCCTTTTGACTGGTACTAGCTTTTATGATTCAAACAAAATAAATACAGCTAACAAAAGATGGAAAAATCACAAGCAACTGACCCAAATTGGAGTTTAAGTAAAATCTAGAAGTTGCTGTTTGAACTGCTACTATAATGATTCATTACAGTAACAGAACTTCCCCTCCCCCACCCTAGTTTCTGGAGGAGTGGAATTGTCCAGCAGAAATCTCCCTGCATAAAATCCATGTGCACCTTCAGGAGCTACACCGAGTTACCTGACTGCACAGCTGACCACAATCACAGTCATCAAAAAGGACCAGCTGTGTTGTCCACATTCATTCATTTTTCCAAGGAGTTAATGGAAAACTTCAATGAACAACTTGCTGCTTTCTATCCACATATACTATAACACATTATTTGCTGACATGCTGACAAAAGAAGATTAGGAGCTGAAGAGAATAGGCAAAAACTGTTCATCCCCATGGTTCACTAATTCTGTTTCATGGGAGCTTTGCTGATCTATCATTTAATTCCTCTGTCTACAATTTTTGTCCCCTGTTATTATACCTACTGACAAGGTTTTCAGAGAAGTGACCATTTCTTTTTCCCATCTTTCTACGATGCACTTCACAGAAGGTTCTGATATACAGCCTTCACGTACTACAAAGGTTCAGCAGAGGAAATATAACAAGGCAGTAATACCAGCTGATATTCTACAGAGGAGTGGCAAATCAGCTTTCTAGCACCCTGCAAATCATTTTTTTTTTCCAATGGTAGTGACATGCATATACTTCATCTCTAAGCAGAAGCTAGACAGAGATATTCTCTTTCAGATGCAACTCCCATCTTTGTATCCAAGGCAGACAGTGCTTTCACACTAATTCAATTTCATGAGCTACATACATGTGAAACACCTAAATCGTTTATATATATATTTATATTGGTACCCAGAAGTGTTCAGAACGGGATCATTAGACCACTTGTCCCCAGAACTATTTTTTATGATTGAAAATGTTGAACATTTTTGCACACAGATGGTTACAATAAAGGATGCATGACAACCAGTCCATACACATGAAATACATAAGCAGGAAGTGGGAGAAGAAGCCAAACCCAGAAAGATGACAGGACAAAACACAACATCTTGAGAGAAACAGAAAACTCCTTATGAAGGCTTTCACTTGACAAGACAGTATTGGAATGGGCTTCAACAGCAGATAATACTTGTTTTTACTGTTAAAATGTTACACAGCCCTATGTTTTGGCTCAAAATAACCATTCAGCATTTGCAGCAACAATTTAAATTACTTCCCGCTTTCAACAAGATTGCAGTTTGCCATGCCACCTTCAAAGTAAAAGTACTGAATTGACTATTATTAAAAATCATAAAGAATTCAGATCTTGATTTCTGGATCTACTACTCAGTCGTAATACCAGTCTGACTGAGGCCAGGTTTCTTGTATGGAGACAGCATCATTATTTCATGAATCACCAGTAACCTCTGGAAGATACCAGAAAAAGCAGGTACATTCATTCCCTTCCATTGATTTTCTAATTTTGAGTAAATTGGTTTAATCTGGAGAATGGTTATCCATTAGGAATAAAAATACCTAAAGTGACTTTAGAAAACAGAATGAAGCTTTTGAACAGAAAAAAAAAAAATGAAGAAGGGAAACTTGAGGCAAAGAGGTGATGATTACATACTAAATTTTGGCGTGGGTCTGTGGCCAGCCACACAAATATGAAAGAAATTAAATCCCTCTGAACTTAGAAGAGAGATCTACAGGCCTTGAGCTCAGTTTTACTGTAACTTGTGTCTATAATATACGTCTATTTTATCCAAGAACAGTCTAATTCTGGAAAAACTTGCACAAAAATTACTCACCTAAAACATATGAGCATCACTTTCATATAGTTAAAATAAGAAATAGCATGCTGAATACAGGGAGCATTCAATAGTCCTGTACCTAACCAACTTAAAAGATAAGCTCTGTAAATCTGCACATCCACTCAAAATGCAGCAAGGTTGGTGAACAGAGAGTTCAGGTCTTTGAATTTCCTTGGTGGAGACTGCAAGACTCCTGGTCACCTTCAGGACCTTAAGAGCCCACAGGCCTATATAATTAAGAGAACTGCTGATTTACAGAGTAACTATTCAGGTCATAATTGCATTGTTGTTCTCATACATTCTGATAACTACTAGTTCATTCTCTTAACCTGAAATGATTACACCTATATTTTTTTGCCACCAGTTCACACTCTTGTAACGTTAATGACGGGTAATCAACATGGACTTTGGCACTACACTGTTTCATCTTAAAACTACGTGCAGATTGTCTGCCCCTTTATTATTCCTTTCTTGGTACATCCATGGTATACTAAGTATGGAGTACTACATTAATTATTCCACTAAGTCCTCTCAATACAAACAAACTTATAGAAAAGTCTTTAAAGCAACAAACTGTAACAACCTCATAGCAAGCCATACATACAATTAAGCCTTTTATTTCTTCTGTTGTCAAATAATTGCTGTCTCCAGTTTGACCTTCTTTTATTTTTCAGATCTTTGTTTTCATCAGCCAACACTAAATGTCCAGCACTGAAGAACCATTAGATTTATAAATAGTGATCACAGCACATAACTTCTTTCACCAAAATAAGAAATAAAAAGAACACTGTGAAAGACTCCTCACAGTTGAGCATCCAAACCTCCACCCTTCCTCACAGCACTCTTAATTTTTTGTCAGTTCACAAAAGGCTATGAGCACAAACAATAAGATTTCATCTTGCGATAAGAAACTTACCTCACGATCCAGCAGTACAGGTGACACCACTGTGACAATATCTCCCTTTTCTGGGTCAATGTAGAACATATTTGGGGAGGGTTTGGTAGGTGTCTGTTTGAGGATGTTGTACCGCAGAAGAGCGTTGTCTGTGCTAGGATCATCAGCATCAAATGCTGTCATCCGCATCACAGTTGTTCCTAAGGGAAAGGTGGACAGACAACAGAATGCAGTTAGGAAGCACATTTATTATGCTACTTTCAAACACAAAAACCAGACGAGTACATAACAACTATCTCATCAGGGCCAGGAAGTAGTTTCATGTGATACTTTGTAATTCCATTCATCCTATTTTTACTTGCTGCTGAGCTAACAACAAAAAGTAATCTTCCTGGTCTGCAGCAAACAAATGACTCACTTAAATACCCCGTATTTGAGTACTTTGTTGCTGCCCACATAAGAAACATCACTAAAGGATCCTCCATGCTTTAAATTCTTCGGGTAAAAAGTCTACAGGATCTCCTGGTGAAGGTGCAATGCTGAAATAACAGAAAGGTTTCTATTTGCAGTTTGTGCAGTTTTGCACTGTCTCGAAATTGGTTGGACGTTTTTAAGGCTTCTGCCAATACGACAAATTTTATCATGACTAAAGCTCAGAGAATTCTAACTTGAACATAACTCCTGGGCTTTCTGATCACTCTGAACACTCTCTTGCTCGGCCATCTTTAGAGTGCTGAAGTTTTTATTACGAAAATCCTATAGCGTGCAGTTCTGCCATAGAGAGCAACAGGGTTAATGCCACTGATTGCACAGAACCTTAAATGATTTAAAGAGGGAAAAAAAAAAACACCATTCTCCTACAACACATGGTTAATACAGAGACAACTGAGAAGCTGCCAATATTGTTGTTAACTAATGGAGTACATACTCCCACATCGCAAGATCAAATCTTATCCTCTCTCCTGCACAGGCACACCAGAGGTGACAGAGTTTTATTCAAGCTTCTTTTATTTGCTTTGTGTTGTGGGAAGCAAAGAAAGGAAGTAATTAGACAGCAGGGCTGAACCCTGCAATATTCACCCCTAGACCATTATAATTTTTTAATCAGTCAATCTATAGGTATAAACACAACAGGTTTTATGTTCATTTTTATATCTAACTAGAAGGAACATATAATCACACCAAAACTGAAGTGTTTCTTTCAGGCAGTATTGGCCTGAACAAAGGATAAAATCCTAATGAACAAAAAAGTCACGATGAAATCAGCGAACTAGTTTCAGCAGTGAATGAAGAAAAGCAACAAATTAATGCAAAAGACACTAGTAAACCATATACAGATAGGAAAGGTAAGGAAGCATTCACTCTTTTGCCTAAAAATCTCAACCAAAAAAATTTAATCAAATTCCACCAACTATTCAATTCTCATTTAAGTAGCTTAGCACTGAAAACGTATCATTTAACACGTGAACCGCAATGTCAAATTATAATTCATTGTTAGAGTTCAAGTCTTCTGTATTAGCCAACTTGCTTTTCCCCGCTGACTTTCAGTAGAGAATTATATCTTAAAAATATCACAATGAAAACAATTTGAAATACAACATTTTCATTTCATATTGAATATATAATGCTATTTGAGCTATCCACAGTATCCACAGTCTTTTGTGCCAAAATAACAACACTGGATTAAAACTTTCTAGTACAGACAAGGCCTATGTCATTACATTGCCTGCAGAACAGAAATACTATTCTTTTATGTTGATAAGCAGTGAGTTTCTATTCTTTGTGAAGGTCTTTCAGCAGAGCTTACTTAAAATCAAATGTAATGAAATACAGTGGTAAAGATGCAAAAAAAACCTATCCCCAAACAATACGTAAACTAAAACAATTTCCTCACTCAGTGTTAAACACAACTGTCATGCTCAGATACGTTTCTTCTTTGCTTTTTTTGGTGTGTACATCTTTGAGGTCTTGTAATGACCTTGAGTATAAGCTCTCAAAGGTTTTGCTTCATTGCTACGTCAGGCAGAGCTACCCCCTAGAGAAATAGAACAGATCTGACAGCATGTTGGTTTTATTCACCAGTGATTAAAGGTCAGACGGCTCAAAAAGAAGCTTGCCACTGGATGCCATGCCATGTTTTCCAATATTACAAGATGATTCTCGCCCTGATATTTTCAACTACTTTGTTTGAGACTTCTTCAAAAGAAGAAAAAAGTAACATCTTTCTATTTTGAAGGGAAGAGCATTCATCTCTTTTTACAAGCATTGGGAACTTCTGACACATGGATGTTTTGTTTTTTTTTTTTAAAATGTGTTTATTGCATTTGAAGACAATTGTTTATTTTCATGTTAGATAGCCTTTTTCACAAAAGTCTCCTGGGTCACAAGACCTCACTGAAATAAATAAGACAGGCAAATCTTCAAGGGATATAAAAGAGCGCTCAAATGTAAGTGAAATTCAATGATATTTGGTATGGCTTCTCAAGAAGCACAATTTAATGGGATGCTACGCTCTTCAAGTACATTGGATGATAGTTTAAATAAATGCAAATTCGTACTATTATTAATCTATTGTATGAGATATTCAGCAGAGATTTAGAATGTGATCAAAACCACACATTCAGATGGAAATCTAATTTACACAGTTGTTCTAGTCAGTTGTACAGAAATATTTCTAACGATAAGACTGCAGATACAGATTTTAAAATCTGATGTAAATCCACAAATCTCTTGTTACTCTGGCATGAAACTGGCTTGATACAGTGGCTGAATACAATTCTGATTTGCCAACTTAAGTTCTTTAACCTTTCTATTCACTGGACATTCTTTTATTCTGTGTAGCCATTCCTTTGCTGCAGAGAGATAAAAAATAAATTCAGAAACTCAAAAAATTTGGCTTTTACATCACTTTGCATAGGCGTGCTAGTCCCAGTAGGGAAGTAGATAATTAGTTCCATTTGTGTCTATCTTGCCTCTAAGGTTCAGAAATGTTAGTATCTAGCTAACCATCAAGGTGGCAGATGTGCTTAAGTAAAAGTTATTCTATTCTCACAAATTCACATAACAGATGTAAAAATGCATATAAAACTCCTTGTTAGATGTCATTATATATTATTACAGTCTGTATAAGATTGTATCTGTTTTTGGTTCATGAACATCAGCACAAAAAAATTACTACTCTTTAAACATCACTTACATGCCTTCATCACTCCAATAACCAAAGTCAAATAGCGCTGCTAAGAACAGCAAGGAAACCTTGCACTGAGCTGACAAATGGTACTCTGCTTCTACAGCCGTGCTGAGAATGGCCTGTACTCGGACACAGCTCTCTTGCAGCCTTGTTCTCATAAGCATGTTGCAAAATAACTGGAATTCACTGCTGTCCATTTATTTCAAAGCACAGCACTACATACTTTATTACATCAGAACAAATCTCGCTCATATGCAAACATTAGAATGGTTTGGCAGCTAAAAAAAAAATAAAATCACAGCAGCTTTAAATTAGGAATTAAAGCATATTTCAAGGACCTTGTGGAGAAGTCTGACAACAGTATTTCCAGGTAGGAACTTGGCTATCTCTGTTAGGGCATTCATGGAGAATGCACTTGACCATACGTTTTAGGATGGGCCACCACAAAGACTACGTTAAGAGATCTGATCCCTTAAAATGCAGCTGCACTAACTTTTATTTTAAAAGGCTCTGCAACATATATCCGGTCCAAAAGTGTTTAAATCAAGATGCATGCTTCCTCAGTATTACTTCTTCATCATAAAGTTTTATTCTTCATAAAAGATTCATTTCCCCAGACCCATAAACTGACTACTTCTAATTCAGTGTCATTTTATAAATACTTCCATTCCTGGCATCAATCAAACGCAGCTGGCTTTCAAACCACAAAACAACAGCTTGCTACATTATCATGTTAAACAATATATATTAACTTATCAAGCTGAGGAACAAATGTCTGCAAAATCAGCAACTTTTGAGTTCTGCTGATGATGTGCAGATATTCACTGAGGCAGTATCTCCCAGAAAAGGTACAGTTATTCCATGGCGTTTCAATATTCATGCTTTATTTGTCACACCCTCTGGGCAGTTTAACTATTACCATAATCTCTCAAGCCCTCTGTTTGCACCTCTGTGTTCCTCATCGATCCAGCACATATTCCACTAGACAACTCACTGTTTCAAATACTGCAGCTATCAATCTGTTGATTGCACGTTCGGCCTGTAAGTTGGCTTGGAAGTATTGGCAAAAACCTCCCCTTAGGCATTAAGACGTAAAGCAAAATGCTTGCACAATTCTGTGGTGATTGGAGCAGATGGTTTCTTGAAAAAGTTGTTGTTTTACTGCTTAACCTTTCTTTTTCTTTTCCTGTCCCTCCACCACCCCACTCTTTTATTTTCTTTCTTGACTGTTAAGATGCCAAGAGAACACTGGGAGCAGTTCAGTAAATTGATGAAACTGCTTCTAAAAATGCCCAACCATTTTTTTTTTTTAAATTATTTTAATAATTTTTTTTTGTGTTCAGCTGCCAGGCTGGCTGAGGACTTTGTGCCCAATTCCTTTAGCGGCTTTTACACAGTGGGCAACTACATCTATTCCCACTCAGCTGATGAAGAGCAGGTTTTGTCATTTATAATTGAGTGCTACACCAATGCACGTCGTACTCAGAGCTATGGTTTTTGTGGGGGGTTACACAGCAATACAGTCATTTTTACTTCTGTTTTCCAACATGACTTACTGAACATCTACTGAGGAGTTACTTTCAAAGGTCTTATCTGGCAAAACGCAGGGACTTGTAACTTTTTCACACTGTTCGGATGAACGTCTTCTGGTTATTTCTCTCACTGTATTTAAGTGTAATTTACTGTTACTAAAAATGAAGAATTTACAAAAAGGCCTGGAATATGTGGACAACCATCTTTGAAGATGACTGTCAATATTAACCTTAAAACATTATCCAATTTAAGGACTGAAAGGTTTTATCAGAGTTACTGTGCTAAAAATCTTCAGACTATTGAGTTACATTGGTTTTGTGTCTTATGCATACTACAAAAAATGTCTGAGTTCATAATTAACACGATCAGTTTGCTGAATGCTAAATACTTCTTAAAAAGTTCAGATGTGCCTCTGTAAATCAAAAACAATCAGTTGCACAACAATATAGCCTTAAGAAATAAAGCTATTTTAACCCAAGAAGGAGATCAGAAAATAAGAAATGAAAAGAAAAAGGAAGAAAATGAGAGGGTTCTTAGCATCTCTAAAGCACTTTACACCTATTGCTGTAGAAATAAACCCAACAACTTTCCAAATGTGAAACAAAGGAAAAAAAGCCTCCTGACTCCTACACCTATCATAAGTAATTATGTTTGACTGTCATTTTGTACTTTAAAGACAACAAGCCCCAGGGAAGCAAAACAAATATAAGAAGAAAGGCCCATTATGTCTCCAATCAAGTGCATTTGAATTGCAACCACAGTTATTAGCTTACACATGTTATTAAAAAATGGAAGGCTTTTCTCAATAGAGAAGACATTTAGTAAGAATTAATGACTTTAGTCTTTTAGCATATCTTAAATTTGCATGGGGCAATAAGTTCCTGCTCCACGGGACTTTTTCACAGCATCTACATAGATGCCTGGCAAACGCTGGATGAATTTACTATCTAAGCTGGAGTTTAGATGGCATCACTGATCAGCACACCGTGCATTCCAACATGTTGCACAGTCAGCAGTAGTGGAGAGATGGACTTGTTAAATCTCAGATGTGGAACAAGTAACAAATTGCTGTTCATACAGAAAAGAAACTTCAGAGATGTTAAATAGAGGTGAAGAATTGTGAAGAATGGCTGCTATCCATAGAGAGCTAATGTGGCCAGAAAGCATGTAAATTGAGAAAGAAATAACGGGAGATTCTCTGTTGAATGTAACAAAATAGCGAAGATGTACGGGCAGGATGATCATTAGCAATACTAGCAAAATTTTTCTCATGAATAATATAGCTGTTTAGGTAGAAGAAATTACTCAGTACTGTTGGGGACTTTTTGAGAATGGGTAATATCCAGTGTTGTCTCTAGATAGCCCATAGGGTACAGAGTCATGTGACTGACAACGATGTTAAGAGCTTTCAGGTATCTGCAACTCCAGGCAAGATAATGATATATTTGAAATGCCAGTAAGTGAATTTGCATTAGTTCAAGTGATGTGACATGGATGATACCATTTGCTAAGCCAGATATATTTTTCCAAATAGGATTCTGCCTAAATTCTGTAACAGCAGCAAAAATGTAGCACTCCCACGTTTGCATCTCTTTTGACCAGTAAAGTCTATTAAGAAAAGGCATGAATTACCTTCTGGATCATGACCATAAGCTATAAACAGTCCCACTGATCTAATATTCTAACTGCCAATTCATAACGTAATCTTACAAGTCAGATAACATAACTCATAAAGCAATATAACACATTCTCTTGAAGTGAAAGGTTTAGTGTAAAAGATGACGCGCACTGAACATCACACAGCAGGTGAATATGACAGAACAATGACTTATGTGCAAAAGAATAGCTATCCAGCACTCAGAGAGGATTTCAGCCCTAGACACATTCAGAGAAAACACAGAGGAGCTGCATTCACTCTGGAGCTCAGCTAGCATAAGATGCCAGTCAGAAAATCAGAAATAAAGACCATATGATACATTAAAATACCATGGAATTCAGCTCCCTAAAAACAATGCAGGACCATTCTTGAAAAGATAAAGAATACTGGTTTCTTTCGCCTGAAAACCTCAATTGAAAAAATTTCCACAGTCCCTACGTGACTTATCATCATGATGAATGCATTTGGCAAACAGCTGCCAGAAAGCTAGCTCAAATCCTAAAATAGCCTAAAATAGCCAGCTACACTGTAGCCTGTCACTACAGGAGTGGAGATGGAGGATGCTTAGCTCTTTCCCCCGACTCTTATAAAACTTTCATAGGTAAAATGTCCAAAACCTGACAGCTCCTGCCTAGAGTGACCTTTGAATTTACTCAGGCCTTTGATCTGAACTGTTTGACAGCTGAAATACTTTGTCAGAGTTGCTCATAACTCATGATTCACTATGCTGGTTTCCCTCTTCCATGTGAAATTGGAATTGCTTGCAATCATTCAAATTTGATTTCAGCTGTTTAAATGCAGATGCAAACTTTATAGTCGAGAATAGCTATACAGAGAGCTTACTAAAATATGTGTATATTCTAGAAGGCTTTAGCTTATTTCTGCTTTATAATTCAATGTTTTCTTCTAGCTTTTCTCTGACTCTTCCTTATTAGTTTCCCATCCTTCTACTCCTCCATGTTTATCCGGGTGGCACAGTTCTGGACAAAGCAGCTCAAATTGCTAATGGACGACAATTGTAATACTAATAACACATAAAGCTTGATGAAAATTTCATATCCAGAAATACCCGTGAGAAATTATCTTTTGAATGTACTAGAGTGCTTCTTCCAGCAAACTTCAAGACAAAATAAAACAGGCAATATTAAATTAATCACTGAACTTTCCTTCTAGAAGAGAAGCTAATATCCAGTTTCTCCTAATCTATAAGCAGGGCAGAATTCTTAATCAAGATGAATGAAGAAACGAAAATAGATATTTCAGAGGGTTAGTTTAGTAAAAAAAATAACTGACAATTATTTGTGTTCTGAACTTCTGGAAAAGAAGAAGCCATCATTCAGTTCAAGGCCATTTTTACACTTCTCTATTCAGTCCTGTCTAATTAGCATTTTGAATTTTCACAATGATGTCAACCACTATAGATTCTTCTCTTAGCCCTTACTAAACAAAACTTAACTGCTGAGAACCTTGTCCACATTCAGCTATCCTCCATGCTAAGAAAGCCTTTGAATTTGGAGAACTAGCAGCACTCCCTAGTTCTTCAACCCTGCTAAATATCCTTACATATTGCAGCCCAAGCTGCCCATCAATCTTTCTCCAAAGCAGGGTCCTTTGGAAGGGAAATTTGGCTGCACTTGTGGAGAGAAGAAAGCAGCAATGTGTGCAAAGAGATCCACCGACATGGGCTGTAAATCATGGACAAAGAAGCGTGGAATCACAGAATCCTTGGAGTCAGAAGGGACCTTTAAAGGCCATCTAGTGCAACTCCCTCATAACAAACAGGGCAAATGTAGGTTTTAAGACACTAGTAGATTAAAATCTAATAACACTTTAAAAAGGCAATGATTTTTTTTTTTCATTCTATCAACACATTATTTCAAAGTGAAAGAAAACAACGCAATACACTGACAGCATCCGTTTTTTAAAATGCTGTAAAAATACAGTTTGTGTGGCACATGGAATAAGAAACCCAAGCTACTTGCTGTACACACTTTGCATTAAGCCTTGTTCAAGAAAAACAACAAAGGAGATTTTTTTAAGAATTGAATAATTTCAGATATCAATAGTCCTTTAATCAGGGCAACAACTTGTAGATGGATCTCATTCTTTCTTGGTACATTTGGTACACTTGGTTCATTTGGTACATTTGTAAAGGAATTTACTAGCTCCTTCAAACTGTCTTATGAGAAAGACAGCAATTATACTCCCCTGCCTTTAATCAAAAACATATCATTACTTTCAGAAACAAATTTAGACTATTCTTCTATGGCTAAGTAAGATATTCTGGTATTCTTCCTGATTAAAATGTAACAATATTACATTTTAATAAAATCTCTTGGGGAAGATCAGTTTTCCTTGATTGGAAGTGATTTTTGAGTGGGCCAGAATATCTGTTGATTTCACCCAGGCCAGTATCACTAATGATTCATATTAAGTGAGGCTATGAAATGCAGGAACATTTCACAAATCTAAGTATATTTGTAACAAGAATAGGATTTGATGTGAGACATATGTTTTCAGCAGAGGTCTTTAATTAAGCAAAGAAGTCCCTAAGCACACCAAAATTGGGCTTAGTGCAATTCATTTCACTTATTTACAGACATTTTAGGGGTAGGTACTTACTTTATGCTTTCTAATAGTCAGTGGAGAGGGATTTATAAACTGGGATGGAATTCATTCCATTCTAAGCAGAATATTTAAGAAAGATGAGATGAAGAATTTTTATAAGTAATGACTAATTTGTAGAGGAATCTAACCTCATTAAAGGTATCAAGCTGCCCTGTCCTTAAAATGATACCAGTCCTATTGATATTGACTATCGATACAGATACAGAAAGAGACAGAGTTGAATGATTCTTCTGTTCTTTTCTCCTAGCATCACATACCCAATAAAACCTTGTCTATCCCACTCTGTGACTACATATGTAAGAAAGGAAAACACACTTGTATGAAGTATATTAGAAACCATGCTCCAGCATTATGCTGGATGGCATTGCAGTCTGCACTGATATTTGGCCCTCAAAATGCAGAGGTCTGCAAGAATTAACAGCAGGCCATGATATCACTGTTCTTACTCCCTTAAAATTGATGTACTGTGTTGAGGAAAGGACCTCAAGTAACAAATCAAGTTATTTTAACTTTGCATGTAATTGATTTAGTATTGGAAGGGCTACATTATGTCCCTACAGAGAAAATATGGGTATGGAAAAGGCTCCGTATGTCATAAAACATCTAAATATTGACTGTGGAACTCCTTAATGTAAAATTAATAATTAAGCACCGAACAACTCACTATATATCACTGCCAGCAATATGACAGATAGAGACGACAGAGTTGGTGCAGCTCTGGGAAAACACAGTACACCATTAAGGCTTGTTCAAATATAGTTGCATGAATGCACAAACGTATTCTCTTAGGCTCCAAGGAAAGAAGTTTGCAATGCAATTAGATGAAGCTGTAATTGTATGTGGGTGCCTACACTGACAGTATTTTTCCCTATAGAGACCTGCTTGAATCCTAAACAACCAGAAGGCAGACTTATACACCGCTTTCCGATCTTAAGGCAGTCAGCAATGGCCACAGTGTTCTATGACCAAATGACAGATTGTTTTGTCCCAAAACAAGCACCTGATTTCTGTTGAAATGATTTACGCAGACAAAAGGCAGCAAATAGTGGTAGGAAACATCACAGATAAGTGCCTACACTTCACTCATCTTCTTTCCCTATTACAATTAACTGGACAAGCAACTGAGAGATGGAAATAAACAGAATTCATCCTCTCCCAGGATCCCCATTGATTTAACCCCCAGTTTCCATTGCTAGAACAGTTAATAGCAGTATACAATCACATTTACAATTCATCTGTAAATACCATTTGTACAAATACAAAAATTTCTTTTTTCCCCAACATTTTCTTTTATGCTTTAGAATGGAGTCCTACTGCACAGTCTGTGGAATGGTTTCAGAAGATACCAACCCTCACAAACACTATCAGTAGCATGCATTAGATGCAAACTTTTCTGTTCAGGGAATTCCATGCTAGCATTTTATTTCAATGTACTACATTAGAGAGAGAGCAGTTTGCAATTTCATTCACTTGCTTGCTGTTTATGAAATAATCTATTGATACTAATCCCAGCAGCCTTGTTATGCATAGTGTACTTTCTATAACAACCAGATCTGACAGTTACCTTCTTTGCACTGTGTCGACAGTGCAACACAGTTAAACTGCATGTTTTGCTAAAGGAATTAGGAGCCATCATCTTATATAAAAGTTACCCAGTTGCACTGTTAGATATGGAATACTAATTAAGTTTTGTAAAAAAAAAAATAAAAATAAAAAAATCATGTCTACTCATGGCAACCACAGACTTTTAAACCAAAAATTCTGGTGACAATATGGTTGTACAATATGTAAAAAGCACAGAAATGCAGGTGTCAGTATCCCACTGTTAGTGGAGTGTTAAGAACATAATGCTCTCTAACATGCCAAGCTCTAAAGATATCAGACACATTTGTTTCCTTTATACATTATCTGAATTCTTCAGATTTTCCTGGCTAATAGCAGGCCATTGCCTGCTCTTACTCTGTCCATAAATCAGCTCATTCATAAAATTAACAACAAGCAGAGGGTGCAGAAAAGTATCACTGAAGGTTTTCTCTAGTAGTGATTCACAGTACCTCGCTGTTGCATCTCACTTGCAGAACAACCTGATTACTTTCAGAGGGACTTTATCACATTGGCTTGCAGAAGACAGAGTTGATAAATGTTCTGTTTTATATCAGTTATGAAATCTACAGTGTGAGTGAATATAGTGCCTGATATAGATATTTCTTCAAACAATAACACTCCTGTGTGCACGCAGGAAGTTACATCGTGGATGACTTCATGTAACTGAATGTACTGGTATGGTTTGTTTCTAAGATCTTTTTAAAGTAGTGCTTTGTTCACTAACACACCAAGATCAGGGCATGAAATCAGAACACCTCCAGCACTTCTATATTGGATATCATGAAGGCTTTCCTTCATCAGGGTTTGAAAGGAAAGTATTAGTTACGAACATTTTTCGTTCTCTGATCACATGCATGCTTCTAAAGCAGTGAGATCTAAGTAGCTATTTCCAAATTAGATTATTACATCATAAATTAAGCACACCACAGATGTTTATAAGCCTTAATTAAAAATCAACCTAGTGACCCTCAATTAAACATTTATGAAACATTTCTTCATAACTTGTTAGTCATTTATAAGGTGTTTATGTGAGAACAGATAAATGATGTCTTTCAATTTTACAGGCAAACTTTACAAAGTACTTTCATTTCATCTCTCCTTAATGCTGCACGTGGTGACACTGGGATATGGGATATGTGGTAATTTCTTGTCAGTTCTGACTTACTGATATCAGCAACAACGCTGTGAATAATAGCACAGGAACATTACAGGCTCATAAAGGCAAATGAATGCTTTAAGAACTGACAGTACATACATTCTTAAAACTGGAATTTAGATGTACTCCTCTGAAGCAAATAGATAAATTGCATTATAGGTACAATTACAACTGGCTGTGTGTTTCGTTGACATGATTTCATTTTGAAAAATGCTATTTAAATATGTAATGTAGATAATTTTCTGTTTTACAGAGAGACATATACTTTGTATAAAACACATAATAGATTTATAGATCTGGGGAAGTCATGAACAAATAGAGTAAAATGAAATTACTTTTAGTTTGTCGCAGTGCAAATGATTTTCAAACTCACGTTCTTTTCATTGGCAGTTTCACCTGCTGAGTTATCCACATGGATTTGGCTTGATTCAAATAATACAAAAAAGATTACTCTCAAAATAAGAAGCTTAGCACCATTTCTTAACTCTGCTATCACCAACGTCCTCCCTCAGTGTCTTGCTTCTCATGTGTCTCTAAGACATTTGATCCAATAATCTCCCACTGTCCTACAGGAAAATGTACCCATTTACCCCAGTGTTCATTCTTCCTACAAATTGCAGTATGCTTTTTTTTTTTTTTTTCTGTTTTGCCATGTTTCTATACATGAGTTTTCAGGCACTTATTTAGTACTCTATTGACAATTATAGAAAATATAACTCGTCTAGTAAAAGTGAAAAAAATTTGGGGGTTTGAAGGTAACACTGCAAGCTTTCCTTTCATGCTTCTTTTGCTCCATGCCCAAACTCCTTGGACAGGTTGGAGTAAAGACATCACCTGTAGCATACACAAATCCTTACCTACTGTGCTCAGTATCAATTAGAAATCACTTTTTCTTTCTAATACAAGTTTTAGGAATAAGACTGGAATCTCAAATTAATTTCACGTAGGCTACCAGTACTGCATGTATTTCCTCCATTGACATTTTCACCTACTGATACAATTTTGCACCAGTGAGCCTGAAGATAGAAAGCTACTGAATCCATCAAATACCTGCAAAATTCAGGACTTCCATATTTTGATTTTTTAAAAACTCATATCTATATGTATATATATCACAATATTATCTTAACATTAGGCTACTGCAAGTTTATTTAAAACCTGGACTCTTACCTAATCAGCCAGCTATGCTGATTAAAGAAAACATGATATTTGAAAGTAATGAGTGAAAATATAGCGTTCATATTGTTCCTGATTTGCTGAGTGCACCAAAAGTAATCAGAATTAATGAAAAGCAACACACTAAGGGAATGCACAGCAATTATTACACAGAAGGAATGGATCATCATTTCTACTGCTCTGAAAATACTTGCACTGAAATCACTGGAAATTGAAGTGTGACGTTGCAACAAATAAATATATCCATTATTCCAAAAAGCAACACTTAGCAATTCTACTTCACGAAAATGGTCACATTCTCTTTTTACAGGGTTCGTTCAGTCAGAATGTTTAAAAATAATATACAAAAAAGTAAAATACATCCACAAAAATACATATACAAAAACTTACAAGTAAGGCAATCAGACACATATAGCTATGAGATATTGATGTATATATACACACACAGTTATATACAATAAGATATTGACTTCTCTGTTCAAAGGCACCTTAGAAAATGTCATAACTAAAATTTCCACTTAATGTTTCAGTTCCTAACCATAGTAATAGAAAAGCAATTGCAGAAGACAATAGAATTTAAAAAGTGAGAAAAAAACACATGATTTCCCCAGTTTGCTTCATGGAGGCACACAGACAATCCCTGAACAGAAGATAACAGATTCCATCTCCTTTCATGGCAAAACAGCTTCATCTGCACGATCTCCTCCATATCTAACTTTCTTTTTTGATACTTTGGAATGTTTTCCTGATAAGTGAATTCCCTAAAGCCACAAAAAAAATTATTCTATACTCAGAGATTAAGAACTTTTTTTAAAACAAAACAAAAAATTAAGTCACTTGCAACCTCTATTTTTCTTGTCCTTAATGGAACAAACAAAAGCTCTTTGAATGAAATAGAAGACAACGGTGATCAATCAACTTCATCCTGAGCAGCAGTATATCTGAAACGCAACCCATGCAACTACTTCTCTAACTTGTGCTGCTAACAAAAACTATTACCCCTCTCACTGCAGCTGTAGATGTTTCCAGTGTTGTGGTGTTTTGCTTAGACAATTCACAGGGGAGCACAGTATCACACCTGGACCTGGAAGAGAATTTAGAACTTGCTTGCTCGTCCCTCCCTCACCCACATTAGATACAATCTACTTCCCAACAATGAGACTGTTCAAAGGGTGAAATGGTGTTCACTTTCATGAAAAAGAAGTCAAAACAGATGAAACAGCTGACATGTTTTACAGGAGATCAGGGAAAAACTGTGGATGTTGTAACAGTAGATGCAAAGAATGTTCCTTTTGCATACTCAGACAGTTTTGGTGTATCTTTCAAAGTCTACATTTATAAGTCCATCCACTTTCTAAGGAGCTTATGCTTAATGGAGCAATCATCATTCTCCTAGAGTTATGGTAGAAGCAAGTGATCTCTAAGCCCATCAAGAATTCTTGAGATGGCAACAACAGAAGAAAGGATGGTGAGGAGATGGGAAAAAACTTTGATTTGGCAATGCTGCAGCTGTTGCCTACTTTTACAGAAAGACTGCAAGGGAAGCAAATACAATAATACAATTCAGTGCTAATCTAGCAGCAAGAAGTGCTCTTTGACCTATGCCCAAGACTTCCTTCATTAGAAGGAGATGAAGGGTACTACGTGAACGTGTTCAGATGAAAGATTATTAGCAGGGAAACTAAAACAGACAACCTACAAAGCAATATTGCTGTTGATTCTGAAACCAGAATTTTTTTTATTATCGCATAATTTTTAGAGGCTATTTCATCATGTAAAAAAAAGAGTGCAAAGGAATGAAAAGCTGTTGATGGCGATCAGTCCAAAGAACATGCAGTCATACTGCTCAATGGTCTCTTAATGCACTGGAGAGTTGCAGAATATGAAAAATGTTCATTTTGTTATGTACAACTTATGCAGACTGTGCAGGCCAGAGTTATAAGAACGAAAACCAGACCTCTTAAAATACATCAGCACAGGACTAACAGGTAATAAAACTGTCAGCACCTTTCCTGCCCCTGGATATACTGAAACCTCTACTGACAGGTTTCAACTGCTTTCAAATATTAAATAACCAAGCAATTTTAAGTTCCTACATTTAAATCTGAGTTAGAAAGCAAGTTGGTTTTCAAGTACCATCCACATAAATACTTCCAAGATAGTGATGCTTCTCCTGCTATGTATATAACTTTTTTTCAGAAGTGAGGATATGACTTCAGATCCAGCTCCTTGAAAAAAATGGGGCAATGAGCAGAATACTTTCCAATATGTTCCAGTGTTTATCTCACAATTGCACAAGCTTGAAAAGACTTCTTAAAATAACTTGCAGAAACGAGAGAAAAAACAAATCGTACATTTCTTTTAAAGGTATTTGCAATATACTACTTTTGCCACCCAGATGTTTCTTCCCTTATTTCCTCTCTTCTAGAGCAGGCTGCAGTGATCAATAGGCAGTGTTACTTATGAAGCCTGAGACTCACCAGAAATGTGGCAGCCCCACAGTATAGATTGTGCTTTATTCTCATCTTCTGCTTCAAACCATAAGCAATGCTTCTTTTTCTCTATGCTTTTCTTGTTCAGATCAATGATGTTCCGTTGTGTTTTAATTACGAAACTGTAAAACGATGTATTCTTCTGTAAATGTAATACAAACTGCTATGTAAGAAATATGTATGAGAAATGAGACTCATTCTGAGCCTTAATCGAACATATCATCTAAAAAGGCTGATTCGACTTTTTTTCCAAACAGCACAGAAGAAACAGAAAGATTCTCAGCTGTACCTAGCTAATACTAACAGCCTTTGAGGAAATGAGCACAGAGAAGATGCAACACGTGTTCTTGAATCCTCCCAGTAAAAAGAACAGGAAGTTGTCTCCAAGCAAGTAGGTGTCCCATTGGTTCCTCTTGTGGTATACTACTTCTGTGGTACCTGCTTACACCATTCAAACATTCCTTGCACCGATAGTGATGGTGACAGAGAGGAATTTTCAGCAGTTAAATTCGATGACCAGCTCTGAATCCTAGACCAGATACCTCGTCTACCTGAGGTCCCCTGTAGAATGCATAGGAAATGAAATTTCTATTGAATTCAAAATATAAAACAGTTTTCTTCTTAAAAAACAGTACTGTTTTTATCTGACCAAATGCAAACCATTCTATGATTGTTGTTTGTATGATTACTATAACTGGAAGAAACAGAAAAGCTTTCAGGCACAAAACCCTTCCTCCAAGGAACTTTCAAAAATGCTTGGTTCCCTGGTGCCCCAGAAGCATTCTTCTATTTCCAGTTCTGCTGGACAAATTAAAAATAGTTCCCCCTTACAAATACATCCTACTCACACCCTTACGCCACTACAGATACAGACTTCACAGCACAAAGAAGCGTATACTGGAGTCTTCAGCCAAATACGTCTTGTTCATCAACTGTAAGCCAAGCACAACAAATCCTCTGTGAGCATTCAGTTCTATGGTGGAATTTAGTGGTAAAATAATTTCCAAATGTTTCCAGTTCACATTAAATAACTGCAAGCTTGTGTCACAGTGAAGACAGCAGCCCAAACCCAAGCAGGCGTATTTGCTGGCAAGATCCTCAAAATCCACCTTGCAATCCTGGGAATTTTCAGCACATGAAGGGAGCTGCTCACACAGCCTACCAACAGCCCAGAACAAAGTGCTGACCTTTGGTTTCCTAATGCAGAGCAGATTTCTCGCATGCAAAGGAGCATTAGACAGCCTAGAGTTCTATAGAAGTTCTGTGACTGAAACCACTGAAAAAAATGTTGGTTTAAATATATGACATGAACTGGAGGATGTATTTGATCAACTGCTGCTCTTTGCAATCCTCCTGTTAGCTCTTTAATCAAGACTCGTATAACTGCATCTGCAGTCTAAGGCAGGAATAAATATTTTACTAATGTCTCTTTTGTTTATAAACTTACACAAGACAACCAATACTGTGGGTTTCAGAGAAGGAATCTACATAATACCATGTGTGATAAGTTTCTGAAGATGAAAATTAACTGATGTTTTGTTACATTTTCCTCTTCGTCCTTAGAAAACCTGCCTGAATAATAAAGCTATATATATGTTTTCTAAGACTGACTAGCTAGCTTGTTTCCAGTAAAATAACTTTCCCTTGAGAAGAACATTAAGATTTCTTTAATGCAATCTTCATCTATTACCATTCATTACAGCTTCATTAAATATGAAAACTAGGATTAACTCTTTGCAACAGATATCACTTTCCACATAACAGAGTAAACATTTTCCTCTGTATGCTTTGCTCTGAGAGGGAAGCATGAATAAATATTTTATTTATGTAGTGTTTTGAATGAAGAAATTGCCTGTAGCAAAAACCTAAGCACATCTCTCTGGCAAAATACTCATCATTTGGACGAGGATGAAGCACCAATATTAAAGTCTGGGACAAAAAACCACTTGCAATTGCAGCACCAAGAAGTCAAGCGCAACTAAATATTTCCTAGTCAGATAAGCTGATGAATTACATCAATCCTTACCTGCACATGAATCAATACATTTATGCAAAGACTGGTTGAAGACAAAGTTGTTTCAGCTGCAGTGTGAAGCTACCTGTCCAAGCAGCTTGGAGTGCATCTGGCAGACAGGATAGTTTGATCTAAACCATGCATGCAATAGCCATAATTGAAAACAGCAGAGAAACTGTATATTAATGTGCTAACAGTGCTTGGGCAAAATAACTTTTTTTTTTTTAAATGAACTTTTTGTCTTTTTTTTTTTTTCCAAATGTCCAATTTAATTCTGTCTTTGAGAAAAAGAAGGATTTTGAGGAATTTCCAGCACTGAGAAAACATTAGAAACAGATATTACTTACTCTAGTTATTACTTTATTGTTATATTATATTAAAATTAATATATTGCATATTATTACTCTAATTACTACGGATATTACTCTACCCTGTTCTATAATCAATATTTAATACCTGAAGTTTTAAAATGTTCCGTTCCAGGTAGAAAAGGAACAGTTCTGCCTTACTGCCTCGCACCAGGTCTCATATTGACTTCCTTAAACCAGTTCACTTCCGTGATGCATTAAGGCACCTTGAAGATCACATTCTAACTCTCCCTCTACAGCTTTGCACATATTGTAAGTAGACAAATTCAGCAAATACTCGCTGTAAAGAGTATTCCCAGTTTCCGCATTAATCAAGAAGATTTTTTTAAAGGATTGATCTATAACCTGAGGGATCAATTTGGGCAAAAGCACATCAGATCAATAAAGCAAGGAAGAAAAAGCAAAAGAAGACAGGAAACCAAGAGAAATAGGAAGACATTTTTTAACAGGCACTGCATACATCCCCTTGCAAACAAGAACTAATCTCCCAAGTAGGCAGTCTCACTCTTTACTTCCCGCTAAACCAGTGAAGAGCACATTTTTATTACTCATGCAACTTGTTATCTTCGCATCTAAGTGCCAGGTACTGATTTCTCTCTTTAGGTCTAAGCACATTTCCATTGGCACGCACTCATATTCTCTCAGCAGCTTATGATGGGGCAACAAAGTAAAATGGATTAGAAAATATGCCTCTCTCTTGCAAGAATACTACTTTACACGATGCAACTCTGATTTAAAGAGCAGCATTTGAGCAAAGGCTCCCCATCTCTTTACTGCAAGGACTTCAGCCCTATCATGATGGGAGGCCATTTCCTTAATGCTTTGATCAACCCTTCCACAAAACACATGAGAATTCAAGTAGTTGGCTCATAGGGGGCAGTGATACCACATAGATAATTTTGTCTGTCAGTTCACTGACATCTACCTGTAATTAATATTTATGATTTTTTTTTAAGGGAAGTAAATTCAAGATATGATACATACACATGCTATAGGCAGTGCTGAGGTAGGCAGTCCAGCAATCAATCACTCAAAAGTGACTCAGGGGAGCCAGTTTAACACAAGCATTTTGTCTTATAACATCATATACTTTGTCCAGGGATCTCTCTAGCATTTTCCAGCATAGTTAGAGGGCATTTCAGTTTGCCTCTAATGTAAGAAGTTAATATTTTATCCTCACTATTTTTTGGAATAAAGAAACTATACAAACATGAAAACATACAGCAAGAAGTTAATCTCTAAAAAATAAACGTTATCATTCCAATGCCACATAATGTGCTTGAAAGAAAGTAAAATCATTCTGTCAAAAAGAGTACAGATTGTCAGTCCACAGCATGTCTCTGAAAACAGACTATAATAAGCATAGCAAAAAAGTGCCCACCGGGAGGACTGTCTGCGATTAAGAATATCACAATAGCATCTTTGAAATTCCTTGGAAATCAGAAAAGAAAGGCCTTAGAGAACACTAAACACTGACATCAGAGGACAAAATTCAGTCGCATTCTCAAAGTTTTGTACTTGACCAGTTCCTGCGTTTTCTAAGGAATTACAAGAAGAGTGAAGAGAAAGTACCAAGCTCCAAAGAACTAGTTGTGAAGTTTAAAGATATGATCATTGCAAGCCCTCCACGCACTATTCTGCATAGGAAACATTCCTCTTCATCAGCTTTTTGACATTTAGAACACGCTGATAGCCTCTACTGTTTTTCCTGAAGCATTCCAATGAAAAACAAAAAAAACTTGAGTGATTCTTTCTTGCAGTAGTCTTATAACCACAACAGTCTATGCTGTCTATGTAACTTCTGACTGGCACAAAATTAGAACCCAACATCCTGGTGATATAATCAACAGTCTATGACAGCATTGGCACTGGAAGTCAGTGCAGAGTATTCTTTACTACAAATTCTTTGAGCAGGACCTTAATGAAATAAAGCGTAGCTTTAAAATGTGTTAGCTAACACTGAGTAAAAACAATAGAAGTCTCATCATAAAACAGAAATGCCAAGTATTTTATCAATTTACTGAACTATACAAAGTTCTACTTTTGATCTATCACAGAAGACAGAAAGATACAATGAGGGATGGATTCGTGTTCATCCATGCAATATTCTATTTCTCCTGAGAATTCACAAAAGCCAGCTTATTTGAATATAGCACCAACTTGGCAAAACAGTCTTAATTTATAACAGCTTTGGTGCATCACTGAAACACAGCTGCTTACGTATTTGTTTATGATGCTTTTTAATACTAGCTTTTATTATCAGAGATATACTTTTACAACTTGTTCATACCTACCATGAATCTACCACAAACTATGATTAGCATTAAAAGCAATATATTTATCACACCAGCATATTGGCTATTTAAGGAAGATGATGAGAGAAATAAGGATTTCATCCTTAAAAAAAAACAAAAAAAAAACATAAGATTTGAATATATTTATCCAAATATTTTTCTCCACAAAAGTACTTGTCTTTGAAATTCTCTTTACAGCACCTGGAATAGATCTTACCTGACAAATGAAGGAAGGCATAATAAGAGTAAAAAGGATTCTCTTCAGCTAAGTATACCACTGAAATGGGAACAAGGGGTCACGACAACTCCATTAAAGATGTGGTACAATCCCAGCAAGTCCTACAATAAATCCTTTTCATTTATTATAGATTTGTAAAATGTGGATATCTTTAAAGGTTACCACAGATGGTGGGCTGTAAACCAGTGTGAACACCTAATTATGCATATTTTTAATACATAACAGTCAACTCAAAAGGTAAATAAATGAAAATAAATGAAAAAATGAAAAAAATAGCTCTAACTAAAGAGCAATGCTCTCAATAATACTGACAAAGATGTTTGCATTACACATAATAGTTGAATTATTTCATTCATTTCTATAATGAAATAGTAAGAAATCTGAAAGAGAAGGAAAAGAAAATTGTACCTTGATTTTCAAATTGACTCATTACTTGAGATACACACTCAAAAATCTACAGAGCTCTGGATTTTTGCACCTTTCTGAAATTTTCCCTTAGAAAGGCAGGCTCTACAGCACCATGCATTGGGTCTCTCCAGTTTAGCTGCTTTTGAAGACATGCCCTGTTCTACAGGTGACCCACGGGTTTAGTTCTTTAAAGGCTCTCACAGAAAGGTTTTTATTACCATCAAATGAAGTTCCTAGGGTGGTGTGCTACTATGAATGAGACTAATGAATGAGTCTATGCTTACAAAAGCTGTTAAGGATTAAACAATATGGAATATATTTTCCTTCAATGTCACATTTCATTTTGAGGTTGGTCTGATTTTTATTTTTTTTTTTTGGAGTTGGTGTATTTCAAGACAAATGAACTCCTCAAGTTTAAGTATTTAAAATACCAATAAGAAATTATCTCAATGCATTTATCTCTTTTTTTTATACAAAAAATAACAAACTGCTTGTACTCTGAATATAAAACAGTAGGTAGGATGAAAAAAGACTTTCACAAGTGATTTTAACCCATTTCCCAAAGAATATCTACAGGATAATCAGAAAAATCTTGAAATCACGTAAGCGTAACAAGCACATAAAGTCTCAAGGTCTCTCTTCTAAAAGTTTGGGTCTTCACCTCTTGCTTTTTGTGCCTCTTACCAGACCAAAGAATAGCTAACATGAGCACTATGCTGATGGGAAGCCCACACACTTTCTGAGCTTTAATTGGAGTCCCTAATGGAAAATTGTCATTCTCTTCAATCTATTATCTTTAATCCCCCACGATGAATGCATTGCATTGAGTGCTATGCTCCTGGGCACAAATACCCCAAGATTGTTCCCAACTATCAGAAAAGGAGCCCACAGGAAGGAAAATAGCTTTGTATTAAAGTAGCTCAAGAAGCAAATGGGAAAAAATGAGAAAGAGTTATTGAAATGACTAATAGCACAGTAGGTGTCATATTAAAAAAAAAAAAGTGTAGTATAAAATGAGATAATAAAAAACTAGTTGGTAGAAATTCATCCCTAGTGAATCATAAGTTTAAAACACTTGCAGAAACAAACAAACGGATTACAATATAAAATCCCAATTATTTAGAATTGAGATGAGTAACCTCCTGCCTTATATATTTATGAAAGAACTATACAGATGCTGAAAAAGCTTTTAAAATATCAAATAATGAGAAAAACCATTTTCTCATAATAAAATCATTGACAAACAAGTTATTATTTCATAATAATAAAAAAAGAACTATTAAAACTTCCTAGCTGCTAAAACTATACGTAGATGCACTGAAAGAGGTGTAGGCAATCTTGCTGCTGCTACACGATCCCAGTTAGAAATTTAGATAGAACAGAAAGCACAGGGAAAGCATTGACTTTGCGCTTTGTTCTTACTTGTTCCCATGCTCTCACATACTGGCTAGCATTAGAAAGTATCGTTCATGTCTCTTTTATCTTTATTGGAAGCAAAAATTTTGTGGCAGTTTCCTCAGTATTTCAAGTGACTACAGGTATATTCGGGGTACTATTGAATTTTTATTTGGTTCCAGAACTTACACTGCTAGACAAGTTACATTTGCGAACAAAACTGATGTAATTCTTTAGATTTACCTTTTCTTGCAGAATATTGTGACAGCAGGCAGTGATGTTTCATTAACTGTGGTATAATAAGAAACAGGGAAAAAGCCTTTTTCTTTCTGGTATGAAATATCTGCATTCTCCTCTCAAATACTGCAAACGTTTTTAGTGTAACCTGTTCTAGCATTCAAGGCTGTTGGCTGAGGATGGAAGAGCTAGCGCAAATCAGTAACAATTCCTACTGTCTTTCTGCAGTCTTTACTCTGCTGTAACCAGCTCTCCTGCTTCTTTAAAACAGTTATAAAGTGGTCAACACATAGTCAATATCTCCAAGTGTGCCTCTATCTTCCATGGCCTCATCAGGAATTAGCATATTATTCTCTACAGTGACACTTTCCAATCACACTCTGTATAATCCATCTGACTGTCAGCTTGTGAACATGACTGAATTTATTCTTGAATGCATTACATGCATGCAATCATTTACATTAGAGGCACACAAACTTTGTCGCTGAAGAAATATACTACATGGCAGGTGTGTGTGGCTATAATTTATTTATTCTTTCTGTGTTTCAGCTGTCAAAATATCATATTAAATGTTTACTGTTAAGTATAAATATACATATCCAATATGAGAGAATTACACTCCCTTCCCCCCGTTAATTTAAGTCTCAAAATATTTTTGGAGTGACAAGAAAACCTCAGGAGAGCATGAAGTGTAACATCAGTGTCAAGATAATTATTTTGTTCAACGTACTCTATATTTCAGTACTGATACCATATCACACTGTGTAACAGCTGCTGAATCAAAGAGGGACCTTAAGGACACACTATTATTCCCCAAAGAAATATCCACCAAATTTTGCTGTTGCAGTCTTATAGAAGTCAAGCTCTTAGCTCATTTGCTAAATACTGTAAAAATGAATTATTAAAGATCCCAGGAAAACGTCAAGAAGGAATGTCCCTTGGCAAAGCAACTAGCCCTCTCTCAACATAATCCTAACAGAGTAGTCTTGAAATGCCAGAGGAAAATCTGGTTGTAAACCATTTTAGTCCCACGCCTCCAGTTTTGTACAGTGGCTATATTCCATCTCAGAAACAACAGAATTAATCTAATCAAACTGTAGCCACAGAAGAGTTAGACATGATGTCTAACTTAATTCATATTTTAGTTAAAGTTGAGTACATCTGCTGCTCCAAAACCTCTTTAGGATGAAACGAGCAGCCCTCAAAACTCTTAGAATAACTCTGTTCTGAATCAGGTTTCCAGCATTCACAAACCCTGGCAATGACCTTCACCCCAATCACCCTCACTTAATTCCAGCCTTGTGCCTAGACCAACCATTCTGATACCATTTAATCCCTCCCTCCATCACCTCTATTTCTCACTTAACAGTAAAATCAGTCTTGCAAGATGCGAGACATTTTAAAATAAAAACAGCTCTGCATTTAAAATGAATGTTTGCATATGCTACGTATTGTATACCCACTTTATCCACTATGACTGATGGAAGCTCTAATCCCCAATTCTTAATAATTGCAGGACAGCACTGCCATAATTTAGTGCTCTCAACTTTCTCTTTTAATAACAGTTAAATGTGGATTTGTTCTTGAAAGTTTAACTCCAGAAGACCCCCCACAAGTTCTACCTTCACTGGAAGCACAGTGCATGAAAAGTCTGGACAAAGTTCACATAGTAAAATAGCTCCTATTTTACATGAGGGATTCAGAGCCCTGCCAAATATTCTCATCCAAAGGATAAAAAGGCATAAGATTCCCTAAAATCAGTGAGAGATGCATCTCATACAGACATTTTGTATTGGCAATATTTTTATCACTGTGCTCAATTTTTATTGTTTTGCTTAACAGATACATTGATACTAAAGATGCCCAACTAAACTTTGGTTCAGAGTGTAGCTCTCCCTAAGTGCAACTCATAATCAGGAAACCACTGTCTGTAAGCATATGTGTGAAGCCCAGAACTTTCAATACTATAGCTGCTGGAAATGTATCAGCAAAGCTTTAACCAGCTTGCATGTAGATAATTATCGCATGCTTCATTAAAATGTAAGTGAAGAGGAAGCCTGCCATCTCTTTGAGATACCTTTTCAATTATTATACCATGCAACTAATTCCCCGAAGAACTGAGAAGTTGTTCAGCCAAGGTTGCTGCTTCAACAGAAGCTAAGATTATCTAAAGATGTACTGAGTCAATCACAGAGATTTACTTGATCAACAGGTTAATATTTGGGATAAACATAGCTTAGGCCACTCAAAGGATCCGCCAAAATTCCCAGGAGAAGAATTTAACCAATTGACTTCAGATGGGAGCTGAAATACCACTGTTACAGCAGAAGTGTTTTTATCCGACTAAACTAATATAGAATGGAGACAGAAAACGATCTATTAAAATAATGTTTATTATTTGACCATGCTAATTTAAGGTACATTAAAGGCATGGATCAGGAAGAATGCTGTTATAATAAAACTGAAATAGTTTAGCAGAAATTTCAGCATTTCAAATCATGCATTCTAAGCAGACCGTGGAAAATTATCACTGTACTATTAAAAATAAAACACATCCTAAAGTAATTTGAGCACTATGGATGAAATGCAGCTTTTAAGATAAGCACACATCCTGAAGAGGTATCCTTAAATCTGACAGGCTATGAAAAGCTTTGACATTATCTTGTTATTAAAGGTGTTTCTCATGAGTCTACATGATTTTGTGATTTGCCTTTATTTCCCTACAGGAGTTCCAGCTCAACCTACAATTTCATGCCAAACATTAAGTAATTACGAAACAATTACACCCTGCTGCTCCTGAATTTCTCTGTCCTTCAGATAACTGTTAATTTAGCACAGAAATGGCACATTAGAATGCTGGACCTAGTCGCTGTGGTTGTATCTTGATTTACAAAGTCTTGGAAGGGAAAGTATGGTGTGATGCTGTGAGAGAGAACTGCATGATGATTTACCGTGTGTACCTGCTCCTAACACTGAACAAAGAATATTTCAATAGGATCTGACACAACAGCAAAATCTTTTAGGAGTTATGTTCCTTTCAAACAGCCTCTATGCATACTTTCTGCTACAAATGGTGTCCCATACTGCATCTTGGCAATCACAGTGTGACTTGAGCTGTAGTTCTTTTGTGTTTTTTTTGTTGTTGTTGTTGTTAAGAAATCTTTTTTTGGGGTCTGATGATGGTAAGACTGTTTTAGAAGGATAAAGAGTGCTTAGAATACCTGCTCTCCTGAGCTGAACTGGGATATCTGTCCAGACAGATGGACCTCAGTTCTGTCAGTTCTATCACAACTAGAGAACTACTGGGTCTGATGTGCTGTTGCAGATTATGTGGACTCATACCATGGACTTGGAGGACACTGCTGGCTTGAACATAATATGAGACTGTTGTTTCCTGGACGGGATTTATCAGCACTTCTCTTAGTCCTCAATTTTTTTCATACTTCTCTACAAATAGTTGTCTTTGTTACACGTTTAACTTCATATCTTTTCATCTTGTATTTAATCTCTTTTGACTTCCCTTTTTAATGTAATAGCAGCCAGCAAGTAATGACAGAAAAACTGTGAATTTTCAAGGCATACTGCTTTTTTTTTTCTCCTGTAAATCTATTCCTTATGATAAAAGAAACAGTATACCTTTGTTCTGCAATAAAGAACCTGTTAGCTTTTTGGGCTTCTATTAACTACAAGCTGCGAGACACTTTTTACAAATAGGATGGTCATTTGCAAGTGAAGTAGGGGACCTGCTGTATGCACTTAGCCAGAGAAATCTCCTTTGTAATTTGTACAGTTGGATTCTAACTCTAAAAAGTTAAGAAACAAAGGGAAGAAAAAAAGAGCATTTTAAG
Source organism: Tetrao urogallus (assembly GCF_951394365.1). Classification (NCBI taxonomy): domain Eukaryota; kingdom Metazoa; phylum Chordata; class Aves; order Galliformes; family Phasianidae; genus Tetrao; species Tetrao urogallus. The sequence goes on from NC_136825.1 coordinate 3,694,371, forward strand.
CACTTTGACAAAGGCAAAAATCTTGCAAGAGTAATAGAAAAAAAGACTAACATTTCCCTTTGAACACATACTCTCCAAGGAGAGCTAAAAAAACAAAAACAAAACAAACTACATCAAGATTATGCCAATTATGATCATTGTAGGAATGATGTGCTATCACTGCAGCAATCTGCCAAATTCCAGTGGCAGCATATAGTGCTATGTTAGCTGTCCAAGAGTAAAACATTTCTGCTATTTTATGGAGCATCTTAAGAACAGAGACATTATTAGATTTAGAAACAAAGGACTCAGGATTCTTCATAGAAATTAAAGGAATATACTAGATTTATACATGTAAAAAAAAAAGTTCAGCTATACAGTTTATGGTAAACTTCATTTGAATGGAATTTGTTAGCTGCTGTTAAGAAAAAGTGTGTTAATGAGACTTACAAATTAAGAAAAGAATATGTTTGTGTAAGGGAAGCCTATAACCATAAATGTATAGGTCTCCCTCTACTTTGCTGTTCTGTATTTGATTTCTCACCTAAAGTGTAAGCAAGACATAAAACAGCACATAAACTCATAACACTGGGGCTTTCAGTATATATTTAGTAAACTGGAATGGTGTCACCTTCAGTAGCTCTTGAAAATCATTAGTAGGTGTCTCCCAGACTCTCTAGAGGTCTGTTTCACAAGATGTTTTAATCATTCCTACTCTTAATAGAAATTAGCACATCAAAGCAATGAAAAACCAATGAGAAGTAATTCTTGTAGAAGTCCTCAGGTTCATGTTTTGTGCTTTTGTGAATATAAAAAGGTACAATTTCTGTAAAAGTATTATATAAACAGGACATGAAGTAATGAAGTTAAATTTTTCCTACCTCCTACAATTCTGTTAAAGATCTCTTCAGATTTTTTTTTTAAATAGACTGTCACAATCTCATGTTTCAAAGCACATACTTGCTCAAAACCAATATCAAACTGGCTTGTTAGCTTCATCTAGCTTCTCTTCAGTAGTTAAACCAAAAATAATCTCAACTAGGATTGAAACCCAGAAAGCCCAAATTGGTATTTCTCAGTGTCAGTCTCTTACTGACATTAATAACCCCAAAATTAACAGATATTTAATGGCATCATTGTTTAATTCAGTCTCTAACAAGTGAACTGTCCATGCTACAGCGAAAGAGCTTGGAACCCCAGTATTTTGATTTTAGAAAGAGTTCCAGGATGAGCTAACACATTAAAATCAAGAAATGAGAGATAGTCAATTATAATCAACCACTTTATAATTCCACTCCATAAAACAGAGCTCCCAATAACTCCCCTTACCCAACACCATAGCTGAAAGTCTTGTTAACACATCTCAAGGAAAAGGAGTTCCAGATCATTGGGCATTTTATGTCACTTTAATGTTTAGGGAGGCAGCTGAGGAAATATATTAGCTTATGTTCTCTTATTCATAGTAGACAGTTTATGGGGCTAAATGAAGGATCAAGTTTGTTTTTAAATGCATACCTGCAATTTTATTTCTGAGTGATGAAGTATAATTAAATTAAGCTAAAAGATTAAATCACTATGCATTTAAACTTCAGGTTGAATCAACTGCCAAGATGCATTTGCTGACCTGTTTTGCCAAGTTAACTCTCTGCAGGGGAGAAGATTAACAAGGAAGAGAGGCTGTGAAAAAAATTCATTCTTGGACTTGGAGATTTTAAGATTATATTGGCCACTTGATTTTATGCAAAACATATACACAAATGTGCAATTACATTTCAGAGAAAACTAAGTATGCAAAAAAAATGATTAATATGTCATAATGTTGTATGAAGATATCTAGTAGCATTTTTTCTTTAACTTAACACTCAGATTAGTCCATGGTAAAAATTGTCTCTGATAATATTGTCTGAACAAACTGAGATTAGCAGGGCTGATAAATGACATCTTTCTTACTCATTCTTTTGATGGAAAAACAAAGCAAAAAAAAAAGCAAAACAAAACAAGAAAACAACCAAAAAGCTGACAAGCCATAATTTTTTCTCCCCCTCTCATGAGAAGAAATGCAAGTTTGATGCCTAATGCCTATTTAGCAGTCATCTTTGCTATCGAGTCTGACATATGAATTAAAGAAAGAAATTTGTGTTTTGACTAACTTTTACTCCATGGCTAGATTGTGACAGATAGATAATAACTTAGAGCAAAACAATATCTAACTCAAAGTTAAGCAATCTCATGGAAGATGACTGTATAAAGATCTAACTTTCCCGTGAGTGCAAACTGTCACAGCCCAGTGTGAGTGTGAAAAGTTGGGAAGAGTACCCACATGGCTGACCCAGGACAACATCTGGTGCAACACACCGCACAGGGAGGACTCCTAAAAGTGCACTTTCTCTTCAACAGTGGGGAGAAAAACTACTATCTATGCTACTTAATCTGCAGTTTTCACAATTTTTTTTTGTTGCTGGTATAACAATAAATGAATGTAGAATAGCAATCAGAATCAGATTATCAAATCCTACAATCACTGCAAAGCTATGTTTACAATACCATTTTGCAATGGAGAGTATAACCTTCCACAGAACAACTTACAGTGAGGGCTCTTCAGAGAAGAAACGTCATTTAAGTTTACTTGTTTCCCATTACTCATTGATAGAGTAGTAGTACTTTTCTGTGTAAAGACTACCAATATTGCCTCTGAAGCCAGAGCTAAAAAGTTACAAGTCCTCTTTATCCTGCTTCTCTCATGCTCAATACAGCCTTCCATCTGAAAGCACATTCCAATGCAAGCACCCTGCTGGAGAGCCCTTCCTTCTCCCTGAAACTGAACTTTCCTGGCCAAGGGCCACAGGAGGACTCCTCTACTCTGCATAAGGAGAGAACAAGACTTGGTCAGGGCAATCACTGTCAGACCTGGGCTTCTCTAGCATCTAAAAGATGAGAGCCTTTGGAAAGTAAATTTGGGTGGACATACTGGGCTGATTAATTCACATCTGTTAATCACAGTTTTGAAGACAGGGCCAGTTCCAAAACAGTACAAAACAGCCCTTAGATTGCCAATATAGTTACAAAGTGTTATCTCACTGGCAGTGGTAGTGCCAAGTTATCAAAAAATTGAATTTAAGCCAGCAAGCTTCCAACACTCAAAACAACATTGTCTTTATTCTAACATAGTGCACCAGCATACAGTTTGCACAACAGAATATACAGCCCAGCGTTACTTTATCTCTTTTCCACTTCCCAGTTACTCCTACACGTCTGAACCAACCCCAGATACCCAGTATCTATCAAACCCATACTTTGCGTCCTTCTTCTTTCTTCCCCTCTTGCTTCTCTCTCTATACATAAAGGAATCTATTCAGAGTCTTGGACCTACAAATGACACCTGAAACTAGGCAGCTATTACACTACAATAAACTTTCAATATTCTGCCAGGTTACAGTTCTAGGTGAAAATGAATGAACGAAGAGATACTAAGTTATTTGAGCTTTCTAGTTTCAGAAATGAGGCCAGATAATTTTATAGAACAGTTTGCCTTTTCCATACAATTCCCAAATGACCAAGTATACAAGGAGAAGCTTGTTCCTTAATATACATTAATTACATTATCCACTTGGTTCTGAGTGTTTTTATAATGTCACCTCTAGAGAATTGTTATTTATGAATAGGTATCGTAGATAGAGAAGACTTCTTTGAGTCAGTACCCAAATTACATTTCCAGTCTGCTATTATCTCACCTGTGGTGAATAACACAGAAAAGTCTGTGAAAATAAAGACCTACCTAATTAACTTAAAGCAAGGAAATAACGTATGCTGCTATCTTTGGTGTTTAATGGGCAAAGTTAAGCAGAAGACTAATGCTAGGCAGGAAAAAAAAAATTTAAAAAACAAAACAAAACAATCTGTTTCCAGCCCTGGCCTTATTGACTGTACAGCCTCTTTCCCTTCTCACCACGGCCTTTTGCAAAGGGAATCCTATGGGGAACAGTTTGCAATGGTGTAAACCAAAAAAGAAATAAACATGCTCATGGATTGAATACAGCTAAACACCCAATAACTAACCTTCATCGTGGCACTTCCCAGCTTCTCTTCTGAACTGTGAAAATAAAAACTTTCAGTAGCTAATTCAGAATGAGTTTGCAAGATTAATTAATGTATGCAAAAGGAACTGAACAGACCCTAACCTTTCTAATTTCACGGTGTATAAAACAGAAGTAATGCAGATGATTATCTCACAAGAAGAAACTCAAGACCTGTTCTCCAGAAGCATTAGTAATTCCACAATATTTCTGCCAGAGAGACATTCCTGAAGATTACAACACCCAGATCAGAAAAATAGGAACTACATGCTCATCTGAAAGGTGGATCTCAATATAATTCTGCTTCTATTTCTATTCTATTTCCTTAAAACTTTCTTAGCTGCCTTATTCTATGATTCTTCCCCATGTAACAGGATGATATAATGCCAAAAACTGTACCAAAAGGAGGGAGTAAAACTCATCACTTCAGCTGTGTTGCATTCTACACACTGGGACAAAGATATTTTGTAGAAAAAAGCCTATTTATTTTTCAGTGCAGAACTGAATGACTGTTTCAGTATGAATCTTCAAGCCTTTTAAAAAAGTTATTTAAAATAAAAGAATATCTATTAAAAACAAAATTAAACTGACAAGAAAAGCTTACACTAAGACTAAAAAGCACAAGTTCAAATCAAAATCAACTCTGATCTGCTTAAATTAAATCTGACTGATATCACTGCTAAGTCCACATGATTAGAATATGGTTTTCATTGCCAAAACAAAAGAAGTACTATTCAAAACAGTAAGATCAATTCTGTTCATGAGCAAAACTTTGTTTTAAATATGTAAATAGAAACATTTACTGAAGTTGAACCAACACTTTTTCCAACTTTCCTTTTTTTTTTTTTTCAATTTCATGCTACATTTTTAAGAACAAACTTGTCATTCATAACATGAAGAAAAATACGTGTACTGATCTCTCTCCACCAAGCTTTTAAGTTATTCTTTTTTTATATGTTATTATTTTAAAGAAGTATACAAAGCTTCAGTGAACCATGACTGCAAATGTGAGACCTCGCCTGTCTGTGTGCGACACAGGTAGCAGCCGTGATTGACAGAGGCTTCCAGTAATAACAGCGAAATATACAAATGAGTTAAGCAGAGATTCATCAAGAGAGCATTTGAATGTTAACTGTCCATTTCTTTATTTCCCTACCTTCTCTGTAGCAGAACATGAGCACTTTCAGAATTGGATACGTGACATTCTATAGTCTGTATATGCAGCTAGTGTTTACCCTTGGTAAACCTATATGACAGACATCTATGCAATGAAGATGAATTTCATGATAAATGTTGATTTGGCTTCAGGAGCTTCCTGATTTTAGTCTGATGACATCCATCTCACAAGCATTTGGTTACCTAGGGTAACATTTAGTATATTGATGACAAGACATTTAATATACGAGCTTTCAAGGATCACTAGCTCATTAGAGGATTAATCACCCTTTACAGGCATCTATTTCTTCCCACTGACTCTAGAGGGAAGTAGAGGACCAAGCTACAATACATAATTCATTATTAGATTAATCCTCCTACTTTAACCTGTCTATTTTTCTGCTTTGATGATAGTTGCAGAAGTATATTGATGTGTGACCCTAGATCTTCCAAAATTTTAATTGTTTTTCATTTCTGGTGGTTATTCATTATGTTTGGAGTCTTTTCAATGTTTTTACAATTGAACTGAGATGTCTTGAGTTGTGATCACAAAGACCCCAATGCATTCACCAGAGGTAGTATTTCATCTTGAAAATATAGAGAAATTTTTAAACAAAAACAAATCCCCAGCTTCTCTGAACCCCTTATGTCTCAACGCAGCTACTACTCCAAAAATATGTGCCAACATCACCCTATGGTCTTTGGTGACTGTATTATAAAAGCAATAAACATTTGTCACTTTTACAATTGCATATGAATAATTATTTCCCCAATAATTACAGGTAATTATAAATGCCTGGTATGTCTGTGCAAAATCTGGCATATTCTATATATTAAAAGTTACTATGGTAATATGAGGTTCAACATTATTTATCATTTAACAAACACACTGTAAATATTCATGCAGCCTTTAGCTATACTGAACTATGAGTTCTGAACACTAAACATTTCATTACTCTAATATTCAAGCTAGTTATTTATGTTGTGACAGTACAGAAGTTCCTGGAGGACTTGATATTATACATTAACAAAATAAAATACAACAAGCTTCCTTTTTAAATCTGAAAATGTTTTTCTACAACTACTTAAGCATCCCTCAATTATCTCTTTTCTGTTGACTTTTACTTTCATTATTAAACAATTTGGAACAATTCTTCATTAGAGTTCTCTCAATATATTCTGGTTTATGAATCCCAAGAATCCATTCCATCCACAGACTAACATGATTGCTAGCAGACAACCAATGAAACCTTTTTCTTCCTCTCTCTCTCCACTGAGCACTCCTTTTTGTCAAGATCATAAAGTTACTCATAGCAGAAAACTCTATTTGCAGCCAGTATGACACACTGACTGCTTTTAGCCTTGAAATACACTATTTTGCAAAGAGTCTGTACATGTGCATAGGGGTCAAAAAGGAAAATGAGGTTGCAGTGCCAATCTCATTAGCTCCATCCTACTGACATTTTTTGTTCCTAGTACGGCCCTGAGGCAGCTTTTCTGAGGCTAGAGGAACCTTTGCTTCAGACAGCTGACCATCCTGCCATTCAGCTGCACACTGTGTGCACCAAGAGACAAACTGCAGTATCTAAGAAGTTTCACTCAGTTTTTCTTGCATTTCCCTAATGAAAGAAAGCTCTTAAAAATATGAGTGAGCCTTACACGCTTTTAACTTTACCTACTATTTTCTTAGCACATAAAATCATAAGACAGTGCTTATCACCTCACTTGTCACCTTTAGCTCTGAATATCCAGAGTTCGACCTCAAAACCAAGACATTAAAGTGAATTAATAAACAGAAGTATTAAACTCAATTTAATTCTTTAGTCTCTTGGACAAATTATGGGTATATTTTGAAGACTTCTGCTTCAGGTAACAAGTTGGGAAAGTTTATATTTTGATGTATACTCTTGCTTACAAAACTATAACTTTGAATAAAAACATGCAGTAACTTGCAGCTCTGCATTATATCATAAATTTAGGCTACATTTATCATTTCCAATAGTGCACTGAAGCTCCAAGATGAGTAAGCATGAAATAACAAAAGATGAACAACATTCTGAAAAACAGTTTCCTAACAGCATGGTAAGGATATAACGGTTGTTTCATGTCACGTCAAAGTAAGAAGTTAAATAAGCTCTGGGGTTCTCCAGGAGCTTAGAGCATGGGCTCTTTGCTTACCTGTGGCAAAAGAACAGATTTCGTCTATGGAAAACATCTGCTTCCCTATTCCATTAACAGAAGCAAACTGGAACAGATTGAACAGGAACAGAGCAGATCCTTCTGGCATCTGTGCAGCCATTTACTCCACCTAAATAAGCTATATTCCTTTCAAAAACAATCTGTCTTTTAGAAACTACTCAGAGAACGTAGTTCAAATTATTTCAGTTTCTGAAGGCCTCCTAAGATCTTCAGTATTACATGCCAGTCTTTACAAAAATATAGTTGGCCCTGTTTCGAAAGAAGGCATGGACCACATCGCCTCCAGAGGTCCTTCCTCCTTTGTTATTCTGTGACTGGATGGAATAAGCCATCCTTTACAGTAATTCATCCCAAGTGGCAAATCAGAGCTTGACCTCACTTACAGACTCCTCCCTAAGAGCTCTTCCAATCTAAGAAAAAAGTGGTTAGCAAATATAAAGCACTCCACCACACCAGCTGTGATACACACGAGGCTTCCTCCAGGCATTGTTCTGATTTTGCTATTTAAAAAAGGAGTTAACTTGAATAGCAGAGCAATGATAAGAACATTATAAGAATTTGAAATTTATAGCTATTCATTTAAATAATAAATTTATAACTAAAGGAGTTGATACTCTCTCATTAACAGAAAACATACTGCAGAGTCTGATGGGATCACGTTTCCCTACCTGCTACTTATTAAATTTACAGCTGACACATTTTCAACCATCTCTGTTAACATCCCAATAGTAAACAAATCCCTGCGACCTACAAAGAGTTAAAATGAGTATGAAGCATGGAAGTTAAAAACTCATTGAGATAATGTAGAGTTATTTGTCCACTCCAAAGGGATCTCCAGAATTTGGAATATAAGACATTTCTTTTTGCTATAAGAACATTTAATCCCAACCACAATGAACTACTATGTGTGTACCTGTAGTGTGTATGTATATCTACAACTAAATATTATAATTCACCTTCCAAAGCCTACAGATATCATCTCCATAGCAACTTGAAGCTGTGAACTGCCACAACTTCCAACCCCACACCAAAAGTAAAATCAAAGAAGATTTACATTCTAGGAAAATAACTTGCAGAAGTTGCCACTCTTACTTTTAACTTTTCATCTCATACCAATGCTCTCCCAGATTGGTAACCCTATCTCCAACCAGTTTTCCTGGGACCTGTATCCAAGAGTGATTTACAAGAAAGGAAAATTGCATAAGTCTATACATGAATTCAAATAATGCCTCCTATCAACTCACAGAAATATGTATTACTTGGCAGCTTACGAGCAATGAATTCTTACCATCACATATCCCCAACAAGGTTACCATTCATATCAAAGCTGAGACTTCTAAGGCCACCTTAAACACTCAAGATGCTCACTTGACAAAATGCTTTACGTATTTAAAAACTTAGCTCAAATTTTTAACCTCTCACAAATAAAGCAAAGCTAGAGTTAAAATACAGGGTTTTGCAAGAAAATGCACAGAGAATGAGATGCAAAAAGAGATCAGTAGAGCCACAAGGAAAAAAAGGTTTCAATTCCTTATTTATAAAGACTCAAGCCTGCACCCTTAGAACTCAAAGGCATTTGCCTCAAGAAGAACCATGACAGTAGCCAAGAAAGGTCAGAGAGACTGAGGAAACATGCTGCTCCAGTAGGTGTAAAATATTTCATGTTTCCTACAGCCAAAGGGAAAAAAAGGATACTACACAGATCAGAGACAAATGACAAAATGAAGTCTGCTCAGAGTAGTGAAAAAACAGCATCAGTGAGAGGCCCATCGGTCCCTTCTCACAGCTATCAGTCATAAGAAGTATATAAGTAATAGCCTCGCTGCAGCTGGAGCAAATAGAGGAGTGTGGGGTTATGGTTTGTTTTGTTGTTGTTGTTGTTGTTGTTATTGTTTTTCCAGTTTTCACTTTTTTTGGGCCCCAGGAAAACAAGACATCTGCAGAAATGAGACTTTCTTTCCCACCTTCTTTTCTTAAGCAGCTATTCTCAACTAGCAGAACTTTCCAGATGCAGTTTTTAACCAGGAGTGATTTCTTAAAAATTCTTTCACCTTTGCATTAAGCAGCAAGCAAATCCTTCAGAAAGACGTTAGAATTCTCAACTATTATATTGCAGTAAATGTGAACGACAAGAACAGAAGTTGTACGAAGTCTGCAGGGGATCTGCAAATGCATCTATACATGAATCCTAAATGTGCAGATCCTAAATCCACAGACCAAATCTTGCCACGTGCTCAGAAATGACTGCTTCTGATTTTCTCAGAAAGTTGACAAAATTAGAATTTCGGAACATGCTGCGTGGAGTTGGGAAATGAGCACAGGTCTCACCTGGTACTTTACCTTTGGATTATCGTTGTCTTCAGTCTGAGATCATAAACAACATAAACAGGTAATGAATTTGGACATATTCAAAACAGAAGCGGTGAGAAATTAGGATTTTTTTCTTTCCTGAACAGTTTTGTGCCCACTTTTTTCCATGTACTAATAAAAAAGATGACACTCTACACTGCAGATTAACATTCCCATCAGGAAAACTGTCCAGGAGAGGAGATTTTAGGGACATGCAATGGATTTCATGACAGCTACATCTGACTACGCCAAGACTGTCCAAAGCAGCTACTTTCACTATTTCTTGTGCTCCACAGACCTATCAGGTATAGGGGTGAAGTGTGCTTCAGAACAGACTTCATAAAACAAGAAAATGTGAAAAAAAGCCACAAGTTCACCAAGCACAAAAGCTGGTTCGCAGATCCTCGCTTCACAGTATCAAGCCATTAAAATTCTTGACAGCAACACACATTCCTGGCTTGCCAATGGCCCACTTTCTCGCAGCCTATTTTTACTAAGAAAAACTTCTGAAAATCCTGAATATTAAACCTTTCTTCAAGCTATAATGATCACGGAGATTAGCTCTGATCAGCAGTTTTAGGCCACATGTAAATTTGATATCCCTAGGCATTGTAGCAAACCATGAAATACCCTTCTTTTTCCCATTGGCTAGCAGTAATAAGGAGACTGCTGTACAGCCCTACATTAATATTGGTCCACACCATCTACTTAGCATTCAACAGGTCTTAACTCCTAGTTCATGTTGGGGATTAGCCCACAGCTAAAATATACCAGATTTACAAGAGAAAACAGTTTAATCACTAAAAGCAGCTACAAACAAAAACCTACCTCATTCTGGATCTTTTAATTTATTTATTTTTTAATCTGTTTTCCAGTTCTTTGGCCACTGCAGTCCAAGTAAACCTATTACAGCCACATGTAGGGAAATGGCAAAGTACAGATATACAAAGATAGACAAAGATATTTTTCTTCCACTCTAGCACATGCAATTTAAAACCGTCAAAGCAACCTGAAGGAATACAGAAGTATACCGGCCATGACAAAGTATAACAACATCTTTCATGTAAAAATGTATTTAATTGAGCCATGATAGGAATGACTGAACCCTTTCCCTGTTACAGCCTATGTTTAGCGCAGCCTCTCTCTCTCACTGGAGAATGTTTGAGAAAATGATCACTGCTTTTAACAGAAAATTTTATTCCTATTCGTTTAGGAAAAAAAATTATCAATATTCAGCAAACCACACAGAACAAAGTTTTCTTGACAGTTTCCCAAACTATAGTGCATAGCTGGGGGTGGCACAGTCAGCAGCACTGAATGCCTCTGTGCAGGGACTTCTCCAAGAGAAGAAGCACACGCTGCTAATACTGTAACTGACATTTGAATCTAGATAGCAACTGAGGAAGACATTCTAAATTTTTCTGTCCTTCCACTACACTTACCAGTTCCTTTGTAATGGAAGTGACAGTTAAATTGTAAGCTAGGAACTAGGAAGGAAGGAAAACTAAAAGCTTTGTTTGCTTCCAGAATGATTCTTCCGTTTGAGTGGAAAAAAAAAGCCAAAAACGTTAAAACTTGATTCAATAGCAATGAAGCCTGAAGCTGATAATTTCTACCTTCAGTTCCTGAATACAGCTGTAGTAATGAGAAAATAAGAGCCCAAAGGATGGATAAACTACATTATCTTAACTAGCAAAGGCAAACCTTCGAAAAATGAAATTGGAAAGGGAAAGCAATACTATTAACATTTTTTTCCCTTGCTAAGAAAAAAGAGCTCAGTTTTTCAACTCTTTACTTATTTAGTAAGCCTGCAGCATATTCCAAACCTGCTGAAAGTGTAACCTCCTAAAATTAAACTGCCAAATAAGCAAGATCACAAGGAGCCCAACAGGCACTTCTATCTCTTTGTCTTATAATGATTTTGAGTGCTGTAGATTTTTGTTAACGGAAACTACGATAGAGTTCAGCTTAAAAATCAAGAAGGAAAGGCTGTTTAAATTAAAAACCAAGAGTTCCCAAAGTAATGTTTGCAACCGTATCCAAACAGTAATGTATGCAATTTCACGTTCCATTACACCGTCTGTTTAAAAATGCTGATGTGTCTCTATTACTTTTGTTTTCCATAGCCATGGTCTTTCTCTGTTGCAGTTGGGCACTGAGCTCCTATACCAAATCCTGTTCCCAGATTTGGGGATCACTTATTTCATCTGTAAAAATACACTGACACAACAAGAATAAAGGTTCCAACCATTATAACTTTGTTAACCCCATCAAACTTCATTTGCACAACTAAAATTTGTTGAACTAACATTGTAATAAGTTGCTCCAACACAACGATTTGTAACACAAGAGTCATTTATTCACAGTTGCAGCACAGACACTTCATACCTCAGTATTTCTTGCCTTTGATGTAAATAAATTCTGTCTTTTACAGTTATTCTTCATTTCTGTTATATGAGTACTAAAGTCTGGCCAGAAGTTATAGCAATTTAGAGGTATTCGCTCTCCAATAGTATGAATAGTCCTCACAAAATTAGTCATCTGAGAACTTTAAGATTTGCCAGATGAAAATCTTGAATTGCTTTTATTTTGTTGCTGTTACTACTGCTACTGAGTGCAACAGAGATCCTGGCTACCAAGAACCTCGACACCATTTTATTCCTCTGTTTAAAGATGCAAACTCCCGTCTCTTCATGGAAGAATCTTAAGCAAGTTTAATTCAAACTGAGCAGCACGTTGTTTGCCTGTTTCAGGCTCAGCCTGGCTGTATTCCAGGGCTCTGAGAAACAGTCCAATCCTGCAAATGTTTACAGTTCCTCTAAAGCATAGCACTTATACAGCCTGTGGGAGTAAGAACCTAATCTTGCATAGAGAAGAGAACTGTATATTGTTTAATAGTTTTATTTGCTGTTATATGCTACTGCATAAGTTTTATTTTAATATCATGCAACCGCTGTGATTGCACTTTTATAATTGGTGCTCTACCCCAAAGGACAACTTTTTGAAGAGTAAAAGTGCTACCTAGGTGCTGAATCAGAGAATTTACTGCAAGAGCTTTTGGTAGAAATACTTAGTTATGAAGTTTCCCAGCAAAGGTTCTGCAGATGCTAAACAATTGAAACTACAAGATCAATGAAATTAATTAATGATTCATGCAATGTAATATGAAATAAAAAGAATGTAGTGAATTGAATTTCAGAACAAAAGTCCTGGGCAGAATCCAACTCAGAAACTGTTGCCCTGTTTTTTTTTTCTAATATTGTATTAACAGATGCAGGCTTACATTGTCCCCAAAACACCAGATCTTACTGACAGAAAAAACAAAGAGATCTTTTATTAACGCTTCCTTTAACCTAAGTCTCTCGTTTGCATCCCAAGCTCCTCAGATAAGCCACAGTAGCACAGCAGTCATGGCAAGAGCATTCAAATGACATCTTCAGAAACAAAAAGAACTTTAAAGAGAATGTTTATATAATTGCTGGGGTAAAGAAAATAAATTAATTTGAACAAACATTCTCAGTATTATGGAATTCACTCACTTGCAACGGTTTCAAAGCCCACAGGAGCTGTTTGCCACTATAGGTGATAAATTACAGCTTCACACAACAAATCAAGATAGCTTTGTGAGGAAAGTAGGTTTGACAAACTGAATTTGCAGGGTTGGGTTTTTGTTTGTCAGCATACCTCTTACAAACACCTAACCCATCTGGGAAAAATACACCTCACCTCTACCTGCGATATCAAGTATAATCTACTCTATCAAGACATAAAACAAGGAGGCCAAGAAATATTACTTGCCCATGTATTTAATAAGATGAACACCCTCAAATAGGCTGGAAGAAAATATATAATCAACATTAATTGAAGAAGTAATCACATGACCCCATGGACAAAGCCTGTACTGTATAAATGATTTCATTAACTAAAATAGCTTTGACTTCTACAGGGTCTCTAAGTTTCAAAATCATGTTAAAAATAGATTACTCTGCCAGGGTTCCTAGAAATTCTTTCATGATTTAACAGATATTAAAACTAGAATTTGTTCTTTACTCTTAATACAATCAACATATTTTGATTCTCTTTCAGAGCTTCCACACAGGAAACTAAAACATTTAACCCAGCAATGCCCATTTTGTTTCTTTGTGGTACTACAGGTATTGCCACAATGGAGCATGGATACACTGCAAGCAAAAGAAAAGAACATTCTTGTTCCTGTCAGAAAACTTAAGATCCAGGCTCCTCATTTTGCACTGTCAAATATTTGCCTATAAAGGAAAGCTATTCATTTGGTCATTCTTCTGTACTGTTCCCAGGTTGAGATAATAAAAACAAAAAATTGTATTTGATAAGCAGTTAAGAAGGTTAGTGATAGGGGAGCATCTACAATTCACATGAGATCACAGTTACACTGGAAGGTGAGACTATGAGTTATGCTTTTTTTTTTTTTAGACTTACTACTTATCACAAACTACAGACAAAAAGAATTTGGAAGTTGACTTGCTGTGATGTGATAAAAGGGATCAAACACCTATTCCTTCAAAGCCCTGGTGGCAAAACCATCCAACAGAAAGTGAAGTCAGATTACTGTGGCAGTAATTACGTACCACATCCAAGTAATTTACTAGGATGGTGCACACACTCAGCTAACAAATAACATGTATTTTTGACCAGCATTAGGGGATCAATCAACAATTTCAGAACAAGATTCTAACAGAGGCTATCAACCAAAAACAGAGCTGGAATACTTCAAGAAGGAGCAGGTGTATCACAATGCTGTCAGATAAAGTTAGCGCAGTTGAAACCTACACAAACTATTCTATGGTTCTTATTTTTCCATACACAGTGATTTGATTTGAAGTGTTACAGAGACATAATAATAGTAAGAATCAAAGCAAATGTTCTTTGCAGAAAAACGTGAAGAAAATTTATTGGAACTATTACGATAATGAAATACACAGCTTTGTTGTAATTCTGTTGCAACTGAAACATTTTGAAAGATTAGGTCAATTTTTACATAGAGAGAATCAGAAAAACAGTTCAGTATTAAAAGCAACTATGTGAAATTGTTCCACTATGACATTTTCTTATCAATTGCTTTGAGATGACTTCGAAGTTGAATTAATTTAGATTCATTGGTGCAATTCTCTTCAAGGAGAACTTGAATACTTTTGCTTTTTGTGTAATCGAAAAACACAGACAAATTTCAAACTCCTCAAAGATTTTTTCAAACAGACCATCATCTGTTATCTCAGTCATTCGTAAGTAGAAAATAGACAAAAAGTATATACATTGGCTTCAAACATGTCATTTCTGGCAACTGTTTTGATTACATACACACTTGACATTCTGGAGTTGCCAAAAATAAAAGTAACAAATGTGGGGTTGGGTTTATTTTGTTTTGGATGGAAGGGATAAGGGGAATTTGCTTCACATATAATAGCATAATTATACTATGAATATTTATTTGAATAACTTGTAATATGCAATCAACTCATGACTTCTGTGTTTTCTTACTGCCCAGTCATTCTAAGGATATTTTTCATATCTCACAGCCAGCTGTACCAATGTACAACTGCCCTTTGACATCTTGGGACTACGTAGTGCAATTTAAATTTAAAGAGGTGTGAAATACAGGGAGAAACGTGAAAAGAAAAAAAAAGATGAACTTAAAGTTTAAAAACAGAATTTCTCCTTCTCTCTCTCTCTCGTTTAAAGACATGATCCAATGGTATCTTTCAAATAATACTAGGAAAAATAATCAATTTAACCTGCAAGGCAATAAATAATCCTGCCATCCCACAATGGCGTGTTTTCCATTCAGCTATGCATCTCTTTCACAATAAAAGTAGCGTGGGTTTGTCTATTGGCTGGCCCTGGCACTGTGTGCTAAGGCAGTCAAACCCTGCACTGACAATTTACAGGGCTTTTTCTGCTCAGCACTTGGAATAGTGGCCACACCATAGCATTACTGTCAAAGGAAATGATGCCCCATTGTTATAAAACCCAGTAACACAATTCCAAGATTTACACCCAGCTGAGAGCGAAGACAAGGAAGCAGGGATAGTGCTTCAGCTGCTGCACCTACTGCCATCAGACTCCAAATCATATAATAAATATATGGCACAAGATTGCAAGCTGCAAAGATTTAACACCTTTTTCACACACTCCAAAGGGTTTGAATGAAACACAGCTGTGTGGATGCTGACAACCGCTGCCTAAAAGCACAACTTGCCATAGAGCCCACAGGGCTGCTGGCCTACAGATAGGCAGTGGGAAGACAGCATCCAGAAGCAGTGATTCTGAATCAACACAAACCAAGTTTCTACACCACTAATCAAGTCTATCAAGAGGGCTGTGGCGTCCTGCTCTCCAATCTTTCAATGAATTGATTTTACGAGTAAGATCATCTCATGTGTCTAAGCTACTCAAATCTTTCAAGTTCATCCTTCTCTGCTTATGTAAGGGGTACATCAGCAGATGAAAATCACACTGGGAACTTTATGAACGCATGAATATTCATCTGCAAAGAATTACAGATTGTATTACACAATCACACTGCTGAGACCTAGTTTGTCAGGTAACCAGAAAGGATCCCAGCCCTTAGAAAATAAACAAAAAGCAATCCACGTTTATTCTTTAATTAAAAACCATTCTTATTTTTGTTTAATTAACCTAGGCTATAATGTAAAAAGAGCCCAAAGAGCTATCTTTGTTCTCATTTTTCTGTTCCTTGCAGTAAACTACAGTGAATATTCTGTGTGAATGAAATGTCCAGGATAAAGAGACCCTAATGTATTCATAGCCTTCAGCATCAGGCATGAATGCTGATCTGGCCACAAGACTAATTATCGATATACCATTGTGAGTAGAAGATGGAAGGGGAAAGCTCCTTTTAGCAGGAAGGACAGCGAGCAAACTAAACAGTTTTTCACTAAGGAGTTAGAAGAAATCTAAGTGAACTTTGTGCCCAGTGGTGAAGAAGGGGGAGGCTCCCTATTTCTAGTCCTTGCAAACAGGCCAGCCATGGCAGCCTGCGCACCTGAGGTGATCAGGAGCCTTTTCTCAGTATTTCTGCAGGAAATCAAGAATAATTGAACCCTGGGGTGAAGTGCAGACTCCTGCGTACAGATGCTAATACAACATACTCAGTTTGAGTGAGCTGTTAATTACTACACTTGAGATTATTTAAATTTGCTCAATGTACATGTTGAGCCACATTGGCATGGGCACGACAACCTGTGTGTGACTAGGTAATACTTCAATTGCTTGTTTATCTCAAATTCTTCTAAAAAACATAGGAGGATTATATTTGATGTATAACCTTGGCTACTACAATAAAGTAGTACATTTATAGATTCATAACATACCTTTTCACTATGGATATAAACAATTATTAGAAAATACCAAAACCCCAAGGGTCTACTAAAAGATCAAATATGTGTTTGAGAGCTTATATATGTTGTCTCTGTAATACATACATATTCCATATATATAAAGATATGTGGTATGTATACAGATATAAGCACAAAGTATCCATAGTAATTTAAAGACGTTTTACACCATGCAAACATGAGAACAAATTCCTATTCTTATATACAAAACAGCTATGCATAATTAGCCATGTGGCTTCCATTTAGAAATTCAAAGGTTAGCATTACAGATGTGTCTAACCAGTTCATGTCCACTATATGTACTGGCTAGATTATGGAAAAGCTTTGAAGAACAATTTTGTTGAAATGCAGATGGTTGGTCCTAAGTAAGATTGCTAGAAGGCTGCGTTAAACAAGTTTTAAAAATATGCATGAAACTGCCTACATTTGTACAAAAAACATACAAGAGGCCATGCTGGGTTACACCAAAGCATTCCATCTCAGTAGATGATTAGGGAAAATACATTTGAATCGCCAAAGTCAGACCTCAGTATCCTTGTATTTCCTTTAACTTGGAGACTTCCTAGGCCGGGGTCTCATTAAATACCACCATCTGAATAACTAAGCCATCTGTGAAGTTTTTCTCCCTAGATTTATCAAATTCTTTGAAAAGGTTTATACTTCTGTTTTCCACAACGGCTCACAGTAACGTTTCATAATTAAATTGACATTTGAGCTTTCAAATCTCTGATAAAAATTTCATTACTGCTGCAAGAGATATTGTTCTGCAGTAAGAAAGCACAATTCAACTATTAACTTGGAGGAAGTTTAGAGGTGGATTTGCTGAGACATTGCAGCTTCGCAGCTCAGACCTCTATATAATTTTAAGTTCTTTACTGCTGATTTTAGAAAAACTATGAATATTTTAGTATGAAATACAAACTCGTCTTTATATCCCTTTAGCAGCTAAATGGTAGAAACTGAAAATTAATTAATGGATGTTCAAAAAACAGCTTGAGCACCACCTAGAAGAGAGATTGTAATCCACGCTCACAATTTCAGAAAATTTGTTAGTCAAAGGTAAGGCCAGTGTGGTTCAAGGCTGAAAAATCTTCTCCAGGATATGCATCATTGAATTATTTTTGAGCTCTGCATTATATGTGGGATCTAAAACTAAATTGTATCTGTACAAGCTTTCCTCCTTTCTTCCTGCCCTCCCTTTTAACAAATAAAATTAAATGAATTAAAGAAAAAAACAAAAACAAAACAGGTTGAAAGTTCTTCCTGCTTGGAAGTAAATAGTAATCTGGATCAAGATAGTATAATAAATAATAAGCATAGAATGAGATGCATACTTCCCCCATAGTTAGCAGACCATTCCCACCCAGTTGGGAACAAGACAGGGCTTTGCAAGCAAGCCATTAAATATTTAGTTTCTGGTATGATGAACCTCCTCTAATTAAAATTCACACCAAACACTTAAAATTACTTTCTAGTACTCAAATATGTCAATACTTCTGCGTCATAAAAAGTAATTCCACAACGCACAGTAGGGAAGCTGCTGTGCTGCTTTTTTTTTTTTGCTAAGCAGCATACTCCAAAGAGTTGATTGTAATTCCTGATATTAAAAGAAATATAAAAAGTAGTATTTGATTTTTTTTAATACATTGTAAGCACAAAGCCGTTTTCTGTGATTGTCTTCAGTTTATTTTTTCCACTGTTTTAAGATCATCACTGATGTCAGCTGTACTTCAAGTACATGCTTTACTTAGAAGTATGATAGCATTTATCAAAATGTACATCTGTATTTTATTCTGATTATGGCCATGAATTCAATCTTCATTAAAATAGCTTTTAAAGTATTTCTCCCTGCAGACTGTGCTGTACAAACAATTTTATTTGGTGAAATAATTTTGCGCTATGTTTCCATTCCTCCAACTCAGCCACAGATTTTCCGTGTGGAACTCTGGAAATCATCTGGTCATAATTTAAAATTCAGGAAAGCACAAATAATAAGCATAATACGTATATATAACCTGCATTCCTCTTCAGACTTGCACCACAAAACGATGCTAAGTTCATGTGCTAAAAAGGTGTGGATGTTGACAGCATTTTTTTTTTTTTTAAAGTGCTTTTTGGGTTTTGATACCCTGTACTGCCTCTCCCAGGTAACCTCCTAGGAAGAGCATGTTTATTTTCAAAATGTGTGCACCATATGAAAAAACTGCACAAGGACACACATATGGTAACTTTTGTGACAAAAGAAAGATTGAAGTATGGAGAAGTACCATCTTAACACTGATGCAGACAGAATCAGAAGGCACCGGGAAGCTTCAGATGTTACTTTTACCTTGGATAAAAAGGTACTTATGCTTTATTATTCTCTTCTGATGGCTCTTTGTGAAAGCTCTTAAAAGCACCCCTGTAGTTTCTCCCATATTATTGGAATTATAGGTCTCAAGAAAGAAGTACGTCTGGGGAGTTCACCAGATTCAATACAATATTAGTCATTTTAAAACTTTAGTGACCTTAACTCAAAGATCAGAAAGCATTTCAAGGAATGAAAAACCACAGTCCAGAAAACTCTAGCATAATATTTGAAATGCATCAAGGATGGCACTGGTGCACATGAGATCAGGATGTCTTACCTATCTTTGCCATATTACCAGGCCAGCCTTCCTTTTTTGTAGTTTAACTTTCCAGATACCTTTTGATTATAATCTACCATACCCAACCTCATTTATATTCATTTACATACTAAACCTCTTGCTGTTAGATTAAGTTTAAAAAAAAAATAAATCCTGTCACGTTGCTCCCAATAAGAAGCTGCCAACTTCAGAACCAGGTTTCATTTAGCTGAATCATAGCCATGCACACTCACAAAATTCACAGCTATCAATAATATTTACTCAGTGCATCAGTCCTTACCCCATACTTTAACAATCTAAACAATTTATGATACTGAACTTTCCTCTAGGCTACCATTCTTAATTCCGTTTGCTTCTAAGGTCTTTAAGCGTCCCCACTTTTCCAGCAATTATTTATAGACATCTATCAATCGTGGCCTGCAATGAAGTGTGCTCACGCTATTGTCCATCATGGAAAGCAAGTGGGTCTTGTTTGGTTGGTTTTTTTTCATGCAATTCTTGAGCAATTTTTTCCCCCCCAGTTAAGCTTTTGCTCTACTAGGCTTACAGCATACTGTTATAAGTAACATAACATCAAGTAGGTTTAAAATAATTTCTGCTAAATGCTTACTGCAATTGAATTGAGTGCCACATTCATTCAACCAGCCTTCACTTTCCTATCTTTACTGAAACATATCCAAAAGTTTTCACCTGCTTATGTAATCAATAAGATGAGTCACACATGAACTTACTGAGGTAAGTCTGCAGTAGGGCACAGACCCTACAGCCAAGAAATGGCAGATTGATAGATCAGAGATCAATAGGAAATAAACTGGGTCACAACTCAGAAAACAAAAAGGTGAGAAATTACAGGTACAGTTAATACAAAACCCATTACAGACAATAAAAAAGCCATAAGTGTCACTGAATCAGGCTCAACTATTACTTCCCTGATATAATAACGTATGTTGAATTCAATCTCTTACAAGAGATGAGAGACTTCAGTACTCAAGGGGAAAAAAAGCAGGATTAAAAGAAGCGTATTTCTCCAATGCTTTTGTTTTTAAATATATAGCTACCAACTTTGCAGCTTATCAGATAAGACCTTGCATTCAATCACAGATAGGGAGACAGATACGCAGTGCACAGTTCTACTCTCTGCAGAATGTAGAGAAATAGAATTTCCCATTGAGGTCTGTGGAGTGACATGGATTTCTTGCACCAAGATCAAGACTATTTTATAGTGCGGTTATAAAATTAGCGCTTACAAACACAACAGAGATACCTCTGGAGTGGAACACAACAGCTGCTTAACAACTGACAAAACTGCACAACAGCTGAGGACAAAGCAGAAGAGAACTAATTCAGCCTGCATCTGCAGGAAAACTTTAGCTAGGATGGTCATTTGTGCTCAAATTAACATCTGGAACAATATCTTATTTGATGATGAAATTCAGTACAAGTGAGTTTAATCAGAACATTTTCATTACCGACTTTAATTGTCAGTGTGCTTTTACGTTGTTGCAAGTGTTCTATCAAATACTGAAGTATGTCACTGTGGAATCCTTACAACAATACTAACATTTCACGATACCCTATTTACTTCTGTTATTTACCTTGCCTTGTACTACATAAACAAGTAATAGTGGTCCTGCTTAAAACTGAACAGAAAGAAAAAGGTAGAATTCCCACTCTGAACAATAAGTTCTACATGCAATTTGATTTGAATCATAATCGCATTCAAGAGGTTGTCTTCACTGATTCCAGATACTAATCACAAATCTAAGCCACAGCTGTCATTCCCAAACTACACCATGTTAAGTTTGCCTCGTTTTTTTGGTCAGAGATACTTAAAAAAAAAATAAAATCATTATCTATTGTCCAGAATGGATTGCTCTTACCTTCTTAATCAGGAGAAGAATTTAATGAGTCATTATATCAGCAAAGAAGATCGCACAACATGGAAATAACACATTTATCAACACAATTTCTCAAGGCTTATTTATAGAAATCATCACGAACTTACCTGTAGGGGATCCCTCCATGACATGACCAATATAGGGTCCTTCTTTGAACATTGGCCTGTTATCATTTTGATCAATAACAGAAATATCTAGGCGGACTGGGCCATCGATGATTTTCCCACTTAAATCTGTTACTTCAACTTCCAGCTGTATAAACAAAAAGGAGAGGGGGAGAAGTTATTAGGTTCCTTATCACACCGAAGGATAAGAGAAAAATAGTTCCCATCAGTGGTGTGGTTACCAGATCCCACCAGGTACAGCACTCGCAGCCCACTATTTTGGACTGGGCTCAGAGCAGATTTTAAATCTAAGCAAAAGTGAAAGATAAATGTACATTCATGTCAAGACACCCTCCAGTAGCTTGAAAATAGCTTACTGTCTGAAGATATATATCAATCCACACACAATGGAAAAAAACACAAGTTACTAAACCTCAGTCATCGTGGCAAACCATACTAAAACTTCTCACACATGATAGCAGAAAAGGTCAGTTTCGATTGCAGCAGCATTGCATATCTGCAATTCTCTCCTCACCATGACATCAGTAAAAACAGTAATAAACATATCAGAGAGACAGCTATCATCCTCACCTATTCTACCCATCCCTAGATTCAACTCTCTAACGTAGTTAAGCCAGCCTGAAAGTGAACTTCGACATGGATGTTAAAACCACCCTTTTCCAGTCTTTCCATGAAACAGTGGTAGCAGCAGGGGCTGGAAGTCTCTGAGCATTTTTTATTCTATTAATTTATTCTTCACTGCCATGCCTTATACCTGTAAGTTATTTATAAGTTAGTGATAAATTGTGTTAGGAAAGAATTAGGTCAGAATTCTAATTCCTTATTAAAATAACTGGTTATTATATCACATACCCATATATGTTATAATTACACCCCACATTCATAGCTAAATTTGTGGGGCGCGTGTAGGAGCATTCATGTTATGAATAAGATATTATAGACACTATTTGTAAATAGTGCCACAGGCCATTTCAGCATCTACTCACTCTGCTCATTCTCACTTATCTAGAAATTGTTCTTGGAGGATTTTCTCAAGTTTTTTTGTTTGTTTGTTTGTTTGGGTTGATTTTTTTTGGCTGTATACAGGAATTAACAGTTTTAAAGCTAAGATGTCCTCTGAAAACGAAGACAACTGATTCACATGGCATTGGCACAGCTCAAGCTTCAAAGGGCATGTGCCCCTTCACTTTCCTGGGTTTGTTTAACACTGGACAGTGAAGTCAATGTAATAATCTCAGGATTGCATACAGTGTGATGGGGAATCAGGAAGAAAAATGCAGTGTTGTTATTGACCTACATTAAATCTAGATACAGTTTCAGATACAGTTAGGAATTGCTGACAAAAAGATTTATCTTAGTAAATGTTGACTCATCAGAACAATGTTAATTGCTTTGGGGAATGAAAGAATAGCAAGATTTTTCTGTGAAATTTGAGCAAATTCACTTTCTAAAGATAACACACTCTTAATCTCTCTCAAAATTAAGTAGCTATACTGCTCACTGGAAAGAACAAAGTTTAAAGCAACTATTTGCTTTCATAGAAAGTGCTAGCAATCTAAAGCAAAGGGTGATCTACCATTTGTTGATTTGTCTTCCACAAGTTAAAGAAGAGAATAGGAGACCTTTACCAACAACCAAAATAGATCTACTCGACCATGGCAAAACTCTATTAAGTCTGAGTCCCCCTGGCCAAAAAGATTCTGATAAGAGGTCCATGGAGAGGTCCATGGAAACTGTTACACAATCTGCTTCATTTTGTTAATATGACAGAAGATTTTATTAGTCCCTGAACAATAACCTGTAGAACCCTAAGCATTATGTACGAAAGAGCCAAAAGGCCACAGCACCTAATTAGGACCATCTGTCTTCACCTGACTGCTATACAGAAGAGGCATGTCTAGATCTTGCCTCCCCCTCTCCCACCTTCTCTCCAAATCCAACATCAGAACAACACCAAAGAAAAGCAGAAAGTACACCTTATCATAAAATCCAAACACATGCAAAGGAAAGAAATATTTAAGAAAAAGATACTATTGGCAGAGAAAACAGGTGACTTTAAACAGGCTGTAAATAAAATCACATGAATAATTATATTGCATCTCAGTATTAGAAGAACAATACATCAGTCTTTTAGTAAAGAAGAAAAGCCCATCTAGTTTTAATGTAAAACTTGACTGATATACCAGAGCTACTGCACTCTTTTAATAGCAACAGACTGTAACTGAACATACAGAAAGCATCTAAGCTCCTACCTGATTCCAACAGCATAACTAAAGAGAAATGGTAAGCAAAGAAGCAAAAGTTTGGGCAAACTGACAAAAAAAAATAAAAATAAAAAAAAAATCAGCAGATATACTTCTTATTAAGTCAGATTGACTACACTCCTCGTGTTTCAACTTTAAAGTTATGGAATTACTTTCATAAAGTTACACCTATGTGAATCTAGCAGCCATATTTTCAGAAACACTGAAGACCAAACCTCAATTTCATTTCTGACAAAAGAATACCTACAAACTACCAAAGCTGGTCAGGGGTTTACAAGAACACCACATTTCTCACAACACACATCAGCACACCAGGATACAAAGTGGACTTCGACCACTGAAGTTCACAGAGCTGAGAAGCACAGACAAAATTAAGCACACCAATAAAACAAGGCGAAGCAGCGTTAACACCGATAACTGCAGGCAGTAACAGATCCCAACCTATTTCTCCCCATCCCCTCCTCAGTTCTCTTCCCTTCTCAAAAGGGACTTCCTGACATTCTACACTATTTTCTTCCTCATATCTGCAGTGAGGTGGTTTCTCATCGCCTCAGACGTGAGAGTTTCACCTGAAGTTTAGTACAGTTACTCTAAGCAGCACAGACCTGTTTGAAGCACTCTCCTATATCATAGAGGCTTGCCTCCTTCCCACTCCTGCACTCAGCAACAATGTTAAAAGGAAAGATAGCCAGCACCATCCTTACCATTACTTCAAGCAGTTCCAGGTTTCTCTTCACACGTTGCTGCTTCCCTTCATTTATTGCTTTTGGTGAAGTGATTCTGGAGGGCCCCATTCCTCCTCTGCATATAAATGTCTTTTTCCTCTGCAGCCAGCCAGCCAGCGGCCCACACCAAATTACACCACGAATCTAAAGCTTTTAATAACTAAACCTAGAATACCTGCTGGTGCTTTGATTATCTTCAAAGTCTAATATGGGTTCTTTAGTCACTAACTGCTTTCTAATTGGAACTTTTGCTGCTGGTGAGAGCTTCTCCAGGATTTCTTCCAGTTTGATTACCAGGCTTTCCTGCACGTTCCTCACACCCACCTTCACACAAAAACACCAAAAAACATCCCAAAATTCAGTTATTTTCACCGGTGCAAACAGCAGCTTCCCAGCATGGCAGCATCCACAGGACGGCCGAGCTGCTCTGTGAGGAGAAGCCAGGTTGCTTCCCACTGAGCTTCCAGACAGTTCCAGAAAGCTCTGCAACAGCTCTGCAATCAGGAGCAGCTGAACCCCCAGGGACACAGGTGTAGGTGCATTAAAGCCAAGGGGCACGAAGTGTTCTCAGGTGTTTTGGATTTACCTCAGCCAATCAGTTTTTGTGCCCTCACCCCAGTGCTGCTGGAGAGGTGAACTGAGTGCAGCTGGGTGAGATGCAGAAGAAGTAGAAAAAGGAGTTCTTTTTTTTCCATGCTGAAAAGTTATTTTAAAGATTGGCTGCGGTTATCTTATACAACTCAGAGAGGCAACAATTTAGACACGGAAATAAATTGCAATTAAATTTCCTGCTTTTAAGGATATGGATAAAGTATTAGCTGATTATTACAAGGCACAAAGGAGAGAGAAAAGATTTAAAAACAAAACAACGCTTCTGATAGGTACAAATAATTGTATCTCAAGCTGCTCAAGAACAGGGCATTGATTTCCTCCAAAAGGTTGTACAAGTGTTGCCAAAAAGCACAGTATAGAATTTGGTCTCATATTCAGAATTAGATCCTAGGTGCAAAGGGATTAATTAGCCAGTCCCAGCATAAACAGCCCGCCTTATTACACAAAAATGCTTAAGTTCCTCACACTGAAAATACAGACTTCATCTCATGAGTTTCATGCTTATCTCAACATGACTCTCTATATAACGTCTTTGAAGAATTCCAGAACTGGAGATTTCACTAGGAAATCTCATTAAAACAGCAGCTGAGCCTTCTGTGATTGCTCACATCTTTCTATGTAAACAGCAGTAAGCTGAGCGATGTATAGACTGCAACCACATACAGTCTGCACATTGAAGAAAGCAACAGTGTAGGATTTTACAATGGGAAAAGATTCCAGAGCAATAATTCATACACTTTCTGTCTTTCTACTTTTTTTTCCTCAGTTAACAAAAGAAGATTAAAGACCAAAAAAGCCTTTTCTTTCAGAACAACTATGGAAACGTTTCTGAGTATATGACATTTTCCAAATTGGTATTTCAAGAATCAGATAATTTTATGGTAGCATCAATATTCAATTCTACTCGGCCAATCTGAAAAACCAAAGTCTAATTGAAGAATGCAAAACAAATTCTGCAAATAAGCTGGTTATATGAAGTAGGACATCCCTCAAACTACCTCTAAGTAGCATTCCCCTAGATCACACCATAACCTTTCCAATGACATAACAAACTGTAACAGTGAGTTCAGTTCTGAAGCCTCCAAATGATGTGAAGGATTTAACAACCTTTACAAAGCCCTTGGTAACAGTTTGAACTGACCTGTCTTACCTGAGATCAGCTGACAGTTATTTCACATTTTCTATTCCCTTGGAAATACCATTTAATTATGTGAATTAATAAACAAAAATTACTACAGAACAACTTTTGTCTCTGAAAAGAATGACAAACTATTCACGAGATAAGAATCACTTTACCTTCTTTGACCGTGTCAGATACAAGGCTTTGCAGATACATTAATACAAGATTTGCGAAAAGGACGAGGAATTTAATATTATAAACAACCAGATATTGATTTCTCACCCTTGTTTTAAAGGTAGTGATCTTAATATTTTGAATCCTCAAAATAGATTGAAAGTTCAATGCCATACTATTCTGGTTTGTGAAGTGAAATATAGCAAGTAATTCCAAGTAACGAAACAAGTATTGAAGTTGCATTCTTTATGATATTTAACTTGTCTGAGTTTCCCAGAACTTAAATTTCATTAAGAAAAACAAAACAAAATTGCAGAAACAGTAGGTAGATGTATATATTTACACTGCTAGGCGGGGAAAAAAGGGCACGTTAATTTACTCCCTCTTGCCTGTCAGAGCTATTCTTTGCAGAAATAAGAGCAAAACAAACTGAAATGACTGGTCTAATTCTTTATAATGAGACCATACATCAGTAGAGGAGAAAGATGCATGTTTAATGTAATTATTCATGTGATGTGTGTAGGACGTTTAATGTCATTTGACAGCAAAACTGCTTTTTGTAGGAAGGGGAGGTGCATCCAGGAATGGAAAATTAAGCCCCAAGAGGAAAGTTGTAAGAGAGATAACATGAGGAAAGAAGAATTAATGAAAAATACCACTAACCTTTCCTAGAAAGCCTTATCTAACATGACCTCCAAAAGCCCATTCCATGTGAACTTCTTTTTGCAACAACATCAGAAATCCTCCATCTCTTTGAAAAAAACTGCCATTAGCCATCCTGAAAAGCCACTACATCTTGGCAGACGTGTCAGTGTGAAGACAAATCTGGAGTCATTAAGCTAGTTACCAGAGCTCTTTGAATTTTCCAGACTCTTTGTTCCACACCTGCAGTACCACCACCTGCCTTCTAGCACCAGCAACCCCTCTTGATTTGCAGTTCGCTTCACAGAATGTGCCTAGAAAATGCCATCACTGAAATATGCCCATTGATGCAAAAACGAAGATAAAACACTATACATTTTAGATTTTATACATATAACTTAAATTGCTTCATGGCAGTTAACTAAGCACTTAAGAATTCACCATCTCACTGAATGTATATACTGTAATGCTCTCTGTGTCACAGTATTTTTTTTTCCACAGCTGTGTCTCTCTGCATCATAATATTGCTAGAAAGGTGTTATTTTCTTGTAGACTTTTAGTCCTGATTTTTTTCTCTACTGTCAGCATGGAAAGGTCCCTTTTCTGTGAACAAGATCACAGAATGAGAAGGAAAAATAAAGCAGAGAAAAAGAAAAAAAAAAAAACAAACAACCCACGAAAAGAGAATGATGGCATAAACCTCAGAGAAAATAAGATAATAGTACTGTGTATGAAGTCGTAGAAAGCTTATACCAAAATGAACACTGCCTTTACTACAGGACAGCATTAAATCCAGTAGCACATTTGTTGTTTGTTTGTTTTTTTTTTTAATGTTTCAGCTCATTGAAAAAGACAACAAATAATTTTATATTTCCTAGAAACTTTGTTGCATGTTAAAAAAAAAAAAAAATTAAAAAAAAAAAGGAAAAATGGAATTAATAAATTCACCTGATGTTTTAACACATTGCCGAGAATTTTTAAGGACTAAAGGCAAAGCTGGTCATTGAGGAGTAAATGGTGTTTTCCATTACTTGTACTAGTTTGGAGTAAATAAGATTTATTCATCTGAGTTCTTGTAACCATCATTTTAAAAATTTCATATTTTTAATATTTAAATATTTGGAAGAAGTATTTCTTCATGCATGCCAGGTAACTTCTTATGCTCATGGCACATTTAGTTTTAAGCATAAGATCAAGCAATAATAAGCCCACCTCTCATAAAATCCAGTCGCAGTGGTGCATGTCACTGCCTAGGGACACTGCACTTCCAACAGTCAGATTGCACTGGAGAAGGCTGGCTTTAACTGGTTAGTTTTGCAAAAATGACAGCAAACAAAGGAACTGGGAGAACACAGTGATATTATCACAAGTCTCTCCTCTTTTTTTTTTTTTTTTTTTTTTTTCTTTTTTTTTCAGGAAGCCCTGAGCACACCACGCAATGCAGCAGTCTGAGATGACCATGCCAGCAGACCTTGCCCACAACTCCGGTAAACCCTGCTGCAACTGGGGACCAGCAAAATACAGTCACTATAAGGACTTCCAAAAAGTCTCAGAATTGCCATTGCCATTTCACTGGTGGATATAAATGAGGTATGAAGCATTTAAACTGATTGTAAGTATCCTGATTCATTATGATAAAACTGATGGGACCAACTGATGCTATACAGCAGGACATTTCAAAAGAAAATCAAAGAAATAAGATAGGAAAAGATGGGAGAGGAAAGATGAAATGACTTCACGAAAGCCACACACCAGATGAAATTTGAATCAAGCTTGAGTCCAGGCTTTTTGATCTCCAAACACAAGACTGATAGCTGGATTCTATCTCTTGCTGAGAAAGTGATGTAAAATTAGATTTACAAAGGTTATTAAGCTACCAACAGGTATCTTAATAAAGCTTTCAAAGTGCCTTACAAGACTGGGTAATATATCTTATTAACATCAAAACACCTTTAAAAGAGCTTTGAAAACCTGATTGTCTTGTTAAGGTCTCGTTTTTCCCCCATTAAGCACTTTTCTGCAGCTGCACAGACACAAAACAACAACTGAAAATAATTTTCTATGTCCTTGCATAACAATGCTGCAAATTTATAAGGGTTCCTCGTATAGCTACAAACACAGAATTAAAATGACTTCTGAAACATATTTTTTGTTATATATTGTACAAGTTATGAAACTAGAAAGTCCACTCCAAAAATAACCTCAGTGAATAAATGACAAGGACATCCCTCAAATCTGTGGAGCAATACAGCACTTCAAATGAAAGCATGTGTACTTCACACAGAGTAAAAGTATTATGGATGATCATATAAAACTAATTAAAATCTTCCTGTATCACAAGAGAACACATGTTGAGCCCCTCAAAAAGAGGGGGGTGGGAAGAGAGAGAGAGAGTGAGAGAGAAAAAGATATCAGGATTCACCAAAGCAATTGAGTCTAATCACCACAAAAATATTGAATTAAAAAAAAATCAAAAAGAGAGGAAGTAGGACTGAAATAAAGGATTAAAGCATAAACTCTGCCAGATTTTTTTAGGCTCCATGCAGCACCACAAAAACAACAGAGTATGTAAGAAAAGATGAAAAATGGCTTTGTACTTTCAAATAGCTCATAGCAGTATTCAAGCTCTGCTCACTGTCCTTAATGCTTGAAAATCACTCCAAACAGCATGTACGAAGCAGCAAAAGTGAAGCAAATTTCATCTCTCAGAAAGACTTAAGCAGCAACAGGGTCAGAGAGAGATCATAACTAATGAGACCAACAAAAATCCAACACCTAAAATGCAGCAGTGTCTAGAAAACTGACTTATTTAGGCATACCAAATAAAGGCTAGTATAAATGTCAGCTATAGATCACACATATATTTTGCTTTGTTATTACTGCTAAACATATCTATTCCTACAAATAAGTAGGAAAAGGTCTTAGAAGTCAAGGATCACTCAACTTACACCCATCTCATATATACAGAACTAAGATTCTCTAGTTGAAAGCAACAAGCAGGGAGTTACAAGAGCACTTGTGCAGGTTAAACAGGAGGGCATGAAGCAAGCTGCTGCCTAACTTGCTGGCTCTGCCAGACATCTCATCTCTTCACACCATCAGATGGTGCAAGACATTTGCCATTCCTTTTTTCATCACACCAAATGCAATGGTAATGAACTCTGACGTGTTTCATGTCTGAAAATATGCAGCTTTTATTTATTGGTATCATAAATCTGCTAATTCTCATTCCAAGTTCTTTCTCAATCTTTGGAAACCACTCAGATGCCCAATGACCTGCATTACCAACCAGAGCCTGCCTGTTTGACCACAAAGCTCAACTACTTCCACAGAGGACAAACTTCCTTCCTCACTGTACTCTTCACTAACAAGTGCTGTATGCTCTTTTCGCTGTGTTGAAGATAGTATATTTCAATGCCAATGATAAAAGTTTTAGGTGTTGGAAATGCCAACTGCATGCTTTCATTCTCTACTGTATGTTTGGTTACATAAATCATGGAAAAGCGAGTTTATTGAAATTCTTCCAAACCACGAGGTTGCAAACTCTCTTACATTACAAAGGTTGGGTACTGTCATCTGACTGGCTAAATATATCAGAGCAGTAGTCACAGTTAGCACTGCTTTCATTTCCCTCCTGTATTCTCTGCCTGGACTTAGCTGTTACAAGCACTGAAGTTAACAATACACTGTTTATCTTTTCCTGTTATTCTGAATTAAATTAGTTTTTGTTGATTTTGTCTAAAGTCAGCCTTATTGAATTTCACAGCATGCCAGGTTGGTTTGTTTTATTTTTTTTTATTTTATTTTTTATTTTTTTCCAAGAGGATGTCTATGGCAGATACTTTTATAATTCAGACGGCTGGTAACGTCTAAATGGATTAGCACATCCCATATGACAAATGCTTAGCAGTTTCTCTGTTTCAGTAAAACAGAGTAGTTGTTGCTTCCACTTTGCCAAAAATGGCAAGCTATGTACTTCATGTAAAGAAGAAAGGAAATATCTGAACACTTTTCTCATGTTATTTTAGTGAAGACAGTATGTACATAATGAAAGATACGCCAAGGGCAGCCTGAACTGAAATAATTGTTCCTAATTACCTGTTTTCTCTCTCTAAACCTAATGCAACTTAACATCTTGGACCATCCCTCTACATTAAATATCAATAAAGAAAGATTTAGTCAATGGGCCTCGAATTAGCTAAATTTACATAGTAACGGTCTCATCGAGTAGTCAAACAGTTGTAGTCTAGCTCCCAAATGATCAACAAAAGTCTGCTATATTGTTAATAACATCAGCTGTTAAAATATATAAATACACACACATACATATATACTTTTAAGGCATAATTCCTAGTTTGAGTTCCATGAACCTCCCTGAACTTCTTGGTTTTGTTTTTGATATTTCAATCGATTCTAGATTACCACATTGAGAACCTTAATTCTAGGTAAAAAGGTTACCTGAACAAGATTAGAAAATTGGGCATAATGTAGAAACAAATCTTCCAGACAATAGAAACCTTGCATCATTTTGACCTGTTAAACCTTGCATCTTTTTTTTTTTTTTTTTTTTTTTTTTTTTTCCCCAAAACTTGAACTATCCAAGAACAGGAAATCCTTACAAAAATATAATAATTAATTAAGAATTATATACATACATACATACAAATTACATCTTCACTTGTTTTTGCTACACCATGAAGTGTTCTCCTTTGGCTTGGCAAGGTCACTTTTCATCAATATATTACTGGTTGAAATGTAAGATAACTTCTTTTATTTAGAGTAACCTATTTATAAATCCATCACTATTAAGCAAGATGGTAGTTCAATGCAAAATACAGATACAGAAAGTCAGTCCAATCAATACCAAGAGCCTGAATTTTGAGCTCCAATCAGTAGCAATCCATCAGCCTTACAGAACCTATCAAAGAGAGTAGAAGTATTCTGTTTGCAACTGAAGTGTCTGCAGAACCAAAGGTTTGTCATTATGACACAAAATAAATTCTATAGCGTCAGGATAAACAATATGTCTCAAACTGTATAGTAAGCATATTTATAAGGAGTACAGTATCTTAAACAGAGAACAAAAAACAGATCAACAGATCACTGTAACATGATCACTTGCCATATAAAGAGTTGTCTGGTAAACACAGATAATGAAGATTAATAAAAAGAATGTGGAAAGAACTTATGCCAAAGAGATGAGTTTATGATTTGGAAGAACCCCACTCATAAGAAATGCAGACTCAAATGCACAAAAACAACTTCAAAGTATTTGGTCCATCTACAAAAGTAGTGAGATCCCTACAGATTCTCTCAAATACAAAGTAGGCCAAGAAAAAATATTAGAGGCTCTGTGTTTGTACCACTTTATGTCAAAGAAGGAAATGAAGACCACAGAAAGCATCTTCACAAGGTAGTTGGTGCTCCAAGACTGCCAGTGCTCAAGATGCATTTAGGTAATGCCCTTAATAAAATATTTTAATGTTTGGTTTGCCCCGAGGTGGTCAAGCACTTAGGCTCTTTGATCTCTGTAGGTCCCATCTCGTTGAACTATACTCATAAAATCTCCAGAAGGCTGTTAATTTTTTTATGTAAAATATTTTTTAATCACCTTTGTGTTTCACCCTCTTTCAAATTCAGAACCGAGGCTGAATCACAACAATTAGCTGGCACTGTATGCTTTTCTACAAATAGCTTACATGCCATTAAATGGAGGCAGTTGAGAGAGAGATGAGTGGACTGTTTAGTCACCTGCCTAATTTTACTATAGATACTTCTTAAAAAGAATTACTCTTTAACAGAAGATAAATGGGCTTCACACTAAGTAATTCAAAGAAAGTGGGAACATTAACCACAGAAAACATGCCAAAAAGAAATGCATTTTAAGTAATCAGACCTTCATTTCTCTCATAGAAGGTCAAATAAATGTGTCTGTAGGTTGCCTCTTCGGCAAGTACAGCAACAACATTCTTCTGCAGAAAAAATGGACATTCAGAGAAGGATGCACTGCCTGTTTAGTAGAAGACTGTGAAAAAAAAAAATCTGATAAAAATGCATACTACTAACCACAATATTCATAGCTCATCAAACCCTGACATGTTCTGGAATATGCTAGTGCCAAACTGTATCACGTCAGCTGAGTTTGACAGCAGGTAAATTACACTGTTCAAGAGTTTAACTAAAATGAAGTTGCTCAACAAAACTTTCTTGATCTAAATAGGATTTTCAATCTTAGAAAAATATACTGTTATTAATGGAGTAAAAAAAAAAACAAAAAACAACACCTGACATTAAGTTTATTCTTTTGCTTTATTTTCTGGTTTCACTAGCAGAAGGTCATTCATAGCAGAATCAAATAAAACCATAAAAAATAAATCAGTTTCTGTATTTTTTTTCTCCCTGAACAGCTTCATTCAGAACTACATTTATCATTTAAAATTATCCATCAAGAACTGTAATTGAATACCTTTCAGCCCTTAGGTTTGAATACAGCTTTGAATAACCGTGCTGACTGATCACTGCAGTCATGTGGCATTAGTGGTACACTCCGACTTCACCTTCCTACTAAATATTTAAAGGACTGAAACAAGTCATTTCCAGATCAAATCTTCCTGAAAGTACATGGTAGTATGACTGTCTGTCCAAAAGCATGACTAACATTTTCATCCATAGACATTCTTATTAATACCAAGTTTCTTAAACTCATATTACTAGAAAACAACTGCAGGAACAGCCAGTACTGTCATCACTGTAAACCCTGTGTTTGCTGTACAAATACGTGTTTGATGTGCTACTTTTCAAGATACACATCATACAGCAAGTTGGAGTACTCAATATTCATGTATATTTAGTAAGTAATAGATGTAGTAAGACAGTTTAACAATCTAGTAAGATAGAAGAGGGCTCACATTGCTATTTGCTCTTGCCAACAGCTGTGAACAGTTCATTTAAAAAAAAAAAAAAAAGGGGATTAAAGGTGATTTTGCTGGTGGAAATGTCTTAAATCTGCTAGCTGCTTTAAATTGGAAAAAAAAAAAAAAAAAGAAACACAAAAAAGTGGAATTATAATAGTTAAGAGCTTGCAGCCCTTATTATTTTCATCCATATTGCTATTATCTTGAGTCCTTTTTAACTTAATTACTAATTCAATATTCCTTATATTTAGTCTCTTATTGTTTTTCTGACGTTTATTCAACATAAACCCATTCTGTCACAATTTGTTATTTTTTGGAAGAATGCAAACTATCTGTGCTCCTGTGATCTTGCCTGCGTATCTATCTATCTGCTGTAGCTTTGTAGCCTGATCACAAGTAAGATTAGTGAATAATATGACACTTGGTCAGCCTGCAGGTATGCAGCTAGGAAGGAACAGTATTTTTTAAATCCTTCCCACAGAGAGAAACCTAATATCCGTGTTCAGAGTTATTTTTGTCTCCAAGTAGACGTGGCTATTTGTTCCTTGTCATAATGAAACTTCTGTGTCTATAAGAGATCAAGAGGCCAACTAAAAGCCATATCATAATTAAAGCGTGACAGTGATACGGGAATTTTCCATTAGCCAAGGTGGTAAAAAATACAATAACCAAAGAAATATTTCTCTAAGTTCCACTCCACATTCACATCACTCAGTCTGTGATTTCCAAGAAATTTTACATTCCTTTACACTCCCGTTCCCTCAAGTAAATTTTACTCCAGATCTGTATACAGTTATCTGTATTATTTTGTAGACTTATTTCTTATTCCTTCCACCAACAACCACAGAAGCTCATTTACGTTATGCAGAATATAATTAGTAGGTATTGTATTTATTTGACAGCTTTCTCATTTTCTCAGTTCTATGCAATTTGACAGAGACCGTTGCAGATCCGTAACTAGTCTTTCAGAATGACTTTCACAAGGTTAGCTCACTTATTAATTGACCCTTGGTAATGGTAATTTAAGGAGCATATTAATCTCATCTGTCAGTTCTAACACATACTAGATATATAAAATAATTTGTCTTTTTTCTTTGCAAGGAGTCTTGCAACAGAAATGAAGTGTCTAAATTTTTAATTAATGTGCATTTTCTTTCAACAAATGGCTTTTGGAGCAAAAGGACACATCTTTTCAGTAGTTTTCTTTATTCTACTTTAAAGCTCCTTCATTTTCTTATGAAGAAAAGCACTATTTCACCAGTCAATAAAACTTATGATCTAGATAATCTTTGACAAAGGACACTCTGTTATTCTTAAACCAGATCCCTGAAACTTAAAAATACATGAACAAAGCACTCGATAACAGCAGTGTTATTTATTATTTCATATACTGATTAAAGGCTTCTTGCGTTCAAGGAGATTTAATTCACTAAGAATATTAAAAAAAGATTGTTATTCAGAAACTGAAAAACTTCAATCGGTATCAGATGCTAGGAGTTGTAATCTTTTTAAATTTCATTTTCAAATGCATCATATGTTGAGCAGAGCTTTTGGTTTAGCTCTAAGAAAGGGTTATATAAAATAGGTACCAGGGCCCTGGGTAAGTTCTGCTTTATTTCCTTCATTAAGTAAATAATGGGAGCAGTTAACAGCAAGGGGAAGGGAAGGAAGGAAGGAAGACAGTTGTGCCATCAGTGTGTGATCATCTGCACTTTGTTTCACGTGGATGAAATGCAGCTCTTTGCATAACCACTCCAAAAGGACATAAGAATGTATTGATGAATGGACATAATTCTCATTAGGGTTATCACAGGTTTGAGGAGGAACAGAAATCCTATGCTTTTCATTTAAAAGCAGAGAAGTCAAGAAAGTACAAGGTGAAAGGTGAGGTACACTCCCATCCCCTTCTACTTCTCCTTTTGTGTCCAAAGAACGAAGAGGCTTTCTGAAGGGAAACTTCACAAAGAGCAGACCCTTGCAGCTATGTTTTACTTCATATGAACAGCACACATATGAACAGCAGCAATGAAAGACTCCATCAGCTCTACGGGCTATAAAGCTCTTACTAGCATCAGAGAATTTACTATATTGACACCTGGCAAAATTCATCATGTGGGACAGGCTATAACAGCCAGGGTGGTCCACAACACACTCACAGAGGGTCTTCAGAAAGAAAGAAAACTGAAGATTGCTGGAAGTGGGCACTTGCCCTGGGTAGCTGGGTAGCACAAAGGAGCTCTGGTTGCAGGTGGAGAATCCAGCACTATGGAAACCCACTTTCCCTGTGCTTTTTTCTAGAGCAGGAGTGGGAAGCAGACGCAGCTGACACTGTATTAATTCCCTCTATGACTGTACGTGTGACTTATTCCCCACTAAAGACTATTTGTTATTAGGATTAATTCAGCTTCAAAGTGGAGTTACAGATATAAGACTAAACTTTTACCAAACATATTGACAAATGCTACCGTACTTAAACTCCCATTGGTTCCACATGAACTGAGATCAGAACAACGATCATTTGTATGTTAAGAAAATGAAGCAAATATATAATGCATTATAGAAGATATAAATATATATATAATATATATATATTATATAAGATATAAATATATATACAAATATATAAATGCATTATAGAAGATATAAACAATAATACTGTGATACTCAGTTTGCTTAAGCTTATCCCACTGGAATATAAACCATCAATAATTTTGATGATAACAATCTAGAGGCAGCTCTACAAAAGCATGGCTCAGTCTTTGTAGAATTTTACAGCTATATGAATATCTATTTCCTCACAGACATCACGCTGGATTTGGATGGCATGTGTTTCAGGCACTTAAAAAAATGCTAACCATTTTTTATTGGCTATATCGTCACAATGTCTCCCCCGCTGTTACAGTCTACTGCATAAACAGGTATTCAAGCAATTTTTAGGAAAAACAAATTACACAGCTGACAGACTACAGTGTCTCCTTCAGAATCATTAGTGTCAATCATCTGAGTACAAGTTTTAAGTGCTATTGAAATGCATGCTACTTAAACAAGGGATCATCATATGGAACCACTTCAATCTTAATACAACCATAAGCATATACAGCATCAGCCACTGAGCTACTAACGTAGCATCTGTATTTTTAACAATACAGTAAGAGCTTACTGCAGAAACAATGCCCATTTATTCACTTACAATTAACAGAAGCAACTCAGTGTCTTCATTTCTTGCTTTTCAAGTTGGTAAGCTACGATTTTTTAGGAAGTCCACAGATTTTAGTGTACATAAGCAATGCTCCTTCAAGAAAGGGAGGACTGTGTGCACAGTTACAGAAGTCAGGAAAACAACACCAGACTGTCAAACTGGTAATAAAAGCATTTTCCTTACTGCTAGCAGTTCCTAGAACTCAGTGACATCAGCTGACCCACACCAATTTTTGCCAGCTGAACATTTGCATCTCATTTGAAGAACTGAGCTTAAAATGCTTCTGAAGACTTTAGTTAGTGTCACAGAACTGGCTCAGTGAGTGAGCTTTCAACTCCATAGCCGTGTGTGCTGGTAGGTGCTCATAAACATCAGTAAAGATTGGAGGTGACCTCATCCATGTATTACACTTCACCCCTGTTAAAAGACCGGCAAAGTATGCTATAATCAACAACGCTTCTGTAGCTGAAAGAGTTATTGACAGCTAAAGAACCCTGCCTGTTTCTCATCATTTTCAAAAGTAAGTGGATAAACTAACCAAGTCATCAAACCAAATCCATTCTTATCACTACATAACTTCCAAAGCCCTCACATCCATCCTGTGTTCTCAACTAACTTACTCCTGATCAACGTATGCAACAAAGAAATGAAAAACTGACAAACTGAAGAAAAGGATTCTTGGACCTCCAACGAAATCACATTCATACATAGAAAGATTTTTATGAGTAACAAAAAGCATACTTTGCTGTCTGATCTTTTCTTTCTTTTTTTTTTTTAATATATTCTTCTGTGGTTATTGTTATTTTTGAATGAATATTTTGACAAGAAACCTATATGCCCAAACTACTTTCTTCACTTTGTATTCAGGAGAGTAATGCAGAGATTGCAGAAAGAGAAACAGCAAACATATCCAAACAAACTCCACAAATGGTTAATTTAATTAAAGTTTAGTACTACTTAATGTTTAATTTCTGGCTTGGATAAAGTATGAACTTTTGAAGAAAAATCTCATGAAGAAAAGCTGTGTCTGTGACTCAGAAAGCAAGAACATCCTATTTGCTTCCTGAACCCCAAAACTGACGTACTGCAGGGGTGCCATGGTGGTTCTTACATAAGTGTGGGAAAACTTTACATTCGGTTTTGCAGGCATAAGGGGGCTGTATTGAGCTTTATGGAAACCTTCACTAATAGGAAAGCAATCCATATCTGCAAACTCATACATGTCTTTATTAAGGTAAATCATTATTGTCAATATTATGACCCTAATGAAAAGTTCAATAGCAGTTTTATTTTTCACTGAAATATGGAAGTTCATGCATATATGCCAAGGTTAAAATGAATAGGGCAGAAAATGGGACGAAGCAGGGAAAAGGCAGAGATGTGTAAAACAAAATGAATTAAAACAAACACACACACAAAAGCAATCATGAC
The DNA here is from genome assembly GCF_951394365.1 of Tetrao urogallus. Classification (NCBI taxonomy): domain Eukaryota; kingdom Metazoa; phylum Chordata; class Aves; order Galliformes; family Phasianidae; genus Tetrao; species Tetrao urogallus. Next base: position 3,733,248 of record NC_136825.1, read on the forward strand.
TGTGTAAGAAGTGAAGCCAGCTTTGTGAGCTAACTTTTAAAATGTAACTTACTCCTTCAGTAAACCGTCAGCACAGAATTTAAAGATGTAAAAGACAACATTCGTAAAGACTGCTGATTAAAATTCAATGCTATTTTCACATTATTTCACCTTATTCCTGCATATTATTTCTATTAAGGGAATAATAAGAATAAACTGGGATACTTACTGGGATGAGCAGCACGTAAACTAAACTACACAGTTAGAGGCAGGCCCCACTTCAGTAAGCTCAAAATGTGAATTTAAGATACCTTTGTGACTATGAGGAAGACACCACAGTGATATTTTTAAAATTAAAATACAATATCTCTGCCACATTTTGCAGTGATGCGTCAGAGCAAGGCTATGCTGTACTGCCTGGATGTTGTACCATGACTTAAGCTGAGAAGAATGAATGTTAAAAATTTTAATACTATCAACTAAGTCCTATGATGGCTTTTCTTAAATTTTGATCAACCTTTACATAAATGTTTCATCATCAGCATGGAAAACACTAAAGGCAAGTTAGTGAAAAGTGAACCAATTACGAAGCATGAGTCAATTAATGATTGAAAGAGCTAAGAGAACTTGGAATTAGCATCACTCTATCATGGCTTCAGAAATCCAAAACTAGTGCTACCCTTAAAATCTAAGGATTACTTCATGTAAAAAAATTTCTAAGAGACCAGCTACAAAGCCAGCAGTGACTAGACAACAGGAAGGAGACAACCTGAGGCATAGGATTGTGGAATCACAGAAACAAACAAAAATAAAGTGAACACAAATACATGGACACTGGATATATGAGGGATTTTTCAATCAGAGCAATGAGAGTCTGAATCAGCTTTTCAGCAAGAACTTGAGTGTACAAAAAGTGAGGATGGAGCTGGATTAATCTCTATATCTGAGATCCCCTTTAGTTCATTTTCTAAGGCTTGGATCCTCCTGGTGTTCATCTCACTGTCCCTGTACTTTACCTTCCCTCTGGCAGAGACATTTAAAAACATGGGGACAGTGCAACAGGACACCATGCTCCTTCTTATCACTAAAAACGTGATGTTTTTATTGCTGTTCCATTTAAAGAAGAAAACCACCATTCAAGACATTCTGGCAACCATCATGGTCAGCATCTATGACCGAAGACTTTGCTCTAGGCACCAATTTTTCAACTGTCAGTCTTTGAATTCCAGCTCTACTACTGTGAACTGCTGTGGTTTACAGATGCATAAAATCTGTAAAAAGTAATAACAGTACTCAAGACACAAATACAGTAAGCCTTTCCAAAATTAAGGGAAAAGAACAGTTAAGGGCACAAACAGACCACTGTAATCACTGAAAACAGTAACAAAGCTGGCTTAGAATGTAGTAAATCAGGAATGTAGTAATTCAGGATCTGAAAATACTGTTTACTATACCTTGCTTGTACCATATGAAATATTAATATAAAAACTTCACTCCCACTGCAGAGCAATCAGCCTTGACTACAAGCACACCTAACAGCTTTGCACAAACAGATGGCAAGTTTCTTAATATTTCACAGCACTGCCTTTCATAATTATGGCTTTTGCTCAAATAAGCAAATCACACCTAACACAGCACTTTCAATTTTGAAATAAAATAAGTAAGCAAACAAATGTTTAGTAGATAGAGAAGGAGAAGAAGGTTTTTTTATTATATATTTTAATACACAAAATACCTTTGCAGCCTGCATAAATTCAGTGACATTTCCATACTTATAAAGCCTTTGGAGAATGTGATTTTTACATCGTGAATGTACTGGTGAATGATAATTACTGCAGTAATAACTGTAATGTCTAATGCACTGTTTGTTAACATTTGGTAATTGACCTCTTTGATTGTATAATGCTCTAACTTCACAAAGGTTATTTAATTACAAATGGAATCTATTATTTAGCATTAATGAGCACATCAAGTATCATTATCTGATTAGTGAAGAGCAAGTATTTACAAAAAATTATTAGATATTATTTCAATGGACAAGATAAATATTTAAGGCATACATGTATGTTCTGCAAACTAAACTTCAGCAAAGCCAAAAGTCTAACCAAATAGGAACAGATAATTGGACAGTGTAATAGCAAATCCTGTACTTATTCCGATAACTTTTTCCTTTCGGTTGACTTGGAAGAAATTTAACAATTTTCCAATAAAAAGCCAATTTCCTTTATATTTAAGATTCTGATACGAATTGAAGAAGCAAAAATCAAGATGAAGAACCACATTTCTCTCTCTCAGCTATGAATTACATGTTTAGAATATAATTCGAAGACCAAAAAACCCAAAGGAAGTCTCTCTTGCCTCTTTTTTTATTAGTTTCTTACAATATTTACTAAGCCAAATCCCATTGAAAACATTGAAATCTCTCTAATGACACAACAAATTTTTTATATAGCCTTGCTATATCAAAACAAGTAGCCACAGGAATCAGACAAGGTTCCTGAGGTACAAATTGGAGATTTTTTACTGTCACTGCCATTTGGATGTGCAAAAGTCAGTTAATCTAAATAGGCATTCTTCATCATCTGATACATTTCTGTTCTACAGAGAAGTCATGTGGAAGACTCTTTGCAGGACTTTTGTTTCATTTCCTCTTCACATAGCCTTGGTACACTCTGACCTGTGATGAATGTCACTGCTTTTAAAAAAGTTTCTAATTAACCCCTAAGAAATACTTCAGAAGGAACAAGAGAAATAAACCCTGGATCCAGGATGGACATTTTTAGATAGAGAAAGCTACAACACTGGGGAATCTAACATGTTCAGTGTTGCTCTCCCCCTCATTTCTACATTACTAACCGCAGAGTAAAAATAGTAGTGCATGAAAATGCCTCTTACCAGAAAGTGCTCAACTGTCTTTGAAGTTCTTCAGCATCAGTAGCACTCAAAGCCATTGTTACAGTATGACACATGCACACATTTTCTTTTCAAACTGCAAGAAAGTGGGTCTTTCTAAAACAAGCTGTGAGTAATTACTTCTTGAGGTCCTATTCATAAAAAACATCTGTTTTATAGTCAGGTCACATTTATTCCACATATGTTTTTTGTGTGAAATTCAAGATGATTTATTCTATTCACAAAGAGGGAAAAGATGATTCTTTTCCTAGTAAAGACCAGCACGTTTCTGATCAGATGAATGCTCTTTTACTCTCCTAGCACAAAGTAACCAAAATTATGGGGAGAAATTTAGTATCAGAATACCTTTGTTTCCTCTGTGAGCTACCTGCTAATTGAAGCACCATGGTTCATGAGCACATGAGCACATTTCACTCCCCTATTCAATGGTGCATCTCAGGATCACCAGCTACTGAGTTCTTGTTGCTAAGAAACAGTACTCAGTTATATTTGAAATATATATTATGAAAAGGTGCTGCTTTTCTTTGTGAAATGAGTATGTTGCCAGATTGACAGTCATGGAAACAGACTGAGCAGTATGGAATTGTTTCTTTCAGTATTTCACAATGCAGCCAATCATACTACCATACTACCCGATTAATGTGTTTAAAAACGTGAAATGCCTGTTCAGCTGTTGTCAATATGCTAAGATATCTACGTAGGTTGCACTGAAAGTAATGCCTCCTATTTATTTCCATGGAAACCACAACAGCTAGAAAGAGCACAAGAACATAACAGCAAATTCTCAGCTACTAAAGATTATTTTTTTTCAGCACAGTCACCACCATTAGCTGATTCATGCAGATGAGCCAACCCAGACACTCTTCATTTTGTGATATGACAGCTGTGCATGGCCATCAGAACATGGCTTGTCTTTCACATCATTGTTGCCAAGCAGACGTGCACCACCACTGCCTCACTGTGCTCTCATCTGCTGTTTGGTTTCCATAAATGTTCAACAAAGTCAATGGGAGCAATTTTTTTCCATTCTGTCAAGCTGCCCCTCTGTCATCTGACATGTGGCAACATGGAATGGAACACTGGTGGGAAGGTTCAGCCTCTACTGCTATACCACCAATGCTCGCCTCTGACATTGTGGGCCATCATGATAAAATAGAAGACAACAGCCCTCATAAGAAATGTACTGCACCAATTAATGAGATTCATCCTGTACTATAAAGACAGTTATTCACATTAATCTAGAAACAGAAACTCAGAATCCTTGACATCTAAGAAAATACAAAACTGAAGTATTCAAACGTGATAGTAGTAAGATATGCTGCTGGTGTTCTGGAGCAAACATATGCTTGTGACACTGTCCTCAGTGAAGAAAATTATTTCAGCAGGACTATGCCATTGCTCCCAAAGACAACGAATTAAAATGCTGCAGTCACACCTTCCTCTCCCTTCAAGTAAGCCTCTGTAACCTTTATCCACAAGTAAGGAATGCATAACTCCAGATGAATATTAAACTAAAAGCGTGGTTTGTTGAAAGACATTGTTTCTCCTATATGTAAATGAGTAAATGAATACATAAATTCATAGTCTCATAAAATTTTGTCCTGACTCTAAGATTGCAAGACATCATTGCATTTCCTGCCATGAGACAACTTTTTGCCAGTACTTTAATAATATTCATAAAACACCCTAATTAGAAAGGGTTAATTATTTTTAGGAAAAATAAACACAAAATGAAACTTTTTAACAGTGCATTAGACTACTACTCAGTGAAATACAGATGAAAAAACAAGACTACCCCCTTTTCAGCTTCACTGTCCTTCTAAATTTCTTCTTTTTGCAATGTATTTTTCTCCTCTTTCTTGTGGATTATCAAATTTCTTGCCTTTCAATTGCAACAAAAGTTAGGTCAACAACTATAATTCAGCACATTTTAGCAGATTGTAAGGTATTAGCATTTATAAGAAGCATTTTCCAGTGGAAAGTTATTCAGTACATTATGTCTTTAAATAATAATTAGGGCAGAATTGCCACCCTCATATCTGGCAATGTCTTTGGTAATTCAGAAGATATGATAAACTGCAAGACACTAATAAGCTGAATGTCACCATGGTACCTGTATACCTCAAGTGTGGTAGATTCAATTTTCTTTTCGTAGACGTCTGCTTCATATTATGTAATGACAGAGCAATAAGGTCTGTCAAAGAGGTGCATGCATTTAGGTATTTAAGTCAGTAACGTTCACTAGCATTGTATGATATAACACTTTCTGTGACACTCTTCAAATAATGGGAATTTGAACAAAGTGAATGTTCTGAAGAATAATAGTACCAGTAAATGGAGTAAGAATTTGGTGTTGTAAGCAAATTTTAACATAACTGAGATAAATTTTCAGTTGATGCAGAGTCATTCTAACTTCCTCAGTCTTCTACTGAAACTGGTTTTGCTTCTGTGATACATCAGTGACCCTTTAAAGTAGTTTCACACTGTAAAAGAACATAAGATCGGCCATGAAAATAATTTAGATTTAAGTTAAGAATACTTAATGCTATCCTGTAATATGAAGTGGCTTCCTTTTAAACTATGATGTATCTCAAATTCCATGCTGATATAAGGCCAAAAACAGTTTATATTGCACGCTTCCATTCTAAAATATGTATATATTCTTATAAAAATATATGCATCTGTAAGTACAGAGAAAAAGAATTGCATAAAAAAAGAAAATGTACTGCACTAGAAGCCATAATCTATTTTGAAATCACTTAAACTATTCTTAGATGAAGAATGCTCTGGCACAAAACGATGGTCTGTTCATTTCAAGTCATGTCAGGAGGATACCATCATTTGGAGGAAAAAATATTACAGTGCCAGTGAATGCACCAAAGTTTGCTGAATACCAAAAGTATTCTGCCAAGCCTACCCTGACATTAGATGCACAAAAGAATCTTGAAATCATACTCTTTCTTCTCCTTGCGACTTAAAAATTGTTTTCTATCAAATATTTCAGCACTTCATGCTCCAGTAACAAACTTATGGAAAGCAGAAAAGATTAACTTTTACAATTTTAAAGGCAAATTTCATTTCAGTGTTACCAATTCTTGGAATTAAGATCTTCTCTATTCAGGCCCATGGGATGTGTGTTCTTTTGGTTTGCATTCTTCTCAAACCTTTGGACAATATTAGCACGTGTATGTTAGCAGAACTGACCCTATGTTCTGTAAATATGTAGTTTCCATACTTTTCAGGTAGACAAAATCTGAAATGAAAACATTGCTCTAAAAGTAAAATATAATTTTGAGCTTTCAAATGCATTTCAAAGAAATACTTCACTAGAAATATCAACTTTGGAAAATAGTACTTGAATCTCAAAATTGCACTTTTGAAAAAAGTAAAAATATTGTTTCCCACAGACGATGTCTATTTTGGATGCCAGTCTTAAAGTATCAAATTAATCCCCTGATCCTGGCTGAGCTTTCCCTCATCCATGAAATAAACCGTTGCTTCTGGGGAAATTATTGGTATGTAAAACTAAATGTTATTGCCAACAATCTTGCAAATGACATAAATCACAATAGCTGTTTATAACTGAAGCAAAGTTGGTTGAATCGAGTCAGAAAAGAATAATCAACTCCAAATGATTCCACAATGAACCACAGTCACTCAAACAGTACGAATCACTGAAACAGATTCCAAATAAGTTTGCTCTGTTAGAAAAGCAATACTTGGTTCAAGGTTAAACCTCTATTCTAAGTTTTTCACGTAATCAAACATTGCTGCAGAAATAGTTACATTCAGCTGGAAAAAAAGAATCTTTTTCTGTCTTTTGGGCTGACTTTAATGCCCGTCTTCTTGGCACACCACCACACACTGTAGGATATGCTTGTTCATCATATCTCCCATTTCACTTGTTCATACTACCTCACGTGACCAGAGACATATATATATAATTATAGCCATTTTCTCCTCCATAAAGTAAGAAATAATGCATGAAAACCTGAAATCTTCTAAATCAGTCAGGTTTGCAAGATTTTGAAGGACTCAGATCAAAAACTCTCATGGGTATTAATAACATAATAAATAGAAGAGGGATGAACTAGCTTGTTTTGTGCTGATGATGTTGATTAAGAAGAAATAAAAACTCCCTAGATTTAAACCTGGGGAGTTTTTTCAATTAATCTAAAATGGCACTAAGTGAATAGGTAAATAAATATAAGTTAAATGGTGGCACATTTTGTCTTTAAATAAGACAGACATCACAAAGCTTAAATTTCATCTGTCTTTGGGCATATTAGAATTGTTGCCCCTCATACATGGATGTCTTCCTTCAAATTAATGAAGAATCTGATTTAACACAACAGGTACAAACCTCAAGGAAAATGATTATATGTCATTGATGCAATGGTGGTGGAATGGGAAGGATCTTAATTAGGGCATGAATATAATGACAGAATCAAACAAAAGACAAACACCATATTTTTCACACAGCCTTCCCCAAATAAGTTTGGATACAATCACTTCAATGATTTAAAGAAAAAAACAAAAAACAGAAAACTGGACGCTGTACTTCTTGGGACAATTTTTCAGTTAACAGGAACCATTCTGCTCTTCTTTTTTTTTAAGACTCGACTGTTCATCTACCTATCTACGTGGTTTCTAACACCACTGGAATTGACTTCCTGCAGTGCTAACAGCTCACTCAAACTATTCTGCCCTCAAGATTATTTCCAACATAGAGGTGTGATGGAAGAGCAAAAGATAAGGTTGCTTGCAAAATGTCTAATAGAAGAATAGAAACACAGCAAAGACATAAAACACATAGCATTACAGTTTATCATAGCGACAAAATAGATGTTCTTCCTTGTAATATAGTCCACTGTACATAGGTACCTATGATTTGGGAAATTCAGACTTATACTGCGATCTTAAAGAAATATTATAAACTCTTTGTCTCAATTTCCTATTTCTATCCAATTTATGGGGACAGACAGCTTTCTTGAGCCAGCCAATTAATCCATACTTCAAAATTTGACACCCCTCCTTTCTTTCTTTCTTTCTCATAACAACCAAGTTTCCTAAAACACATCAACTGAAGTTTCTTTAATCACTCTATATTTATGTTTGAACCAAGTTCCCTTCTAATAAAATATATCCACTGTGCAGCTTCAACGAAAGCGCGGCACCTTAATGAGGTTACCTAATGAGCTTAGAATAGCTAAGTTTAGTATAAAGGATAAGATTTGCTTGATATGTCTCAGCACATGTATAACAAACAAAAATGATTTCATACTGCAGTATGTTGGTTATTTTTTCAATATCAAAAATATATATACATTTTGACAGAAAGAGAGTTCACCAGGACTTCAAACCAAGAACAGAATAAAAAAATACATACTCCCAAGCTGAAATAATAAAGTGATTACTGTCAAAGTCTATGCTCTTACAAGTTACAAAGTAATAACTTGGGATTTCAACAGCATATGCAACGTTTCAATTCCCAACTGCTTTTGAGGCAGCAAGCAAAACACGTGAGACCTTAATATGAAACCTGTTATTGTAATATTCTCTTACAAAGATAAGGGAGAAATATGCAGGTGCAATAGATACAGGTGATAGAAACCAAACAGTGCAAAGATAGCTCTCTTCTGCAGAAGAACTGGGATATTTCAATGTATGTTTTTTTTTTCCTTGACGGGAAATGAAAAATAAAGCCAAATTTCAATTCCAAAAAAGAAATTATTGAGGTATGCTTATCTGTGATGGGGTAGTGGAACGATATGATCTTTAAGGCTTCTTCCAACCCAAACCATCCTATGATTGTTTAAAATTACAAAGATTGCTACAGGTTGTCAGTAATAGAATTTCGGAATTTTGGAAGGAGGAATTTTGTATCTTTGGGAAACTTAATCCTTACCTGCAACACATCAAATAAGGATGAAGTCTTATTCTGAAATTATCAACCCACGTGAATTTTCAAAACAAGTTCATATTTCAGAGAGTGATTTGCAGAAAATTTTAAAAGTTTGGATTTTTTCTTTAAATTGGGCATTAAGGATGAGCTAAACACACTTTCTCTGACCAAAATTACACTTTCAAAGAGTTACTAATCTCTTCAAAGCAATATTGCAAAATTGACATGGATTTACAGCAATATTTTTGTTCAGCAGTGTTGAGGTGTGTTCTTCAACAAACATCCCAATTCATTTTCCCTTGATGCCATCTATTACTGCTATAGCTTTAACTCAGTGGTAAAGTTGTAGACCATGACAATCAGAAAATATTGATAGAAGCTTACAAGAGATAAATGCATTTCAGTCTTCCAGTGACATTTAAAAATAATGCAACTATGCCCTTTTAATTTACAAAAGGTTTTCCCATATTAAAAAGAACTATACACTGAAGTGCACCTCATCAAATCTACACATTATGTCATTCCAGTAGAATTCAGAGGAAAACCAAGGGCAATAATCACCACATTTGACATGAATTCAAAAACCATGTAACGTATAGTCTTAAAAAAATATGCTTTAATCTCTCCTTCATTGCTTTTCATATGGGACTTGATGAGAGAGACTGTGGACAAACAAAGCATTAAAATTCAGCTCAAGTTTTAAAACTATTAGCATTTGTATTATTAAAGATGTTTATAAGGGACTCGGAATGAGTAGAACAAAAATATAAAAATAAGATTCTCCCACATCGTAATTTCCAAAAGACAATTTCACTTTCATGTTGCTGTAATATTTCTTCTGAGTGAGAAATAATGCACAAGACTACAAGGAGAGGCTTGCTATAGCTGGGGCTACAATTAAATGAGAATAGAAAAAGCAGAGAAATAGGAGCAAAAAGACAATTTTCCAAGCCATGGGATCCCAATGGTTGGCTGTCACAGCAGGAATCACTCTGCGTTACTAAAACAGACTATTAGTCTCTCACGATCTGAGACATAAATGATCCATGAGAGAATTCATTGCATTTTCATCCAATTAACAAACAAACATGCAAACAAAACCCATATTATTACAACAAAGGAATAAAACTAAACCAAAATCTAAATTGAAGATGACTGAAACTTTTTCCATTGAAGTTTCTGAGAAAGGAAGGGTGAGCTGGGGGAGCTGGAAAGCATCAGGAGTCCCAAAGTATGGTGAAAGGGTGGAAGCAGATGGTAAGAAAAATAAATAAATAAAATAAGAAGTAACTTCTTCGGAACTGTTTCTTATACTTCATAGCTTCATCAAATGTGAGCCAAGCAATTGGCTCGTTCTCTTGAAGTTCACCGAAGAGCCTTCCATAAGGGATTTATTGACAGCTTGGATATTACTTCAACAATTTTATAAACCACCTGGTCTAATCTTAAATTCAAAGAGTTTAATTTGTAGAACTTTCAGAAGTTCTTCTGAGTCCATAGCAGCTAAGTATATTTCACATCCCATCTGCTTTCATTCTTTTTTCCTCTTCACAAGAAACTATTCTGGTAACAATCACACTTGGCAGAAGCTGAAACTTGGAAATGACATAAATGAATATTCTGGAGAATCCAGAATTTAGGAGGATAGTCATATCTAACTCACTGCAAGAGCCTGAGAGGATTACACTCCTGACTGTGCCATGCCAACATCAGTGCTATGGTCTACTGGAACGCAAACTACATCAACAGGTAGAATTCTTCAGTTATCAAGATCATTTTCCTTAAATCTCCCACAAGCTTCCCAATGCAATCACAGTATTTTAATTTTAGTGATCTCTACTGGGTTCCACCACTGCTGCTCCTAACAAAAGTTATTTTCAACATTACTGCCACTGCTTCTATACTCATACTGGTCCTAATCCACTCATATATATACTTTATTAATTTAGAAAGATTTTCTTTTCTTTTTTTTTTTTTTTTTTTTTTTTAAAGACCATTTTATTCACTGGCTGTCCCTTTAGATTACACTATAATCCAGAAGAAAGCCTGAATCCTGTAGAGATGGCTTATGTGCTGGGACCTCTAGAAATTAGTCATTTCATGTACACACAAAACACAATCTTAAAATACATGAAGAATCACAGAGCATAATTAGAAGGGGCTGTAATGAAAGCCTAGTGCAGATGTAATGAAACTGAACACCTGACCTCCAAATGAGGATTTAAAAATGTCTTAACACAGACACCAGCTCAGCCTACAGAAGAGGTCAGTTGTTTCATTGTCCCACATACTGGTTACTGAATCAGCCAAAGTTGAAGTAAAACTGCCCTACTTTTTCATTAAATTGAGCTCACAGACGATACTCTAAGTATCTGACAAGGACAAAAGCTATCCTTTATTAGAATGCATCTATGGCCCAGTAAAATTCATCACTTTAAATTAAAAAATGAAAACTATATCTGCTGCTTGAGATCATTTAAAAATATTTGAGTACAAATCTACTCTCGGCATACCGTGCCCAGTGTTAATACTCACTGACTATTTAAGCTATGACAGCTTTTTCTCACGTTGTTTCTTCCCTCACTTCCTTGGGTCAGTTTTTAGTGTTAAGCAAAATCATATCATGAAAGCCCTTCTGAGCTTTAGGGAAATCTGCAAGTATATTTGTTATCACATTTTTTGTATTCCATTATTGCCCTGCTGTGTGACAGAACCTAAAGAAAACTCACTCGTGTTTTCTGAAAATGAAAATTTCTGATACCACAGTAATTAATTTCCATGGGGAAAACAGTTTACTTCAGCAAAAAGAGATTAATGAAAAATACTGCAGAACACAAAATTATGCTAGGCAGCTGCTATGCCACATTTCCTCTCATTGGAATTGTTTTAAATCGTTATTCTATCTGTTAATGAAACATTCTGCTTTTTTTTTTTTTTCAAGCTGTTTAGCTTTGAAAAAAAAACAAACAAACAGGATTCAGGAAACTGCTGGACTGCAATAGATAAAGGTAAGGGGGGAAAAAAAAGCGTTAACCTACCTAAAAGTGATGAAAAGCAGTCAGTAATTCTACTACCTCGCTTCCTGAGTGTAAGGAGCTTTTCTAAATAAAGCATTATTTGTGCATCTATATAATTAGAATAACATTTATCTGTCCTGCATTTATCTGGCCATATAAAAAGATTTGGTTAGCACACGGAAACAGTTCTTGAGAACAAATCTTTTGTATCATTGCATCCAGTGTATTCGCACAGTTCTAAACAAGTCATATGAAGGAAAACAAGAAATGAGCAAAGAAAACCCTACACAGCCCCCTTACACTCCAGTGTTTCTATGCAACCACTTCACTATGCTGTAGAAATGAAATATTTGGAAAACTTTGGGATAGGGAACAAGAGTACAATCCCTATTATCATCCATGTAAACTTTCTTATACATTTTAAGGTGAAATAATTTATATTTAGTGTGAGAAATTATGTCAGAACTTTCTTCTAACAATATGAAATCTTTCACTGCAAAGTAAGAAAGACAACTTGCCCCTTTATTCCTTGAGAAATGATCTTATTGCTTTCCCACTGACTACTCAGTTACAATGCATTTACCATGAACAGAAGTTCTTGGGCCTATAATTATTAAGGTGTCGATGCTAAATCTCAGACTTGTCCTCTACCAAAGGATCACAGGTTAAAAAAGGGTAAATTAAGGGAGTGGTTACATTTTACATCAGTCAAATGAATATTTGCCAGGAACTTTGGTAATGTTAACATGCCTTGTAGATAAATGGAATTTTAAACTGATTCCTCAAACTAACGCTCAATAAGAAGAACAGAAACGTTTCATTTTTAAAGGGTACCAGACCACTTGTGTATATGCCTTCTGACCTGTTAATTAACATCAGCAGCTCAGCCTGAGGTCAACATCATTCATCTCTTCATAGATACACATCATTCTTGTTAATGCCAGGGAGAGTTTGAGCATGGTTCAGGAGAAGAAAGCATGATGGCTGCGAGTAGGTAACCACAAAACTGGATTTAAGAGCGACCTCGGTTCAGGTATCATGGCATTCTACCTGCTGTAGTCAATCGGCTTTAAAGGTCTTAGAATGTAGTATCAATGAAAAATGAAGGTGTGCAACAGATAGAATAACATAGGATGATTCACTGACTTAGCTACTGAGCCATAGAGGTTCTTGAGGATTTCGTATTTCATAATAATGAACTAAGCAATACAGAAAAAAACGGAGTCCATGTGACCATCTGGTACAAGACTGACCCCATCCTTTCTGCATTATGGACAAATCACGAGCAAGTATTTATCCTCTAATTTATTTGAAGCTACCTGTAACATCTCATTTTATAGCACTAGAATAACAAAATCACAGCACAAGTCCTTGAAAATATCTTGAAGTAATCTTTCCCATTCAGTAGGATAAAGTGCTTATATTGTTCTGATATGGAATGGAGCAAGCAGAAAAGATGAGAGTCTACCAGCTTGACGGGCAGGAGGGTGGTAGTGTTGCGTTGTTTGTGTTGACATAGAAGAGGGAAGATGCAATGATTATTTCTGAATCATCAGTAATACACCCAGAAAGGCATGTCAGAAAAAGGTTATGATATAGGATTGCATCTGAAGAGAGGTTAGCATAGAGATGGAACTGTCAGTCTATATATAATTGGAAGGCACACAAGCAGTCAAGAAGTGCAGAGAGAGAAGTGAAGTCAACTTAGGGAAAATCCCCCAGAAAGGAGATTCATCAGAAGAGATGTTGACAGAAAAGCCAAAGATAAGACAAATCAGAAAAAGACAGATTCCTGAAAAAAAATGGGAAGACTGAGATTTCCAGATCAAAGTATGATTGACAATGTCACAAACAGCATCCTTCTTGTAAGCTAAACTAAAATTCCCCTCTACTATTCTACTAGCAGTCTGGTGAAGTCAAGCCTTTCCTCATCAAGGTGGTTGGAAACATCACATGTGACGTTTACTTTGAGATATAATGAGCAAGTCTAAACTTCGTTAAGATTTTTAGAACAAACACAGTTCCAGGTGTCTACTCAAAACACTTTCAGTGATGTGAAGACATTTACAATGCCAAAGTGCCAATACGAGGCACAGAAATTGAAAGCACCATTTAAATAACAATAATATGGATATGAAACATGTATCCCTACTTTATAACAACATGATGTGCTCTATACCATTAACTTTTAATTAACTCCAATTTTGCCACAATTAAACTCAATTAGAGCAGAATGTCTGACACTGCAATTAGCTGTATGTAAACACCCCAGTTGGTGTCACATGGAATTAATGTCTCCTGATGGTGGATTCTCCTTCCAAGTATAATGGATTTACCATCATCAAACTGTTAATTGGACCTGGCACCTCATGTGTTGTATGTATTTCAGACATAACATCAGAACTTAGTATCCTGCACAACTGTGGTTGTCAGATCTACACGGATTCCAAATGCAACTAGCCAAATGCTTTCCTGTGTTATGCATTCTGCAATCTCTCACATAGAAAAACTCTAAAAATTTTAATATCCCTCCATTTTACACTCACTTTTCTACTCATCTAGCAACAACAAAAAATATTTCACAGCTTGCAGGATGGAAAAAAAATACCCTACTGAATAAAATAAAGAATAAAAAACCATATCTATTAAGGACCACATTTAGCACAATAAATCATTGTTTGTTAATAGAGCTTATTTTGAACCATCGTTTTTTCTGCCCTTGTATATGTTAGAATCTCAATCCTATCTCAAGAACAGTCCTACTGAGATTATTGGGTTTTGTCTTAATATATTGCAGTCTTAACTGGACGCAGTTAGCCAATAATTTGTCTTAGCTCAATATTAGGCTGTTATTGTGAGCAGTATCAGCAAGTACAAAGAATCCTTCAAGGTAGGTGCAGCTTTACTACTGTTACTAGTGTTGCTATATCAAGAGTAGCACCTACTAAATCACTAAATCTGGGGTTAAAATGTGCACTGCATATTTGCAGGCTGAGGTGATTAAACTGTGTGTTTTGCAAGAACCACTGAGATGAAAAGTTGATGTTCTGTTGTCACTTCCAATAACATTGAACAATCATGTATCTGGACTAAAAAGGACAAATGGTAATGATGGAAATGGAATAAGTGATGAAAATGTATTCAAAAGGACACGAACAGATATTCAAATAAAGCTCAGAATAAAACATAACGAAGGAAAACCTCATAACGGTAGCAAAACGCTGTCAGCATTAGGAATGAATGTGCTTATGAAATTCTTGGCATTGCCCTGAGATTGCTACAGCAAAGCATACATCAGTGCCCTGTAAATACTAATTGCAATTGAATATATGATGGTTACACAGTCATTTTAAATACTTTTAGCTGAGTCTATTGGAAAAAAAAATCCTTATATGCTCCTGATTTTTAGTTGTTTTCATAGAAACAATCTTCAGTGTTTTCAAAAATCAATGGAATTTCCCTTATGAGCTGAAAAACCACAAAAAATATATCTTTTTTCTTACTAATTGCTATTATTGTAACAATTCAATTTACAAATAGGAAAAAGATTTTTAAAAAAGTCTTTCTTAACAAAACAAACCCATGTCAAAAGCTTACAGTTTGATGGCTATACTTCGGGGAAATTATTTGGAAAATAAGGGATGCAATTTTGCCTTTAATTGTAATTTTCATTTGGAATTCAACTAATCAATTCACTAATTCCACTCACAAGATTTAGGAGACAGCTTGCTTTCACATTTCAGTCTGGTTGTGTTGGTCAGAATTTACTAGGGAAATGATTTATACACTTGCATCTACAAGTTCAAAGTGATAGAGTTAGTAAGTAAAGTATTGATCAAAGCTACCAATAAAGAAATGCAGTGAAATTAAATGCACATTCTGAAGCATGTCAATTCTTTTAAAGTATTTTCTTTAATAAATACATTGCCAATATCAATTCTAAATAGCCTTAGTAGGAACAGAATACAAATATCACTAGGTGCCTTGTTGCCTTAAAAGTAATACTGAATATTAATTTTGCAATTTTAAACCTGACAAAATGCAGTATATTTTTCAAGTTGATGTACTGTTCATATATCAAAGGTTACAAACGCAGTTATGCTCTCCTGCTACTCCACAGTCACAACTGTGTTCAGCAAAGCTGAATGACAGGAAAATTACATGTTTGGAGAATCAGCCTGCTGGTTCTTACAGCCCCAAAACACAGCAGATTGTTCTTTAATTTACTGGCTGCATGTACAGTAGATCCATTACTAATAAGGTCATTGTCATTACTCTGCAGAGCACAGCAAACACTCAGTACAAATTTTCATATGCCAAGATCTGAACTTTAGGCCTGACAAGTACCAACATTTCTACGTTTTCTCTAAGTCTCCATCAGATGCTCTAGATGTCTGATTGCTTCCCTTACTGAGGAAAAGCTGCAGTTGCTGGGAATAAAGCCTTTGGACCTGTTAATTCTATGATTGTTGAATAAAATTCAATCCCTCTGTATACAGCAGGCACAGCTTCCCATTGATCATTGGGAATAACGAAGCTCATATACAATGACATCTCAGGAGGGCGTTCTTTCATATAAAGTATTTTCTGTCCTTTTCAGAAGGGGAAAATGTAAAATACAGTAAAGATTCCATAGCATCTTTGGAATCTAAAATGTTTAGAACAATTTCTTTTACTTCTTTTTGTCTCCTCCTCCAGTTCCTTAGCAGCAAAGGGAAAAAAAAATCTTTTAAAACTGTTTTAGAAAACAAGAAAAATTAATAGTTTAAAACGTCAGGATTTTACTCCCTCTTAACAATCTGAAAGTAGAGTATCATAATCCTGTTATTTATATCCATTAAATCTGGTAAAACTAACAGAAATATAACAGCAGTACATTGCTTTTTTTTTTTTTATTCACATCTACAAATAAATCTGTGACCTGTATTCATATCACCTGTGTATATATAATACGTTTAAGAAATAAATACATAATGTCAGAGCCATAAATAGATAATAGGCATTTTCAATGAATTGCATTCAGATGTCTGAATTACTATTATGAAAAGTAAATACTAAGTATAATGTTAGAGCTGAAGCTGGGAAGAATTCTGCAAAGATGAACCCTCTATTTTGCAAGGTTGCACAACACAAGAACAAAAACTAGAAAAAAAATTGCAATTAATATTACTCCAACAACCTCAACCACATAGCACTTTCAAACAGAGCTCTTTTGGCCACATAACACCTTTGCAATATTTCATCCATGTGTTTTCCCACTCAGAAGTCTTCAGTACCAACCAAACAATGTTTGTGACCATTTCTATTGCACTGCTGGGCTTCAAGCATTTGTGGGCTGTTCAAGCAGGACGTCGACCAGTCCCTATTCCCGCTGCAAGCAGTCTAACAAGTCTAGATTAAATATGTTCAATATGATGGGAAAGCTCTCAACAAGCACAGTCCTCTTGGATGCGTTAGTGCAAACAGGAAACAACTGTCATGGAAATAGTATAGAAATATCCAAGAATGTCAAGTCTTTCAACTCTTCACAAATCATCAACTCTTTTGCATATTTCCACAGAAAAGAATTTTCTAAAGAAAATTAGAAGGAAATCCCCTCAAAGCAGAAAGATCCATCATTTGAGTCTAAACGCAGTATTTTATGTGTAGTGATATAAACAACTAATTAGCGGTTAAAAAGTTTTAAACCAAAGTCACTTCTCATTAATGAGCTGCAAGAAAACAAGAAAATAGAACATTTACCTAAAAATAGCTTGGATTTTAGAAGTACGTATTATTAAGAAATAATTAGTAATGACCTGAGTAAATGAGGACAAATACAGCAAGACTTTTATCATCTACATGTTAAGAAAAGGATGCCAACTAAGATTTCCACAACCATACAATCATACGGCGCTCTCTATTTATAGCTGCAGTTCACAACAACTCTTTTGTTCATTTGCTGTTATGCACTGAAAAAGATCTAAAGGAGGAAAAATGTGAATGGAGAAGAACGACTTTTTTTTTCCCATTAGTGCTTTCACAATGGAAGAGTAATAAGATTGAAATGGAGATTCATAAAGCATGGCTTGCAACAGGTAGAGTTTCCAATTCTTATATTTTGAGTTTCATTACACTTGGTGGCTTTCTCAAAGCTCCACCTATCAAGTCCTACCGTATTTCCATTTCAAAGAGATGAATGTGTAACTGCCAAAGAGAACTTGGAACGTTCAGATGCTGTGGACCAAAAGAAAAGCCCCAAAGCCACAGTAAAAAGATTTCGGTGCATCAGTATAAGATTTTCAGGCAAGCTTTGGAGATCTGACTTGCATAATTTAAATTCTTGGGACAAGCAGTGGCTCAGAAGGTGAAAGTAGAACGCCTAAGGCTCCGAGTTAATAACTCTCCACCGATAACTGAGAAATGCTATAATTAAGAAATTGTAGGCTGGGTAATTGCCATCAATGCAGTAACAGAGACACAGCTGACATATTTGCCCAAGAATTATAAAATAAAATAAAAAATAATTAAAAATATATTTGGTATGTGGATTCTGGATTACAACCACCTTCTCTTATTAAATTTATTTTTCACAACCCACAGATATTTTTCCATGATTTCAATAATGGAGCCCTCATGGCCCATACTCTTCCTCAAAGTCTCTTGCAGACATAAGAAAAATATATAATGATGACTATGCCATAGTAGAGGCCCTATGATATAACTACAATAAAAAATTAGGGCTCCTATATATTGACTCAAGAAAAAGCAGGAGCTGAAAGATTGAAGCTAGCTTACCTATACATATTTTAATATTTCATAAAACTAAATGCTAGGCTTTTCCAGGCAGTCATGTACTTTTTAGTATGTTTATTTTGACTGAAGAGATATACAATCTAAAAAGCATCAGAGAGTAAATAAAATTCCCTTTTCTTTCAACTTTCTTATCACATATCAACTAAGTAGGCCATTTCATCCGATTGAATAAAAGGCAGGCTGGTGCAGCAAGTAATCTAAAGTTCAGAGTTTCCAAAACATGGGATTCAAAAGGAATTTCCTTCTGAATACATCAGATTAGAATGAGTAACGTGGAACTGCTTTTGCAAAGACGTGGGATTGTTCTGCACAATAACAAAACAAACTGATGCCTGGATGATGGTTATGCATGCCCCTGGTAACACAGCTTATAGACGGGTCGGCATGTCTGAATAAGGAAATGCAGAGGGTGTACAAAAAGTGTAAGTGGGTGTAATGAAAAGCCAGGACAGATGGTGAATAGAAAGGTTATGGAATGAAGTCAAAAGTGCAAGGAGAAAAAAAGATCTAAAGAGGTGGAAAATGGAAAGAAGATTGCAAAAAAGGCTTGAGAGAAGTAATATGATTTTCTTCAGGTACATTAAGAACAAGAGGTCAGAAAGGAGACAGAAGGTCCTCTAGCTGCAGAGAAAAATTACTGACATAAAAATATAATGAATGTTGCCTTAGTTAAAAAAAGAAGTAAGGGAAAGAAGTAAATGAGGGAAATGAGGGAAATAAAGGAGGTAAACAAGGAGTAAATTGTTACAGATCATGCTTCAGTTTTATTAATAATGACAATCATAATTTTTTTTAAAAAGCCAGAGAGGGTTACAGACCTACATTTCCAAGTTGATGAAACAGAAATCAGGGTCTCTCTAGCAACTAGAACATTAAAATTCTGATTTTTGAGCAAAAAAAATCTCATTTGGGAAATATTCAGATTCTGTATCTTAAGGAAACATTTTTTCTAGCTTTCATAGCAACATTACTTATTGACACAAAGTACAACACTGAAGGACATTTTATCAAAACCAAGTCCTAAGACCAGGATAGGTTTGATCAGAAGGTGGAAAAAGGCAGATCAGGGAGAACGTGCTCGGCTTCATGCAGCGTGTGTGCATGCATAGCAAAAGATGGAGAACTGCAAGAAGCAAAATTGCAGTCCTGTTCATCACTGTGTAAGGCTGGGAAAAATAATCTGTGCTTGCAAAGCAAGATACACTGCTTCCCTTCACTGTGGGAAAGCATAATGTCTGGGGAAAGGGCAGCATTGTCTTTCCAGGTATTCATGTTACACCTAGAACGTTTAATCTTCAGCAAGAAATATTGAAGGTTGCTATAATACAAACAGGTGAAGAAAAGAAATAAACAGCACATCCTAAAGTGAGAAGCAGCCTCATGACAACATTTCAATGCTTTAAAATGCCATTAATTAAAGAAGCAAAAATTGTTCCACAGACTATAAATATTAAGTGACAAAAGTGCTATTAGTCTTTTCCTGTTTTACTGAACACATCATTATTCTTTGCAGGAGTAGCATTCTTATTGCAATACTAATTAAAAAAAAAATTAAAAAGAATAAAAACCAAACACAAAACCAAATTTCTCACTTATTACAGTCTTGATAAACTCAATTCGTTATTTATTTCCCATTTCTGTATTTTCCCACTTCACGCTCCCCAATAAAAAATGCTGATTTTGCTCAGTGTTTGGAATTTGAGTTATTTTTAGCATGGAAACCCAACAACCTCTTTGCACGTACAGGTTATGAACAAACCTTTGCTGATCTTTCCTTTAACAAAACAACTTTTGGTTCTTTCCACACGTGACATAACAGTTGAACAGCAGGAATGCCCAAGCCAAGCGAATTAGGTCTAAAACAAAGCATATGCCCTCTAACAAAACCAACTGCTGACTTTTGTATGCTCTCCACATAAGTGAGATGATGATGCCAGTAGTCTCTAAAATGAATCATAGTGCCCTGCTGATATCTTGTAACATTAAGGCAGTATAACAGTATAAATCGAATAGACAACTTACATTTAAAAAAAAGAAGAAAATATGGTAAATTAGAGAGTTTATACAAAATAAATATCTTGGTCCCTTAAGACAAAATGGGAAAATATACTTTAAAAACCACATGAATTTTAACTTGATTTTCTGTCAGATTTTCATTTTATTCCATATAAAAGTCCTGGAAAAAATGAAGAGAGATTCCCAGGAGAGTGACATCTTACCTAAATCCCAGCTGTGCAAATAACTATTTAAATCTTCATTTTAAGAAGTGTGATTCTATGAAAAATTTATGTACTCAAATATTTATGTACACAGCTACAGTGACTACATTTTTTTTCACCTCTGTTAAGAGCAAATGCTAAAAGTCTCCCATGAGTTCATGAGTCTGCCCACACAGATTTCACTGCACTATCTGGACCTTTGCTTCTGTTGGGTTTGCTTGTACTTCTGCTTTCAGCTTCCTTGTGACATCTGCTAAAGCTTAATCTTGCCTCTTTATAATCTCAATGGACAAAAAAGATTAAATAAAGTACCTGTTTTTCTCCAATTTAGGGCATCATTGTTACATGTCTTCTGTCTCTAAATCCACTTGTTACACAGGAACAGGAAACAGCAATTTTTTAAAATTAATCCATCACTAATTTTTTAGGTGAAAATAACTTTTTATGTTGACAGATCCATTTATTTCACCCTTTTCCCATACTAGCAAAAGCAGCACTTAGTTCAGACAATCACGTCAGAAACAGAGATCAGTACTAAGACAGTGTTGTCAGAATGAAGAACAAGTTTCCCTAAGATTCACAGCATGCTCCCTATTATAGTACCATTCTGTAGACTGAGTACTTCATCAGAGATTATAGAGACCAACAGCAGCTTCAAAGATTCAAATCAAGCACCACTAATCCATGGAGCTTTGCCAGCTGCATGGTCACCAACACAGCACCATCCTAACACTGCTACCAATGGTGAAACTTTGCTGCTGTGAAACTTGGGGCTGCAGTGAACATTTCAGAAAGGAGCACAGCAGTTGGGTAATGCTTTGCTCAGAGCAAACCCTCAACACCTGTCATAGGTGAAGGGAGGTAAGCAGAAGGGAAAAAAGCTTGCTTGCTGAGAATCCCACGTAGGGACAGCTAAGCTTCAAGTAGTGCTGCCCGGGAAGAACCTAATGGCACTTTCTTGGTCAACGTTAATTTCTCTCTCTGTAGCCAAAATATGAAATTAATTCCGAACAATCACCTCTAGATTTACCCAGTGCCTGCAACATGTGTTTTCCTGGCTATACATAATCATATTCTAAATCTATATTTTTTTCTTTATATTGACATTTCATTCTCTCTCTACATACATACAATGTACGAGAACTTTCTCATTTCCACAATTTTCAATTGTACGTCAGTTGATCTAAATACTACTCATTTACTTAAAGGTGTTTCTCACTAATCATATCCATTAGCTACACAAGAACTACTCTTTTTTCCCCCCCCATTAAACTTCCTTTCTCTTTGTACTGATAAACAAATCACTTATATTTCATAGAATTCTACCAGTGCAGATAACTAAGGTAAAAATACCATTTAGACCAGTCTCAAAATTAGAAGCAAATCCTTTACTTCTCAAAAAGGAGGGAGACATGCTTACTTTCTCCATGCTGCATATTGCAGAGTTTTGGTATCAAAGTACACTAAGTTACTGGGAAGAAGATGTGGCTGCAGTAAACTGGATTTATACAGAAGACAAATTCATTTTTATGCACCAGATGATTTACAGCTGTTTATGTCTAGGCATTTACACTACGGTACTGCCTTTTTTGTCTGCAAAAATACTTGAACATCTTTGTCACAGAATGCTCCTAGGCAAATGACCAGGTCAGTTTTCTTTGTGTCTGTGTTGAGTCTCCATATTTTGTTCTCAATTAAGCTCAGAAACAGAGCCCAGGACTGCAAGCATGTAAGTGTCTGCTCAGTTACAGAATAGGAGAACTGAACTCATGCAGCTCACATTAAAGTTTTGATTGCTGTTCAGTGGTCTGAATTCTTTAGCCTGCTCTCAGTCTACTTTTCTAACACAGAGAAACAGTAACACATAGAGAATAGTCCTTATGTCCTTTTCAGTACTGTTAGTGTAACTCTTCTGATTATCTCAGTCTATCAGTCACAAGGCAACCTCTCACAGAAGTGTGATGGCACTTTAAAAATAAAAAAAAAGAAAAAAAAGGAAAAAAAGGTGAAAGCTGATTTCACACCTCTGATTGTTAAGTATTTTCTCAAGCAAATAAAGCTTCTCAATTTAGAACAAAAATAAGTAAAACTAACTCTTCATTAACAGCTCAAATTGCCAGGTACATTTAGTCACAGCTCTCCTTTATACTGCTGCTGAATGGCTTTATCAAAATTCATTTCTGATTATTTCTCTCTCATCTTTCTCTCTCAATTCTTCACAGATTGCAGCTATGAAGAAGCCCTTCTGTGATGACATCTTTGCACCTGACTGAAAGGCAGCCATTGGCTGGCTGGCACTTTGCCACCAATGCTCAGATGAGTACAAATGAATAAAGAACAAAATGTAGTTCTTTTTAACTTAACAATTTCGGTCATCTCAATCATGGTAATCTACATATTCAACTCTGCCTGCTTTTACTTAACATAATTTCACATAAACGAGACAAAAAGTCATTACTGGCTCATTTTGAATGCAGTGGCTTTTGGAGTCACGTAACTTCCTCTGACATACCTTCATTTCCTTAACAGGAACCAGCACATTTTGAACTGTGCAAGTGGTTACATCATATTCACTGTAACAATTAATCTCCCTTGATGTTTTTTGTTGTATTTTCACATGCTGGTTCGTTTTTGAACAGTTTAACTCATTTCATAAAAAACTGAAAATTCAATCCAATAAGTCAGCTGTGACAAGGGGCCTGGTTGTGAAGGCCATTTTATTAGCACAGCTGCCTTACGTTCCTCATTCCTGATGAGTTTCTCTTGCTGTCAAACAAAAAGTTAACTAACATGGAAGCATAACTGCCGTGCACCTGGGCTGCATGTGCACTTTTGGTAGGCCCTGAATCTCTAATTTTCTCGCTCCCATTTGGAAATGTTTTCTATCCCTTACTAAAAATAGAAAAATTCAAACAAACAGTGGATAGTGGCAATTAACTCAGACAATCAATGGTTTTCTGAGTGGGATTCAGCTGTCCCCTAATTTAATAATTTTTCTCTTGTAATGAACATCATAGGGAGAAGTTCTACGTGCTTTTCAATATTCCTCCAGGATAAACAGGGCAGGAAAAAGCATTTGTGAACATTCAGAGATACAAAGAACAACACATTCTTATAATAGATTAAATAGCCTTAGCTAATGTAAAATGTTGCGAGGCACAAGGATGGTAAAAGCTGCAAAATTCTATGAAATACTATGAACACAAAGCTCTATTTTGTGTCCTATTAGCATACACTTTAATTCTCATCCCTTGAGTACATATACACTAAGAATAAGAAATAAGTCAGTGCTAATGCACTGCAGCCTACTGTGTAGCTGGAATGATTCAAATGAATTCCATTTTGTTATTCCTGCCCCACTAATAATTGTATACTTGATGGTAAGATGGCTTGCAAAGAACATATAATTTTTTTTCCTGCAGATTTTTCCTTGTTTGCCCTTCACTTTGAACTTAATCTGTAAGCACATCAACACTGTGGAGGGGGGAGA
The DNA here is from genome assembly GCF_951394365.1 of Tetrao urogallus. Lineage (NCBI taxonomy): Eukaryota > Metazoa > Chordata > Aves > Galliformes > Phasianidae > Tetrao > Tetrao urogallus. Next base: position 3,757,566 of record NC_136825.1, read on the forward strand.
AGTTGGGAGAGAAAAATAAATAAATAAATAAATAAGGCTCCAAAAAATCTAAACCAAAATCTAAGAATCTTTACAGTAATTCATCTCTCAGTGTATCAAGGAAATTCAGGAAAAATTCCACTGCCTTCCTGACAACATGACACATCTTCATTGGAAAAAAAATGGGCTGGATTCAAAGGCAGTCTAAATGAAGTTGAGGATTCCCCTTCTAAAGAACTTCTCAACTATCTTTTGCACAACAGGATGCCGGGGAGCATGCTGAGCAGAGTGTGATATAACAGGTTAGGAAGCACTGCAGCCTATTAGGACAGACATTTGCATTGCTCTGGATAATCTATTACACTGCACTATTTGTATATAATTTGCATTGCTTCAAAAAGGCTCCTCTAGGGAAATGTTTTTGTCTTAATTTAAGAGTGTGCTTTGCCACATCAGATAGGAAGGCCATTTGTGGTTTGATGCATTAGGTTGAAAAGACTACTATGATTTTCTAGTAAAAAAATATACTATTTGAGGTTTATACTGAATACATTAAGGTAGAAAGCCAGTATGGATAAAATAAGAAACAGCTGGAAAATGAAGACAAGAAACAGTATTATAAAGAGAAACTGCAATGTTTCTCTTTTAAGAAGGACAGCAGCAACTGCTATAAATCCTATGCAAGTGGTTAACATACATTCCACTGCAAGCCCAGATGCGAAGTAGATGTTAAAGTGTCAAAAACCAACATACAGTAAATTTTCGCAATGCTTCTTGAACAAGCACAACTGGTCATCTAACAAGAATGTTCTTCCAGAAGAGGAGAGAAAACAGCACTGAAAGTGGAAATATTGATTACTACACAGCAGAAGATGCAATGAGGCAGCCAGGACAGCACTCAGAACTGTTACTGACCCCATGCCCTGCATGGCTGGAGCACCATACACTGCACTCTGCACGAGGACACACAGGTCAGACCCACCATGCTGGGGCAGAAAGCTCCTAGCACAACCCTCACAAATCTCAGCCATTTTGATTCCAGCTGCTCATCTATATCCAAGTGTCAAGAGGCAATTTAGCTGAGGGCACATTTCCAGAGCTAGGGAGAAAATGTGAATTTACAGATCCTCTATGATTTCAAGGCATCATGATGTTATTTCCTAGATATCCAAGAGCAATTCTATGATTCTATGATTTTATGATCATTTGTTCAATGGGGAGAAACGTAGCAGTTATTGACAAGGACAGGGACCCTTTGCACAGTCTTTGTTCAAGATATATATTTGGCAGTGATGGATCTGCTAACATTCTCATATCAACAGAACTCTCTGTATATGAATTAAAAGATATCCATTACAGCAAAATGGAGATGAACAGTATATGCTATTGACAACTTGGCAATTTAAAAAAGGAGGAATAACCACGCAGTGTCTTAGAGGCAACTTACCCCAAATACCTCCTTTTGTCTGAGCAAAATTTTGTGTTCACAAATCAAATGCATACACGATTTTCAGACAGTACTTCTACTAACAATAAATGACAGAAATGACATGCAGAAAGTAGAGCAGTTTCAATTGCGTGTAAAAATACACACATTTACAATTTCCAAAGGATAACTGGTTCTACTAGAAATTTTACAGGACAGTGGCTTGTAATTTAGCCTTCAGCAACTGCAGTCCTTTCAAAAGCTAATACGCACGCGTTCTAAAGTATATATTACCAACACAGAAGGGGAGATTCAATTGAGACGAGCACTCACCTCATAATTGGCTATTTCTTCTCTATCCAGGGGTCGGGTCACAGAGACATCCCCACTGATCTCATTGATTCTAAAAATTCCTTTCGGGTCTTGATCTACTCCCTTACCAGAGAGTTGGAACTTTGCTCCCTCTGTCCCTTCTCTGCTGATGACCTGCATGGCAGAAAACAAGAAGTTAGAGCCCATGTTACAAATGCTTTTAAAGCCACATAAGGGATTTCAATTATCGCAACACTGAGATATGTTCCCTGTCAATAATATGAAAACACAAAATATGGTTACAATCATTTGGAAAACACTCTGTAACTCTTTTGTTAAGCCATGGAAAAGCTAATCACAGAAAAGCCCTTAGCCTGTTGCTGTCCTCCTATTGTTACTGTCTTTCATTTCACAACTTAAACTTTCTGTTATTTCATGCTACTGTATTCACTCCATGACAAACATGTGACATTTTATTTCTTTTTCTATTTTCAGTTACATTAATAAAAGAGCTGAAAAGAAATCCTATGAGAAAAAAAAATAAAAATAAAAATTAGACATTCCCTCAAGTGACATAAGGAAGACATATTTCACAACAACCTTTATGTTATTTTCCAATTAATCATCCCTTCTTATTAGCAATCCTCATCATCACAGCAGCTGACTTTGGGGATGCTGTTCTTTCAATGATTCCCTTCTACACACTTCCTTTCTCAGGATTTTAAACCAAGGAAAAACCTCACAGAAACTTCTGGTCATCCTGCCCAGAACTCTGCTCAGTCACACAGATGGAGTTCCTCCACCTTCCAAACTTCTGGATACCCATATATACACGTGAGTGCACATAAGCTGCTGGCTACTATCACTACCTTGTTTCCCAAAGAGAAAAAATCCCTAAAAATCCAGTTTCAAGGTTGTCTTACATTACTGGCAGTAGCATATGTAAACTTGCAGAGCTACATGATGTATCTTATAAACTACGTGCTTTGCAAATTTGTATTTGCATACCAGAATCTAGGAGGATTATAAACTAATCTTGCCCTTTAAGGCTGACAATCTTGCCAAGCCATTCTTTTCCACTGCTGTTTCACGTTCTTTTGTTTCTAGCAATTTTATATCCTTAATGTTTCTGCAGAAATCTTAAGTCAAATATTTATATGCTATTCCGAATCATGGCTCAGGAACAGAAAGGAGCAAGCAGCATTAGGAATCTGGACCTGTTCCCATTTTGAGATAATAAATATGCAGAGTGTTTAATAACATCCCTGAGGAAATACATGTTTGTTGCCCTATTGCTGTGGGTTCAGCAGTGCTGGTTGGTATATTATTGGGCAGCAAGATTTTGACTAAACTCTATAATCATTATTCCTTCACTTTAATTGAGAAAAAATAGCCACAAGTTATGAAATGAGAAATCAGATTTTCAGAGAGAAAGTTTTAATTCTTAAATCCTTTGGGATAGGAAGACATTTCAAAGCAAAAACCTGTTTCACCTTCTTTTCTCCTTCCTCCTCCCAGTCAGAAACACTAATGATGAAGTTTTCTTCCCATGTACTTCTGAGTGTGCCAAGACAAAATACAGAGGCAGGTGACAGAAGGGCAAACTAATGTTGTGCTTCAGGTTTTGTGATGAAACTTAAACTTAATGGCTGCTACCAAAAAGCTACCGGCTGTTCAGTTCCTGCTTTGACCAGTCTCTGTTGTTTGTTTGTTACATCAAGCTTAAAAAGACATTTTCTTTTTTCTTTAACAAATCAGTGCCATGGCCATTGCTCACCTTTGAAGGGAAAAGAATTGCTCGTCCTTGTCCCCTGTCCTGATTTTTGAGCCTTATTGCAAGAAGACAAGTGCTCCTTCCCATGCAATATCAGAGCGATTTGAAAGGCACCAGCACAGCCACAGGCCAGCACACAAATCTAATTTGGAGTTGTCTGCACAACAGTCCTATCCAGCACAGCTGTCAAACGTTTCCTAACTGTTTATAACACGCTGAAGACATAGCGTAGGCAGAAGGGCTCAGTCACAACAAACCACAGAAAGGAAGCAGAACAAACCATGGGCCTTATTTATATGCTGCAAGGGAATTTATTAAACAAATCCCTGATAATCACATACAGATCCTTCTTCATAGTAGAAAGTGATAATAACAGTAGTAAGAAGATACCCTGCAAACATGACTGCAGGAAAAAATATTGCTTTGACTCCAAGTCTGACAAAGATTTAACGTTGAATTTGATGGCACGGCATCCCTGTTTGGTACCTGAACTGTTTGTAATCCTTGAAGATGCAACGAATCACAACTTCAACTGTAACCATTCCTCAGTATATAATATACAAGAACAGCTGAGTTATCAGAAGGTAAGAAAGGCACAGGTGTTTTCTTCTTCTTCTCCTAAATAACTGTATGTGCCTGCTGAGCCTTCTCAAAGCCTTGGAAAGCAGGCACGTTCATGGAGCAGGTACATGCAGACACTTCTCTCCTACCTATTTAGCCATTTAGGCTACTATTGCACAGCAACTCATGCTTGATGTAGTAATAAGAAATTCAGGTTAGAAATGCTCCATATACCACTGCATCATTTGCTCAAGAGCAACGATGGCAATACAGAAAGTACTCTCGATGAAGTATGATTTTTTACAAATGCATAATTAGCCACAAGAGGGAGCTACATACTCCCAGGAACGTAAAGAAGATCCTTAACATCTCCTAATTAAGAAGATTCTATAATGGCTGCATAGTTCAAAGAAAGTGCATTTCCCAGTTCACAACAGTGCAGTACAATGAGGAGTTTAATAAAAATCTGGTTTAATTTGCCATATGGTTTGCTGCTTCCACAAGAGCAAAGAAGAAAGAAAAGGAGAGTTGTCTGACATCTCTGGTAAGACTGCTATTGTGAATATTGTCTAAAACACAACACTGTTTCATATGAGAATTTTGTTGGTTACAGTCTATTATACACAGCAATGCTCTCCCAGTTTACAAGCTGAAGAACAAACAAACAAGGCTAGATTATTTCAGCTGGAATGTTTCCTTTGGGACACTGTTTTTCAATTTCTCCAGTTGCTGCTCCTACAGTCCAGACAGAAACACTTATTTCCCAAATTTGTTCACAGCTTTAGGAACTCCAGAGCAGGTTCTAACGCTGTAAACGTCTGCACCGTATAACAGTGACTATCTGTTGTCTACAAAGCTGCTTCATTTGAGGTTGGTGAGCTGCTCCACTGTTAGAAACACTCAGAGTCAGCCCAGCTGGGGCTTTGAGCAGCACACTCTAGTGGCCAGGGTTAGAGACAAGCTGGTCTTCAAAGCTCCCTTCCAATCCAACCCAACATGGGCAGATGGAACAAGCACAACCGATGCTGGTTGAGCATCCCACAGCAATGTAGACTTATAAAGGCTATTTCCTCCCCCAGGACTCATAGGACAGTGTAGATTCAAACATGATTCACTCCCTCAGCTCAACAGGAATTACCAGCATCTTCCAACTCAATAGGAATCCCACTCCCAAAAGAACAAACAGAGTGGAAATGGAAGGGATCGATGTCAGAACCACATATATAGCACCCAAGACAAAACGGCATTCAGTTACTATTATTATTAATACTATTTCCATAAAGGCAAAGAGTGTGGGCTTCTGCCCATCTAAGAGACTCTTTCAAGAAAACAGAAGGGTGCTCAGCTGACAGAATCTGCCTTTTGCTGAACCATAGCTGTAACATATTTACCAAGTGCTGTTTTTCTGCTGACATTATGTCTCCCCTCCAGCTAAACTCATTCCAACATCGTGATCTCTCTTTTGTTACAGGTTTACCACAAAAGTAAACTCGTGTTCCCAAGAGAAGAGAAATAGAAGCAGAAAAAACACACTGCCCCCAGAGAGAGACCTCGCCATTCGGCAGCCATAACAAATCTGTGCCTAACAGCACCATCCATGGTCAACAGTCTCACTGTTTGCTTCAGTCACTTCTGTGATTTCTTTGTGCTTGGCACTATCCAAATCACGACAAACGCAAAATACTCTTGTCCTTATTCAAAAGCCCAAACCAACACCCAGTTCTTCATTACCATCAGACAAACATACAGTACTTGTGGTTATAAAGTAATTCATTTAAATTTGCTGGGTTCAATATATGGGTGATGATCAGGAACTTCCAGGTGATTGACTGAAAAAAAATAAAGGTAACAGGAGTTCTAAAATTCTTCCACATGACTGTGTCCTTTGTTCATGGTAACCAGGAATAAAACAAATGAACTGTATGCAACATTATGTGTTTTATGCAACATTTTCTTTCTATTCAAAAAGCAAGCCTTGCTGTCAGGTCCATTAAAACTTCCTTTTATAATCATCAACCTTAAAAAATAATTATTAACTTAAATACATCTGCACAAAGGCTCCTTCAATACGTTCTCCATAACACAGGCTAAATTGATATTGTTGAAATAATATTTGCAAACTCAAATGTACAACAGAAAAGTCATCAGCAATTAAAGACGCTCATGTAATTAAGTAACAGAGGTAGTATCACAGTTCAGAATTTGAAAATAGTTCCAGATCAGTTATCAAACCTCACTTTATGTACAAGGACAGATTTTCAAAGCTGTATAGATCTCCTAGACTACATGCTGTAACCCCAGTGTTTAAATGCATATCAGTCAATTACTCATTGCTCATTGACAGCCCTAATAAGAATGTATACACTGCCCAAAGAACACAAAAGGTATATGCACGGAAGATAAAAGACTTGATTTAACTCAGCAAAGAAAGCCATAAATCAGTTATTTTAACCTTAAAATCCTATGTCAGATCTCCAAGACACAATTTAAGCTGTAAGAAATACACAACCAAAGCACATTTGGATTTTTGTGCACAAATGTCTACTGGGCAAACCCACTTTACCAAGATCAGCTGGTACTTATTTGCATTCTTTCGTATTGGTTCTTTTACAGCTCTTAGAAACTACAGGAAAACATTCCTCACACAAGACCACACATATGATCATTGTACCGAGATGTATGCAAACTGAAGCATTTTTAACAGCAATGTAGAATTGTTGAGGTATTGATTGCTAGGTGTAGAAATACCTTGAACAGGGAAGATTTTACACCAAGTGACACAGATATAATGTGGGAATAAAAGAACCAGGAGCTGAAATTAAAACAAATTATGAAAATGAAAAATTGCACGCTATTATTACCAAGTTCAGAAGATGGGATTTTTTATAAACTTTATGATGGAGAAATTACAGAATCACCAAGGTTGGAAAAGACCTTCAAGACCTTCCAGCCCAACCATCCACCTAATATCTATAATATTATGAAATATTATAGGAAGTGCCAAATTAAGGAACAATGTTGTTAAAATTAAAGTACACGACATTGACATATTTCTGATGTGTGTTTGCAGGACTGATGGTGGGCTGCAGACTGCACAACTGTTCCTTGCTTGAAGCAATCCAAAGATTATGTCAGGTAGCATATTTAGAACTTCAGGTATGTGAAGAAAATAGAACTTGTAGCACTTATGATGCAGATGTTTAACCATTTCTGGCTGTGCTTTGGGAAGAACTTGCAATCCTTCTATCATTTCATTACAGCAGCACAAATGCAAGGTTTTAGTCACTATAATAAAAACAATTCTGAATCTGAAGTTTGCCAAGTTTAACAAATTCCATAGACAGATTTGTCAACATAATGGTTTAATGTATGAAAATGCCATGGTGTATCAGCAACCGGTGAAGCGCTTTCACCAGCAGCGCTCATTTTTAGAGCTCTTTTTGGAATAATCAACACAAACAGGACATTTCACATTCATCCAAAATATACCATCTCAACAGAATGGCTTTTGATTGTAATTATGCGCAGACTTCTCAAAGTTCAGCTCAGTTTTGCATAAGATGCACAGGTGCCCAAATGGAACATAATTACCGTATGTATGTGGAAGCCTGAGCACCCATGGGCCCCTCCTGTTTGAGGTTCATTGATGTACAGATGTAACACTTCCCTCAAAGAACACTGCAATGAGGTCTGCAGGCCTCATCTACCAAACCTGAGAATCTGACCAATACAAACAGCTGCCAGCAAGCATTTGCTTTTAGGTAGAATTTCCATGAACACATACAGATGAGTGTTGTTTGTGGGAGGCAATTCTTCAGCTTTCCTTTGCTGATTTATAAAGAGAAAGAGATGCATTACAAATACATTTCACTTTTCCTCAGAAGTAGATAATTTCAGATAGGTATCTGCAGACTGAGGAATCAGCACACAACAATCTCCTTCTACTGACAGCATGGAATTTATAAACATGGGTTTTCATAATCTCAGAACAGAATCATCTGAAAGTACTGCATGTCACAGAAGCCCTGGATTTTCAGCTGGCTGATTTGACCTATCAGTAGCAATTTAATCATCATATTTTAATTGCTACTTAGGTCACTAACTTGCAACAAATCCTCTTATTTGAAGGAATTTGAGGTGCATCAGCTTTTGAATGACAACCTGCTGAAGTAGATACAAGGTTATAGTTAGTTGTTAGGAAAGATCTGACTGTGACTGATGAAAATGTATGAGGAAAATCTCAAAAGGTGGTCTTTAAAAATGCAAAAGAATTATTTGGATTGCAGAGGTGCTGGATAGCAAACCTATCATCAGAGATAGTATTTGATGTTTTCTAATTGCAGAAATTAAGGACAAAGAACAGAATATGTAACACTTAATCAACACACGTGGAGCAAAGTCTCTGAGGAGTAAGAGAAAAATAGAAGAGTAGAGACAACTTACAGCATCTTCTTCCAGGTATTTCATTGTTATCTGTTCCCAATGAGATCAAAGACTTGATTTGTTACTCAACGCTACTTTTGCAGCACCCAGAAAACTAGAAGGCACTCTGGTCTAGCACTGGGCTGAAAGTAGCACAGCAGCATCTCAGCTGTACCATGCCCAGCCTAAAACAAGCTGCAGAAAAGGTATGGAGATCTGGAGACTTGCCCTGAGCTCCACAGGGGAATATTTAAAAGAAAGGACTAAAAGTAATAATAATAAATAAATTTAAAAAAAAAAAAAAAGGAGGTTGTGAGAATGATTCACTCAAAAATAGTCTTCAACATTAAGATTCACTTTAATTTGAAGAAATTTGTTGTAAGATTGTGTCTAATTTTGTTTGGCTTTAATTTGTAAGTTGTCAAGTCTAGGCTTCTAAGAATGCTGCAGTTAAGATGAACATAGAGGAGGAAGTATTGTATCAGAAACATTAAATTCTTTGACTGAAGGTACTAAAAAAGCGATATTATGAGTAAGCTTTTTTTTTTTTTTCTCCCTGTTTGGCTCCCTTATAGGAAGTCAGTGTAATACTTCTAGATGCTTTAGGAACATGCTTAGCACCCAATTCCCATTTGTAACAAACAACTCACAGATCTAATTATAGATTTTTCTCAGCCACTAGTTCCCTAGGAAACAAATCCATGGCTCATGTCTTGTGCATGGAAGGTCAGAGTAGGAAGTTAAGTATTTTTCTGCATATAGAAACTTATCTAGAGGTCACAGGTCCACATCTGAGCAGATGTTGGAGTTCCTGTTAAAGACAGATGGCAGCAATATTTGACAGATATCTTGAATATTTAAAATTCTGAACACTTTAATCTGATGAAGTGCTTAATACTTCCATTATTTGGAATGCTCTGTGCCTCTTTATGCTTTCAACAAAGGATTTTAATTATCATTTTCCAAACCTATTTTTGTTTATATCAGCAGGTCCACCTCACTTTCATCTTAAATGTTTAGCAGTCAGAGGTCGATGCAAGACAGCTGCTAAGTAGTTACAACTGATTAGTAAAGAAAGACAAAAAATTAATTCCAAGTCATGAATGCCAAGTATAATTTATGTTTTCTGATATTTGCTCTCAAAGTTAACAGATGTCATTGCAAACTGAAACATTTTTACCTGCAGTAGTCTGAGGGAGGAAAAAAAGTATAAATACTGCTACCCATATTTTGATTTGATTCTAATGCATTGCTGAAAAACAATGCAGACAAAATAGGATTCACTGGAAACTCAGATATGTATGAATGCACAACTGGAACAGGAGCAAAGCAGAATGAATGTGAGGGTGGCAGAGAGAAGCTTTGTCAGATTAGTCCTCCTCATCTGTAACAAAAAAATACCATTCTACTCAACCCTGAGCCATTTACAATGACAGCTTAAAAGTTATATAATTACTCCACAATCCTACTCCCACGAGTATAATATTCAGTGTGACTTAGGGTCAAATAAAGGAATTAAGCTAAATCTGAGAATCTTCAATCTCTAGGAAGCCAGAAGGAAGCCTACGTTGTCAGCACATCTGAGTTACACGCAGCAACTCCTGCAGGTTGCCCCCAAAGCCTTAGCGAAGTCTTGTTCTCCTTCTATGTGTGGATAGGGTTTCATCAGGACCCAAGCCCACAGCTAATACCAATGGATGGTTAAATACATGGATGGAAAAATATTCGGTTCTGTTAACTGTTTTTGGATCCCTACTTTTTTTTCTTTTCTTTAATTCATGTTCTTTTTCCACATGATTTTAAAAAAATACATACTTTAATATTTGTTTTTCTATTTCAGAAACCCAATTGTGCTGTGTTACCTTTGCTTCTCTTGCTGTAATAGACTGAATTCTCACTAGCTAGAGGTGGAAAAAAAGAAATTCATGTGACTGGTGAAACTGCTACCATTAGAGAGCATTTCAAATCTTCTAATGACTACTAGCCTTAGACTGGCATTTCAATGCTGAGTGAGGGTTACCCATTTTATTGCACAGAGCATTGAAGACATGACTGTCAGGCCAAGGAGCACTTATACCAATCCAGGATCTCTAAACAACACATCACACTCATTCAAAAACAAGCTAGCGGCTTCAGAAAGCATAAGTTTTCACAGCAGTGTAGCAGGTGCCTCATTAACGGTGACTGAGGAAGCCCTAAGCAGTGTTTGCTTGGCTTTGTTGAAGTCTTCTGTCTCCTTATCTCTCCCTTATATTTCTAAAGGACACTTCAGCTTTCCTCAGTTCCTAACTTCTAAATGGGGCTAATGAGCATTTTAACTACAGCATTCTTTGATTTGCCTAGTTCTAAAGGTTAAAACATTAACTGAGAGTGGCTTTGTTAGCAATTATATAGGTGAGTTTGCATTCACACTTCCAGGTTTAACCAGATTAGATGTTCTGAAATATTTTTTGTTTTCTCTTGCCAGTGCCAGTGTCACCAAGGTATGGAAAGGCACATCTTAAGTTTCATGAAATCTTTTAAATAATTTTTACACTTTTTCTCCTCTTCCTTCCTTTCTCCTATATCCCCCAAAAACCAAAGATAAAGGTTCAAAATCCACATTCAGACAATTAAAACCTTTGCAGTTAAAAAGCTACCACTACCTTAGATTCTCCTTCCAACTGTAAAGAGGTCACTCTTAAACTTTACAGTGCTTAACTCACATTAGAATTAGAAATATAATGCATTAATCTATGGGTTCTGATGTGAAAACATCTTAATGGAGTTGTAATTAGTGACAGAGTCTCTTAAGAAGCTTTCAGATGTCTGCTCAATAATTGCAATACAGTCTTTAATGTACATCATTCTTCATGAAATCATGGTGAGAAACTGTGGAATCAATCAAGATGAAATTAGCAAAAAAAGAACATGCAATTTCTAAACCACACAGAACTTAAAACTTGGATTTCCACTTCTAAAAGCTGGAAGATCTCTAGAGTTACGGATCAATTAAGCTTCAATAATACATTTGATGCACTCTTGTCCACTATCTCAGTTATTGTCTTCTAAGTACACTTATATTTTCAGTTAGCAGCAACAACTGAAAAACCTTCTGAAACGAAACCTTTATTTGACAACTGAACAATGATAAAAAAACCTGCTAAGTGAAAAAGAATCCAAAAGGAAGCAAGAAAAGCAAATCTAGCCTGCTAGTCAGATACACAGAGAAACCAACTGTATCAGAGTAACCTACACTGTCATCATCTGTCTGCACAAATGACCTTCCCAAATATTTTAAGACTTAAGCAATAATTTTAATAATATTTTCAGTGTACAAGAAATTATACTTCTGAAATAATGGTGAAAAATAGGCATTATTTATAACCTTGCACTCTTGTACAGGTAAGACCCATATCCCATTCAAATTCTTCAACAGTGAACTTTGTTTTCCCAGGCTAGGTTTTGAGCTATCATAAGAAATGAAACGTTATTACACACCACTCAGCCCATCATGTTTCTTCTTTAAGTAATCTTCTGAATGGTTTGAAAATGTAATGTTTTAACGGACAGAAGCAAAGCTGTTTTTTGTTGCACTTACAGACATACAAGAAAGCAATAAATAATTCCTAAAGCTGTGAAAAAGAATATAAAAATTCAAAATAATAGCCAGGAATGCTCTTTAAGATGGTTTTCCCACCTCTCTTTTCCTTCATCCACTTTGCATTACTGCTTTACATGATAAAGTTTGGTTTCAGTAACTTCAAGTCAGCACTGCATGACAGTGTAGCCTTCTTCACAATGCAAGCTTACTAGAGTTAATAGTTAACCTCTGCTTATTTCTGTCTATCCAGGCCCTTATTGCTCAGCTGTGTCTGGAAGATGTAACACAGAAGTGGCAGGTAGCCAACCATAACATTAGAGACCTAAAAGAGAGCTGAAACTACCTTGGTAAGTCTGACTGCTCCTAATATGAACAAAACCAATATATCACGAGTAAAGGACAGAGTCAGTGACCATTTAAAAACCTTAAAAAAAGATTTTAAAGCATATTAAATTAAGCTATCATAATAGTACAAAAGCTATTTGTGGTAACATTTCAGAGGGCTGTACATATATAAAATCCACAAATGAAACACGTACCAGATTGACTTCTTTATGCAAAGCCAGCAATCAGGTCATGAAGTAGAATGGTTGCATGAATGTCAAAGGGTGAATCTCTGATCCCAACATTTTCACTGCAGATTTTGCCATTCGTTCCTTGGAAGTTTTATTTCTGCCTAAGTTTTGATTAGAAATTGATGTACCTTGAGATACAGCATGCTTAACATACAATAATTTCAGGTGGTCGTTTGTTTGTAGAGCACCACCTGTTACTTCCTGGGTGCTTGATGGAAGTACATAAGGTCTTTGGAACTTGTAAAAAGCCACAGACAGACTAAAGATATCACAAATTACTAGTAGGTATCATGGAATCAAAATAAATTCTTCTATTTGTGTCCAATAACAACATTATATCCATGTATGCGCAGTAAAAAGGTCTTCACTTGTTACTAATTTTTATATGAGACCACTTCAAGAAAATATCACAGACACTAAAATATTACTGATGTTCATTTGCATCAAGATGCCTCAGCATACCTGATCGGGCACTTATAAAATTATTCCATTCCATTTTGCAACAACACCAATTATTCAAACTTCATTTCCATAGAATATAATCACACGCATTTAGCATGATAATTCATTCATCAAATTTGATAATTTCCTTCCTAGAAATACTAGAAGCCGAGCTATAAAATTTAATTATGCAAAACATCTATATTTTCTGACTCAGCAAGCCAAGAGTTGTCATCATTCCAACTGAGGCTTTTTTTCTCCTATTGCAACAGATATTTATATAAAAATGTATGCATAAACACATGCATTTGTGTACAAAGATCTATGCATTCTATATATTTTCTAATTATTTGCAGACATTAGTGTGCTTTCAGCAGTTTCACTTCAGCCCTCATTAGCTAGCAAGAGAAATTGCAGTCACCTACAGGCTTGCAGGTACATGTTAAATACTTACTCTTCACTTGCAATGAACCATTGCTTCAACTCACTGCAATAAAGCAAACTATGTACCAGAGCTGGCAATACTACTGATCAAATGCCTTAACAGGAAATTAAAGCACAAAGTAGTAATAATACACATCTCAGGCAGCTTTTGGTATGTGGTAAAGGACCCTAATTTGTAACAAGAAATGCACGTACTATTAATTATCCTTTTAACGCACACAGATCTTATCTTAATTATCCCAATTGCAACTGACTTTTCCCTAAAGGCAAACAAATATTAACCTGCATTAATCTGGAGTCTCATTTAGAAAGAAAACTCCATATATTTTTAAAGATCTCCTACAGAAATCATCTAGAAACCTCTTAGCACTTCCAAGGAGATCAGAAAGAACTGCACAACTGCTTACTTTTGGCTCTAACAGACTATGAGATGATAAAGAAGATTTATTGATAGCTCTTTGAGAATAAATAAAAATCCACACAAGCAAACATCGCGTTGACTTTGTGTGATTAATTATATTGCATTTGGAGTGTTAGGTAACCTCCTTGATTAAGAAACCTTAGACAAGTATTCGTCCCAATCAATACTTTGCTGACCTCCACAAGCAAAAAGTGCCTTGAAGTCAGATAACACAGATTCTCCAAAATATTTTCCTATTTCTGGAGTAATGTGATCAATCAAGGCTTCCTGGTTTCTTTAGTCCTCACTAAAAACTACTGCACATGGAGCTATATTCTCATGGTCAATGTTGGCTACTCCTGAAAAAAGCCAACAAGAGAAAATAAATTTACCAACTTGGAATTTAGTGAAAGCTCAGCTTCTTTTCTTTAAGAATATACATGAACACATTTGAATGTTATAACATATAATTATTAGAAATCTATTGAAACTTTCTTTCTCTACTTATAGATAAACACTGCCAAAGTTTAAGATGATTTTTTACAGGGAGCCCCCACAATGAAACAAATAATATATTATTTTTACTGTATCCTGTTTAGAAAGCAATGTTCTAAGCAACCTAATTCCAAACAAATGTTACTGTCATCACGTACAGCAGCCGAAAAAAAAAAAGCTCTTTGAAAGCTCTTTCATATCTTCAAAAACATTTTTCTTGGTCACTTATCTCTTTTTTTATCTCATAAAACATTGAGCTTTTCAATCTTCTGCGAAACTTTGTCCATCAAGATATAGTTTATGTCTTTTCATAACAAATACATTTTCAAAAAAGACAGTATTTTATTACATCTAACACTGCAGAAAAATTATATATCATAATACCTTAACGTAACAGTAGTATTTCCAGACTCCCGTCACTGGCTATTAACTGAATATTAGCATCCAAAGAACCCACGTAATACAAAGAATACAGCTCTGCTCATGAGGTTGAATGAAAATTACTTTTGAGAGGAAAAAACTAGAGGGAGGAAAAAACCAAGGTTGTATAATAAAAGGTTTGAGTTTGCCCAGTGTTCGCTTGAAGCCCAGAAAAAAGAAATTTAGGCAGAAGAAATGGTTTGGTTCTTTTTTTAATAAAAGCATCAGTACCTTGGATAAACTTGCTAGTCAGTATTATCTGAAGAATTTATCAGTTATCAACACAGAAAACTACATTAGAGCTTACAGAATTCTTATTTTTTTCCGAAGAAGAAAACATGAAAATACATTCTTAGGCTTTTTAATCCACTTGTGACCAAATCCATGATGAACTTTATTTCCTTATCTGTAATAGTATTACCTTTTCTAACTGTAAAAAATGAGATGGTTTCCAACCACATACAATGGTTTTATCACATACAACAGTAATGGAGCTCAGTTTTAAAAAAAAAAACCACAACCACCAATTTATAGCTAATGTTAAGGACACAGCTTTGGTAGATATTGGTCTTGCTTCTTGATTCCTAAAAAGTCCTTAGGAGGCTCTGTTGCAATCATCAGGAGAAGGTAAAACTGGCAGCTCAAATCTGCCCAGCAGAAACCAATCTGGTACATGGTGACCCTGCTACTTTTAGAGGCACATCTGGACCCAGCCCAAAAGCTGCAAAGAGCTGTGCTCTGGTTACACCTGGCACTACTTGGAGGTGCATTCATCAGCTCTATGGATGTTGGTGCAGCCTTTCAGTGGCTCCAGCCTGCATGCAGGGCATTCTGCCTGCCACCAGTCAGAAACACAAAGCTGAAAGATGATCTGCAATGAGCAAGTGTTTTTTTGATGGGTTCCTTAATTCACTGAAATCAGTGTTCTACTGTAGGATGAGTAACAAACATGTAATCCATCTTGAAGTCATAGAAGCCAAATAGAAATCAGAGAGAACTGCAAGTCTCCAGCAGCATTTTAAAGCAGGAGCTTTCCTACCTCTACTGCGCAGAGAGGGCACTCAATTGTACTGTGATCTAAGTAGCCATGACTACTCTGGCCCTCAGTTTTATACCTTATTTAAACATAAGCAAAAATGAAGCCTTGGGTTTGCAGCCATACGGCACTGGCTCACTGCTGCTTGACAGAAAGGAGAACTCATGTCTAAAAAGAAAACAATTTCATTCTAAGGCTATTTCCACTTCATACTAATCACCTCCTTCTCATACTGACATTATTAGGTGATAATTGGTAATCACGTGTGCCCATATTTGATTTCTGATACATATCTGTACATTCAGAATACACCAATTTTTCACAGACATTTCTTCAACTCAGTGCTAACAAATAACACAACCCACGTCTTACCAGTATCTATAGGATTAGATTATTTATACAATTTAGGTCTCCCTCTATTTAAGTGCAGTTATAAAATGACAAAAAATCCAATATAACAAATACAATGCATGTTATTTCTGGGAGTGCACCTGAATTTATTTTCCCTGTACTCTCAATATATTAAATTTCATTCTTCATTTTCATGCAAAAAACCCCCATATCTTGAATATTTGTGAACCTAACAAAAATAGAATCAAAACACTCAGAGATCCTCTGAATAATTTTTGATATGCATAGTGATGAAGGCACAAGAGCACATCTAAATTCACAGGGAATTCAGAAATAGAATATATGTGAATTTCTGTTCTAATTTAAGAGATACACAAGTCTAGTAAACAAGCTGTATGGATAAGTAATGAGGTAAAACAAACCTTTAGATTAACGAAGCAAGATAGTTTCCCCAGGATCAGACTTCCTTATTTAATTTTTTACTGAAAAGTAAGGCTGCAGGCATACAATCAGAATTCTCAAATAAAACTGAAGAAATTTTTAATGGTATCAGTAACTACTTTTCATGAATTAGTCACCAACACATCGTGGAGTTAGAAAAAATATTTTAACAAGGTCTACTAATTTCACCAACAAAGAGGATCACCTCAGTATGTATGTTTCTATAGCTACAGTGATTGTGCCAAAGATACAGAATAGCTTAAGACAGTTCCAAATTTATCAGCTATTAAGAAAAACACAGAATGTTTTGAAAGTGGTATTTAGAAAGAGCAGTCAAGTCTTTTCAACTGTAAATGATTCATTTCAATGTCAGCCAAAGAAATCAATAGGCAAGGATATACCTCCTGTCAATTAGTAGACTTACCACTGGCATTTCTTAGCAACCTTCAACTGCAACACAGTGTATCAGCCTTTTAACTATATTTACAGACCAGCACAACAATTTAAACATGTCAGAAATTTAAACGTGCACCTGTATCCAGTTAGGACACTGGTAAACTCCCATTACAACCACAAATCTAAAGAGTGATCAGTCATTCAGTTGCACTGTTGTCTTATCACAGTTCTTGAGCTTCTCCAAAACTAAGGAACCATAAGCATTTTAAAGCTTTGGCATATCAGCCTACTATATGCTAACAAAAAAGCTATTTATGGTACTTAACTGATGTCAGACATTGCATTCTGTATACCTGAATTCTCCATTCCTATGACAGCCCTGCATAGAAACATAGACATATTACTGTCTTCTCACTCATTATATGCAGCGTTTGTTTGCCCCACTCATCCTTGAATAATAGGTCTCACATATATCTACAAAACAAATATTAGAAAATGAAGTTGTTACATTTAGCCCCTCTCCAGTGCACTGCAAAGGAAAAAATTGGAACTGAAGCCTTAAATCATTGAAATGAAAATCCCAGCTTCAAACAGCCCTAAACTCAGGGCCAACTTCTGCCTGTTTTATGGCTCAGACGTTAGGACAATTTCACCTGAACACACTGTATATGTCAGTGTGACATCAGAGGCATGAATAACGTTTTAGGAACCAAATTAAATTACAGTAGCCTTCAATAGGATTGCACATTTTTTCTTCTGGAACGACTCTAGGAATCACAGAACATTTAGCAGCATCCAGAACTTCCCCACAGGCTTTTTGGGGCGCACTCAGAGAATTTTACTCAGTACAACATGGAATGGCTCTCACTGACCACAGTATTTTTTATGTCCTGATGCCCTTAAAAAACAAAACCCACACCATTTAAATGATCAATCTCTCTCACCCACCTTTTTAGTTTCAACTAAATTTAGCCCCCCAAAAGATCCAAAGTTCCTAGAAATTCTATTAGAATTGTAGCCACTTCCACGGCAAAAAGAAACAGAAAGGAAGAGCATTCATTTTGATTTCACATATTCATTCCCAATCAGATTGGCTGCAGCTCCACAATGTGCTTTCTCTCACTCAGCTTGAAATGACAGTAAGTAGAAAATAACACTGGCAGAGCTGTGGGTACTGTGGGGGTGATTTAAGGTCATTGTGCTTGAGGTGTTATCACAGGTAAGAAGATTTGCGTTTATTGCAGGAAATGAATATGTGCAGGAAGCCAGACTTCATTGCTTCAATCGATCACGAAAAAACTTGTAATATATTGCAGATCAGGTCTGGACATGATTTTTTAAATTAATATAGCCCCTCAATTCAACTTC
This sequence comes from Tetrao urogallus, assembly GCF_951394365.1. Classification (NCBI taxonomy): domain Eukaryota; kingdom Metazoa; phylum Chordata; class Aves; order Galliformes; family Phasianidae; genus Tetrao; species Tetrao urogallus. Next base: position 3,775,990 of record NC_136825.1, read on the forward strand.
TGTCCACACTAAGCTACATACACATTTCCTGTTTTTTTGTTTTTTTTGTTTTTAGCAATTCTAATAAGTAAAAAAATATTAAGACACATGTTACTGGATCAGAGGATCACCACTACTTTCAATTTCTGAATGTCGTTGTTGCACAGATTTTTATTATCAAAATCCATCCTCATGTCCCACATGCTCAATTGAAAATGTAAGCTTAATAGTTTCTTCAATGTGCTGTAGAAATGAGAAGCAGAACTTCAAAAGCAGTGTGAAAATACTTATGATGATATAGGAAAGATAGACAAACTGAAATCTTGATCAAACCCATATTTTCCACAGCTACTTTCACAATTTTTCTTGCAAATATAATTAAATTTCCCAGGACAGCTGGCCTGATAAAAAGTCTTTTTTACATAGTTGGGAGAATTTATTAGTTTCAATATGCTTAAGGTTAGACATCATTGCACAGTGATACAGAAATTTTTGGTATGTACTTCACACATTGATATTCCATGGAGGCACTGAGTGACAAGGACAAGCTCATGAAGACCTCTGCATCTCAGCTTAAATTGTAACTTGCTTTAAACAAAATAACGAAATACTGCGTTTGCAAAAAGGTACAATTATTTAAGTCATTTCTTAATACATTGTATTTACCTCCTCAGAAGTGAGAGGGAAGGAATATGACAAGATTTGAAGGAACAAAGATGCTACTGACACTCACTGACATATGAACAGATGAAATCAGTAGAGCTCCAATAGAATCAACGTGCTCATAAAGGCATTTTATGGATTAAAAAGGGATAAAAAGGACCTGCAAACCAATAGCACTGACCCAAGAAAGCCTTGACGTGCATATATGTACTCGTTTGTACACATTCATTTGTATGCACACATTTATGAATATGTACATATAAATGTATATATATGTACATGATTCCTGTATTTAAATTCAAAATATATAAATTTCAGCAATGCATAATTTCTCAAGGAAAACTTACAGAATGTTATAAAAAAACAAAAATCAAAGCTCTTGCTAATCTCATTACAGAACACTGGTGAGCAGATTAATCTACAGGTACAGATGCCTGAATTTTCATTTGCCTTTGTTTAAGCAACGTTTCAATGACAGGAAGCAATTTTTCTCTTTTTCTGACATATTTTAAAGAAAGCAGAGTGGTCAGGCTAGAATGCTTGCTTCCAAAGACAGGCAAAAGGAAATTGAAGATTTTAATTCAACAGTGGGATGGTGATTACAATGAAATAATTCCTACATCTTAAGTATTTGACCCTGAAAGAAAAATAGGTCAATAGAGCAGAGTAACATTTACTTCAAAATGACATATTATTAATGATGATAAAAGACATCAGCTGGTTTTAAATAAGGTAAGGGAAAAAGAATGTGTGCTCATTATACACTTAAAGGTATAAAGGTATAAAAGTCATTTAATCCCTATATGTACAAATGACTTAGTTCACTTCTCAACTTCATAAACAGGCTACAAACTAAGTGGAAAAGATGATTAACCAGAAAGGTTAAAAAAGAAATTTGCCCTTAGAAGGCAGTTGGAAAAAAGAGTAGCAAAAGTCTTGTGGAGGAGAAGGAAAATGTTTATTGAACTGAAACATAGCTGTCATGATACACGTTAGCACCACGCTCTTTCACCTACACTACTATCTGTTACTATACAGTAGAATAAATGTGAGAGAAAAAACGCAAAAGAAAAATTATCCAAGCATAATAAAGCCAAGAGCAAAACACAAAAGGGTTGTAATTAGTCAGACACCATCAGAGAGATCCAGCAGTTAGAAGGAAGAGAATGTCTGCTGTTCTCTGTGTGACAGCTGTTTACTCCACCTTGCAGACGAGCCATACATAATACATATCATTTTTCCTTTTGGAAATACTCTGCCAGCCATCTTCACTTGGTGTCAATTTAACAAGCCACAGGTAGTAATATCAGATTTATCACCAGTCCAGTCCACAAAATGTCTTTATTAAAGTCTTTCCTTAATGTAAGTATTGAAGTTGACAGTACCACAGTATTTAGCTTGTAAATTGGCAGAGATAAGTTATTTTTCTTTCTAAAATGTCATTCATTTGGATATTACTTTATATTACACTACCAACTTGCTATTGACAGATTTTTCATAATAGGAAACAAAAGGAATGAGAAGGGAAAATAACTGGATAGAGAAGGGACAGTATTCAGGTAACAAACAGATCAAACTCAGATCAGTCAGAATTCACAGTTATTAAATACCTTAATTGCTTTAAAGGACGGTCAATGGTAGTGTTCTCTCCACTGACTTCCGTATTCTGGAGATTTCATCTCCTTTCTAATCATATATTAGCACAGCACACTGCTCTGTAATGCTGGATAGTCTGCTGCATTTGTTACACTGCTTAAAAGGAAGCATTACGGTAAGCAGATTTGTAGAAGCAATTCTACAAATTGAAGTTAACAAGCAAACAGAAATCCTGGATCCAAATATCCTGTTTTATCAATCTAAGATTACACAATTAGGCCCCATGTCTTAAGGTTAAATGTGACCTGGCTGAAAATGCAGAGATCAAGATATTGATCAAAAGAAGATGTTCAATAAGAAAACAGCTTTTTCAAGCTGGCAGAATCAGTGCTTATTTCAAATAACTGAATTAAATCAAGACAGTGAAAATTCAATGTGGATATCAAAAACTTTCCATTAGGTCTGGACTTAGACTCAGAATGGAAGACTGCAAAGACGAAAACTGACCAAAATGAAATGAATCAGTGGAGTCACAAAAATCATGGAGAAACAGGTTAGGAATTGGCAGCTTAACTTATTCTGCAGCCCAGAAGGGGGATTTTGTGTCTGCTTTTGTCAGTGGCATTCTCTGTTCAAGATATGACCAGTAAGATCAGGTAAGAATAGCATTCGAAACAGGAGTCTGGTAGTTTATTTGAGTCAAGAAAGCTAGAAAGGAGACGGAGTTCAGGAGAGCTTCTAATCTGTTTAGAAATTTGAAAACACCATATAAATAAAACAATCACTGTGGAACAAGATGTAACTGGGCATCATTAGATTATATAGCTGTTGCATTTAAAAATAATTCAAACACATTTTCCCTTAAACATGAATCTAAAATTCTATTAATGCATGAATGAAAAATTAGTTATCAGGGTTTTATTTTATCTCAGCTATTTTACATATGTAATTCATTGGCAAAGGCTGACTTTTTCCCCTCTACATTCATCTGCAGCACAGTTTAAGATATTAAATTCTAAGATCAAAGTTAACACAAACAATGTAATTGTTAAACTGTGGTATGCTGGAAAACTTCAGAGCATAAAATATCATCTCCTCTGTGCTTCACTTCGGGTCATTAGCATGATTTATTACACAGAAGGAAATTAGGAACTGGATATTTCAATATTGGGCAGAAAGTTTAATTCCATCATTCCTGTAGAACACCTATATCTCCAACAAAACTTGTAACCATGGTAACTAGATTAGAAAGTATTCCACAAATGGTTAAAAGTTCTTTTATCCATACTAATGACTCAAAAGAATGAAAAAACAAAAGTAAATTCTAATTTTCCTGCTTGTGAAAGCATCTGGTGTGTAAGTTTGACTCCTCCAAGAATGCCTTAAGTAAACAAGGGCATTTTAAAAAGATTTCCATTAAAATTCCTCAACTTAAAGAGTACAAATGTATTCTGATGGAATTGTTTGTGTGACTATCAATATTTTAAAAGAGGACAAGCTTAAAGAGAGATCTTTCAGAAAATGAGGTAAATTTGAAATGCTGTCTTCGTCTAATGGTTTATTGGGATATCAAATGCACACCCTCTAATGCAAATTAACAAGCTGTAGCTTAATAGTTCATGTACTTGTATTGAAAGCCTTTTAATTTAATGCAGTGCTATTCATTGCATTGCATTTATTGCTGATGTAGGTTGGTATTTTTCCATAAACATCCTTTCTGTTGTGGCATCCTTTCTGGAAAGCCACAAATTTCATCACATAAGATTCCACATTATCTTCAGTAGTCCACATAGGTCCAAATCAGAGTATTACACATTGTCAAGAACCCTAGAATTGGAGAAAATGTCTTGGTGTCTGTTTTCTCATGAACAGAAGAAGATGTATTATGCAATTGTGACTGTATATTTATCACACTTTGAATTCCTCACCCTGGAAGACGTAGAAATTAATCCATCTTCTCTGAAGATCAAAAAGCTTTTCCCTAATCTTGAGACAAAAATCTGTATCCATTTGTTATTATGCCAGTATTTTCCCTTGGCTTAAATGACTACACTCACTATAGACCTAATAAAACACCATACTAGACTGAACAAACTGAACTCTGATATACATGTTTCTGCCCAACGTATTAGTGCACACAACTAGTTATGTACTAGCATTGTAACTGGATTTTGTATAATCCCAATCTCTTTCTTAGCTGAAATAGAAAGAGACTTATTTGTTGAGACTGTCCTTATTGCTTACATGAAATAAAATGTATCAGTTTCAGACTTTTTCCCAATTTCTGCACAGTTTTCTTCCACCCTTTGCTGTAGATTCTCATCTCTGGATGTCTTTCCGTGTAGATTGATAGATACATTTCTTCTGCACACTTTAAAAGAGCGTTCTCCTTATGTGCCATCAAGCCTCGGTGTAAGAAGCCAGAACAATTTGTGCTCGAGCAATTCCAATCTCTGAAAAACATCCCCACCCTGCAATGCTTCCCAGGAGTCAATCACTCCACTATTTTTCTGATGGAACCACTTTTACAGCTGTCATAGCCTAAATACTCTTCCCTCTGGAGAAGCCCAAATTCTTGCTGATAGACACCTCCCCTCCTCTAAGCATCCGCTTTGGTGTAGCCTGATCATTTAGATCTGTGGTCATGATTATATGAACACAACAAAACAGATTAAAAATAATTAGAAAATAATTTCAAAAATCCAGTGGATTTTTCCTATGCAGCTCAGACACAGCTCTAGTTTCTTAGCAAGGAGTTTGTTCTCCTGTTTCTGCACTTTTTTTTTTTTTTTGTACAAATCAAAGATTCAGAGCAAGAACTGAGATTCAGCTGGAATCCAGAAAGTTGGTAAAGAATCACACATTTCTTGGTTCTGGAAAGAGATTTAGACTTCCAGATTTGGACAGCAATCCAAGCAAGATCCTTTCCTTCCCTCCCTCTTGCTTCAACTGCCATTTACTTCCGAATCGTCCAGTAGAAGAAATACATTTCAGTTTTTATTTCACTGGCTGATCTTGTTCTTTGCTGTCTTTCGCGTCCTCCTTATAATCTACAATACTTCCCTCTAGGTTCTCTTCAAAGATCTGTGGATCATCACCATGTCTCTCTTGTCTTTTCTATCACCTTCTTTTCAAATTTTGCCTCTAGTTTAGCATTTTTTCCAGCTTCATCTTTAATGCTTCACACTCCTCTTCTGTGAAGCATATAATTTATCATATACAAAAGGCCTCAATCAGATATCCACTCAAAAATAATAAGCTTCCAGCAGCTTTTCCATAGTTATCTTCAGTTTCTTCTCCTTTTAGGTTTTTCTATCATAGCATTAACAGACAAGCTGTGTTTTCACTTAGCCTTAAATTCACAACTTGAAGGAGGAAAAAAAAAACTTCATAAATTCACAGTTTTGAAGAGGGAAAAAACACCCTGATCATAGAGATTTCTATTGTATTTGATAGCCTTCATTACTTTTTTTCCTTGAGCTTAGATCAGTTCTGCCATCTAATTGTCATTTGGCAGCTTAACTGTCCATCAACACAGATGAAAGGCAGGGATCTATCTAATATAAAGCATGAGGAGAGCACCCACCACTCCTTTCATTTCCAAAAGACAAACTAAACAGTCAAAAAACCCACAACAAATTATCTTACTGGCAAAAACCAAAGTTTTGCATCTTCTTCATTCAGTCATTGTTTATTTCATAATCTCTAATGTTCTTCTACGTCTTCTGGTCTACACCAACCATTTTAAGTTCAGCCAGTTTTTGCAGGGACATTTAGAGCTTCCATATCTTATGTTAAAACAACTAAAAATCCTCCTTCTAACGAAGGGTATACCTTTATTAAATAATAGAATAATGGATTTATCATATATAAAAAAATCAATCCACAGCAAGTATTTACAGGATAATTCCAGATCCCACTGTTTTACACTTCATTAGACTTGATGTGGACAAAAAAAAAAAAAAATGGAAGAGTAGCATATGGAGAGAGACTAAAATTGCATATCATATCTCTGTGCTATATCAGCACGAGCTAAACAAAACACATCAATAACAGTCAACAGTTGTAGTCTGGACCATCTGGACACATAGGCCCATAGTAGCAAGGATGTATTAAAATATTTTCATCTTCCTATTCTCCCTCAGGAATGAAGGATTATATGCAGCAGCTCAGGTTTTGCTGAAAGGCGAGATTCCTTTACCTACAAGCACAGCATGTCTATAATAGTTATTTAATTAAGGGATCCCCTAACCAAGGGTGTGCAATGGCTAGGCAAAACACTTATCCCTAAGTGGGTGTGACAGAAAGTCACAGCAGAAAAGAAAATAGCCTCTACACATGTATTTCCTTGCTATACTAAATACTGACCTTAAATTTTCTCTTAATTAAAACAATCCAATATTTCCACTTATCCGGTGCGCCATCTCCTTCCCAAGTTACAACATCAAATCTTGATCAGTGAAGTCCTCTAAAATTACCATGATTTTCTTTTTATGCTATTGATTCCTAATTATGGAAAAAAATTTTCTCCCTCTGCTCTCCTGGTTTTGTATATCTGCCTTGCTTCCAACCAAGCACTAATAAGTAGTTCAACTGCTGGCAGCTTCTGCAATCACTTCCAAACAACCTTGCGTATTTCCAGGCAGCATTGTGTTAGTGGGAGTTGGAAAACAGGAGGCAGTCAGGATAGAGGAATGAACTACACTGGAAATTCTTCTGAAGTAGGTGGAAGAAAAGGAACGCAATACTCAGGGTGAACCTGGAAGCTTTCATGTAGACACTACCTGCACCACACAATAGCATTAAACAGAACAAGTTGTATTTGACCATCCCTATCCCATATTCCATTCATCATTCATTCAGGAAAGCTTTACAGTTCTGATGAGCAGCAAGAGGAACTTCGGGAGCATAATGAAGATGAGAGGTAAACAAAAATAGTAATTATTCTCCATGCAGAACGTGTGTGGTTATTTTTGATCCACCCCTCTCACCATCCACCTCTCCCAGACACACACACACGCACACACGCACACACTCTTAAATGTTTTTATTGCTATTTATCACCTGAAGAACTTGACTTTTCTGGAAAATTATGTAGCATGTTGGAGTCAGAAACGAGCTTGACATCTTAAATATGCTCATGGGATTCCACTTCAGAAATTATCAAGTACTATGAAGATCCAACATTCATGGAATGCCACAGAGCTATGCCAGCCCTGAAATAGCACAGGGGACGACTTCTGACCCTTTATCAGTTGGTACAGTCCTCAGACATGTTTGGATACCTGTTACAGCCGCAGTAAGAAAAAGTGAGCCAACAGATGTTACACATTTTTCCCTGACTTTGATGATTTATTTTCTGTACCCTCTCAGATACAAGTCACTGCAGAAGGCAACTTCCTGAAGTAAAATTATTCTGAAAATGACTGCACAGGGCTGGAACTAATTCGTTTTCCTCACTATAATGCTTGACAGACTGAATCAGCCGTGTTCATCCTAATAGGAAGCAAGCTCAATAATGTTCAGTATTATGTTTTTACTACACCCAAGCAGTATATTCTAAGAGTCACTCTTTAGTTTTCCTTTGAGACTTCGCCAGTAGAGGTGGAGACACAGCAGTATTGGGTGACCAAAATGCAATACATACACATAATAACTACAAAAGTAAACTTGTGGGTTCCTCTATATCCTGTAGTTCATACAAACAGTATGCCTGCCCATGTCTGAATAAAATAGGAAATACTCCATAGCGCTCACTGAAACAAAACACTGCCCAAACTTGGAAGCATCTATTTAAATGCTACAATTGTTCCTTAGCTACAGTCCCTTCCAGAGGTCTCGCTATTTCATATTTATATCACAGCTCTGGAATAGGAAAGAGCTGTGTTCTCATAGAAAAGCCATCAGAGTTCAGCTCAAGCTGATGCTGAGCACAGACCATAGTGGAAACCAGGGCACTGCTCAGCATGTTGGGCAGATGGAGTGAGCTCTAGTGAGCCTGTGTTATGAGAATCTCTGCCATTTGCTTCACAGCAAAACTACACAAGTGCTCAGCCATGAATACTGGCAATTACATGATGAAACTATAACCCAGAATCTGTTTTCTCTTTCATTTTTCAAATTCTCAAGTAACATGCACGTTATCAATCTTCAAAGCTTGTGATCAGCATTCTTCACACATTCTCTTTTTCTCTATAGGCCATAGAAATGACAATAAAACATGCCTGCAATGTCACCTTCACAGTACTTACAATTGACCAGAGAGATGGTAAAGTTTAAGTTCAAGAACAACTGTATTTCTCAGCTCTCACAGAAGTGTACAGAACTCTGGTAAATTCACAAACAATTCAGAATAAGCTTCTGAAGTTAAATGAAAAAGATGACCAAACTTTTCAACAGTTTGTGCAGGGTCTAAAACAAGTACATAAATTGGGTGTTTAAGGTGCTCTGAACATCTCTATACTTCAAACTTCCTCACATAGTTTATAAAGCTCTGTGAGAAGTCAACAAAGACCTCAAACGATTGCTTTTATTTTCAGCTTTCACTCCTATTGAATTATGTATCTGAAGAACAATAGACTCTCTTCCCTACATTCAACATCTTCGAGGCTCTAAACCTCTTTATTTATGCTTTATTAAGCATTCACTTACAAATTACTGCAGTTGACATGGAATATTTCATTCCCTTATTATAAATATCTCCACAAGCTTTGTCTCAGTCACATTATTACCTACAATAGACTACAGCCAAAATAGTGGTCTAGATACCTATGTTGGAAATATACTGAAAAAAATTGTATTTAAAGACTTAATAAACTGATATCAGCTCAAGTATTTCAAGGTGCTGATCATTTGTAGTTCCTATAATTTAATCATCAGTTGCAAAGAGGTATCTCAGGGCTTCTGAAAAACAAACTGCCAGATGCTCAAACAGTTCTGTTTGTACATCATCTACCACACTTAACATGTGATCCCTAACTACTACTTGAAGAATTATAACAAATCCAGATGACAAGACGCTAGAAAAAAAAACATTTGAATATAAGTAGGACCAGATTCATCTCATTCTGCTTAAGAAAGCTCAATTACCAGTGCTATCAACCTAAGCTAGCAATAAAAATACTTAACAGAGGCACTTCTAGCAAGCAACTCAGATTACCTGAGGAAGAAGGAGAATGAGGGGCAAAAACAAACATGAAAAACAAGACACCATACCTATGTATATGAAGTCTTTCCAAATCTCTCTCTTTTAAAATAGAGCAAGAGAAGTTTTAAAATTAACTATTTTTCACTAATATGTTAGCCAACAATATTTACTAAGGTACTGCTCTCTAACTGTTGAACTACAAAACATGACATGGAGTTCAGAAATTACTATAAATTACTGAGAACGGAGAAAAAAAAAATACAAAACAGATTATTCTTTCATTTTACTGAATGGAAAACAACCTTTCCTAACTATTAAAGTAACTGATGAGGTCCAGGCTGGCTAAATTACACATTGATTGTAGAGTAAGATTCTGCCCTTGAGCTGTGCATTTAGCTCTAGCAATCCCACTGGTGGGAATTACGAATGTACTCCCCAGCTCCATAGGCTGTCTGTCATTGTCACACCTACTGAAGGAGGGACATGGAGTTCCTGCTTCATAACTGTCAGTGTACAAAGTATATTCACGTAATTACAACTTCTGTTGCCCAAATAGCCATTTAAACCATCACTTGTATTTCACTTTGAACGATTTCCTAGTTTAGCCATATAGTTAAAGTTTCAGAAAAGAGTTGTTTGAATTCTAATTTACACAGATTCTTGTAGCCACAAGAACTTTCCATTTTTCATCAAAAATAAACCACAAACGAGTGCAAAGTCTGTCTTAGTCTTTAGACATTATAAGTGAATTTAAGCATGTGAACTTAGGACATTTTTACCTTAGGACCTCCTACGGGTTAAGACTAAAAACAAGCTAATCCACACTACTCAGTAAGTTATGCTCCACAACATTCCCAACCTAGATTTCAGCCTCAGCCTCACACACAGACAGACAGGTAGGCAGTAACCTCTATTACAGACAGCAGCTTCATCAAGCCACGTGGTTCTGATGAATACATTTTACCATAATGTACGCTACCAAAGGCATTCCTTAAATACATTCTTTAAAGCAGAATAAACATTATTTAAAATCAAAATTTTAATTTAATTAATTTTTTTAAAAAATTAAAATTAATTAAAAAAATCAAAATTTAATTTAATTTAATTCTCTATATATTTATATTTTTGAACTTACCTTGCCAACTAATCTGGGAAATGGTGGTCTTTGATTTTCTGGAATTAATATTGGAGTTGCCAGAATAGCCCTTTTTTGTCTTGGAATTCCAAGGTTGCCTTCTATCTTAAACATTTCCTAAAAAAAAAAAAAAAAAAAAAAAAAAAAAAAGACAAATTACAATGACTTTCAACATAACACTCAGTTGTTATTTCCGCTCCCTGTATCTTGAGGTAAAATTAAGATGAACTAACAGGCTTTATATTACATTTTCCAGTGATGAGTGATAACATTGCAAACTACTTAAAACTGTAGGTTTATTTTACTTATGAAAGTGTAGACAATCCATATTCATTTTGTATTCCTATAGACTAAAACTCAGAGGACTGCTTAAATCATAAACAAGGTTTAGCTGAACTCAAATACTAGCATGGGACCTTTAAGAAACCCTACTTTAAATGTTTTACATATTTTTTCTATTATCACACATGAAGTTGCATCTACACTTGGTCACTTCTCAGTCCACGCTTTCCAGCAAACAGAACTCAGAGGTGATTTTCCAAGACAGTCCCCAGCTGCTGATGTCTCAGACCAAACACTTGTAAGCTAAAAGTAAACAACGTACAACAAAGCCCAGGCATAACTCAGAATATCATCTAATAGGTTTCTTTTACATGGGGAAAACTTCACACTACCATATCTGAAAGAAAAGAAATGGATATGGTTCATACACAAGCTGCATTTTTCCCCCACTACATTTTCTGGGCTGTTCAGATCTAGAGGAGCTTCCAGCAATTCAGCACTTCATGCATACTTTCCAATGTCCTCCAGCTCCTTGAAGCCCGGTCCAATACATCTCTGCCTTCCCTCCCAAACTTCTCTCTGATCTTCTCAGTGCTTTCTCTATGCCCAAAATGCAGTTTCCCAGAAGTGGACCTCTCCTGTTTCTTATCCTATACTTTCTGCAGATCTCTACCTTCAGCTACCAAGGTCAGAACCAACCTTTCCCCATCTCCCAGAGCTCTCACTTTGATACAGGCCCCTTTCTAAAAGAAACATCACAATTTGCACTGTTTGGAGAGTGAATTTTGAAACTGGAAAAGGTTCAGATCACCACTGTTTGTTCAGACAGTTGTGAGTTTTGTGAACCAAATCACAGGTTGAATGAATCGTCTGATTTTGGGAAGATAATTACATCATACCATGCAATTTTCCTTGTTTTCTCAATGCAGTGAATTTTCTAATCAGGAATTCAAGTTGTTGTTTTAATAACACCACTTTATCATCTAAGGACAGCTTCATCTTGATGCTGTATTGTTATAAAAAGGCAAAAACGACTGGGTTTTCTCAATGACACAATCTGAACGTCAGTTAGGAACTCCTCAGGCTGCTGCTGCTGCCATCTGCATAAGAGCCTCCCACCTACACTCCCACACAGCGTATCACCATCAAGCACTGCTTTACATCTATGAGCTTCAGCGCGACTTCGTAAATTTGGTGACAAACAGTAACAAGGAAAGCAAGTCTTCGGCTGTCATCTTTAGCTATGATAAAGTCAAAGAGAAGTGAGAACGACTCTGCCAGTTTTCATAACCTGTAGGGGCTCACCCTGATTTGGAGTTCCCATCTGTCCCAAAGGCTTTGCCACTTCTCTTTAATCTTTCAGCTTAAGGCCACTTGGGTCCCTATTTTTGTCTTTCAATCCCTTTCCCAAAAGAACTTCCCCTAATAAAAATTCATGAGAAAGTTCAAGATAAAAACACATGACATGTCAAATAAAAGGAGCTGAATTCTGTCCAGAGGCAAACACGCAGAGCAGTAAGCTTTCAAAATCACTCACACTGTAAACACAGCAGACAGTTTGGCTGGCACGTATCTGTGACGTTGCTAAGAAGAGCAAGAATAAATGACTAGCAGTATGTCTAGGAAGAAATATCAGCTCCTTCGATTAGCAGCAGCAGTGCAGAACTGATCACAGATCTGACTTGTGGTAATTCCTATATTCAAGGCTACCCGTCTGCTCGAGAATGTGTAAGGATGACCTCTCAGATGCATCATCACTGGAAAGGAGGCACACTTAGATTCACATCTCTTTGTATCATGTTTCTGCTTATGCTTATCTGTGGAGTAAAAGGAATTTTCAGGCTGCTTAATACCTAGACCTCTCAAAATTTGGTAGTCACAAATCCATGAGCAATTAATTCACCACTTTTTCATGAGTCAGTTACCCTTACACATGTGCAGAAGGTCCAAAATTGAATACACTCTCACTTTTTCTTCCATTGAGACAACACTGCAGTCATTAATACAAAGAAGCCAAGTTTCAAGGAGAACAGCAGGAAGAAAAGGCTTTGGGCATCCAAGTCCAGATTTCTGAGTAGGATTTCGGAACAAAATTATATTTTTAAATGCAATTAGTTTTTTGCAATGAAAAGAAAGCTTTTGGAGATTGAACAAAGAAATGTAAGCACTTCTGCAGAGTACATTTCATATTATTTATTCTTCAGAAAACACTGATTTTTTTTTAAATACTTCTTGATGAATTTTCTCTAATTCATCATTCCCTGGTACCTAACACAGCAACATGGCTGATTAAACGAGTACCAAAAAGCATCACTATAAAACATGGGCAAACAGGAAGAAAGAAACAAAAGTATTTTACCAATGAATTTAATAATTCAATACCTTAATAACTGTTTGTGGTTATCATAAGAATTTGTTCAGAAAAAAAAAGATTTTGCTTAATGCCAAGCAGCTGGCAACTGATGGCTTGAACCTCAATCAGTATATAAAGCAGAGAGCAAGAAATTGAAATGATACGTGCACATAGCACCTGATTAAAAAATCAAAACTCTGAAGAGGTTCCCATTGGAGGATAGCCATCTTGCTTACATAAGCATTTTTACTGAATTTGCTTAAGTTTTTTGAATAAATTATATTAAAATTAATAAAATACATACACTTTATAATAATAAACACATGCATTTCTAAAAAGAATGCATTGAAAGTGAAAATTCGGTTTCTCTGCTTGTAAATTTTTTAAAACAAAAATAAAGTGGTAAGATTTCTCTATCTGTACTATTTAATTTCTTTGTCAGACCCATGATCACTATGTTACAGCTCCTTTTTTCCTGATTGGAATCCAACTGTCATTTCCTTATCCAACGCACTATTTCATACCTAGCTTTTTAGACTCTATTTTTCATTTCATTGTATTTCTTTTCCAGTCATGATTTCAGTACTTAAAACAGCAGTAGTTCAGAACCAAAGAGCTGATTTCACCGGCAACAAATCTTGATTTCCTGTTTGTGTTAAGCAAGCAACAAACATAGCCAAATTTTAGAAAAATGAGTTGGCCTAGTGAAAACGTCACTTCAAATTTCCTCATTTCCTTTGAGAATTCACCAGTCTGGGATTTTGTTGTTGTTTTTTCTTTAATGTTTTTGCTAGGGGCTCTCGGGATCATTGCTATTCTCGAATATTTGAATGAATGGCACAGTTGCTACCTGGTAGCAGGTACCATTACTTTCAGCAAAGCAAATTTCATTAAAACTTCATGAGAATAAGGTGGCTGAATACTTATTGATTTGTCACAATAAGGGTTGGAAGCATCACTGGAGTGGCAATCTGTAACACACTAACTATGCTGACCAGAAAAAAAAGTGTTGAATTTCTACCATTTATTGCTTTTAGATACTAAGCTTGATGGCCTAAAATGGGGACAATCCAAAGTTCCACTACAAAAAATAAACAAGTATGAATGGATGCTCATTGTAAGAAAATTTTTTGTGGTATTCAGTGGTATATTAATTTTTCTCCTAAATAATATTGCATAAGATTGAACTAAAACTGTGTGCAGATCAACTTAAAAGAAATCATTTTTACGTCATTCTTGGCTGAAATTTCAGACTTGTGCTCTAATCTTCATTCAGTGATGATTGCTTTATATCTTATTTCCATCATCAGATCTGTATTAGCAGTATAATGGTTAATGATTTCTAAATATTCAAAAATATTTCCTTGTGTTTTCAATAATACAAAAAAAAAAAAAAAGTGCACTAATAATTCCTCACAAGTTAAAGAACCACTGTTTAAGTGAATAGTTAACCTCATAAATAAAACTGAGATCTGTAAAGGTCCACAGCAAATACAGAAACATCTGCTCAGAAATATTTTGTCCTCAATGACTGCAAATGCCAGCCTGAAAACAAACAAACAAACAAACTTCAAAAGAACAAATCCAGCCAAAATCTGCTAAGAATACTCAGTTACTTCAGAGCAAGTAAGCTTCCAGGCTCATGAATTATGGTCAGGTATGATATATGAGTAAGGGGAACTGTTCAGGAAACTTGATTTGTGTGGGTATTTTTACCATTTTATAAGGACTGCTCTGAAAGCAATACTCCCTATGCTGGCCCACAACACTGGAGGCAGATGGTGGTGGTATAGCAGTACAGGCTGAATCTTCCCACCACTATTTCATTCCAGTCTATTATCCTGCAATAGAGGGCAGCAGAGAGGCAGTCTGACAGAATGGCATCCAACACAGAACTGTGGATGAAGCAAAGGTGGGACACTGAATTCCTTCATGCAAAAAACACTGTAATCGCTGACATTCATTCCTATTTGCTGAATGTTTATAGAGATCAAACAGCGGATGTGAGCACAGTGAGCGGTGCCTTTTAGCAGTGGCAACAACAACATGAAAGACAAAACACATTCCAGATGGGCACACATAGCTGTCACACCACGAACTGAAGAGCACCTCAATCAGCTCATCCACAAAAATCAGTGGATTATGACCGGGGAACTGTGTATGGAGGCAAATATTGCTTCAGTGCATTCTAAGTGATGGTGACAACATCGGGATAAAGCAAAGTTTGCACCAGGTGAGTCCAATGAATGATCATACAAGAACAGAAGGAACATCATATGCAAGTTTTTCAGGACCCATTGAGCGAACATGAGGTCGCAGTTTCCTGAATCACATCTTTACTGGTGATGAGACATGGTGTCCCTGTTAAGAGCCAGAGACAAAATGGCAGTCCAGGGAGTGGCAGGACTTTAATTCCCCAAAGAAAAAATTTAAGATGCAGACCTTATCAGATACAACGATGTGTACTGCCTTTCAGGACAGGAAAGGTGTGACCCTTCTAGATTTCCTAGGCCTGGACAAACCATTAACTCTGACCACTGCATTGCAGCACTAAGCTGAAGGCTCAAACTCCCAGAGTCAGGCCAGAGTAGTAGACAACCTTTCTCTTGCAACACTGTAACAACAAGCTCCATACCAGTTTGAAGACCATGGAACAATCAGCAATTTTGGCTATACTGTTCTACTCCATGCATTGCGTCGTCCAGATGCAATGGCACCTTCCAGCTTCTATCTATTCAGACAGATGAAAGATGGATTGCATGGGCAACATCTTCCCAGCAATGCTGTCATAGGAGCTGTGAAATGGTGATTACCTTTGCTGGTGCCAATTTTTACAAGCACTACATGGAGACTCTTGTTCATTGCTGGCAAACATGCATAACTAATAGTGGCAAACTATACTGAAAAATAGTGTTTTGTCACTGAGAAGTTTCTTTATCAGTGTTATTATGCTCTTTGTAGCTGATGTAGTTTTGATGGAAGTAAATAGGAGGCATTACTTTTGGAGTGACTGGCATAATTGTTAGATAAATAGGGAGGCAGATCCTTATAAGGCCTAGTCAATACACCCATTAACTTCACAGAGACTTGATTATCTCAGACTAGATCTTTGCTACTGCATTCAGCAAGCTGTGCTCCAGCTATTTCTATAGGATGGAGGTTACTTGATCTACAGGAGTCGAGAACACTAAGAAAAAGTTGAACTATTGTTGGAAACATTTGGCAATGCATAAATCACAACTATTTTAATGCTAATTTGTTCTAAAGTATTTTTGCAATGCATGTGACAAATAATGTAAACTATTGTGGAGACAAATCTGAACTTCAGCTTTGTGAAATGATACATTCCGTTATCACCTTGAACCTCAGCAGTATCTTTTGTGGTGGAAGAGTCCTGTTTCCATTCAAGTATAAGTTTTATTCACCTTCATACCTGCCTCATTCTGTGTCAGGAAAAACATTTTCTAAGATGATAATGGAATGAATGCCATTAACTTTCCCTTCTGTACACATTAACCAAAGGAGTTACCTGTTCCAAGAATACAAAACTGATGATCAAGTGTTATATATTTATTTTAAATTAACAATCCACTTTTCTTGTCATCATTTAGTGGGCGTTACTTGCATTTTAAGCCATATATAACCCCTCTTCTTCAGGAAATTTCATACTGGTTCCACACTGCTCATTAAATATAATGAGATACCCCTTATACATAAGCATTCAAACAAGCTCTGACTGACTGCATCTGTCAAAAACATTGCAGATATGGGCTTAAGGAAAGAGACAATGTCTGACCTACACCTCAGTCTTCACCATAGCACACTAACAACACCACTTATTACCACTAAAAATACTCTTCTCCTCATTTGTACTGCGCTTATACCAGTTGCAAAGCAAACAAATCAGATGGCTCTTATAGCAGAAAAATAGTAAGACATCTCAACCTTCAGCAGCTTAAGTAAATGTAACATACATAAGGAAAACAATTGCCAAGCTGTACAACCTGAAGTAAAACTGCCCTGTAATGAAATTTTACCTTGAAAACAGGTGGGTTTCTTTTAATTATTGCGGTTCTTCAT
The DNA here is from genome assembly GCF_951394365.1 of Tetrao urogallus. Taxonomy (NCBI): domain Eukaryota; kingdom Metazoa; phylum Chordata; class Aves; order Galliformes; family Phasianidae; genus Tetrao; species Tetrao urogallus. Next base: position 3,793,225 of record NC_136825.1, read on the forward strand.
TTTGTTTTATTTTTCATGGAAGTGTCACCCATTGAACTAAGAAATCATACTGCAGCTGAAGACAGTATTAAACATACTGGCGTTCTGTAGTAATTAAAACCTTTAACGAATCTGATCCTCCTGAAACTCAACTAAAACCACGTGGAAAATTAATTGCACAGCACGGACACAAAGCCTTAGCTTCTTTTAATATTCCTATCCACTAAGCAGTTTTTTTCCATCTATGTTATAAGAACTCATGATGCAAAATCTTCTCCTTAGTTCCAACAAGCTTCCAGAATGTTAAGATACCCTAATTTCCAGAGTGAGAAAGAGAAAAACGATATAGAAAACACATCTTGATTCTAAGGCACAATAAGTGAATCAGCGATGAACAGAAGCCTATATAAGGTCACAAAAGCTGTAGATCAGACTAATGTAAACAAAAATTTGGAACAGCATGAGCAGCTATGAGCAAGTTGCTTCATGTTTCAGTATCAGAGTATAAGAACAATTCCTAATAAAGAAATTTTATTTCTTACAAGAAATAAGTGCTATTCACAGCAGAAATAGTTCTATCTTGGAAAAGCAGGTTTCTATCTCTTGCTGCAGGGCAGCGAGCTATAAGTATGTGGAAGAAAACTAACATTTTATTCCCATGTTCTGGATTGCACAAAAGCTCTGAAATCCACTGCATTATAACAGTGATGCACAAAAGCAATTTCATCATACCCTAAAGCAATAATATTGTATGTTAAAATCATGTATACTGTTTAATAGATCTAGTAGCTGCAATCCCAGTCCCATACCTGAATGGGTCCATAAAGCACATTTCTCCCTATCCTCTCCAAGACTCCAAGCTGTGATTACAGTTCAAACCTTCTCAGCCTTGCTTCCTCAGCAATTTTTTCAAGCTCTATTGCTACGTATTTGTTATCTCTGTTTCCCCATTATCTCCATTCCCTCAACAAAACAGCCTGTAATATAAATCAAAATTCATTGATTATTTACTCTCTTATTCTCTAAACTGTGTGATCTCTCTATTCTCCCAGAACACCTCCTGCAATCCCAAATCCTATCTCCCCCACTTTACTGCACTCCAGGTGGCAGTGTAATTCTGTCAACCCTGTATTCCCATTGGAAAATGTTCATTTCACATTCATTTTGAATTTGTTTCTCTTGAACCTTGATCATACAATCCTACCCAAATGTAGTAATCTAAAATTTGTATTTTTGTTTACCAGAATGTCTTTTAATTTTATATATATTCTTAAATCTCTTCCTTCAGCAGCATCCTTCTTGGCATTACACCTCTAAAACCTTCCTATTTCACCCATCTTCACCAGATAACCAGTCCCTCACAGAAAGCACAGTCAGTATCAGAACTTCAGAAATCCTAGTAGATTTTAGGAACGTTTCTGGTGCAGGTCCTTCAACTCATTCAACACAAGAAAAGTAACAGCAATTCCTTATCACGTCCCTTTATTTTACCCCCCGACTTTCTCTTTAAAAAAGCAGACATGATGTGCATGAAGTACTACAGAGAAGAATAGACGTATATGAAATAGATTAGACCTGAAGAAATCCCACATGCAATTTCACAAAATCTAGAAAAAAAATGTCCAGAACGTAACTACTGAATTTATGTTCTACAGTCCTACTCTGTACATTTTGGCAAGCTGAACTATGCATGTGCAGTCAGTTGAGCACACCCAGATTAATTATAGTCCTTGCACAGCATGGATTACCTACAGGAGATTTGGTCCAGTGTACTACAAAAAAAATGTGCCAGTTACCTTATGCTGAAAAATGAGACATGTTTTAATTAAGAATCGAAGAAGTCTGTTTCTTCTTGCAATAATCAAGGGTTATTTATCGGGGAGGGAGTTTGAATACTTTCCATTAATACTGAATTTAAGCTGAAACGCCCACAACAATTTCTTCCTCCACTCCATTAGATCAGAGTTGCACTGAATACCAGCAAAAATAATACATTATATGACATCGCAATGCAAGAATGCATTATGTTGAGATCACAGATCTGCACAACAATTCTCAAAAAAAAAGCTAGATATATTCTATCAGTCTTTACTATGCATGCATGGTGCTCTACAGAGCTGGCAGTCTTTTTATGCTTTTCCCATACAGAAGCTGCCAGACTGACAAATGGAGTGGTAGTCTTTGATGAAGACAAAATGCCCACTTAGATCTGGGCTAAGGCAAAACTCCTCATTCACCAAACTAAATTTGAAATTTGGACGAAATGTTAGTACATTAATCCACTTCACAGCTTGGTCTAGCTACTCAGAACAAATTAATTAGCAGGCATTAACCGAGTGCAAAGAGCCAAAATGGTAGTGTATTAATCCACTTCACAATTTGGGTTGTATTTTCACTCTTCAATACAAATGAATTAACAGACAGTAAGTATCTGATACCAGAAGCTTAATTCTGTTCTGTGATACAAGCAAGGGACTCTGGTGTAGCATCTTTTAGACACTACATCTTAATACCTCAGTGGTATTGGCATTGGAACAGTATGGAATATTGACTGCAGTTGTTAAGAATAAAAATACAAGACCCAAGCATCCCCTGTATTATTTGATTCTACCACAGTGCCCTAATTAAAGTGATATGACAATGCCATTAGTTCTAAATCAGTGATAAGTCTGGACAATCTCAAAGACCTACACAATATTACTGAAGAAGACAGCACATACTTCTGAGTTTGATGAGAGTTATTTAAAATTGACATTCAGAAAATAAACTTGTTTTTAAAAAAGTATGGCTACCATGACACTTAAGAGTCATTCAATAAAGTTTTCTTTCCAGACTTACATTCCACAGAACTTCTAATACACGCTAGCTAGAAATGACAAGGTTGCCTTGTAATTACCATATCTGTTTGAGGTATGGGGAAATCAAAGATCAGCTTTTCTACAGGACACTTCCACAGTAAAAGCAAAAGATGCAAGAAGAAGGCTCTGACACAGCCTTGGAGATCTCAGTGGATTCTCACTTTTCTCCTTTATCACATGCAGGCAATTAAGTCCATTCAGGAGATTCACAGGGTGCCACTCTCACTGTATGTTAATTGGTATACTGGAACACACCAATAATTCATGAGCTCTAACATAAAGTTGTTAACAATATTCATTGCTACATGCTTCAGAAAAAAGATCCTAAAATGGCAGGAGCTCAGTTTACTAGAGTTTGAAACTTCTCTTTACTTATAACTACTGGAACTGAAGTCAAGTACAGATTTACAATACATTACACTATCAATGTCACCTCTCACGTAATATGTTCAAATTCATATGTTTGGATCTAGGCATTCTGCACTAACAACCTGCAGCCACAATAGCATAGAAATATTTATACTCCCTCCTTCGTATCTGTCGACTCTTGTACATTTCCATGGGATAAGAACAGTCACCACATATACAAACACCAAGTAAACAGGTCTTAAAGTTTGCCGGCCAAGAGAAGACAGACCCAGCCTCCCTTCCAGCCTGCATGCCATCTGCTCAGTATCTCCACTGCCTCACTTTTGTAGCATTGGCCATGGGTTTCTGGTTGGTGGGACACAGCATGCAAGAACTTAGAAAAGAATAAATACTCCTGAAGTGCTAACACTTTGGGTGTTGGCAGTGTAAGAGCACTCCTACTCTTATGACCTGACTACTCTGGAGTAACTGAACAGGGACAAATAGTACAGCAGTTAAAATACTCATAAGGAATAGAGAAGATCTAGATTCTATGTTGTTCTAATAAGTGCTTCCAGGGATTTCAAGATCATGTAATTTTGGAACTTGCACCTTACAGATCTAAAAACTCTATTCAGATCTCAACTTCTAATCCAGTGCCCTTCTAAGAAGTAATGCCTTCAAAAAACTGAGCTCTAACCAAAACAGAATATTATACACCTCCTAGTCTCCACTTCGCTTGCAAACGCTGTGCTTAGTCCAATCAAAATGTCCTATTTTAATCTAATAAAATGTTCTTCCAAGGCCAAGCAAGTCATTAATGTGAGACCAACTACGTCTCTGCCTTTACTGACACAGTGGTATTTAAGCAGATTTCTGGAATTAAAAACCTGAGTACCCAAAGCTTGAGCAAAATCATCAAAAACACTCTACTCCTTTATTCACTCTGCATCATTATCCATCATGCAACTAGTCCCAGCATAATTTTGAATGGACAGTGTTTAAATAGCATTATGAATTCACAAGATAGTTCTGTTCTTGCCACACACACCAAATACAAAAGTTCTCCTTCAAAAAGTGACCAAAACCCCACTGCGTACATCAGATTATGCATAGCATGCTGTATTTATAAAGTGCAGAGTTTCCAAGGAATTAGTAATTCTACTCTGTCATTCAGATTCTTTTGCATCATTCCCTTTGGTATGTGAATGCAGCACTATAGCAAAATCAAACTAACAGCTCAATGCTTAAGGCTCTGATTGCTGCCACCTGAACATTTGAAAGTGAAGAACAATATTAGTCTCTTAAGTTAAAACAGCTTTATTTAGCCAAACTTACCTAATAGAGGTTAATAAATCACAGCATTCATAATTTGATACATTTTTGGCCCTGTTTCAGTTTACAAACCATGCACTAACAGACCTTGAAATCTGTGAATAAATACATTATCTACCATGATACGCAAGTTTCTCAGATGAGTAATTTTTGATCCTCAGACTGTTCAGGCAGTTGCTTAGAAACATTTATTTGTATCAGATACACAGGTCACGTGGTATTATTTTTCTTTTCAGATTGGATGGATTCTGTGAAGAAGCAACAGAGCATGAAATGCAAATTTCATGATATAAAATTCAAAAGTTGCTTTTGGCAAGGATTTGATTTATTACATTCACAGCACAAGATGAAAACAAAAAGGTTACCTCAGTGATCAAAAAGACTTGACAGGACAAATAATGTCCATGCCACTTGGAAAACTTGTGACATTGTTGTATAAAAGTAAAAATAAAAGCACTAAAAATAAAAGAAGTGCAAGAATCAGTGGGGAGCACGACTTAAGATCTTGTTGGCTGAAGAGATCTTTCACAAAAACACAAAGATAATAAAGATTGGGTTGGAAGTTTGCAAGAGTCTTGCTACAGAATGAACCATAATACCTGCAATATTTCCTTTACTCATTATCTAGATAGACATTTTTATTTTATCCTCCATTGATTAGTACATTCCACTGATTAGCATTTTCTCTCCTACACTAAAGCCTACCTAGTTTAGTCAGGAAGAATGATGGAGATTGAAGAAAATTGTTCAAGACTATGGAAAAAGCAAATAAAGAAAAAAAACAAGCACTATTGTTCACATCACTCATGTTCTTGCACAATAATACTGAAAAAAAATCACTAGTATTTCACTGTAGATTATGTAAGTATGCAATGGAATCTTTTTTTCCCCCTGCTGATGTATGAGAAACCTTGAAATCCACACATTTTTAACTTTGTAAAGCACTTGTATTTGCCTAGGTGTTTCTGCACTGATAGCAGTGATTCTTTTCTATTGGAACAAGTGATTTATAAAAGCAAAATAACTTGTTCAAAATTAAATATAGAGTTTTGCAAGCAGAGGCTGCTTGTCTCCAATGGAGAGAACCAAATATGGCAAAACTATGTTACTGAACGCACTCAAACTGATCCAGGCTACTCCTACAAACTATAAAGCATACATTGTACATGCAGCCAAAGTGGTGAGGACCAAACATGACAAAACCTGAAAAATTTGCTGAAACAACGGAGAGAAATTTAGAAAACAACAGTAATTCTTTCATTATTATTTCTGTAAATGCTTCAAGCCAGTCTGAAAGAATCGGGGGATAATAAATACATTTGCAAAGAAAATACACCTGAGTTTTTGCCAGACTTCATAATGTCACATCAAAATATAAAGGTGGCCTGATACTCAGTGACACTTGTGAGAGCCAGCATCTCACCTCAGTGCCAATGGGCAAAGTCAGGCAAACATTCTGGTAGGCTCCATTGAGCCAGCAGCTGTGCTTTCACTAATGCCAGTGAGGCCCAGAGACAGCAAGCGTGCCCAACAGCTGCAGTCTGACATCAAAACAAAATATTTGTGCCACATATGATTTAAATCAGGCTTAGTTTTGGGTGGACTGTGACTAACCCATGATTAGGTTCAAGTCCTTCTGCTAGCAGAAACAGCACTGAGTGAATGTGAAAGATGTATGCGCAGCCCTGGCTTACTGTTTAACAGCCTATCTCATAAATACTGGTAAAGGCATTTCAGGAAACAGCCAGGAGTGCTGTCACTTGGTGAGCATTTCTCTCAATACTCAGTTGAATGCCAAAGTGTTATTAATGAAGTATTAAAACACCGAATATGAATCTGACTAGAAAACAAAGGTATAAATTTTGATTGCAGCAAATACAACCTTCTCCTCAATCTCAAGTTTCCCCACCACGTACTTTAAATTGCATAAAAACTTTTGCATCCTTTAAATAACAGTTAGCTTTCACCTTTTTCCTTGCCTTTCTCTGATGCACATTTCAGTCAGATCATGCTCATCCATCCTCAGTGCTATATATCTCCTTTCATAGCTGCATACAGTAACCAGGTTTAAGGAGCATGAGCTTATAAATCGCCATCCTTTGCCTGCCTTTAAGTAAGGCAGATAAAAAAAAGAAAAAAGAACCAACATCCTGAGCTAAGATTAAAAGCTGCATTCATATTAAAGAATGGTGTCTTTTTACTATTGAAATTGAAGCTGCAGATTATTCTAAGCTGATAAAGCACTACAGTGGGCAGAGGACCTTCTCATAGTGAACACTGCTGTAAAACAATTTATCTACAAGAAAGGAAACAAGTTTGCATAATCCATTAATGGTTGATTCGACTTTAGAGGAATTTGCTATATAAGTATCTCACCCTGGGGAACTGATTTGCCAAAATAACTCATGAAAAGATTTGAGCAACTTAACACTGATAATTAATAGGATTTTTCAGTATCACAACGGACAGTGACATCCTCCCATGTAAATTCACTGTCTCACCAGTGAAGAGACAAACTTGGCAGATCAGAAAGCAAAAAGCGAATTAACTCAGCACTTGCAAAAATGCTAAGTAGATTATATGTTTTAACTGATCATCAAAAGGTGTTTTACAGTACTTCACAAACATTCTGTGCTTCAGTAATTATCACTTTAGAAATCTTAATTAATAGTTCATCAATTGTTCAGCTGGCATTTCTAATATTCTGCTGTCACACTGGAGGGTTTGACTAAACATAATCAAGCACCATTATGTCGTTAAACACTTTGCTAGCAATCACATGTTGTGCTTTAAATTTAGGCGTCAATATTAAATCATCAAGAAAGATTACCACAGGTAATTCTCTCATAGTCTCATCAGCAATGCCTTGCCAACTACAGTCCTGTAAAGACTCACAATTTACAGTGAACCTTACCTGCTTTTGTGGTCACATAATTATTTTTATTATGCTCTGTGGCAATGTTGGCTGCCAAAAGAGGTTGTCCTAAATTCCCAGTGTGACAAAAATCAATTTTCAGATGCAAATGAGGGTGCCATAGGTGACATTTTTCATACCCAATAAATTGCTTGTCTGTGGCTTTGAACTAATGGCCACATAAACAAGAGAGATTGGTGCCAAGGTATTGCATTATAATCTTTGCAAAGTTTTATGAGACTCATGCTACAGGCAGCAAAGAGAAACTATAACAAGAGAGGGTGCATGAACAATTTGAGGAAACCTGTGAGGACAGAGTTCTTTATTTGTGAGTTGGTTTCCCACTTACAATCTACTTTCTCTCTATGACATCTGCCTGCCACATTTAGCTTATTATTCTCCACTCCTCCTCCATCCCTTAACTTTCTTCCCAGTTTCTCTCCTAAAGAAGGTTGTCCAGATGGGATTCCATCCTGTTACTCAATGGCTGTTTCTATTTATCCTCCCTTAAGTGCAAAAGCAAAAGCAGAGTGAAGAGCCACTCAGGTGGCCCACAGAACTTCAACTGAAATGGCAGTGGAGCAGAATCAGCATCTCACTGACATCTCGCTGAAGTTCTCCTCAGGCAGTTGAATATTCTGCCATTTCAGACTACTTTGTTTACTTCCTAGATGCAAGGATCATCAACAAGATCATTCCCAGAAAGGTTTGGTTTTGTTTTCCTTTGAATCACAAGCACTTCAATCTTTGTTTTAAGCAAAGAAGGAATATATATCATTTTCATGCTATTAAATCTCTGTACTCACACTGCAAATACATTTAAACTTCACTTCTAGAACTTAAAGTTCTAGAAATCCAGTGTATCCGGTCGCCAGCATTACCTTTAATAACAGCAAAAGCTTTCTAAGCGACCCTGCTGCCCATGTTGGAACAACTACAGTTCAAAATACAAGTCAACATTTGCACGAAACACTTGCAATTTTTATAGGCTTGTCTGAGGCTTAGCTGGGATATTCACAAACTTTTTGAGCCTGAAAGTTTAGTACGGAATTCTTGAGAGCCATTTACTCATACAATACAAACAGAATCACAATAGAAACAGTACTTTGATGGTATGTTGGTAGCATTGTTTACTCCTGTAGCTTTTCAAACCTCAGAAGTTTTGAGTAAATTTAATTTTTCAAAAGCTAAAGACTTGAATCTTGAAACAACAGATGAATCTTCGTTATTTCAACTTTTCTCATGTTAGAAATATACAAACAGTACTAAAAAGACAAGGAACTGAATTTTGTAGACATATCCCATCCATGTGCTCAAATAAGATAATAGTTTGGGATTCAAATTTTACAAATACCTTTTAAAACCCTCTCGTGTTGATGTAGTCAAATAATAATATTGCTGCTGATGATACTTAGCCATGAACTTCATGTTCTTTTTGGTTTGGAGGAGAAGGAAGAAAAAAGTATTTTCTTTTGCTCCTTGTCTAGCTCTCTCCTCCTGAAACATAATAGCTCCCTCTAAAGTCACTGTGCCTTGACTTCGCCTGTCAGGATCATCAGCGCAATTGGGGAGCACAAAAGGCTTCTAATACAGTGCAGACATGACTTGGGAAACATAGTTTTAAACTTTTGCTTATGCCACTTCACTAGTTGGCCAACTATTATTAGTGTGCTCCTCAGAGACAACAGTTTATTTCTATTGCCAGAGCAACACCTAGCAAGGCAGGCATCTGAAATTCAGGGCATCATGCCATGACCATCCCCACCCTGTTCTTATGAAAAGAGAAATTATGATGGAAAGCATGAAACACAGTGTTCCCTGCCTTTTAAGGTCACCAAAGAAATATATTTCACAAGATAGCTAGTATTAATCTAGCCTCCCTGTCAAACACCCTCCATCTCTTCATTCCTTTAGTTTTGTAACCCGTGCAAAAGTTTAGAAAGCAAATCTTCAATTCCAAAAGTCCACTTAGTGACTTAGGCTGCTGAATTTCCTGATAAGATGAAGTTCTCTTTGCACTACTGCAGATCATGTAGGAAGTGCCTACCAGTAAATTCCTAGCCAGGAGAGGATCACCTTCCAGTAAGTCCATATCTCACAGTATCACAGTGTCTTCATCCTCTACAACCACTGCAAGTACAACACATTTGCACACACTGTAGATCGGCAATGGTTATGTAGAGCACTTTTAACTCCATTTTATAGTTCTTCCAGTCTGGGAAGCACACGTAGAAAAATTTCTACTGAAAAGCAGTTCCACAGTCCCAAGCTACTTTTCTACTGTTCAAAGCCACTCATCTACATCAGATTTAAAAATAATACGGCATACTTTTATGAATCCCCAATAAATGGAGAACCACTGAGCTGTATACTTTGTATTTCAGATATAAGTACCAAAGACATAAATATACTGGGATAAATGAATCTACACTTGTTTAAAAGTTTCTATAAACAGATATGTCATCAGTCCAGATATTCTCTGCTTTGTTGATGGTTGCCATAAGAACAGATTGTTCCTATTTCTCTGAAGTGAACATGAGACATTCCATTAGTTAAACCTTTCATAATTAGAACAAAGCACGTAGCAAACCTATCCCTTGTGTTATCTGTGTATTTGTAGCTGGAATTCATTAACTTATCAGCACTGATTCCTTTTGAATAGGAAAGTGAGACAAAAAAAAAGTGTGCAAATCAATATCAACTGTTAAGTAGAGCTCTTGTTTAGCACAATGACAGATAGGAAAAAAAGAGTTAAGAAACAACTTTCTTGCAGAAAAAAACATTCTTAATTTTTAATACAAGAATTTCTACAATGAATTACATAAATTTTAACATGGAACAATTAACTTAAGGCAAGAAGAATTTTTTGGAGATGAGCATAAGGTCAAGGCAGGTAAAGATTAGTTTGAATATCCACTCTGTACAACCTGATCTAAGCTGTAGGTGTCCCTTGTTCATTGCAGGGGAGTTGGACTAAATGACCTTCAAAGGTCCCTTCCAACCCAAATGATTCTATGATTTCTCTGTGCCAAATAATTCAATCTTTCTAGAGAACAGAAAAGTCAGTGAGTTCTACACAGCAGGCTGCAACAAGATCTCCAGGATGCCTGTCTGCCCTGAAACTGAGTTCATGCAACCCAACAGGTGGTTTAGACTGGACATAAATCAATAACCAAGAGATGGCCTTTATTTCAAGATTGTGTGGACTCTGCCTGCAAACTACTCCCATTATTTTATCTCTCTGAACTTCTTACTTCTAATATATTTAAAGTGCACCTCCATTTCATACATAGAAATTGGAGGCAGAACAGTTTAAAGGTGGAAATTTTCAATTACCTAACAATTTTTCCGTTTGTCCAGCCTGTAATTTGCTTGAAAAGCCTTTGTGCAAGATTTCTTTACTACATGTATAAACAAGATCCTACAAGCCACAATCTTAGATGGTATTTCAACATTGCTACGACAAAACCAAGGAAAATAAATGCAAATCCAAAATGTTTTTGCCCTCTCCTTTCACCTTCCTAAATACATATGCTTACACTGGAATCCAGAGCCTTGCTATTGTGTAGAGCCAAGATTTCCTTCACCTTATTTTTTCATTTTATAATTTTAAAGACTGAGGCTTAATCATGTCACTTATCTAATTCACAATTGTTCTGAAGCACACTTTCTATTAATAAAATGATCCTAAACACAGCCTAATGCATTAAGTGCTAATTGAGGAAAAGACACAATAATTACCAGTGGTGACAAGGAATCAAGACACTAAATTCAAGAAAAAAAAACAAAAGAAATCCATACTATCAAAATCCACACAAAACCGTTAACTACCGCATAGTTCTGTGACACTAGGAGATACAGTAAATATATCCTTCAAGTGAGCCAGCTACTTTTCTGCTAAGCAGACAAATACTAAAGCAGTTATTTCCCTTTTATAATATTTTTATTTCCCATTATTTTTCCTGTAATCAATTCTCATATTACATGCTGCATATTACTCATATTAAAGAAAGAAGAATTGCCATTTGGGATACAGATGATTGAACAGATGTTAAATTTATTAAGCATCATAGTCTTGATAAGAACCTGCCTTATAGTATTTACAGATTTCAGATAAAAGCTGGGAGAAATTACAGTCAGTACATGAAGTCTGTGATTAAAACCAACCAAGATGTTTGAAACTTCTGAGATCCTTTATAGAACTGCTTGATCAAAAAAGATTAATTTTGCAAAGATTCAGATGAAGGCATGAATATCACTTAAAAATGGCAGAATAAGTTATCTTTTCTGTTTTGTAGATATGTAAGATGATTGGCATAGTGTGACTACCCAATAACCATCTGCATAATTAATATTTTATAGAATATATCAACATCATGTTAATAGCATCCAATAGAAAGGACCATACACCAAATGATCATCCCACTATTATAAGCAGTTCTCCTGCAACTGAACATGGAAGCATTAATAATTAACATGAAGGTCACCCTCAAATAAATTTTGATTTGGACACTTCTCATGGCAGATTTATGAGTAAATCCAAAGCTCATTAAAGTTGGTGAAATGATTCCTATTGACTTAATGGAGTTTGCATTTAGTGTACTGCTTTCTATGCTTTCCTGATTAATTATACGGATTTGTGAATAGTCATGCCTAAAATCAACCCTGTAACATAAAGCTTCAATCCTTACCTCGCATATGCATATAACTTGGTCAGCAATGAGTTTATGCATCACACATGAGCCAAAACCACAGAATCAAACTTTCCTCAGCTCTGATGTTCAGTCTTTGAAGTTTTAACATCCTCTTTTCTTACTGTCACCTTAATTCCTCATTTGAGGGTCAACATGAAGCACGTCAGACAAGTCTGATTTCAAAGATTTTATCAGCTCTAGAAGGATGAATGTTGGGAATAGGGGGGAATAGAGCAATCCACCCAAAGATATCACAGTACAGTAGCAGAGAAAATTCCACTGTCTGCAGATGAAGCGAGTTACTTAACCCATCCTGCACAGCTTCCTAAATATACAAGGACACATTTTGATCTACTCAGACAGGAGTAAGCAGGGTCTTAAGGATCCTGTGCCTCACCCATCTTCAGTAATACACATGGCGATAGGGTAATGAAAAAGGACAGGAAATAGGCAGGGCTTGCACGATATTAAATTGATCACATAGAAGAGCTGACACTTTCCGCCTTGACCTTCTTCCACTGCAACCACTTGCCTTTGCTGTTAACCAGAAGACAGGGGAGAGTAAGTAAAAATTGCTCAAAAGTAACAGATTACAGGCAATATTGAAACAGAATGGATAGAAATAACTGCATTGATGTTAAGATGATGATTTCAAGAAGTAGGTACATTACTTCATTGAAAATTTGTTATATCATTCCTTTTTTTGTCAACACAAAACCACCTGTACTATGTATATACTCCTAAAGCGATATTTTTCTGCTATGTTTCTATGCATGCAGCTAGAAATCAAATACATGCAAACATTCTCAATAAGCCTCTCAGTATTAAGGTTGGGTTTTGGATATGATTGATGGCAATAAATCAGAAGTCAATTATTAATGACATCTCTTTGACCCAGTACCAAAGCTATTAACAAACCTCCCATTTCCTAAACCAGGCATTCAACTGAGTTGTTTTTAATCCTAGCAAGAAATTCTGCTGCAAATGGCTGGTAGGAATCACATATCAAATAAAACGTGGGACACCAGTGAAATAATCACCTTAATCTATGGCAAGAGCTTATAGCTTTCTATAGAGACCACAACAAGAGCAAAATACAGTCTGAATATTCTTGTTGCCAGATGCTGCCATGCTGGAGCACAACCACAGAGTACAACTGGTCCCAACAGGGGTTTTGTCTACCAACAAAATATTTCAGCAGTCGTGAATTTCCTTTCAAATAGGAGTGGCTGACTTATTTAAACTTAGGAAAAGAAAGTCAAGGATATGAGAATATTCATCCTGTGCAGAGAACAAACTATAATGCGTGATATATTTCAGCTAATCAGGAATTTTGAATTTACTGGAAGCTTTGTCAGTGAGTTCAAAGATCTGAACCAAATTATTATACCTCAAGAGAGCACTCCAGTGCCTTATTTCAAGAGAGCTGACATGCTATTTTATCACTACACTGTTGTGTCCGAAGGAAGTCCTTCGCACTTTGATACAGCCTTTTATTTAAAGCATTCAGAGCACAATAGGTATCAAATTTCTTTCTAACATTTCTTTCTTAGTAAGATCAAGACTATGTCAAGGTGGTACTAATGTACCCTACGGTCAGTGCACATAGAAAGTTTTGAGCATCACCTAGGACAGCCCAGTACCACACAGGATCACACCCCTTAAATTTTTTTATACCAAAAAAACAATATGCCAACGTTTGAGAATGGCAGTTTCATACAAAGGTTAACAAACATACTCATTCATCTTTCTTCTGGGTGATTAGAAGATACGTATTTATGTAACTATAAAGCTAGTTCTCTTAGAGCTAGATCCATCTCTCCTTTTAAAAGATATACAGTATCTTAAAAAGTTGCATATTCTACAGCCGTGACTCATTTTTCCCAAAATCACTCTTTAATTCTAAAGATAGAAAAGAAACAAAAGACAAAAAGATTGAGATAACTTCTCTTCAGTTCAAACATATGCTAAGTGATTCAGTAAATATTGAGCACCATCAACCACAAGGGTGTTTGCTGACTTGCAGATAAACTAAAGCATATCTGTTCCTTGTAGTAGTTTGAACAGCTGGTGTCTAAATGATTTTTCATTGCTAAAACTTAGATCAAACCATTTTATCAGAACAGTTACTAGAAATACTTTAACAAATTTATTCTCATCACTCCCCAGCAAATTTCTTGCTTACTTTATGCAGCAAACATTCATGGCCAGGTTCTGCTAGAAAGCTGGAGGTAAAATTTCACCTACCCTTTCCAATCAGCATGGTTGCCTATCAGTTATTTTCGATAAAATAAAATACTCAGAGCAACTTCAGCAGCAGCAGAAGTATTTGCAGCAAGCAATTTCTGGCCATAGCAGGACAATTGGCCACTTCACAGGATCACAGAATGACTTCAGTTGGAAGGGACCTTGAAGATCACCCAACTCCAACCCATCTGCTGCGTGCCGGTTGCCACCTGGTAGACCAGGATGTCCCTCCAGTCTGGCCTCAAATGTCTCCAGGGATGGGCATCCACAAATTCTCTGAGGAAATGGAACTGCTTGCCCTTCCACCTTCTTTGATTACTCTCCCTACATACTCCCTCAGTAAGAGGAGATATATATATGTAACAAGCAAAACTATTTTTTCCTAAGATGGATCAACTGCTTAATTCAAACATTATTCAGCTTGATTTGGTGGTGAAATAAGTGGGAAGCTGAATGATTAATAACTCCAAGATGACTCCACACATTAACAGAGATGTTTATTATATAGACATAACATTAAGCTTTAACTCTGCCATTATTATGTTGAATTCTTTAACCTCCAAGTTATTCTAGGGATCTGAGAAAACAAACTGTAAAATAAGTCAAAGACTTGTTCTTCAAACCAACAGAATTATAATGATCAACAAATAAGGAATTTCAGGTCCAGAAGGAGACATCTGTCCTTGCAGTGGCAAGATAAATTAATGACAGAGGGACAAGTGTAAATTTTTATCCCATAATGCTCCATTAAATGCTTAAGATGTGTGCTGAGATAGGTGCTACTATAATAAACATAATAAATGTTCCTTCACATTTGTGAAAATCAGCATGGAACTGTTGGGGCAATCATTAGGGATGATCATGGATGTCTATGATGGAGAGAAATTTCTAAGATCATTTGTACATGTGAACAATTTCTCATACTATGGCTCCCTTTCAAATCCACCCTGTTTCTGTGGGCTGCTAGAAAAGGTTATTGTGGGAGAACAACAGCTATGTTTTGCACCTCTGACATATAAATGTGCCTTGAATTCAGGTTTGAACACAGCTTTGTTTGATTTTCACTCAGAATTGCCTCCATCCCTTAATAAATCTGAGGCATCATTGGTGAAACTGGGATAGCTATCATATATTGACTTAATTCCTGCATGATGAGTGAAAGAACATGGAAGAAAGTGAGATGCTCTATTGTGTACCAGAAGTGTCACAGGTTCTTCTGGCTTCTGTAACACTTTTATTCATCATGGATTTGAGGATATTAGGGATAATGCCAATTTCAGTATGACATGGAAATCACCATGCCCTTTTCAGAAACTTATTTTAAAAATGGCTCCATTCTTACCCTGATGAGAAAAAAGCTTTAGGAAATACGCATTAATAGTACAATTACCTATGCAAGTATCTCTATACATGTATGCAAATACTTTTTTATTATTTGCTATTTTTACTGATTTGTGTATTCTTACACACATGCACACATGCTCTGGGTACTCAGTGGTTACACTTTAAGGATTCTACAAAAAGAAAGCCATCTTGTAAGTGTAAGATATTACGTATCCTATGAGACATTTACTTATCCTTTATGATCTTACTTAATGTTTTACTAAATCATGTTTAGCCTGTTGCCTTCCTTCTTATATGCTCATTTACTACAATGAATTTTAAATTTAAACCTTTTCTAAATGCTTCCTTTAAATGTTCCCACATCCATAGTACAATTCTCCCACAATTTCATCAATAGTTTTGAGAAATTATCACACAGTGTAAGTGCAGTTTCTCCATATCATCAAAATACTTTCAAGCTACAGTTCTGAGTCAAGCTTGGGGAAAAAAAAACCAAAAAAAAACCACAACTATATCAGTGCAGGGCGATTTATCACTCTCCCACAAAATTCAGTGGATTTTTTTTTAAATGGATAAAGGACAGTTAGCATCCTAGATCATAAAAAAATGATAATTCAATTCAAAAGGTCTTCACACAACTCATCTACCATTCAAGCTTTCAGAAAAATGTTTTAGTGTTAAGAAGTAGATAGATTTTTCTCAGTATTCTGTGCAGGGGTGAATTTTAATTCAGCTAGAAGACTTAAGTAACTTTCAAAGAATCTCACTATGAGATTTATGGATGTTTTGCCATTAAGCCTTGTGGATGAAGGATAAGACCCAAGTGTGTTTTAAAAGAAAATAGAATAAAAATTGGTTGCTTTCCAGAACTGCATTTGGTCCCGAGCTTCCACAGAAGCCTTATATTTATGCCAGATGCACAGCAAGCAATAGTAAAACAAACCTGTGGATGATACCTGTTACTGCAGAGAGAACAGAAAGCCTAAACGCAATTCAATGCTGACAGAACAAATGATTTTAAATGGTGAGTTTTTTTAATTGAAAAATGCTAATTTAAAATATTTTTGCTTGATGTTTTTCATGAGCGAGTAATTTGGACTCATTACCAAAGATTGCAGTTGGTTCAAAACACCATCTCATTTCACCCTGGATTCCCTGTTAGACCTATTCTATACTTGTCTTAGCTGTGTTTGCTACTGGAAAGCACAAAGTTCCTTTTCCAGGATAAATACTTCCCCAGTTTGTGTGGAATCTGAATGAAAATTACTCAGAGGAAAGCACTGAACATTCACAGAAGCTAACACCTTCTTGTTTCACAGTCAATTATTCATGGTTCCAGTCTATAAGACCATTTTTCTCTCCTTAAATAACCAAGCACACCTCATTTACATGCTGAAGCTGTGCACTGAAGGAAAGGGAAGGAAAGCTAGCCTACACATTTGACCCAAGCATTTATGCACACGATGAATAAACTTAGAAGACACGCTTTGACCAAATAGGGAATGTTACATTAATGAAAACCACCAGTGGCTCATGGTTCTTACAGTTTTTACTCTAGTATTCAACACAATATGTAATTGTTGCCATGGCAACTGCCACAACTCTTGGCACTAAGATAATTCTCAGATAAATGGATCTTTGTCAGAGCGAACTCCAAAGCCAGTGTATATGAAAACTGCATTTCTTTGGTGGTGGGAATTTGCAGAGTTAAGTTGGAAGGATAAATTTAGTGCAGGCCTGAGGGGAAGCACCAGCCCAGCAATAAGAGCAAGGCTCTGCTGTAGAGGTGAGCAAAGGGGAAGCGTGGCTGCATGTGAAAAGTCATAACCCTGTGCACTACACCATGGCACGTGGAGGGTCAGCTTGCAGTGTCCTGGGGAAGAGGTACAGGAATCACTTCTGTATGGCAATGCCAGGCAGAAATCCTGCTTTGTGGGTTTGACCTAAAGCCTGCTGCAATCTGATTACTTCAGGAGGTTCTGGATCAGACCGAAGGATAAAAAGAGAAATTAAGTGACTGGAATTTTTATAGAAGATAGCTTATTTCAGTGGCTAAGGAGATTTACTATAATAAAGGAGCTGTTTCCAAACAGCAAGTGGAGGCTTTTTATAAAAATATAGCAAAAAAAAAAAAAAAAAGAAAAAAAAAAAAAGGCAGCTAAGAGATACTAAAGAATGACCCATTGATGAGAACAAGATCTTGCTTTCACTGACATTAATTAAGATGTATTCTGTGAAACATGCACTGTAGCATTGCATCCTTCCACTGATGATTAAGATGGGGAAGAGACATTTACCAAGATTTCATCAACCCACAGGTGTTATATCCTAAAGTC
Source organism: Tetrao urogallus (assembly GCF_951394365.1). Lineage (NCBI taxonomy): Eukaryota > Metazoa > Chordata > Aves > Galliformes > Phasianidae > Tetrao > Tetrao urogallus. The sequence goes on from NC_136825.1 coordinate 3,811,280, forward strand.
ACTTACAGCTCAGATTTTAATGCATGAAGTCCAAGTCAATCAGTGTTTGCAGTGTTATAAAGAGCAGAAGCAATAGAAGGTTGTTCATTTCACAACTAATAGGGGAAGATTACTATGTTAAGTTTTCTGGCAACTGAGCATAAAAACAAGAAGAGACATTTAGACATTTTTCTTTGTTTGCTCTTTACAAAAACTCATGTTTATATGCCTAAGGGAAACCAACATGTCCAAAAGGGATGCATCTCCACAGATTCTCTGGAAGTAATTCTATTCTACATGCTGTTTCGATCAGTGTAATAATTCATAGGTATGTCATAGTGATATACCTCTGTGACTTACTTTATTTTGTGCCTTAAAATGAAAAGCAGAGCACGGTGTTTTATTTATCCAATGCATTACTTGTTGTAGCAACTGCTATATGCAAATGTAATAATACGAAACTCTTCCAGACTGCTTGTCAATATCTCATATGAGATTCCATCTTCATGCTTTTGCACAGTTATTTTCAGCCTATTTAGAACTCTATTCTAAACTGGAAAAATGTTAGCATACATTAATTGGAACAATTGCTTGCTATATCAGAGAGGTTGATTCTTGATCTTACTTTCCAAATGAATTATTGAACTGCCAGATTACAAAACTCAACCACTCACTTCCTTGTGCAAGTATTTTTTTTTCTGCAAGAGAATCATAATAAGATTATTGATCCTTTCTCATCTGTTCTAAGGCAGAAAGCTATGCATGTAGGATTTAAGGCTCTGGGTGCTTTTTATTTCATATCAATAAAATTTGCAATCTTCATACTTCAAGGATAAAACAGAGAAGTAAGGCATAAATAAGAAACACCAGCATTTAAATCCAAGGAGTTTAGTTTCATTATACCTATTTGATACTTTAGGAAATAGAGGCACAGGCATTAAGGCAGTGATTTAATAGAAGAAGGAATTCAGGCCTGCAAAGCAACAGGGCAAGCTCCACACCAGGCTGCATCTCCCATCCTCTCTATAATAAACTGAGCTGACACTGGGAAAACAATACTTCGAGAGAAGGAAATGCACGAGCAGTCTATCTGACCAGCCCCTCGCTGTTACGAAGTGGACTGGACAGAGTAGCAGGACTCCTGCAACCTCATTCCCTTCGATGTGAGCTGCTGCTGGAGACAATTTTAAACTTTCCTCATCTACAACATGCTGTCTTAGGGAGCGCTCCTCCCTCTTATCTCTTCTTTTCCTTTTCCATCTAGTGCCTGAAAAGTGTCCTGAGGGTTTGACAGTTTCTAATTTAATCATTTCATCCTTCTGTATGGAAGACTGCTGAGCACCATACAGTGAAGTTACTACCAGCCTGGAATTTCTGAATATCTGCCTGTCCTCTTATCTGCTTTGGTGCCAGACTCTTGATATCTAACTCCCCCCACACAGCGTCTGTGATGCTGTAACAAATAGAAGTTCCAAATAATTCTCTTTGCTGTGGAAAATAAAGGCTGCATTTGCCACCACACACACAAAAAAAGCCCATCTGTAGAGAAAAATTGTTTCCTAAGGATTTCTTTTAGCAAAAAGTCTACTAGGAGTTTAGTTATTAAAACCAGCATTAGATTATAAAGTAGGAGCAGGACTAAGAAATACCCATTTTATTTAGCCTTGGAGGACACAATTCAATTCCCAGCCAGCTGCATTCTTCAATGCACCTTTTTAATGGGCCTCTAAAAACAGTTTAGCTATACCTTGTCCTTCACAAAAGAAGACTTTTAAAGTAAACAAATAAATGCTTTCACTAATGTCCGGTCTAATGCTCAGATGTGATGAAATTTCCCTCTACCAGTCCTTTAAAACAAAGCAGGCACTCAATGAGGCATAATTTTGAATTATTGCCACTCATCAATTCTGTCAGTTTGTTCCTTAGTAGGGTTCCATGAGTGATTTATTTTTCCATTAGAGATCCCTAGCAGTTCCATGAATTATTTAGAACGAGCCTAAAGTTCATTTTTAGGACTCCTGGGTGAATTAAAACATTTCCACGCATATTTATTTAATGTCACAAGCAGTCAAGTCCTGACCATGTGAAAGATAATTAAGCAAACATAAGTAGAGCATAAGCACAGACATACGCCTCATCAGCGCTGCCCTAAGCTGAAAGTAAGTGGACTTCATTCCTTCCACTGTCACACAGCACTCTGGCTGCCCATGGGTACAAGTATGTACAAACACTTACCTAAAAAGACACCACCACCCTATAATGCTGCACCCTCCATGTGCCCATGGCAACTCTTCTGTGCACTCGTACCCCACGTCTGACAAATCTAACAGGACTCCATCTCTTCTGTCACTAGCTGTACAGCATTCTGTGATCAGAAAGCAACAGCCAAGTAGGCTGATGATGCTGAGGAACCATCCATCTCCTCGCTTTGCAGTCTCGGCCATTCTGTGATGGAAAGCTGCAGACTCTGCAGAGCTCATATGTCTCTGGCAGAAGAGTAAGGAAACATGACCTTTAGACTCAAAAAGCAGAATTATACCGCAAGTGGTACTCGAACAGCCACTGACTGTATTAGAGCCTTGGAGGTACTTAATCACTTACAACTGATCAGTGAGGCCATCTAGAATCTTCCCACATTTTCAGCAGGAAATAATCATATACCTCAACCACTAGAATACCAATAGCTTTCTGCTCTTCTTAAACTTTAAACACTTCTGATATTCCTCTCAAGTATGTTTGGTAGTAATCACCCTCCAAAGTTCCAGGAATTACACTATCTTCTTCCAGGCTCAATCTGCATGTCAGCACATTAGAGATCATTGTCATCAGTCATTTCCATACATGTTGGGAATCCAATATTAGCAAGATTAACAATGGGATTTCACAGATGCAGGCACGTGCTTTCAGTAAAGAACTGGCAGTTGCCGACAATGGGGAAATATATACAAACTCCTCAAAAAACTTGCCCAGAGAGGTCGTGGATGCCCCATCACTGGAGGTGTTCAAGGCCAGGTTGGACAGGGCTCTGGGTAGCTTGGTCTAGTATTAGACATGTAGGCTGGTGGCCCTGCATATGGCAGGGGAGGGCTGGAGCCTGATGACCCTTGAGGTCCCTTCCAACCCAAGCCATTCTATGATTCTATGATTATCCCTTAATTAAACGTGGTACTTTAAGTACTGAATGCTGAGCAACGCTCTGGCATGTGATCATCATAACCCTACAAGATCATGCTGAAATATTAGGGCTCCATCTGAGCACTTCTTAGCCAAGGCTTCTTGCCTTAACAGATGGAGCTGTTCTGCTGTTTCCATGCTTACACATTCAGCCCATAAAAGTAGAGGATTCTGTTCCAATTTACCAGAAAAGTCACGTCAGATAGGATGCTGTAATCTTTATATCCTTCTGAGGTATGACGAACAGAAAGACAAGACTGTCTCCTATGTTTAAAATAGGCAAATAATAGACAAAACAGTTGATAAAAATATTTAAGAGCTACAGAATACTAGCTGAGGTCAAGTAGGACAACCAGCCCCAAGACATTTGTATCATCTCGAAGAAGCGTTGATCCTCATTACATGGATTTTTCAGCTCACAGTAATGCATCACCTAAATCCCAAAGGCACTGCACACACCAAGGATCTACATGCCAAAAGAACAGTGTTTTAGTTTTGAGCTGAATTTCAAAACTCATAAAGAGCTGGTGAATACAGGTAGAGATAAAGTTATAAGGTTGCTCTGCATAGCCACACATAAGGGAAGACTGGCAAGGAGCAGAATGTGTCAGGTCCAGACTGGCCTTCTCTCTCTCTGAAGCAATACAAAGTGGTTGTAACAGAATCTAGGAATTGGCTTCTGAACACAGACAGTCTGATGATAAGTTTCAACACTGTATTAATATTAATTGAACATTTTGAGAAAATACAGTCCAGAACCGGAATAGGATATAAAGAGAAAAGACCACTAATAAAGCTCTGTTGTAGTCAGCACAAACACACATTTGTTAATTTCTGCTCAGGTGGCAAAACTACCCCAAGATCTTAACTTCCACAGAATATGTCCATTAAAAAGGCAGGGAAGAGTTGCTTCTCTGAGTAAATCAGTATAACAGCATCAGAATATGATTCTCAGAGAATTGGATCTTCATAAAGAAACCAATCCCATTAAGTTTAACTCCAGCCTTCCAGTTGGGATGTTTCAAACTTTTCTGTGGATTCAGTAACTTTCAACTGGAGAACGATAATCACCATATTAAAACAGCTCCTAAGCTTTCAAAACCTAGAGTTAAATCAAAATCATGATCACATTCTTGTGAATGCACCAAAAGGAACACGTCTTGCTAGTTTGAGACCAAGGACAGCTAAACGCCTGGGTCATCTGAGCTACTTTTTGTACTCTGAGTTTGATGGTGCGTGGTCCTGAATCCACAGCTCTGACACATAAGAATCTCTCAAGTATGACTTTGTTAAAATTGAACTTTCTGAAGATATGGCATATTTAAATAAAATTAAATTCCCTCTCAGTGTTCTGATCAGCTCTCTGCACAGTTACACATTCTGATACTTTTCCCCTGCTAGCAATCTACATTCACATCTCGTGCTGCTTAAAGCACAGATCAAAACCTTTCCTCAGTCACAGACTTTCAGAAGTTTGTTCACCCTTAAAGCTAAGTTTTTTTTAATGAAAAACTGAAGTTATGCTAAGCTATTGTGAGAAACACAATGAAAACTTCGACAGCTGAAAGTCGAAATACCAAAATAAAACAACAGGTAAGTGATTCTCATCATGGCTTCTTGATTCCAGTACTAGATTTAATTGTACAGGAAATCACTGTCTTGCTTGCCTTTTTACTAAATGCCAGGATACAGAAATGAAGGCAACCTCACATCCTTTCTGTTACTCTCATGGGCACGGAGTAAACATTTCACTCAATTTGTGAAGCACTTTTCCCCAAAATATATGGTTGGTATTACGCTGAAATTCCAAACTAGAAAAAAAATGGATACAGAAATAAGTGGTCAGAGCCGATGTAATTTGCTATAATGCAATGGAAAGTGCAGCAATGACACAGAGTCTGTGAAGTCCTAGACTGCAGTAAGTGAGGATATGCTCAAATGCAACAGTCCTGAGCACAGAAACAAAGGAAAAGAATCTGCTTACACTTAAAGGGCCTCAGGTAGGCAAGGATCTCCAGCAAAATCCCCTAACCTCCACTGCCAACTCTTAAATGAGGGCTGGGAAGGGGTGGATCCTGGCTCCAGCCTTTCCATCACTCAGGTTCATTGCATACACCTGAGCTCCCCCGGGTTGGCCCTGCCTTCCCACCAGGTGTTCAATCACTGCTTCAAGCTGTGACTTAGCATTTCTGCTACAGTGGAACAAACTCAACAGTGCAGATAGACGTACTGACAGAGAGTAAATATGGATTGGGATTTGCATGCAGAAGTTGATGTAGTATAATATATAATGGCATCAGATAAGCAGACCTGTATGAAAATTTAACTTCCACAGCATAGAACTAATTTCCATATCCTTAACACTTACAACAAATGTGAAGTAGTAAATTCTGAATTAAATATTTTGAGTATGACTTTTCCATTTGTAGTTATTGCCAAACTGGTTATCTGGCCTAAGTACATCAGAAGAACTTGCCAGTTTTGATACTTACACTCTCTCATTTAAGTCAATTCTGTATGAATATTTAGTATTTACACCTGAAGATGTAATACATCTTTCAAAATCTGCAAAATTTATACTCTATTATGTTGAGCTAAGTGCTAAATTGTTACAGGAATACCTGGATGGAATTTTGATCTCTCTGCTAACAGATTCAATCTGCTTATAGTCCTAGATGGCACATGTAAGTACCTAGCAGCATCTTCTTTCCTCTAGTCTTTTGTATTTATCTTACCTTTAATGCACCGTGCTTCTCGTTAGCTCCAACAATCAAAATTTCTGCCATATCCTCAGCATGCTCAGATCGTGCGTGGACAAACAAAGCTCTGCCAGCTTCTGATACATTCTTCAGTGCAACTAAAGACCCGTCGTGTTCCACCTTAAAGTCTGGGTTAGAAACTTCGAAGTTCAATTTGTTATTCCCCTTGCAGTCATCAAACACCACTGGGGAAGGAAAGAAATAAAAAGAAAAGTGAGAAAACCTAAGTTTAAGTATCCACTTCAGAAGTTTTCACATTGCTGGCTTATGTACAGATCTCGTGGAGAAATGGCTCCAATCTAAGGGAATACTTTCAAACATTGTATTTGTATGGCTATAATATTTCATAGACAATCTTATGAATATGCAGTTTCAGAAGGATGAGGAGATTTTGGCCATACTAACTGGGGAAGGAGGAAATAAACTCACATTAGACATGAACATTTTCTGATCACTCAAAAGCACAAAATGCACACTAATTTCACAAACTGGGCAACAGCAATAGTGGCCTTGCTGTTCTCCCCATTCACTGTAAGAAGTGAGATGTAAAGGCTCTTCTGCTGCCCAAGTGGTTTCAGAAATCTGATGTATTTTTCTTTAGTTTTGCTGTTGGCGGTTTGCAAAATATGCAATTTCACATTCTACTGCAAAAGGGTTACATAATTAAAAAAAAAAAAACAATTGTAGTATTTCTTACTATTCTTATTAACCACCTGTAGAGTGATGCATGAGCTGCACTACCAATATACACAAGATCTCTTATTTAAAAAACAGCTTTCAAAAACCCTGTTTCACTTCATATGAAATACTTGAAATATTTATGAAAGCCAACAGAAAGAGAAAAAACATCCCAAAAGATAAAGATGTGACACTGCTTCATGTTCCTTCTCTGAGCCCAGTAGATTCACTTTGCTCAAAACACTGCCATAAACATTACTGGTGAAATTACAGCCATATTACAGAGGTCTTCAGAAACTTCTAATTTCTAAGCAAACTTTTTCTTTTTTGACATCTGAATGACATATTTACATGTGTGCTTTTTTTTTTTTTTTTTCCCCTAGACAACCTGCTCTATAATTCATACCTGTTCCTCAAGTTACTGTGCTGTAGAATTTTGCTTATCTGTATGCTCCTGCTATTTCGGTTTTACATTTCAATTCCATTGCGCCTTTAAAAGCTGCCTTACAGACAGGGATACAGACTAGAGATGATCAAACACAATAGTTTTACTGAAAACAAAGCACTTGTAGTAATTTTCTAAATTCACTGTATGGATTATATTGTTCTGTCTGATTGGTATTTTTAAAGGGAAAAAAAAATAAATCCTAGATTCTGTCATGGCTTGGCCTAATCCAAGAGGTAAAACACAGACGTTCTCATAGTGGATGACCATACATTTGCCACTTCATTGAATTTTGCTGAAAGCAAGAGAGATTATAAATAAAAAAAGAAACCAGAAGGATTTTGATGGAAGGTTCTTTGTTGGCAAGGCCTCCCTTGGTGTTAAACCACCCCTTGCAGCTGATGTCGGTGATATGACAGGCACTTAACAGATTCTCTGTAATCTCCTAAAGCTATCAGCCCACTAAAAGACGAAATTTCCCTGTTACCACAAATGTGGGAAATTGAAATTCTCTATGCTAATCACTGTATAGATTACAGTCTTGATGAATTATGAGTGGATTCTCATTTAACTTATTCTTCTCCACCCTTTATAAAACAATGGCACAGTGCCTTTGGCAGGTACCCTGTCATACTGCATCAGCCTGTACTTCTCACAGTCCAAAGCTGCTGGTGACCTAGTGGTCTATTAATAGCACACAACTGGAAGATTTGGCATCTCTATTTGACAAATTCATCACGTCTAGAATAAGATGTCTCTCAGCAAAGCTTAAATAAAAGAATAGAAAGCCTAACAACTATGACAGAGAAACAATTTAAAACCAAATGTCAGAGTCTGAGTGATAGTATGGCCAAATAGCACAGGACACATTCAGAAAGCAGCCACTCTCAGTTGTTTTCCTACAACAGAGGCTACTGGGAGCACGCCTCTCCCACCTTGCTGCTCAGCATCACATTTCTTGAGCTGCTTGCATTGCTGCCATCTGCATGCATTGTGGAAATTCAAGGGCCACATGCAGAGCTGACACATGGAATTAGAAGAGGTAGTTGAATATATATTTTACATTCACGTGGAGTCATGAATTTGGAACTTTCAGACCTTCTGTATTTGCTCGGATGTTGGTCCTGCTTTATGAAACTGCACTTTTTCCAACAAAGAGCAGAAGCAAACTTGCTTAAAAGCGAGAAACTTTTCTTACCATATCTCATCCAAAAGCACTGATGCTTTCAATTCCCAAGTCTACCACAGAAACGAAGGTATTTGACAAGGTTAGTAGCAAGGAGAAGGAAAGAAAATGAAAGGGCTATAAGAAATAGTGATATGTAGGAGAGAAATTAGAAGTGGATGGAAGGAGATGAAGCGATCATAAGGATAGAGAACACTGAAGATTATGTGGACCAGGGGCCAACAGTGATGAAGTCGAAGCAAACTGTTAAATTATTATGAGAGTTGAAAAGAAATGTAGCCTTAGATAAAATCTCTATTCTGAAGTGAGAGGCAAATGAGAAATTTATGAAAGCAACGATGCCTTCTGGACTGGGATTACCAGGGAACATCGCAGGAGATTGTATTAAATTCCAAATAATACTCACAGTGCCCCTCACCAGGAACACCTGCATCAAAAAACTCATGCTGATTCTGGGAAAAAGCCAATGAAGATACCCAAATTGTACACAAGCTGTCTGTACCAAGCTCCAGTACCAGCTATGTGGCCCATGGAGCTAGTCCTGACACCAACCACACTTCCCTGCCCTGCCAGACACCGTAGTGAGATCTTTGGACGTTCAGTAGCTAGCTCAGATTCTAATCACTGTACCCTACTGTTCCAGCTAGGTGAGTGCTGAGCTAGCTTTGATGCTGGAAAGAGCCTGGAATCTCTCCTAGGACTGATGGAAACTTGGGCATGGGACTGACATACTCTGAAATCAACACAAACAAGCATGTGGAAGAAGAAAGGAAACACTTCAGAGAGCTCCACTGAGACGAAGTGTGATCTAAGTTGCTATTGTATTTCTCTTTTCAGAAATAAAACATGCCATTACAAACAGTTGTCTTAATAAGAACTTTTCAGATTAATATTTAAACAGTGCCCAAATAACAAAAAATAAAAGTAGTTACCAAAGCCTGTGTCAGCTGGATGGATTTGCTCTAAGGAGTCTGCTAAGGGGAGAAAGGAAACAAAACCATCTGGCAGTCTAACACGAAAATGTTGTCTCCCAGTATATAACATTTTGCTGTCTGACAACCATGATGACATATATTTATGATGTATTATGTTTGTAATGTTCGTGCGTTCCTCACAGAGATTAGGTATGAGGAAAGCCATGGGACAGATGACTGACATTATTCATACTACCCATCTGCAATATAATGGATTGGATGAGCAGTAACTGTTGAGCATCCACATGCACTAAATCTTCCCACATCCTCTTACACACTCCCTTGGTGTTAGAGCTTACGAAGTTTAGCTAGACTGTAGGCTCTCCAGAGCAAAGACTGCTTGTTTCCTCTGCATCTGTAGAGCACTCGAAAAAAAATTATTTATGGTTGGTGCTCCAGGTGCTGCAGAAGGGCAAAAAATTAATAATAGGAGTTGTTCAGCTATAGTTATAAATTAGAATTTTGGAAATGCTGTAACAGACGACTACAAAGTGACTGTGTCTCATTGTCAAGAACTCAATAGGCAATTAAAAGAAATGATCTAATGTTTATTTACATGAAGGCAGAATTCTTAATTTATTGATGCATATATGACTCTTCTGATGTTGCTAGTCATGCTCCAGCTGCCAAATGAACATCTTTATTGTGCTTAATATGCCATATGGTAAGAGACAGGCTCCAAAACTCCATACAAGCAAAATGAAAATACTGCCAAGCATCTCCCAATGAAAAACAACACTCATGTCACTCATCTCTCTCTGTTCATTTCTCAGCCTCCTGTACCAGACTTCTATTGCATTCTGTAAGAAAGCATGTGAGATGTTCAGATATTTTTGTCCACTTTGGTCACTGACTTTATCAGAATCAAGGCAACTACAAAAAGGATTCTTCTGTAAGACCACAAATCCATATTGTAATGATGAAAAACCAAAGCTGTGATTTGAAATACTACCTTTATAAGATCTCAGCAAGAAATTTCAAGTTCCCAGTATTGATCTTTCAGTACATCCTATACTGTTGTCATGATGTGCCACATAAGTTTCTGTACAACTGCAAACGTTTTAAGGAGCACCATTTTAAAATATTGGAAGATCAACAGTTGGATCTCTCTTGTAAACTCTGTAAGAAGAAAAAATGCCGAACTAGATTTCTTATATCCAAATGCACATTAAATTGATATATTCTTCTTTCAAAGTCATTTTTTTTGAAGTTTAATTTGATTCTCAGAAGTTTAATTTGTTTTCAACAGAAATACAGAATCCGTAATTTTCTCTCTGACAAAATCTCCACAGAGGTATTTTGAATAATTAAATACACACATTTATCTATAAACACACAGAACTTGTATGTCTCTCTATATATGCACACAAATTTTTATGTTAGCTAATGATGGCTAGCAACAAAACAGGTCTTTAACTGAGGAAATTGCACATTGAAAATACATACCAAACACAGATTCTTAATTATTATGTCAATGAACGTTAGGATCCTTTTTGTAAATACAGTCTAGCCTTGTTCAAATCAGCGGGATTTATAGTATCAACATTATTTTATCCTACATTGTTATTTTCTAATCTATTTTAAGACGTAATTGAAATGATGAGTCGTTTTCTACTACAGAAAGCTGTAGCTGAGAGGGGTGTAGAGAGTGAGAAAAGTATGTTACAGCTGCACAAAGGCAAGTTAACTTTCCAGCCCAGCAGGGAACCCTCGTCTGGGCTAAAAAGTCTTCCCTGATCAAAGATATTAGCAAAATACAAAAAGGGGTTAGACAGAAAGTATTAAACAGACATTGATCTTCATTAGCTACATAGAGAAAAGTGATGGTTGAAGGAAATAGAAATGCTTCTGAGTGCTGGAGTATATAAAAACTCACAAACTGCCATGACCTGCCATGGCTCTTGTTAGCAATAAACAATGGCAAACAAAAATGGCAAACTAAATCCCAGAAACGACACAGTCAACACTTAATTCCAACCTTTTGAAGAAAAATTACTTCTTAGGGCATAAGGCAATTAGAAGGCATGCTGAAAGATGGAAACCAGGAATGAATGGCATAGAAACACCGCTAGGAAGTGACTGCTTTCACTCCACAACCATGTTTTGGGAGCAAGCAACAGTACAGTTTCCTTCCAAGCTATAAAAACCTATCATGGAAAAGGTGCAAGTTCACTTTAGAAAATCTCTCTTCTGATTTATGTTCTATGAAGGCAGTTTCTCTAAACTGAATTCTAAGCCAAAAAGTAACAGGCAGCAGGAATTGTGCCTGGGCCTGAGGAATTCATTGGGTGACCAATTCCAAGCTTACACTGGAAAGCAGAGCATATGACAATTTTTGTCAGCCCTTATCTTCATCTTCCTATCTCTGGCACGTTTAGCAAGGACCACCACAATGATACATATTTTTAATTGGAAAATAAAGAAGGAAGCAAAAAAGAAATAAAAAACTGAGCAAAGATCAAATTTTAGAAACTCGAGGCTTTTTTTCTTTCAAATGTGAGTTTGAATATTTCATGTCTAAAAGTGTTCTAGAAATAAAATTGTGCATTAGAAAAGCTGCAAGCAAGACTGGAAGATTTCTTCACACACAAAAAAAATCTTACTGAGTTTTATGAAAATTCTTTTTGCTATTTTTTTTAACAGTTCAATGTTAAATTCCGGTTATATAACAGAATTGCTATAGAATGATCTCAAAAAATCCATCAAACAGTGGTGGGCTATTATCTTCTATTGCATGTTTATGATTCTGTTCTATGTATCTTTATGTGCCCTTTGAAATAAATTATAACAATGACTTATTTTGCATATAGATAGTCAAAAACTGTGGAGCTATAAACAACAGTACAATGTTCATCAGAATATTTTAAGGATTGCTGAACACACAAATGCACATCTATATTCAGCTTCTTTGGAAGAACAAGAACTAAACAACAGACGTGATCTTTGCACACATTTATAATGTCTACAAAAAACAAATTACCTAAACTGACAAATATCTCCATGCAATTTCTGTATGAGGATGAGATCTGAGCATATTCCTGTTAAAATCTGCAAATTAGGCCAGTAGTTCATGTAGTGGGCACCAGACTGTACCTATCTGCCCTTCAGAGAATATCCTTTCAACTGTATGTACTGCAGCTATCAATAGCAACAGTGTTTTTTGGCATTGTAAAAATACGTGAGAAGAATACAGCACAGATATTAGATAAGCTTCCCCCCAAAGGGAGGGATCTCACCCAGAAGCCAGCCACAGCCAATGAAAAATGCAACATTTTAGATGGGAATAAGCACACTGGTCCCTCTCCCATGTTACCTGGCCACCACCAACAGTCTTTGCAGAGCTGGAAAAATCATTAATGCTTTGAAATTCCCTTGTGCACTTCAATTGAGCCATAGGTGATAGCAGACTAAAGGTTTCCTCTGCCTTTATGTAAGGGGTATTATGTGTGATTCCAGAACGAATAACTACCATCTCACTGTAGAACCACCTTAGCAACTCTCTGCTCCATCTGTGCTTACCTCCTGTTATACTGGTGCTGCATTCTGGTGTCTTTGCATATCTCACCCAGCTCTCTTCTCTACCGAGCACGTCACACCACCACTCAGCTAGGTACTGGCATGGCATCAGGTACCCTGAGCTAGAGGTGAACAACCCTGACGATCACCAGAAGTTAGGTTGGTTGGGAGTTCCACGAGTGTTTTCACAGAGCACTATGCGAAGAAAGTGGCTCTATCAACACCACAGTCAAACATTCCTGCTTTTTTTGGCAACTACATGTCTCTGTTTATCTTGCCTTATGCTTGCTCTTTTCTTCCTTCCAAACAGAAGGATCCCTCAATTGTGTCTCAAGTTTCTCAGCAAATTCCTTTCCAAAACAGGATTCCATCAGCAGTCTTTGCTTGAAGTTATGAGAAAATACAGAATATTCATGACTGAAGGCAGTCTGTGCCAGCTCACATTACATGGTACCTTCATATATCCTTTTGTTGCCTGTTGTCTCATTTAGGGCAAAATTCTAATCAAGCAGAAGGAGCAGTAATTATTGTCAATTGGAAGTTATCTCAACTTATTTATTACAATGTAGGCCTGTTATTGACTGATCGCTTAGGTCAGCGGCTGCATTATAAAGTCATGGTGATACTATAGCTTCTGCTTTAAGCCCTGGAGAAAAATCACTTTTTCAATAAAAATGTGATATTAGCGACTTTGTTTGAAGAAAAAAATAAAAATCAAAACTTCAGATGTTGTAACGCTGTCATTGATGTTCTGAGCACCACATGTAGTTCAGTTTAAATGGAGCTGTTGTCCTTTTGGAAATGCAGACAGTGATAATGTATTTGTGTAGCCAGTCTCAAAGGAGCTGTCACATCTATGGGGGAATATGACATTTCAGTGTTAACAGTGTTGATTCTGAACAGTCTAAACGAGCCTGAATCCAGAAGGGATATGTAGAAAAGACTCTTTTAAACTTTGTTAGTTTCAATGAAAATGTTTCCCATCACAATGCAAATGATCCATACTTTTCCATTTCTGCAGACTAACATAACATTTTGCTAAGAATCCCAGGAGAACATATAATCAAATTAATTTTAGATTCTCACATTTTCACAGGCTGATTCCAAGACACAAGCAGACAGAATCAAATGCATTCAAATGCATTCAATATTTTGTGGTTCTACACATTACTGCAAGAACTTTGTCAATGCAAAATTAATTGTATCCTAGAGCAGAGTAAGATAGAAGGTCTGAGTTCATACAGGACTTCCCAGTGGGATATAATGCATTATTTCCCTTGAATCCTGGATGAATAAGACTTCAAGAGGCAGCATATTCCCAACCATGCATTTGCTTGGCTTCTGCACAAACACAGATCTGATCTTTGAGCAGTCACCGTAAATGCTACCCAAAACAAGTTGCTTGATATAAGTAATTTATTAAAAAGAAATCAGCTGAGGTTATACCCAGCAGAAGAAGCAGGGTCCCAGGAGATTTAACTATGTAAATAAATTGCTGCTGGCAGATGTCAAAAAGCAAACGAAAAGTAACAAGTGCAGGAAATAACTACAGCACCAAGCAGCACAAAAAGAGCCTTATTTACGCCAGCATGTTTTTAAAATGTCTCCAAAGCCACAAATTTATTTAGTAAAGATTTTCATTTAACTAGGCAATTAACTGAGAGCCATAGTGTTTTTTCCTCTAAGTTCACAAATAAAACTGTCTTGAAGGTCAGTTTGTTACAATTACAGTGATGTGTCATTTCTTAACGTGACCTGTTCTAACTTCTCCTCTCCTTTTGTTTTTCTTTTCTTTTTGATTTATTTTTGTAGCACATGTTCTTCTTCATTTTTCACTAAGACCGGTTTTCTATGAGCCTTAATTTAATCACTGGAAATTCTGGTGTACAATTAAATGAACAATAGATTCACTAAATCATGCAGATATTTACATTTGGCTGAAGTGTGGGCCGTAAGTAAGAAGCTTACTGAAGGTCAGAAATGAAATATCTGGTCTCGCTGGAGAATGACTGCTTATCTGCTCTGTCAGTAGGAAATAAGAATACCTTGGTGATTTGAGGATAGAAGAAATTACTGGTTTTCATCCTACAGTCAATCTGACAGCCTCTCTCACACTAGCAGTATGGTAAGACAAAGTCAAAGTGCAGGAGCTTTCCATTAAACAAGCTACCAATACAAAGTGCTTTTCATATGTTACCCAGAGATACTGTCTAGAGGCAGCATTGACTCCATCTTCTCAGTCTTGGCTCTTGGTTTCACCTTCTGTGTAAATTCTATCTAATCTACAATTCAACAGACTGTTTCTCAACATTAAGACTCAAGTCTTGAATTTCAAGACTAAATTCAAGTCTTAATTTAAGATTAAGAAGCAAAATTATTGGTCAGTACAGTTTAGGAAAAAATTACAGAAACATACATTCATGGACATCTATACACAACTGCCCTTCTGGAACCATAATCACAATAAAAGTCTTTCTTGATGTGCAATAATGTTTTCTTAAAAGGCGTCCTCAGAAATAAAGCTTTCAACTAGTGCCTTGTGCAACTAATTTCCAAATAGCACTCAGTGGTAGGAGTTTGTTTCTGAAATAGGGAATGACACATAATTTACAATTAATAAAAGGAAATAAGACTGAGTAATAAGTCCAGTGTGTAATATTTTCCTTTCAAAATGGATGCTGTAGGTTGCTGGCCTATTTACCCAGCTGCTGAATGAGTAATCCGTGCCTGAAATGTTCATTAAATCAGTGAATAGTTCAACATTCCCAATGATAAACTGAAACACAGTTCCTTCTGTTTCTAGGGGTACGCCTTTCACCTTCTTATCTTCTCCACCAATGATCCTGAGTGAGACATTTCTCTCAGTGCCTTTAACTGAGTTCTCTCCAGCGAGTTTTACAGAGCTACCAGTAGAAATATTAATTTTCCACACGGCTCCACAAAAAATGCACAAGTAGACCTATGCTCCTCTTCAGCCATCAGTCTAAAAACTCTGTTTTTGAAATAAAATCCTTGGTCAAAGTTTATGAATAACTTCTGAGGATACCTTCAAAAATCTGCATTACCTGTAAGTTTGTGAAGTTATAAACTTTTATTTTATTCTTCACAATTCCAACACAAAAACCGCTCTATAAACCGCAGAAAATCAACCTCCTAATTGCAGTCTGTAAAGTGAAAAGATTCTATGATTAAGCAGGAAAGCCACCTCTCAAAACTCTGCTGGATTTTAAACTTGCTCAATTTATCATTATCTCTTTCAAACAATACCAGAGCTTGACTAACAGCTACAGAACCAAATAACCTTGGTTTGAATTTTGACTCTCACACTAAGATCAGACAAGTAGCACTGCTGAGAACAATGTAATTAAAATTGCAGCATGTAATCTTGCTCTACACAGTCATTCCCAGAACAGTTTCTATTCACATCAAACACAGGCTTTTATACTTTAAAGAAAGACAATCTTTGGCATCTTGCACAAAGGAACTGACCTGAGGGGAAGTAAATTCTGTCAGTCAAGATCATTTAAAGGAACCTGAAATTTGTTTACCTAGATAAACCAAGGAAAGATCACCAGGCTACTGAGGTTTCCACTTGTCTTTAATAATGAAGTAAAAAGAAAAAAACAATAATAAGAAAAACAAACAATGCATAAATCTCAATAAAAATTATGTGATGGGCCAGGTGATACTGCTGTTTATGTTTGCTTCTTCAAAGGGAGGTACTGCTATGTGGAGGCTCACATTTAAGGAAGTGGTGCTGTATATGAAGCAAATGTCATTGAAAACATGTTAATTACTTAAGAAAATTCTACACTTCAAAGATATACTGAGCACTTCCCTCCTTTGGCTGCCTGCAGGTTTCCAAATGTGAATATACACTTTCATGTAAATTTGTCCACCGTGTTGCCAGCACACAGTTGGCACCAGTGCAACCACAAGCTAAGGTTGAAATTACTGTAGTGTTTGATTCCAATTCTTTTCATCAGCTTCAAAAGTATGGATTAGGCCAATAACCTACCGTTTCTGCCGAAAGCTGCAACCAATCAATAGAAATTTTTATTATTCTAAAGTCCATAGTCAACAAAAAAAAAAGGTATAATGAATAGTTATCTGAGCCAGCATTCCAGATATGAACACCCACAATGGGACAGTTTGAACAAAAGTATTACGCTAGAAATGAAAACAGAGCATCTCTAGTGGAGAGATTAAGGAGAATGGAATACCTTTAGTGAATAATATTTCTTATATTTCTTATCAGTGGCACGTTTATTTTCATACAGTGATCACACTGGAGACAGATCAGCCAAGATGCTAGCCCACAGCACAGCAGTTACACTAGTGACGTGCTAATCAACATACAACTAAAATGTTATTTACATGTTAAGTACTCTCCTAGATTTAATAAATTACACAGTTGTTCTACAGCAATGTGAGCTCCATGTAGCAAGTGTAGTTGTCAACACAGCAAAATTTGCCAGTCATTCAGAGCCAGGTTTACACTTATGCGTTTCATTCATATTATAAAATCTAATATTTAACATACTTTCTTTTTTTCCAAGACAAATAGATGAGAAATGCACCATTTCTCATCTTCTCGTAGGCCTGATATATTTTCAATATACACTGCAAATACTCTGATGACTTCACTGGGAATTAATGATATAGATTTTGTCAACTACTGCCTTAGTAGTGCTAAAATGCAGAAATGTTAGCGTATCTGTTTGAATAACCGTCTCTTTTCTTTCACATTAGAAAAACTATAATGATTACAATACTTAGCAGGTTAAAAATGGCAAGTCGATCTTTGCTTTGCTTCTGGTTTAAAACTCCTTAAAAATCACTAAGTCTGTGCCTTTTTCCAGCTCATCTCTTCTTCCAAAGAGTTATTCTCTTGTGACACAATAAAGTGCCATCCTTCTAAACACTGATATATCCCATTTGTGTTGCACTTTGCTCACGGCTAAAACTGTGATAAACTGAGAATTCATTTAGTAAATGTGATTTGCCAAAAGTTTTCTATTCACACAGAGTAATATATTTTTACACATGGATCCTTAGCAACATCATAGTATTCCTATCTGAGAACTGAGACATAAATAAAGAATTATGCCATAACAGAGAGTGCATATGAGACATTTACAGATTTAGGAACAGAAAGGTTATCAGAAATGCCTTCTCATAATCTAGCAACAAATATAATATCATCAGCTGCCCAGACTAGCATGCATCCAGCAAATAACAAGTGAGATAACTTCATAGTTTGAAGTTTAAATGACTGCTACAGCTAATTAAACTTAGTTCAGTGCTTCTGGAGGCTGCATGTTTGCATTTTAGCACATGCTTTATTCTGGAATAAACAGTTGTCATTCACTCATCAACAGATGGGTCACATTCAAGAGCTGACAAATCCCAGGGAAATGAGAAAAGAGAAATGCCATACACTTTCTTACAGTTCCCAAGAAAATGAGGTTACATAATGCATGTAAATACGATGCAGAGAAGCAGTTCTGAGTACACACTGAGAGCCCTGCAGACTATGATCAAACTGTAGTGTCAACATGATTTCCACAATGCTGTTTTGGTGATGATTCCAGTAACAAAGATTGGTTTTAAAACTCCACGCTTGTCTTAAACATTTCAAAGTAATGGATGTAATTATTCACTAGAATCATTTAACAATAGACTAGAACTTGCACCAATGAATATTAACTACAAATAAAATTAGTTTTCAAGTACCAAAGGCTTTATGTATTCAGCCTCCTAGACAACTTTCACTCTCCTCCCCAGACCCCAACTGCTTAGCATAAATATTCTATTACTGTAAACTCCTTCTTTCTTGAAACTAATGAGATATTATTTTATGGACAATGCCTGCTATTGTATTTCAATGTAGAATGATATAGGTGCACTGTTAACATCATGCTTTTAAGTTGTTCATCTTCTATTATTTTAGGAATGTAAGCTCTTAATCATCACCTCCGAGACCTTTGTTTCCCAAACCTCATTATTAAAATTTTCCTTGCAAAGCTGAAGGCTAAACAAATCCAGATTTAGTGCAGCCCTGCTACAAGTTCATTAATGTTTTGAAGTTTTGCCAGACAAGTCTAGAACGAGTACATTCTTCACTATGGAAGCTTTCACAGAAGACTAAATTATAGACAGCAAGCTGAATCCTGGACTGGCAAAAACACAAAGCTGCTACCCATTTCCTACACATTGAACAGTCATCATAGGCAAATCCCAGCTCCAACAGAAAAGAATATTTCTCTGCAGAAGGAGAGAATCCAGCAGCACTGGCATAAAGAAATGTGTTTAGCTGGCCATCCCTGACAACTGAACAAGAAATAAAATTCATACCCTCTACATTCACACACGTCTTTGTCTCTGCAGACCAACCTTTCACCTTGGTAGCATGCTCAGTCTCCAGGCTACCGTACTTGGCTCACATCTTGAGAACGAAAGAATGAGCAAGTGATGAGAATTAATTTGCTCAGTTCTTCAGTGTTTTTCTTAGAGTGATTTACACCTTGCATGCCTTCCTTCCACCAACCATCTTTAGACATTACCTTTCCATAGAAGGCTCCTATTCAGAAACTGACAGTACATTATACTGCTCAACTTAGCTACTTTTCCAGAGTTGTTACCAAGTCCAGATTCGTCCTCTGGCTTTCCAAAACACCAGAGTACTAAAATCTATTTCATTATTGCACTCACTTGCTGTTCCAGGATACTCTGTATTTCCTTGTATTTCTCTGTTTTGTTTTGCTTTGTTTCTATGTTGTTTTGTTTGCTGTCATTCCTTCTTTTTTTTTTTTTTTTCTTTTCTTTCAAGTTATCTGTATCACCTTCCTTTATACTTGTGGAAAATAAACCCAGTCCATCCCAACTTGCTGAATGAGGAGCCCTAGGCTCTGCAACTGAGAACTGCATATGTAAGGTCACATCACCAGCCTATTTTAGGCCACCACAAGAACTGAGAGTGACCTTCTCGACCACAGGGATCTGCCATCTGGCCTTGGGTCTACAGGACGCTGCTCATACTTAATGATCTGAATCAGCACAGTTGGTGAAGCTATGCACCCCAGAAGAATAGCAGACATGTCGACAGAGCCATCCAAGTTTGTTTGGGGAGAAACCCAGAACTTCAAGGATAGTTGGTAAGCATTTGTAGAAAGGGCTCAAAATTAACTACTATCTGATAGAACGTTTGACAATAGTGCTGCAAAGACTGTCGCTCTCAGAAAAAGCAAAGCTTTCCACAGGCATGTTAAATTCATTTCATTGTCTCCTTGTACAGAATCAGTCAGTGTTTTATTCACACTGAAATGGATTTTGGCCACCAGTATTGATAATTCATTTGTTCAAAATACACACTATGACCCACAGAAATCAGGCACAGCCATAGTAACTACCTGAGAAAGTTCATCTCAAGGGCAAGCACACGTATAAAATATTGAAATGTTACACTGGGATGCTAAAATTGGTACTTAGGATTAAATAAGGATGTTTGAAATTCAGCAATACCAACTTGAGCCATACCAAATGTTGGATATGGAGAGTAACTAGACAGTAATATTTGGAAACAGGGCACCAAGCGCCTTTCATCATAAGGAATAAAATAAAATGGATTTGGACATATTTTTCTATTAACTCAATCATTCACCTCCATGACAGCAAAGGAGAGAGAACACAGATGTGATGGTACTGGTTAGGGGGTTCATCAAAGCAGTTTCAAATGCCAGGGTCTTATTCCAATTCCCAGCTAGGCATTATTTATTTTAAATGAATTATTCTCTTCACAAGCAGACACCACTTCCTCTCCAGCTAGGATAAGAGATAAAACACTATTTTCAAATACCAAAGAAAAGTTGGGTCAAAAAGTTGTTGCCACAGGTCTGAAAGGTGCATTATGAAGAATGCCCCCAAGAAATTAATGCATAATAGTACTTAAGAGGTGTCTTGGGAAGAGTATTTGTGTATTTAAAAACAATGAGATTGAAGAGGTTTACAAAAAGTACAAAAGCATCAAAACTCCATTAAAAAAAAATCATAGATGAACAACATATATTTTTTAATGGATCCAGTATACCTTCTATGCAGAAACAAATACTGGTGCTCTGTAAATTAATTTCTTGCTTATTAAAATAATTCCGCATTCCCAAAGGCACAGAAGGGAATTATAGGTCTCTCTTTTCAGATATTACTTCCACCATAAATCTTAAAACTTTATACATAATTAATAAAAATCTAATGCAGTGCGTAGCTCACTATTATAGATATATATAAATTCTAACATTTCTCACTGCAGCTGCTGTATGTCAAATGAGATTTTTTGTATGTTCCTCCCATAAAACAGCCTGCATTATAGATTCATATTTACTTCTTGCTTTTATTTATTTTTAAAATCCTCTGACAAATACGTAAGTTTCTGCTACTCCTTTAGGGCACCATTTACCTGAGAAGCAGGAATTTAAATGCAGTATTTTAAGAAGGTCCAAAAAAGACACTTCTTAGCAAACATTCGGGCAGAGCAAGTAATTCAGAATAATCATTTATTTATTGGCTTTGCCATTTATTTTTCTATTCACCACAGATTGCTAAATTCTTATATGTAAATTATTCATGAATTTCTGCCAATGCTTCTTCCGTTTAAATTACTATGAAAATGTAGTTGTGATTATTCAGATTTCAACACTGGCTCCATGCGTTTTTTGGAGCACTGGTTCTGTTCCATGATTGGTTGCAACTTGCCAATTTGGAATACGTTTCAAGCATTACACTTGAGTACACGGCTCAAAATTTACTTTGTCAGGTCTATACTTGCAATTTCTCTTCTGAATATAATGTTTTCTGACATTTCCATACTGACAAAAGCTCTGGAGTAGACACTGCTAAATCTTGCTTCAATGGATGTTTCAGTGTCATTATCTTAGTGATTTTCAGTGCCAAAGTCATTACCAAAATACATAAGAAAGAAAGAAGAATTCTTTAACACTCACCACCTCTCTGTTTTTCACTATTCCTGATGTTGTTGCTGGTGCCTGAGACAGGAGGGCTCTTGCTACCAACCCCAGCTGATTGCTACAAAGCTGTATGTGAGCCACATAACAGCACATCAGGGGGTAATACAACAGCTCACACCCCAAGAGTCCAGAAGAGACAGAAAGGCATGACAGGGAACATTGCCTTCTAAACAGCAGGTCCAGGCCTTGGCCTTAGAGGTTGACTGCCTCCTCCCAGCAAGGAATGCCCTGCTGTTTAGCACATTAGCTCCAGCACCCTGGCATCCCATGGGGCTGCCCCCAGCCAGCAGCCCCTCTTCTCTAGCACCTGATGCAGTTCACATGTTCAGAGTGAAGCCTGACCTGCTGCCGCCACGGAACTTCTCTGCCAAAAACAGGTGGTGAAGCTTAAGAATAGAGATATTTCACCTCCAAAATCAGTGCAGAATTTTCCTAGTGAGAGGTCCAGGGGCTCTCACTTTTCAGTTCCCACATTGTGTGGGGTTTTGATGTTTCAGTTTATTTCCTCCTAAGTTTTCTCCCAAGTGCTTCGTTGTGCCAGCTTCAAACTCAAGTGAAAAACCGAATGAAAGAAGTCGTTCTCCTCAACATTAGCATTACTTAAAATTATCACAAATTAAACCCTTTCTTACTGAAACATTATTTTCCATCCATTGGTGCTCAAGCAGGCAGGTGACCCATGTACCACAGAATAGAAAACATTGCACGTTGCAAAATGGTAATTCACCATTCTTTCAGACTTTCAGAAGTTTACTTTTTCTCATCCCTTTTTCAGAAAAGGTGTCACAGAAGAGAAAAATTATAATTGAATCTCTCAGTGTTAGCAGTAATGCATTTTACATTAGAGAGCCTGATCTCGCTTCACAAGGTTGAACAATGTTTGCAAGCCAGTAAAGCCACACTGCTTACTGTAATACATTCCTCTTTCTTCAAAACAGTAAGCTCCAGTGGTGATAGAGAAGGCACTCAATTGAAAAGATCCAAATAGGAAAGTATCATCATGTGAAATAAGGATAGATTATGCACTGTGCTCAGACTGCTTATTTGAGGAATGAAGCGTAAGAAATGCACCTTTAAAGTGATATGGATAAAATGCTGTAAAAAAATAGTAATAGAATTGAAAATTAAATTGATTTAATCTAAAAATGCAACCTAAAATTATATTAATTGTAAGAGTGATTTATAAACAAGGCATTTAATAAGAGGATGTATTTTGTATACAAGGCTTTCTCTGATGTCCCTGGGCAGCACATCAAAGAAGAAAGATAGCAAGGTCGTTCTCTAGAGATGCTCAAGGAATCTTCCTTACACAGGCACAGAACAGTGCCCTATGATTCTGTGATTCTGTAAGCAGGGACCCATAAAAACTGCACTGGGGACGCATTTTGTCACTCCTCTCAGCAGAACAAATGTGTGGAGGCAGGTCCTGTCTATTGCCTTCAATGAAGATGTGATCAAATCGCAGCTGCCTGATATCTGCTGGGGAATTAGTCATCCTCTTCAGACACATCCACGGGAACACGGGGTGCTGTTCAGGGAGCTGCAAAGCCAGGCAGCTTTCTGGGACCGCTTGGAGTTGGTGGAAATTCCCAGAATGCCTGATTTGCAGTGGAAAGTAGGTTTGAAGTCACAGCGCATCAAGGCAAAACAGAGGATGAAACATGCATTGCATACAACTTCTTTTAGCAGCGCCAAGCTTCTCTTTTTATTCATTCCTTAAAGGATTGTTTCAATGGTATTTGAAGGATGAACCTGAATATGTTGCAGCCCATATAACAGATAGAGGAGCAGAAGTAAATCAGTTAAATCAAAACAAAAACAAAAAACAAACAACCAAACCACAACTAGATGGTGCACTGCAAAATTTTGTGCAAGCCACTGATGCTGCAGAAAATTGATTTTCCCACAGGTTCTGCAGCTTTGCACTGCCTTTTGAAGTACAGAAGCTAGATATATTTTGCTACCTGCATTTCTCTGAACTACAGCCCATAACGGTTTTACATTTTGCTGAACATTTTCCAGCTGATTAATATTATGTTTACCATACTATAAATACAGGGTGATGCTGCCTTCTCAAAGTAACTCCACTTTTCTCCTCTGTTTTTTAAAACTGTTTATCTTCTGTGTGTTTTTAAATAAGTGATGTAAACATAGAACCAAAAATAAATCTTCACATTATGTTTTACATACAGCTTTTCTTTTCAATAATGAACAGTACCAAAATAGCTGCAATCATCCTATGTACAAACACAACTTAACCAAATAACGTGTGCTGAAGCTTTTAACACATTAACTAGTTATTCAACAAAGCTGAAAATTATAGTATCATTTAATCAGAAGACAAAAGAGCTTTTTAAGTGGAGTTTGAAATTCAGCTTCTCCACTCCTTTCCAGGAAAATTCTGCTCTGCTGTCATCACTGATATAAAAACAGCCTTGTTTGCTTCAGAGGGGAGATTGAGGATAAATGCTTCTTCATCTGTCTATAGCTGTTAACCTTAATATTTATTTCTCCTGCGGAGAGGATACAAACGCTTGGCTGCTGTAAGTTCCTTTGTATCCACTGACAGAACTGATTAGGGATCTGAGCTCAAGTCTGTTAATGCTAAAGGGCTTTTGCATTGATCTCAGAAGGCTTTGATTAGCTTTTCATTAGAATTCTGTAGAATTGATATGCAACTGAACCACCATACATACCAACCTTCCCCAAAATGATGTTCCCCCTCACCTTTATTTGCATATTTACATGGTGCTCGTGTCAGCAGTGCTGGTGACAAAGAAATGCTTCCCCATGCCAGGTGTGAGACACGGGTATAGGAGATGACATTCCCCTCGGCCACAGAGTTGTATCTATTCGTCAGCATTCTGTGAAGCACTGCAAATGTCATTCTCCAAACGTAAACAGAGTCACCTCGGAGTAAGGAAATGTCTTTGCTAATGATTTTACCGATTCAAACCAGGTCTTCTTTTTAGAACTCATTACATAACAAGTAATTTCGCATATCTCATTTGGACATTTTTTACATAGCTCAGTACTTTTCCCCCATGCAAAGCATTCCACGTTTTGTGTGGTGTACAGATTATAAACAATGCTAAAATTAACTTGTATCTCATACAGTCAGCTTCACTCTGACTTAATCATTCTGCTGTGTGCTTACTTAGATAAATGCCTGACAATGTTATTGACACTTCAAAGAAAATAAGCCATTTTCTTTATGCACATACATCAGCATTGCTCACATTCACCAAAAAAATGCACAGGGATAAGATCAAAAATAATCCTGATTTAATCCAAATTCCATTTCCCAAAATTTGCAAGCATTGTTGTGCAAATATTTCACTAAACTGTACTACTCTGTCCTCCAAACAGCAAGGAGCCATGAACAAAACATTGATTAGTGAGGTCTCCCTCTGAATGGCATTCAAATGATTGGGTTTTGCTTCCATCTTTCAAACATTTCTCCATCTGAGAGCACTGTTCACTTTCCTCCTAGAATAACTTCTATTCTAAACACTGATGACTCCTGAAACTTACTGGCAAAAACAAAGAAATAAATAAACTTAATCAGAAATAAAGAATCTAGCAAGGTAATAGAAAATAATGGTTTTTTGTTTGTTTGTTTGTTTGTTTTTGTTTTTGTTTTTTTTTTTTCCCCACAAAATGAATTTGTTTTACTGCATCAATAAATTCAGATCTTGCATTTGAGCCTAGCAGGGTAAAGAAGACATTCAGATTCTGTAGAAGTAATAAAAAAATGCTTCCTTGCCTGTCTTGTAAAGCTCAGTAATATAAAAAACAACAACAAAAACTGGGTCCCAATTTTTTTTTAAATAACAAACTACAAAAAATCCGAAGATGCATGTATTGTTTTGGAATTTGAATTCTTTTCCCCTCTTTAGCTTTATTTCAAACTGTTCTTCATTTCTACAATCTCTCTGGGGGATCTAGATATGGCTGAAAGGCCATTTATCTTCCAAGAAAATTTTCATTTAAGCATTTTTTAGAAGCATTAATTTAGAAAGTTAAAAACATAACAGCTTCCTACTTTTATGTGATGCCTTCAACAACGCACTGAGTGTCACTCAAGCCAAGAAATAGCCACTTTGGATCTTAAGGACAAGTTTAAAGGAGTCTACGAACCCACCTAATTAACATTAGCTAAAGAAACAAAACTAATTGATTTCAATCTAGGATAACAAAAGAAAGAGCAAACACTTAAGGACTTTTAACACAGCTTCTGCGAAAGTGAAGCAAAACAAAAACTGCCAACCTCTGATCTGTCCACATTACAAACTTCATGAGTCCATTTGCTATAAACTTGACAGCTGCTTTCAAAACAATGTATTTAGACTGAACTTGCTTTTAATAAAGCTTATTTGTATATTAGTGTGAGCAGCACATTCTAGGCCATCTTAAACATCTTCCTTGCCTAGCTGACTACTCTATTTTGATAGGTTAGGCCCCACTAGCTAAGACATGCTAAGTGCTCTTCATACCTTGTTAAATTGGCAGAAAAGTCATGGCTAATGGTTTTAGAGAATGCTCCCAGAAACATTATTTAGGTCTCAGAAGCAGAGAACTGTATTATCACAACAGAATTCAGCAAGAGCATGCTACACACAAAATAGAGCCAAGTATCTGAATAACTGTGCTGAAAAGTGGAATTGATTTATTTATCATGGAATATTCAACAAAATACTGTTACAGTATCCTATAGCATCTCACTGCTTTATTAAACCTACCAAACATGAAAAAAAAAACCACAAACAATGAAATCTTCTCTATAGTGTGGGAATTGTTTCAAGGCTTCCTGCATATTTAGAGGTTTTCTCTGGCTCTTTTTCATATTCATTTGGGCCAGTCGCTAACATACTATGGGGCCAGAGGGTTTTGAGAACTCCCTACGAGCTTTGAGTTTTGCTTAAATTTATAGAAAAAGGGCCTTTTTGGCCTCTTTTTACAGACTACAAAATAGCAGGATAGTTTTGAAGTAATAGCGGCTATTAGGGGAAAGAATAAGAAATAAACTTTTATCCCTTGAGAAACAACCTTGGGGTCAAATTCTACTGTCCTCTGTAAGGCAAATCCTTCTCTTAACATATCAAGGATACAAAGGTTACATTTCTCAGCTCCTTTCTTCCTTTAGCCTACAAAATGATACAAGTAGGAAAATAAATCCCTCCATCTGACTTTTACAATCTTGGAGCAAAAATACCTCTGTCTTTCAGGAATTCACGCAGTGCAAGTCTGGATGTTAGAAAGTAGAGCAAGAAAACAAAGCCAAATATTTGAACAGTTAATTTCATTTTGCCCCCAAGCAATTACTCCATAAAAAATATATTGGTAAAGGAAGGCATAAAATGTCAATGTGATTCTGCAGAAAAAAAGTACAAAATGTCTATAAATAACCAAGCAACCAAGGGGTCTCTGTCCTTTTGTTCATATCATTATTTTCAGTGCACACATTTATGTTTAAAGTGTATCAAATAGGAGATGCTGCCAAATGATGGGAGGGAGTACTGGGGAAGATAATAATGTACCATTTTGTTCACTTTTTGAAGGAAAATGCTGCTTATTAGTTTTAGAAGACAGTGACTTTGGTGACTAACTGCCCTTTGAAAAAGAATTTTAAACATGTAATGGCCTATTTCTAGGCCATTTCATCAACTGGAATCTTCTCCTGACTTTATTGTCAGATCCCACATTGGATTCACAAGCGAAAGTACTCATATCCCTTCAGTAGGACAGAGGAGGAGGGCACCAGTCAAATCCTTTCCTCTTCCTTCAGAAAAAGGCACAAGCAATCATGTTTTGAGCAAAATGAGATAACACACTTGTTGATGCCTTATGCTATTGAAGGGAAAGCTATCTGACTTAGAAGCAGGAGAAAACCTAAGAGATAGCTACTTTTAGAATCGCCAGGAGATAGAAAAACTGATGTGAAGCACAGAGGTGAATGTGAGCTATTCAGGAAGCTTCCCACCAGATTTGGGAAATGACCTACAGAACATCATTGAGATGGCGTCCTAGAAACAGGCATGTCTTTAGAGAAAGAGGTTATTTAAAACAAATGGCTGAAATTAGGCGTAATTGTAGCATCTGTAGCTTTGTTAAAGCGCAGAACTAGATCCCACAAGGTTACACACGTAGCACAGTTACACAGAGGTTTGGCCTCAGTTTTGCAATTTAGTCCACAGAAATTAACAAGTGAATATCTTCAAATATTTGAGAGCCTCAAAAAAAATCCCACCTGCTGGAAAGGATTAGTATTGCAATGCTGCTATTACCCTGATCCATAATTTGCTCAGTACAGCTCCCGGGGCTGCAATTCTAAAACAGACAGTGCTGAGCTGAAAAATTGAAAGTATTCTATCAAAATGAGATTGCTCCAGTGGCCAATCATTAAAGCCTCCCACATTTGTGTTGAACAAGATATAGCTAGCTCAAAGTTTTAGAGCTATTTAAAATTTAACTAAGATACGCCAGAACTACAGCGCTCACTGAGGCAAAGGTATTTTTTCTCCAAGAGATCAGGGCAGTTAATCTTTGAAATACTGATAACTGCATATCAATTTGCCACATGCTTGAGGACATATTTTGCAAAATATAATTACAAGAAATTCTGTACAGATCCAGCCTCCAAGATGACGATTCACAAAGCTCCATTAAGCATGTTCTCTGCCCTGCTCACCATGTAAGGTCCTAAGTAGTGGCCTAGTGTTAGACTAGATTAATAGTTTCCTCATTGAATAAATGATTTTTACATCCCCAGGTAGGTTAGGAATTGAATCACAAAAGATATGCTATACTTCAGGAAAAATTCTTACCCCTTGCTGCAAGGCTGACTAACCTGATCTACGCAGTGATGCAGTGCCATGGTTGACAGTGATTTCCTTAAAAAAGCAGTCTGTTAGCACGGATTTAATGATGCCTGACATTATACTTTTCCCATACATTTTGCATAGCAGCTGTACCATTTAATCACACAGCCTGGAAACAAAAAGCAAAAGCAATAGAAAAGCTATAAAGCCACTGCTGGGGTTCAGGTCACATCTTCAAAGACCTTTGATGTTACCATGGCCTTAAACTGTACCTTCCCACAAAAGTTCCTTGCAACTGCTTACCTGTCTAGGAAACCAGGATGTCCTTGCTAACCTTTCATCAAGAAATATTCACTAAGAGGAACATATTACTGCCATTAAATCAAGAATATAATAGAAAAATTGTCTATGGCACTGTTGTACCTTCAGCGCCCATAACATCTAACACAACCTCACCACAGATGAGAGCCTATCTCAGCTTCCAGACCTCCTCCCAGCCCTGAGTGGAGATCCAGATCTGGCAGCAGCAGCTTCCTGAAGCTCTGCCACAGCAAGCTGAAGCAGCATTTATCAGAAATTACGGTTAATGCAGCTGTTCGGCAGTTGGCCCTTTTATCACTAGGCAGGGAACGCTCTAAAAACACCACAGCTGAGATCATAGCATGAAGATCTTTACTATACTACAAACAACCTGCCAGGGTAGGCATTAATCAGACTGTACAAGTATAGAAAGCTGATTAGACTTGCAATTCCTCTCTAAGGCTTCATGATTAAATCAGAATGAAAATACATATACAGTCAAAGACACACAAGAGGATACTGAATACACTGTAGGTATCAGCACTGTTAAGGACTATATTTTGCCAGTTATTGGACAGCTTTTTAATACTGGGAAGTCGTGTGAGACAAACATAAGAATCTGAAGCCCCCAGAGTTTTCCTGGGCTGTCATACCGGGTTGAAGGAAGCTGTATGGACCTTACATGTTTTATCAGTGAGGCTGTTAAAATGATTTCCTGCCAATACACCAAAGAACAGCCTTATTCTGAGACACCAGCAAATTCTCTTTTCTGAAAGCAAAGCAGGATCTTTTAGCATCCACCTCTAGTAAATGGAGCTTCAACCAGCACTGTCTATTTTTTGACAAAATTGCCCTAGATTAATTTATCAAGAGAACTCCCTCATTTAGAAACTGATAATTTGTGATTCTGAGAATTAATAAGCAGCAAAGCAAACATCAGCAAACAAACAAGTTCTTTTCAATAGCTCTCTCTCTTGGCAGATGTTATAGTATATCTTAAGAACTGGAAACCTCAAAAGCACTGTTTATGTAGCAAGAATTTTGTGTCACTAAGCTTCTGGTTTTATTTTTTTCATATATGTCCCATAATTAGTAACATAAGCGCAATACTAGAACACTCTGCATAGAGGAGTTCACTACTTTGGCATTATTTACTACAGTGCATTCTGTTACATTGTGAAGTGAAAAAAAATCACACCCCTTCTGCTTGATCCCATTTCCTAATCTGTTTTGGTGATTAAAAAGGAACTAACAAAGAGACTGAAAGACAGAGCACCCAGAAGGAAAGGAACAAAGAGCGCTAATATTTGAGCTTCAAACTACATTAGGATATAGCATGATGTTATTTTTTCCTCATAAAATTCAGGATCCTTAGAGGTTTTTCTTGCACCCCACACATGACAGTGGATAAAAATCTCATCCCGTGGACATTGTTTTTGCTCTTTTCTACCTGAAAAAACCTGACAGTTTCATGTTGCATCTCTGTGACTTCTCCCAGAAACGTTTGTTCCAAAGCCTTGTTTCTCACAGTTGGATTTACTCTTATCCTTTACTATTTTTTCTCTCTTGCATTAGGCACTCTTTCCACCCACTCAAAATCTTTTTTAAAATGTCCTTTTCTCAGTTCCTTTTAAAGCCTTCCTTGTTGCTGTTACTAGCCAAATGACAGACTTTTTCAATTCATTCACTGCTGAATATCTTTAAATTACAATAACCCATAATTTCTATCGTGGTAGGTTTCCCTTGTACTATTTAATACCAGAATGTGTTATGAGATACAAAGAATGTACTGTGGAAGTGAAATTAGAGACAGCAAATGGCAAATACATAGTTTGGAATTTTGTGTTTGCATTGAAATATGCATTAAATGTAGCTCATGGATATTTCAATATTGCTTCTTTCAATTAAGAGGATACTTGCTAAAGGGAAAGAAAAAAGTTACGCTCAAGTTAACACACACACACCAGTGAAACAATGCCACTGGAAAAAAGTCGTTCAGAAATTAGAGCAAGTTTGCAAAACATGACACTTGCAGTGACACTGGAAAAACACCATTTCAGAAGGAGTGCAAATTAAATTAGCCTTAATGTCATGTACAACATGCACCTCTTTTCTTTGGCTTTAGTTATATAATTCTAGGGAAAAAAATCATGCATTTAAAAATGCCCATTTGGGCTTTAAACTGTTGTAGAGTTCATTTTTAAATGAGGAAAAAGACAGATTAGCAGACTGAATCATCCCTCTAAAAGTTTCCTAATTTGTCTGTAATTCACAAAAAGCCCTGGTGCTCTTTATCCTCTTAAATATAATTTCTTCTCAATTCAAAAGAAATGAATTATCCGAATGCCAGAGAAGTGATGACATCAACTTGTAAGACATTATCTTTCATGTAAATGGAATCTGACTGACTGGAAACGACAAATTGGCAGGTTTTTTGTTCAGCTCTGCTCTGCAGTCTTTGGGCACGGAAGTGCTTATTTGTCACAATGTGGATGGCAGGAGTAGCTCAAAGAATCAAAGTGAAAATCACCCAAGTTTTGCTATAGGTGAAAGAAAAAGATGACCTTTCTTTCTGTCTTCAAGTTACAAAGAGATACTTGACCTTTCAGTTGTCCCCATACGCATGACTATTTCTTCAAGTCCTCAAGAACTCAATGCAAGCCACAAAGAAGACAATATTTGAACATGAGGAGCCTCAATCTTTTTAGACCCCAGCAGGCGTGATTTAGTGGTAGGGTTCAATAGGCCAGGTTGATGGTTGGATTTTATGATCTTGAACGTCCTTTCCAACCTAGATGATTCTGTGATAAATCTCTAAACAAGGAAGAAAGACCTTCTTTCTATTAAATTCTTGAAATCTTAATGTTTCTGAATGGTAGTAAGTAAAAGAAACTCCCATTGAGAAGTCTGGAAAATCCTCCTGAACATGCAGCTACAATAAATCAATGTAAGTTCAACTGAATTCATCTGATTGGTATATGAGGAAGTTTACACAGGATTTTAGGACTGTCCTCAAAAAATTGAATCCTATCTGTTTTTTCCCCTACAGGTGTCCTGTAACATTAGTTGATCCTGTCTATTTTAGATTAGTTTAATCAAAGCAACTCAGCTTCAACAGCTGTCCTATTTCATCTTGGTCATGAGTTCAATGCACGTATCCAGTTTTCTTCTGTAAATCCAATGAATCCAAAGCACTTCCACATGCAAAGAATACCAAATGGGCATTTCCTTAAATGTTTTTTTTTGTTTTGTTGTGAGGGACACGGTGATTAACTGTGATTAACTTCTGTTTTTATCAGTGGATTTTTGCAGGTCATAATTAAAGCCAATCAATGAATAGTAATATTTCTTAATGTAAATGCTTTTATCTTAAATAGAAAAGCCTTTTCAAATGTTCTGGTGTGCCCAGTATATAAAACAATCTTGGGAAGGATAAATCATCTTCTGTCCCATAAAGTTGCACCTACATGACCTTCGAATTCTCCAAAAATATAAGTGCATTGCATGTGGATTTGTAGCATTATGTTAACAAAAGGAACTGAGTTTAAACATAAATTCTGATATAGTGATATACTGTAGTACAGCTGAAAAAAACTTGCACAGTTCTATCAAAACTCTGTTACCGTGTCCTTCTCACAGCAGCCATGATGCAACAAAAACATGCTACAAAACCTCAAGTTTAATTCTTGCAAATGGCATTGGAGATGCACAGTGATACATCATAAATAAATACAGCAATGCTAATGCTATGAGCAAGAGGGGAGAAATGCTAAAAAAAAAATCTATTTTGGTATATAGATTTAAAAGTAAAAAATCATTTGTGTTTTAAAATAATGTCAGTGAGGTCTGCTGTGCCATTGATTTTTCTGAGTGGAAGTCTCCATTTGATCCAACAGGGGAGTTCTGCTTGAAAATAAAAGTCTACAGCATGACTGCTATATTTAGGGCCAGTTGATGTAAATCCAAACAACATTGATTATAATAGACATCCTGATTTGCTTCGGCTGAAACTTAGCTTTTAAAAGCTGATGGTAGTCATTTGCATGTGCTACAGAAGTATGATATAGAACAGAAAAACTCTGAGATTGCATTATTCATATGTTGGCAGGTAAGCCATCACTGTTGAAGTGATGTAGAAAGGAATTTTCTTCTAAGCTAAATTAACAACAAATAAAAAGCTACCTTTTCAAAAAGCTTAACTTTAAATATTGCTGTCACCACGGCTACTTGCCTACATATTGATCCTTTATGACATGATATTACAAGTCTGTGACCAGAACAGCAGATGAACATATGTTCTGTTTCCTATTTTTCAACTTCATCTGCTGGTAATCTAGTGATGAAAAAGAATATGACTCAAATACCTTTAACAGAATTTAACTGAAGTAGAACAAACTAGGCTTAATTTATGTTCTGCTTTGCAAAAAAATTGTTCTTTATCAGAACATGTACATGATGCTGAAGTGCTTTGTTTGGCCTCAGTACAAAAGAAGATGTGCTTTGAAGGACAACTAATGTGAATGATGAACAAAGATGTGATGGTGATGTATGTATCATATTAGAGTCTACAGTTCTGAAGAGGTCGTCCCCCACATAGACTCCACTTCAGCTTTATGCTTGTTTGACCATTTAAACTTCCAGGAGGATATTGATAAAATGAAGTAGTCAGAGAGGAGCAAAGGAATGACTAAAGGATTGCAAAGCATGCCTTTTGAAGTGACAGGCTCAAGAAGAGCAATCAGTTTAGCTGATAGCTCTTGCCAAAGAAATGTTTACAGGTCAACTTGATCACAAGCTGTAAGCAGCAATACGCAGAGTAAGATGGACACTCCGCTTTTCTTTAGAAGACAAAGTAGAGTAAGATATGTGCAAAGGTGGAAATTGAATTTCTTCTCAGCTTGCCAGTACTGACAGTTGTAGATTTTTTTTTTTCCTAACAGAAGTGCTTGGGGTCAAACAAAAACTGATTCAGGGAAATCACTTGATCTGTGTATACAGAGTATACAATGGCATGATCCTGGAGGTCTGCTACAGAAAATGCATTTTGAGTTTCCTCCAAAACAACATATTAATCAGCGAAAATAGAAACAGGTTTGTTGACCTTACAACATAATCAAAGACATTCTTTTCTAATTACAAATTAGAAATACAGATCTCATTAAAATATGAAGAAAAGCAGAATTGAAGAAATAAATCTATTTCCTCCAACTTAGCACTTGCTCAAATAAAGGCAAAAGCATTATAATCAATACATTTTATTTTAGAAACACCATTGAGAACAAAACATGACATTTATATTAATTCCCACTGTAATATAACTTACTGCCTTTACCCAAGGAGTGTGTTGAGGTAGAATGTACTTCTCCAACTAGCGTTGGCTTCATCAAGAATTGTAACAGTAAAGTTATAAATAATGCTACTATTTCATAGAAACTCAGTAAGAAATACACTGTGTGAAAAGACACCTTAAGAAGATTCACATAAGTTTTCTATGGCTATATTCTGCAGTTCATTGCAGTATTTTCCTCCCCTCCAAGGACAGTATTTCTCTGGGTCTTCACTGAAATCTCAGTAATAATAGCCAGATACTTATTCTCTGATCAGCACTCACCCTCTCCGTAAGTCCCTGCCACTTCAATGCAAAAAGGAAGACTATTATTTCATAGCAGGTTTTGATAAACTGAATAGATGCATACCTTGGAAAGTGAGTGGTTTCTGCTTTGAAGTGAAAAAGACAGAGAAAACATTTAATCTCTGATCAAGAACCTAATTCCTTGTACAATTCTAATAGACTTGCCTGTTATGACTTTGGCAATAGCTGTACTTATTGCAGGAGGAGATGGCACAAAAGATACTCACCTTTAGCGACTAAGAGAAGTTGAGACAGAAGGTGAAACACAAGCCAGATTGTAAAATTTTTGCTACAGTGATGACCTAAATCTCACTGCAATTAAATATCTGCTACTCAACTACCTTAATGAGCATAATGATTTCACAGTTTAAAGGAATCTTAAAGTCAGTTGTAAGGGTGGGCAGAGGTTAAGCTTCTTGCCGAGGGCTCAACGTTGCTTCAGATTGAGGGAGGAAACAGAACCAACTAATTCAGAGTTCAATGCAACAGTATTTTCAAAACCATCTCCACAATCTTAGCAAAGGCCTGTATTATAATTCCCTTGAAGTCAGGAGATTCTGAACATTAGAGCTAAGATATAGAAAAAAATAAAGGATACAAGTATGTAATAAAAAATGGAATTGAGATACGTACTAAACATTTGATAATGTTTATCTTATTCTCCTCAAACTGTATTTTACCAGAATTTACCAAGTTATTCTATACCTTAACTTAGCAAAGCTGAATAAGTAGGACATATTTAACATATTATCCATTCTGTTTGAAAACTTCTAAGATACTTTCTCATATACTGGTGAATTAGATAAGGAGAATGCCATTGTACCATAGAAGTTTAAATCTCCAACTGAAGAGAAGGTCATTTTACACAAAATGAGATATAACTGCTTAATCAATATTAGTTTTTATTTTGCAGTCAACTTGATTCCAACAGTGCACCTTATAGACACATGCGAAAAGAACATGGATGCAAAAGAAAGGGCAGGTTACTAAAGTAAATGGGCAGGGGATCGTTGTTTTGTTTTTAAAGATGGTAAGTGTATGGATAAAGCCCTGGCAACTGGATCTAGCTGTGGCGTCCCTGTTCATTGCAAGGGAGTTGGGTGAGATGGCCTTCAGAGGTCCTTTACAACTCTAAGGATTCTATGTGAAAGGAAAAATAAATTTGGAATTCTCATTAGAATAATTTAGGAAATTAATTACAATTAAAACACTATAATTAATATTTTACTTCTCCAGGAAAACCTTACATCAGTCCCAGCAGCATTTTAAAACACTTTTAAAATGTATTCTGCAATACTACAGGTTACTGTTCAAAAGAGATACTGGTGTATTTTCCAGGCTAAATGGTTTTACAGTGCATTACAAAGTGCAGTGATTAGAACTGATTGGCATCTTATTAGGCAGTGTTGCTGATTGATCATTGCTTCACCATTGGGAGATTTCAAATCTCTCTTTTTTATTTTAATGTTAAATTTCATCCTTGTACAAGGTTATCAGCCCTACATAATTTCGTATTTCAGATACAAAAATAGATTTTAATTTAAAAATAATTACTCAATATAAGAGTATATAAAAAGTATTCAGTAGTTGCATATCCCTGTTCCTTTTATATTTTGATTCAAAGAGATGATTCAGATCTGTACTGAGATTGTAAACTTTCTAAGCTTCTGAATCAGAGATGAGAAATCAAAAGGAAAAAGGGCAATTAAGACGTTTTGTATCTTTGCAATTATGATGTTGTCAGTCTATTACCATAAGTTTGCTGTATCCAGCATCTACACTACTTAACTAGATATTTACACATGTAGCATAAAGCATATTGACAAGAAGTCCCAGCAATTACTGAATTGGGACTCTGACTTCAAATTAATCTGGGAAGGGATCAAATCCACTTCAAGTTTTGCTTGGAACACAAACAGAGGGTGGGTTTTTTTCAGATATCTCAACACCACTGTCATATAAATAATAGAAATGATTACTTAAGCTGAGTCTCCAGAAACACAAATGCATACACAGTGATACTGTTCTTCTGGAACCAATTTACCAAAACCATGATCTCTTGACATTCCTCTAGCTAAGCAGATAAAGGATAATAGAATTTAAGATGAGCTCATTATCTCCTGCTCAAGGTATATCTGATGCACGACGTGCCACCATTAGTCACTCTAAAATGGCTTTATTTATTGAGAACAATAATTACAGCTCCAAAACAAATTATATCCCAAGAAGTGTTCTTTCCAATACAAAGATGTGCAAAGGATGCTGGTAGCTGGAAGCCCCATCTCCTTCCTTCTGTGCAAAGTATAAGAAAACTCAATTTCCAGCTGGAAAAAAAAAACAATAGCCATGTTTTAAATAAATTGTCCTCCAGCATGAAGTGAATTAGTTCCATTAACTAAAAACATCAGAATACAAACCTGACCAACAAGCAACAAAGGATATATCCTAGGCTCAATGAAGTATCATCATGTGCTACTTGCAAAAATGATACTTAGCAAGTGAAGTGCTGGGTCTGGACCTCATCCTATAAGATGCCATCAAGCATTATTTGCCCAATTTAATAGATGCACAAATGTATTAAATAAATACACTAATAATCCTGAAATCAAAAGATCTACCCAGGCACTGAATATTTAATGTCAAGCAAAGCACCTGGGCATATTTAACATCAAATACATGGGCTCTCAGAATCTGAAAAAGTACAATTCATTAGCTTCAGTTGTTTGGAAACTGAATTAGGCATTCATTCCTAGCCAAGTATCTGGCCTTCCCAGTTTATTGTCCCTGTCTTTTTACAGAACATAGGTACAGTTGCACCTATTTTGTCTTGCTGAAGTTTACTATCAAGTTTAGCTGACTTTCCAAGCAATATTTTTTCTGATTTAAAAAGTAGTACTTCTGGCATGTGATGATTCCACATTGGAAATATTATTTGGTTTTATTCATTCAATTAAAAACTCTCTTTCCAATTCTCTGTTGGGTTTCACAATAATAAACAGTAGTAACTAAGTCACTATTATATACTACTTTAATTAAAATTCTGTTTTCTTTAGCATGACTACAATTGCCTATGAAATTACTTTCAGCAAAGTAATTTTAAAAAAAGGGGGGGAGAAAAGGGAGAGGAATGTATGCCATAGCAAGTGAATTTTTCCTCCATAAAAGTCAAAATGAAGTGATTCTTAGGCCTGAAAGTCACTACTGAACCTTCTCTTAGAGGTATATCCTAAGATCACCTTTCAGAAATTCTCCTCTCCCCATCTTTCAAAAGAAAATTCGCTTTTTGATTGAAAAAAAGCCTTCAGTCTTCCTCAAAGTTTTCCATGTCTTTGATCTTTGAAGAGCTCTGAAAAAATGTGTTGTTTTTTTTTTTTTTAGAAATATTTCTTCTCCAAGGAGAAAATGTAAATTCATTTTTTTTTTACTATATTCTATACAGTAGTACAAATAAAAGTCAACAGTAGGTGCAACTTTTGTGTAAGTCTCAAGTTTCACATCTTAAGACCCAACATATGCATCTTAATCCAAGATAAAAGAGCAAGTGCTACCAGGAAAAAAACATATTTACAAAACAATTCCTTGTCAATAATATCTGAAATGTTACAGTGAAGGTCTCAGAATCCTCTGAAGTCAAAGGAATTTCTTCCACTGAAGTAGAATTTGGGCCAAGTCTTTTCTCTGTTTCCTGAAGAATTCTGTTTGGGCATCTTTTGTAATCATGAATAATAAATACAAATAAAATACTTGCACAGTACAGCTGCTCGCTGTGCACATGGGATGCAGAGAACATTATCCTGAATTCAGCCAACAGAGGGGCAAAGCACGCATTCTATGACATACGGCAAAAGGAAAGATTACACACGTCTAGGCGATACTACGGCAGTATCACTCTCGATGTGGGAAGGCAGTAATCACACTTTTACAGCTCCGATGCGATGGCATCTGGAATATTGCACACCCCAGCATGGAGATATTGACAAGTCACTGAGGAGAAATACAAATAATCAAGGGGCTAGAAATATTGATCTAAGGTAATGACTGAGAGAACCAAATATGTGAAGCTTAGCTAAGAGAAAACAGAAGCTGGAGTCTGATAACTGTACGAACACATGGAAAGGGCAGCTCTCCAGAAAGCTTTAGGTCTTTCACAGAAGAATCAGTTGCAGTAATTTAATGGGGAGAAAGAGTGTGGGGGAGGTAGCGCCCTCAGTCTCACTCCTTTCCAAAATACATTTAGTCTTCTGCTATTAGTAGAAGTCTGTGCACAGAAAACATAGGAAAAACTTAGAAGTAGGTGAGAAGTAACTCGGAACTAACTGGGCTGCACAGAGTTGCCCTGTGGCCGTTTTGTCTGCAAAAAGCACTTGACTGTAATTAGGATGAATGCTGTTCTGGGCAGGGCACAGCATAGTGGAGTCTTTATCTCAGCTGATGTTCTGGTTATAAATAATGCAGAAGCTAGTTAACAACTGACTTATCTGATAGCTTTAGGCTGGCTGCATGCAACTGCAGCAGAGCTTGGGCTGCATAGAGCAGAACTCTTGACAGCACATCTGTAACACCAGTGTTCCAGTTTGGGAAAAGTGCAATTTGGAGACTTTGGAATCTATGTGAACATCTGTTTTATTACTCTACTAGGTAGCTACACACAAACTAAACTACACACAAAAGCTAAACACAACACCAGTTATGTAAATTTCTTTACAGTGAGAACACCAGTGGGAGACAAGCAGTAGAAAAAAGTTCACCCAATAAATAGTTCTCCAGAAAACCAACCGTTTTCTTTGCATTTCATAACTAAGTTATGAAAATGTGTCAATATTAAATAGTATATGCTGTTTGCCAGTGTTCATTAACGTTTAATATGTTAAATCACAGAATCACAGAATCACAGAATTGTAGGGGTTGGAAGGGACTCCAGAGATCATCGAGTCCAATCCCCCTGCCAAAGCAGGTTCCCTACACCAGGTCGCACAGGTAGGCATCCAGGCAGGTCTTGAACATCTCCAGAGAAGGAGACTCCACCACCTCCCTGGGCATAAATAATATGTTTATGAAGTTACAATACAACAAATTGTACGATAGAAGTTATTGCAAAGAAAGAAAAAAGTCATATGAATGAAATATGAGCAACACTACAATGAATTCCACAAGAACCACAACACAAAACCAGCCAGTTCCCTATTCATCTGTGAATGACTACTTGTTTCCCAGCTTGTTTTTAGCTACAAAGCTGCAAAATGGACTGCAGACATGGATTCTGGACTTGCATTAAGCAACAAACTTGTCAGATGGGCATTTATACTCTTTCTTATTACTGAAATATTTCAGAACTTGCCTATTTTCAAATCATGAGAAGAAATAAAGATTCAAAGAGTAATTCCCCTTACTAACACTTACTAACATCATAAAATCTGGCTCAGGTCGTTTTCAGTGTGATGATTAAAAACAGAAAAAGAAAGTCCCTCCAACACAGTCAATGGGTTTTCTGCAACCTGAGCGTGGCCTTCAGCCAGCGCAAAGAGTAAAGGGCCCAAATGAACTGAAATTGCGTTCAACCTCAATTCTTCAGCCATGTGCTGTTCTCACAGGCTTGCTGTGTTCCATACAAGAGCAATACTTTACCTGCAATACGTAAACCCAATGTGCTTCGTCTTGAAAGCTTATTTTCTTGAAGTATTTGTTTTAGCGCTAAAAAAGGACTGGGTTTAATTGTGCAACAATGGAAGGATTCGAAGCAAAGCTCTGAATAATGGAACTTTATCCTCCTGCAAACAAGAGAGCTGACACAATGTATTCAGAATTATAAATCCTGCTGTGCTGCCCAAGTTATAATAAGGCATCCTTAGAGAAGTGCCTAATGAAGGGGTAAAGTACAACTTTTTTTTTCTTTTTCTTAAATGAAGTCATAAATTTTCTTCGAATCACCACTAAACAAGAAGGCATTACATGCAGGAAGATTGGTTGACATCAAGCTGCAGTTGCCTATTTTTTACTTTCTGATTGTTACAAATTATGCCTTCTTCCTGAACATTGCACTAAATGTAGGTATTATTGCAGAGCTGTTAACAAAAACAGCCTGAATTCCATGAAAAACAGCTTTGGTGAAAGTGATTTGTCTCAGACTCCTGTCTGTTGCATCTGTTTAAATACCCCAAACAAATACTTCTGTTTAACTCCCAAACCCACAAATACATAACGTTACTTCCTTGTTACTTCATTGGACAGTTTTGAGGGTGGCGGTCTGTCTTACTTCTCTAAAGCAGAAATGCTTTTGGATGCCAACCTAACTTGTAACAGAAAAAACTGGGCAAACAGCAAGTGCTTTGGAGTAATAGTCAACAAGCTTTTCCCCCACTATTTTCACCTTGTAATAGAGTGAATATTCCCTTTTTCTTGTCACCCAGTGGAAAGGAAACGTGAGAATTTGTAATAAATTCACAGATCTTCCTCTATCCGGGTGTTATTAAGCACCTCAACTTCATTTTTCAGTTTAATTATCCACAAAAAATGTTTATTGACTAATATATCTCTCTCATATGAGGAATTAATTAATATAAATATTCTATCCAGGGCTCGGCATGCACAAAAATAGAACTCTGCATTGAGATGCAAAGAAAATAAGTATTTCAGGTAGTTCCAGGCTAACTCAACTTTGGCTTTATCTTGTATTATTGTTAGGCAATATAATTGAATGACTGACTGTTTCCTGATAAAATGAAATTCATGAGAGTGTCAGGCTATCAAAACTGCGTGTGAAAGAGCACTGGTTTGCATGTTGTACAATAATCCTCCATTCATCACTGAAAGCTACATGGGAAAGATATCTTATGCAGCAGCAGGAGTTAGATACTGTATGCTAAGATAAAGTATAATACTTAAAGCAGGCTCACAACTCTCCCTCTGTTGGGAATGAAGAAAGGTGAGGACTGTTGTTGCTTCTGTGAGAACTAATAAGCATATTATCCTCTGTTGTAATGACAGTAATGAATTAAATCATGGTTAGATAATGAATTCCTTCCAGGTCTAAGGGATCATCATAATTCTAGTGCCATAAATATTTACATCCAAGTTTCCCATGATCCAAAGGCTTAAAGCTGCAGAATTATACATAGCCAGGGTATTTCTTTCTTTTTACTCATGCCTTCATTTCAAAACACCTGCTCCATCCCATACTAGAGATATTTAGTGGTTAATTCTGCCTTAGGAAGAGCTAAACCTTTCACACTCAACAAAAGCTAAGAATAGAGCCCTTGCAAGCTGGGCTTATTGGAAGCTAATTCTGAACTGCTGAAATTCTGAACGTATTGAAATGCTTTCTCCAAAAGGCCAGCTGTTCCCCCTGGCTTCATGGGGGCTGCTCAGATAGTAAGCCGTGTGGGATATCGCTCTGGGTCAGCAAGGTTAGACTTGCTGCCAAATTACAGTAATAAACTTCTACCAAAGTCTTCAACATTGTCAGGCACAATTAATGACCTTCCAAACAAGTGTTAAGATGGATCCAGTTTGAAATAATAACTGGAAAACAATAATTTGCACTTCTTTTAGTTTACCTTTCCCAAGAAGACTGTGTGTGAATCAGCGCAGGAAGGGAATTGTGATACAAACATCCAACAGATGCTTGTTTCCCAATTCTATGCAGTCACCTTCCTTCTGACCACACTGAACATTCGCTATAGCTTCAAGAGGAGTAGCATTAGTGACTTATGAACACAATTTCTAGTGATAGTCCCAGAATTATCAGAGTTCTAAAATG
The DNA here is from genome assembly GCF_951394365.1 of Tetrao urogallus. Classification (NCBI taxonomy): domain Eukaryota; kingdom Metazoa; phylum Chordata; class Aves; order Galliformes; family Phasianidae; genus Tetrao; species Tetrao urogallus. The sequence continues at coordinate 3,853,523 of NC_136825.1, forward strand.
AGAGAATAAGCACCTCAGTTTTTGTAAACCAATTCAAAGTCAGTCACTGCTTTCAGTAATATTTCAGTAATATTTCACCAGTTTATAAAGGATAGGGATATGCCATACAAAACTATGACAGTGAAATACAAAAATATGTCATGCTATAATTCCCAGGCACCAAGTCACCAAGTCTAACGTACAGGATGCCTGAAGTTTGTATGAGTGATCTTAAGTCTTACAGTAGCATTACCAGGCATATCAAAGGATTTAGTACATCATAAACAAATTGATAAGCTGTTTGTTATACTACCATCTTCATCTGATAAGTATATGTGACATTTTAAATAGTACAAAGATTTAAAAAAATTGTGACCCCATTTTGTATAAAACGCTTTTCATCTAATCTCACTTCATGAAAGGATATAGATACAAAAAACAAGCACCGATCTATCATAGATCTCTTTAGAACTCTTTTTCATTTGCAAGTTTGGAAGTGAATGTCCGTGGACAAATGCTTGTGAAGTGTTTCCAGTGAAACAACTAAACATGACATGTTGTGAGAATCTGCCAGGAGGATTTCTGAAGGATTGCTGTGACAAAGGGGAGAGCCCCAGTGGAGTGCGTCTCAAACAGGCGTGTTCCATGCTAATCCATTAGAAAGAGTTGATGTAATTAAAGTAAATTAATAAGTCAGACTGACCAAAAACAGAACGGAAATGAAGATATGCTTCACTGTCACTAGGAAATGTTCAACACGAAATAATGAATGTTTCCATAATGCATTCATCAAGAAAGTCCTCAATAGTTAAGCAGAGCTGTAAAGTGCTCTCCTGCTGTAGAGGCACCTCTGATGTATATTTGCCTTGAAGAGTTCAGCCCAAAATATATACTGACTTACTGAACAGAAGTAGAAGAGCCTTCTGGAAACCAGAAGGCTTCCTGTCCCAGCAGGCAGAAGTTGATGTATGTAGGGAGCAGAATAAGGAAGGCAGAGTGCTGCCTGCTGGCTGTAAGCCTTTGCACCTGGATCGGCCCTTCCAGTTCTCTTCACATCACATCCGGCACACTGAGCCTCTATGCTGTTACTGTGTATTATTACCACATACCATCTCAAATCATAAACTGCATCACTAGAGCTCAGTAAATACAGAGGGTTCAAGAGATGGATAAATTTTGCTATTATATGGCTGTTCACAGAGGTAACGCAGCCAGACTGACTTGAAAACAACAGTTTCAAGATCATCTTGATGAGGAATTCTGCTCCCTCTGCTTTAGAAGCCAAAAGCTTATCTTTCTCCCAATTATATCAATTATTATAATATGCTTCCACCTAAAAGTTTCATCCTATAAATATTCTGAGAGCAACCTGGCTTCATAAAACCTCTGAAAGATATGTAGCCAGTGTGACTTAACTGAAGCAGTACTCAGATGAAAGTACATGTATTAGAATACTTCTATGTAAAAGCAACTCTCTGTAATCTTTTGGAAATGCTCTGAATAGCTTTTTTGACGAGAAAGTGGTCATGAGTGCCGAGTGGTTTGAGAATACCCTTTGCTAATGGAGAGGTTTGTGTACACAGATGAATGAAATGTTTCAGATTTAACACAGAACCCTGCCCTGGCAGCACAGCCTTGTTCCTCATTACACCAAAGCTCACTTTGCCCTGCCACTTACTGTTCAAATTCTATATACCAAAGTATTAACATTGATGCAGGAGGAAAAATAAAACCAAATTCCACCAAATCTGGCTTCTTGCACATTAGCCAGTTCCAAAAGACGATCTGATTACCTGACAGAGAAGAGGGAAATAAAACAACATTTCAGAATTGCGTTGCTCCATCATAGCAGTTTTGAAACATTTATAAACCCAGGCTGTGTGTGTTCTAATCCCAGTGGCTGGCAAACAATGGCCCCACAATCCTAGGCTGTCAAGAACAACAAATTGCCAACAAGCAACACATCCTGTAAAACACTGCCTGGGTAGTTTATTTAAATTTGAATTGGTATCTCTGTTGTTGGCACATAGCATTAGTCATGACTTAAACCATTAGTAACAGAACAGTCTCTCCCACCTAGCACACAATGCAATAACAAATGTGACTGCCGTATCAGCGGGGAACAGACTTTTTTTTATCAGTTTATTTTAAAATGCTAGTTGTTTGTAAAAATAAAATCAGGAAAAAATAAGGAGAGCATGCAGCACTTTTCAGCTCACTCATGGAGCAACTACAGAAAGCAGTGTTAAAGGTTGTGGTGTGCCTGTTACATTGATCTTCATGCCAGCACACTTGGCATAGTGCAAGAGCATCAGTACATGATGAACTACAATGTGTTTTCATAATGGAATGGTTTGCATTAAAAAGGAAAAACAACAGAGGCTTGCTGGGTGTAGGCCATAGCATGCAATTTTTACTGTCTGGGGAGCAGTATGATTTATAGGATACGAGCAGACACTGGTTTATATCTAGCTGTACCAGCTGTGTTTAATAACCTTAACTATCCCTTTTGCCAATGAAAGAGCACCCACAAACCAGTGGTGCAGTCAGCAGGGGATTACTGTGGTCATACCTATAAAAAACTGATGCAATCCAGTTTCTCTCCTAATGAGAAACAAGTAAACAACCAAAGTAAATGCATGGAAATATAAATCTTTCCCAATTCTAGGGATTCTAGACTTATAAAAGACCTGCAGTAGGGGCTGAGTCACCATAAGGTCCCTCCACAGTCAATGGATGGATCACCTCCATAGGTGATCGTCCTGTAGATCTCATGAAGGTTGAATTGATGCTACCTGTTTTCTCCCTTTTATAACACAATCACTTACCTGACTCCTGGTACATCTCACTTTGGCATCCAAAGTAAGTACACTGATTCATCTCACCTTTCTCTAGCATCTGTACACTTACTTTGTTTGCTATTTTATCAGTAGCAAAACCCAAAGTGTCCACCCTGGAAAGCTTACATCTCAAGTGGAAGACATCTGCCAGTCTTCCAAAGATTGCAACTTCTTTTATTACAGTCTTAGGGACAGCATGATAAATGACAAAAGCACCAACCCGAAGTTTTCATTTCCAGAGGCTGAATATAACTGCATTTATTACATCTTGAATTCCTTTTAAGCAAATACATCAGAGTTTGGTACCTGAGCAGGAGGATCTACTGACTTGAAGATTCGTAACAGTTCTCCATTCAGAAAGTGATGACAGCATGCATTCTTTGATGGCACGGAAATAAATACTCTGAAGCAAACTAGTTAGTTTCCCATTTGGACAGAAGAGTGAAGTTTACACAAGTCTGAGTTCATATTTTTCCTTCTTTCACTACTTTCCCTCCCTTGCATTTTGGAAAGAATTTCTCCTAATCCAATTATCTCCATCTCTGGCTTACAGAACTGCTAACCACAGTTTACATGCTTCTTCAACACTGTGCCCCGCAATGCTTATCAGCTTTCTTACAATTCCTGAACTGAGCTCACCCACATTTCCCCCTCAAAAGGTTCTTTTTTGGCTCAATGCTCTCTTTCGAACCTGGCCTCAGACCTACAAGGAGCATACCACTTGAAGCCTGAGTGCAGCTATGAATATGGCTCTCCTAAAATACTTTCACTGCTCTTTTCTTGAGGATTCCAGCTGTGACACTTCTGTCTGTTCTGCTCACAGCCTTCAGTAAACAACTTTGATTTAGGAAAATGCATTCAGTAAAGCTAATATACTGGGAAAACTAAGAGGCATAAAGCTGTACAAGCCATTCATGAGGACAGAATTTTGGCCAATTATTTCTGAGTGTGTGAGTTCTTGCACAAGGGAGATTCATTAAATTTTATATATGTTTGAATGTTTACAAGCAAAGTAAATCAAAATAAAAAGCAGAGAATTAAGATATCAAAAAAATTAACTACCAGTGATTGAAAAGCAGATATTTGAGGCTTATTTTCTCTTAAAGTGTAATTGTCTGTTGAAAGATAATGACCAAAGATTGTTAGCAAATAGAAATTTTAATCACAACAAACCTGTTAATTTGAAATTGACTCAAATATATAAATAAAAATAGTTATTTTCAGGCTGAATTTTCTTTTAAGTGTCCTGAGATTTGTATTAATCGCTCTGCAGGCAATATCTATGTCCCCTAAGGTTTTCATGTACTTCCTACTATGTTTATTAGAGAATAATTACCAGCTGCCTATTACTGGCTTACATTCGTAGCTTTGAAGAAACTTGTGCTTTCAGATAGTATCAGAATGAAAACTGCAACTGTGCCATCCAAGAGCAGTTGTTATAATTGCTTCAGAACCCTTGATCAATTAAAAACATGTAGCTCTGCTTTGAACTAATAAGAGTCAGTCTAAGAAGAACTATGAAAAGTGTGATGCAAATTTCCTGCACAGATGTCAGGCAAAGGAGGCAGAAAAAGCTGAAAAGAAAAGAAAAAAAGAAGAAAAAAAAAATATCCAAGAAAATTGGATTAAAGAATAAAACTTAAAATGCATATGGAAATAAATGAAAATCCTAACCCAACACAGGTGAGCTAAATAGCATGTTTAACTGTGTTCATTATCATCTGTTTTGACCACAAAAGAACACACTCTGGTGCCTGTTCAATATGCACAATATAAATTTAAACTCTTTTTTGGATAGAAAAAAATAATCTGTGAATAATTGCCTTAAGTCTGCACTGGAAACAATGGCTAAGGGTAAAATCAGGACAGGAATGACTGTTAAGAGAGATGAGATATACCAGTCTGGAAGTGATGAGCTTGGTTCTCAGTTCCACAATTTCTCCAGACCACGTTTGCTTCTCCTCCTTAAAACCTTAGAAAATCTTACTAAAGTCTTCATGCATCACTTGCTGTCTAAGGAGCCATCGGATGCCTTATATGTCACCACATGCTCTTCACTCCAGAAAGCTGACTACTCTTATAGTTACTCTGAAATACAAGGCATTTCTCATTTAAGCCTTAGATATTTTCTGACTTTCCTTGCCCTGGAGCACCACTTAGGCTTTTTACTTTTTCCACTTTTTCTTTCTTTCCTTCTTTTTCAAAGTAAATATTTTTTCTACACGCCGGTCTTGGAATGATTCTTCCATGCATTTTGAATGTAATTCTGCCTCCACATGTTGCTGGGCTGCACTTGCAATTGCAGCCCAGGCTGGCAGCAGACTGGTTTTGGAACCAGTGGTCTGGTTGCAGAAACAAGAGATGGAAGTTTGGCATCCTTTCACAATACATGTTCATTTGAACTTCTGGGATATTAAAGAACCATATTCACTTTCTTCCCCACCAGAAACTTCTTTCTTCAATTACTGCATGTTCCAGCTGTTTTTCTTTCTATAATGGTGAAATTGTTATGGCCCTTGAGAAGGTCACTCTGAACTGAGCATTTTTATTTCTCCTCTGTACCATTTCTCATATTTCTTTCTTCTCTTCAATTTGGCCTATAGACTTCCTCTATAGCAGAAGCCATAACAGCTTTCATCTATTCCCAAAATCACTAAGCAAATAACCTTAAGAACGTGGTAGCTAATACAATGATCTGAGGTTATTCCAGACAATATAAGTCGTTTCCTTGACTCCTTCCCTTCAGAGACAAAGGAAAAGGACATGCCATTTGTGTCCCCTTCTTTCCCTTCCAGAATGTGATGACTGCATGATCTCACAGCAGTACCACTGCTGTAGTTTGTCAGTTGTTTTGCAACCCAGCGACCTCAAAGATCATTATGTCAGCACACAGCTTGTTTGTTTTGCTTTGAGATTTTGATTTATTTGCATGTTCAACCCATTCCCTCTTGGCACTGGATCATGTTTGAGTGATTTCTGCCACTATTCTTGACAGGCTGCATGGGCAGGCAGCTTCATGCTTCTTACAGGAATGATTTATCAAGAGAATTAGTCGACGTGGTGCCACTTTTCAGCTTGATTTCTCATTTATCTCACCAAAGTCTTTTGTACTTTTTCTTCCCCTTCCACATTTCCATGCGGGTTGCTCCACTGGTTTCATGTGCCATTTTTCACACTAGTCCAGGTGAAAGCCTACAGCACTCATCACAACAAATTTCAAAATGTGCTGGAAAAGCTACAAACACATCAATGATATGTCAAGAAAGCTAACAGCATGATAGTAGTGCATGACTCAGCGGTCCAGTCAGGAACAAATAATTGGCATCTGTTTCAGAAACAATTTCAGAAGTATTCTCTGTCTCTTAATTAGTATAGATTACAGTATGTTGCAATGCATTTCATTACCCTTCACTCCATGCCCTAGATAAATCAGTAGAAGGAGGGACAGAAGTCTCTCCAGACAAACTATTACTCTAAGTATGACTTAGAAAAAGCAGTCAAGAAGATGCTATTTAGCCTCCAACTATTCCATTGCAAAAAGATGCCTTTCAGTTGACTGTGCAATGTCAAATTGCCTCACTTGAATCACAGAGGAGAAATTATATATGACCTTTATCCTTCTGCACAGTCTTATCTATCCCAGAGCTTTTTAATACAATTTAGCACAATTATTTAGAATGATTTCACAGCAATATGAAGGCAACATTTTTTCTACAACCTTCTGAAAGGCATCTAAGACATAAATTAATTTTATGGATGCTAATTTCACTGAGCTCTCAAAGTAAAATGTAACTAAGAATGCTGCACTGAAAAATAGGCTGAAACTATGCAATTACAGAATATTTTTACAAGGAAAATAGCTGAGTTTTCATGTAAATTTACCTTTCATATTTTGAGTATCTAATTGCATGAGTTTACTCCTCATTTAATACACAGAGCTCTCTAGCATTTTGGTATCATATTTTGTTGAAAGAAAAGAATTTAACAACCAACAATTTTGGGGCAGACATTACCTGATGCCACAAGCAAAGAAACCAAGCTGCCTACACCTAAGCCTGGACGTATACAGAAGGCTCTATCTACACTGCACAATAAAGCAAGGCACACACAAAATATACAGTTTTATTTAAACAAAGTCTCCTACAGTTGCCAAATCAAACCCAGTTTTCACCCAAATAAAAACATTTCTTAACAATGAGTAATACCATGTTACTGAATTTCAGCTGTCCTCCTACGCTCGTTGAACTGTATGTTGCAGAAGATTTGTTTTTACAGAAAGAAAATGGGCACTTTTATTTTTGCTGAAAAAAAAACAAACCCTAAAAACCAACCTGTTTTCCTTTGAGAGCTGAAGAGTGTTTTGCTCCTTTTCGTTTTCATTTTTTTAAGGTAAAATAAAATGCAAACTTAATCAAACCATAGACAATACCTGGGTAAAAAATAAATGTCTCAAACTTGAGAAGTTAAGAAAACTAATAAGTTGAACACAAACGCTTAGGCAACCTTAACTGCACCTATACACATTTTTCCAGCTATAATAAGCCCATTAAGGAACATTAATTTTAATAAATACAGGCTATAATCTGGCAGACATAAGTAGTTTAGAAATACTTCATGAAATTGTTTACCAATAAAACCTTACACATTATTCTTTAAATTCATTTTTTAAACTAACACTATTGACAAGCTCTTTGGGAGCAGGAGCGGATTGTAATCTCATATTTAAAGATGTACAGTTCAGGACTCTCATAATTGTGATAAACATCCCACCACACAAGGAAGACAGATGTTCTTCTAGAGAGGAAAGTAATTCTTGAAAGGTTTACAGTGTACATAAAAATAATATTTCCAAATATGCAGTAATAACTTCTGTAACTGAGTATTTTGAATGAGAATTAATGACTAAGTAATTAAGTAGGTGCACAGGAGAGACAGCATGGTAAGGAGAAACCCTCTGGACTATAAAAACATCTATAAGCCTCTGCTTAGTCTAATTTTTCTCACTGGAAATGGCCAGCACTCTCAATATTAGGCTTTAGAATATAATTCAGATTTATCCTGACAGGTAATTACAACAACATGGATAACAACATTCTTGAGGACTCCAAATTTTCCACAAATTGCAGCAACATCAACAGCTTCTTACGCGATTTGAAATAGAGGCAATTTACACAGAAAAGTCTTACAAAATCTTCATCTTCAGTTCTGCTGACCTTGAGTCTGGATCTCCACTTCTGCAGATGCCCAGTGTGGCAAACATCTGGCAGAAGTCATAAAACAAATGGACACTTTGAAAGATGACTTCGTTTCTTCAATCATCAAATGGAGGTAAAGAACACTGGACATTCCACTAGTCTATCTGCAAGCATAAACCAACTAGGCTTCTATTAGAATTAGTCAAAAAAGCCTTTATTTATATATGAGCAGCCCAAGAATGGGGTTCAAAAGGGACGAGCCAACATCACCTGCTGATTGCAATCACAGCACTGCTCTTTGTCTGGGTGTTGGGAGGGAGGGAAAGAAAAAATGTCTTAACATGACTTACACCAAAGTCTTTGAACACTGAGTTATATTCAGCAGTACATTTCACATGGTATCATCTATCACTCACAAACCAACATTACACTTTCTGCAAGGACTGGTGGGTTTTGCTCCTAACAGACAGCCAACAAGAATAGCAATTAAAAGGAACCAGAGTATGGATGGGTACATGTTACAAACAAAGTGCTCTTTGATCCTCCAGGTTGAAAGGCCTTCTGAGAAACCTTTATCTCATGAGGTGACAAGAAATGCTTTAGAGCCTTTTGACTTCTCTGATACCAGCCTCTTTTGAATCAGCTTTTAATGATTCTTTGTAATTGGTAACACCAAAGTAGAAGCTGATTGACAGGCTCCCAACAAGCTGTTTATACAGTGGGAAATCAGGATTATGGCAACGTGTGGAATGTTTATTTAACTCCCTACACAAACACAACACAGTCGGACATCACCTACTCAGCCTCAGAGCCGTGTTGCAAATGGCATGAAAACAGTAAGTTCTGCTCACAGCTAGGAAGGCAATCCTCTTGCTGGCTTTGCAAAAAGCTTTCAACAGGATTCACATCAAGGCATGGAAACCGGTCAGCTTCCACACGCAGAGAACCACGTGCACCTCATCCTCACTGTAATAGCTATGGTCCGGCCTGGCAATAAGGTTCACTGGAACTGCATGAAGAACTAGTCATATCAAGGTGAAAGTCACAGACATTGACACTCAGCTCAGGCCATGAGGAGCTTGGACAGGGATCTTGCTTATCTTCTTTTGCAGTTCTGCTCATTTTTACTCTGGAACAGCTTCTGGTCAATGAGACTTTGATACAACTTTTCAAAACTCAGTAGAACTTGACTTTCCAAAATGTTACCTCATGTTTGATCTCTTTGTTTTACAATTTCAAGAAGAGCACAGCTCAATATGGAGAAAGGAAAAAAAATTATAATGTACTTATCAAAACAGCAATACCCAACAAAAGCAAACATTATTTTCAGTCCATTTCTCCCAACTATTTAATAACTTGACTTTTGTATACCAGTATTGCACAGTTATAATAGGAAGACAGCTACAGCATAATGTGCTTTCTTCTAAAAGGTCATCATTGTATTAGAATTATTTGATGCATTGTGACCACAGCAGACATTTTTTAAGAGATAAGAGTGTATGCAACATTTTTCTACGATTTATTGTCATCAAGAAAGTCTATTTAACTTTTGCTTTCAGAAGAAACATCTGCAAATGATTGGCATAACTCAAGGAACCTTTGCAGCTGCAACTTTCCAAAGAGCAGAGCAGAAAGCCGTGTTTATCAAGATGTCTAAGTCGGATTAAGCAAGTACAAAAAAGAAAAAGGAACTGAGAAAAAAAATATATCTCCACAAGTACAAAACAGCTAATTATTGGAAGTAAATGTTTCATTATCTGTGTGTGACACCCAGAGCTGAATGGATCATTAGCTAAACTCCCCGTCAGCATTCCACATAATGTTTTCTTCATAAGCACTTGCATAAGTTTGCCGGCAGTCTCATTGCCTTAACTGGAATGACTTACACGCAGTGTGCAATGAGCAACGACAAGGAGAAGCAGTGATTTTTCCAGGGTCTTATTGTCAGAATCACATGCACTTCCAACATATACTCAGGCCTGATTTGGGAGCGTGGTGGGTCAGGGATCACAGCACATGCAGCCCCCTGGTCTTCAAAGTAAGAGAACTTAATGGCACAAAAGCAGGCAGCTCAGTGCCAGCTGGCCGCGGTGCCACTGAGCAGTCCCAGGCACATTCATGTACCGCTGTAAGATGTAGCTGTAGAGCATTAAGGAGCAGCACAGACAAGGCGCTGTGAATCGTTGGCTCCCACTCACACAGCGCACACACTGTGCTGCCTGAACGCCACCCGTGAATTAGCTGACAGCTAAACATCAGTACACAGAGAAACCAGCTAAGTACAAGCAAGTCCAGGTGGAAAGCATCGCAAAGATCTTGAGAGAGCCCATAAAGGAATGGGATAGCAGGTGGTGACAACTCCGGGCAGCTCAGCTCTGACCCATGACTGTTCAGGCCAGTTTTAGCACCATCGGCTCATAGTCACTGTCTGAGCACAAGAGTACCTTCAGCATCAGCTCTCTGCCTCTGTAGCAGCAGCCTTCAAGAGTGCATTGAATTATTTTAATATTTAAAACATTTTATAAAATGCTATAAAGGCTGGAAAATGTACTAATCTCCATTAATCTCCAGCAGTGATCTACCAAGATTCTCAGTAACTGAAAACAGATGTAGGAGAATATTCCCTGCCCCAGAGGTCATATTACTTCTAGCAGCTAGGAGTATTTACCAGTTACAGAATGCTTCTATCTGTGGTGTGAATAGGATGCAATTTCAGTAATGGACCTCCCTTCTCCATTCCCCTCAGAGAGGCTGTTTTAAGGCAGGTTCTGCAGCTCATTTGATTTTAAAAGAGGGAAGCACTATTTGCCGAAGCCTTCTGCTCAGCTCTGTTTGTTTGCTGGTTCCTGTGCTGTAGGTGGGCTCTGCCTGAAGCCCCTGTGCTGGGGGAGGTGGATGGGTGGCAGGGACCTGCACTTCATTGCTGCGCTCATTTCCAAAGACTGAAATAAACATAAAAGAAGTGCAGCTCACTGAAGGTGTTTCAGCACATAAAATGAGTTCAAAAGGCTCCCGGAGGTATAGTCTTCCTGAGCTGAGAAACTACAGCACTAAAGGAGAACTATTAATTAAATATATCGTAATAGTATCTGTTGGAAGAGACTGAACGGGATCCTGGCTGCTCCTGAATCTCAAAATGAAGCCACAAATGGGAACCAGTTAAGGAGCAACAAATGCTGAAATTTCTTTCTCTGGAAAAATGGAATTATGTTTCATTTTCATAGATACAAAACATAGAGCATACATTAATAAAGAACTTTCCAGTAAGCTTTAAGCAACAGTGGCAGTAGCATGCCTCCCAGAGAACACATTTCCTCCAGAATCAAATCAAGCAAGCTGATAAAACGTGCTAACTTTGGTCCTGAAAACCACACTGTCCTCCTCACTGAACTAAATGTTCACAAGCATCATTACGATGGTAATTATTGCATTGATTAGACACTGCACTGCCATGTAAGCTACCATTGCCTTGTGACACAGCCGACACATGGCTGCATCACGCTCTTGTGACACTGAATATTAACTACTGAGCTGACCATTTTGATTACTAGGCATCCCAAACTGTCCTCAGATGCTCTGTTTCCAGGGTGCTATATAAATATACCAACATTTTTTCATATGCTCCAGGCCAGAAGAGGAGAGAACCAGGCAGAAGTTCGGCTCTACGTGAAGCAGAATGCAGCAATGTGTTTTCAAATCACAGAACACCATTAAAGGAATTAAATACATTAAATGTGAAATGAGTAAATAAATCCCAAGAAATGGAATTAAGATGAGCATTAATCAGAAGGGTGTTGAGCACGGCATGTGCATGGACCAGTTCATAGGAACCTTACTAATTGCCTTTCAAAAGCCACTTTATCCTATTAAGATTATCCTCAGGAGGCTCAAGACGTTGAGAGCGGGGGAAGGACTGGAAAACCTGGCCACATTTATCATGTGAAACAAACAGAAATTGACTTGTATTTATCTTATGAAGCAAAACCTCTTATCTCTCTCTCCTGATATTTAATCCTTATTTTTTCCTAGCAATATAAATAACGAGACACACCAATTAAGCTGAGGGTAACCTTCTAAGCAACAAGGAATAAATACCACAACACCAACTTCACGTGTAATTTCTCTTGTGCACAAGGATCAGTGCAGACTACATGACAGTTTTAAACTTACTGCCATGACCAAGCAAGGTATAAATTATGACAGGTCCACACGGATTACAGATGATTTGAAACAAATCAAAGACATTAACTTTAATAAGGTGCTTTGTCTCTCTTAAATGTCACTCTTACTTTCTGTAACAGCAGCCACTAAAAATCAATGATCGGAGACCTCTGCTTGCAGCAGAGCTGTTAACCTCTGGAACTTCAGCCAAAGGAGCCCATGCAGCATGGCCACAAACCCACCTTGCAGGTTCCTCCTCTGCAATGCACAGCACCTGCAGTAACTCCACATTCCTCCAAAAGCAGTGCCTCAGATTAAGTCTGACAGTGACAAAGATGAATGACATACTCAGCATGTTGTTTTGTTTTGTTTTTTTGCTGGTTTTGTGCTTTTTTTTTTTCTCTTAAGCGTTTTATCTTTTCATAAGGAAAGTCAACATAGTTTTCAATTAAAAATATTTTGTAGTTTCAGATTATTGTCTCCCTAAAAGCTGTAGTCAGAGAATGCAAGTTCCTCATGTATTGCTGCAGGACTGTAAGCATAGCAGGGCTAAAATAAAACCACAAAAGAGACTGAAAATTGAATCAAAATGCTTATTACACTTTCAATAACAAGGCAATAGCTCAATCTGAGTCTCAGCCAGCTCTCAGTAAAGTCAGTGACAGTTGTTTCATTGAAATGAAACGATGTGTGATTAGGTCCTCACAGAATTATATGTAATGGTATATTCAAAATTGTAAAGAGTTTCAGGATGGCATCTACAAGCCTATTTTCCTTCTGGATTTCTGCAGTGAAGCTACTGTAAAAAGGAGAATCAATACATAATTCAATATAGTGGAAAGATTATTATAAAGCATTATTAATATCGCTCAAAGATTTTGGATAATAAGAAAGAAACCCCTCATTGCTTCAGACGTGCCTACTGACTTGCACCAAACACATGAACGCTGTTTCAGATTAAAAAAAAAGACTGTTCCAGATTTCAAGATGAAATCTCTAATGCAGTATGAGCACTAACAGCACTATTTGACAGAGGGGTCAGGGGAAGAAGGTCTTAAAGCTCCTCAAGATAAATTTTCCTTTAAAATTTAATTTTTCATGATGCTTTCCAATGCAAAGCAAAGAAGTATTTCTTTACCTAGTCTGACAGTTTTGCTTACAGACTTGCACTGTTACTGATAATATCCACTGCAACTCTTGATCTTCCCATGAGGTTTGCAGAAATATCTAAGTGCTAACTCACACCTTAACACTTCTCTGTCAAAGTTAATCTGAAATTGATTCTACTTTCCACAGAGTAAAACAAAACTGCATGCAGTCAGCTACAAATGGCACTGAAACCAGCGCTCAGCACTTTTTGTAATTCCTGCAAGATTTCATGAGTATACCATAGGAGCTTTCTACTAAACCATTGAATGCTTCAGATCAAAATACAGCCAAAAATATTTCTATCTTTGGAAAATATATATATATTTTTCTTATCCTGTAATTTTTCTAATTAGATTTCTTTTAACACAAATTTGGAAGAGAAGAACACAGAACAGTGTATTTGCATTCATTACCAAACATTAGAATTAAGCAGAGTTCAATTTTGACTGTAGAAGATCTGGCAAATGTCATTTCTAGTTTCAGCTTGGTAGAAAAGGAACTCTAAATTCAGTTTAATTAATTAGAAACAAATGTGTTTCTGAGATTCAGGAAGTTTTCTTTACAGATTACTTCTTTGTCCTACTACTAAGATTAGAAAATGATTTGTTTAGTACAAAAAATATAAGAGAGAACCTACAAAAAAATCCCAAGTGAAGTGATATACTTGATAAAAGAAAATGTTTTGTGACATTTTAAATAGCACCCACAACTCTGTGGGCCACTTTAGCTTATTACATCTATCTCACTACACAACACACTAGTCAGGGAAAAGGAGCTCACAACCACATCTGGTGACCTACCAGAATGGCATCTCATTATTGGAAGCCAAAATAACCCTTTGATAAATATGCATCAACTAATCAATATCTCAACAGCATGATATCACCAGGCAAACTTTAGTTATACGACATTATGCTGGATAACTGTTTATAGTAAGTTTCTAGGGAAGATATTTCCATTCTTGTCTCATATGAAGTCTCTGAAGTACAGCTGAGGAAGCACACACTTACAAAACTCCCTGATATCGTGGAAATTGACCATTATCACTTTGCATGGAAGTCACCATGTTTAATACCAACCATTCACTTGTCTTGCTGTCTTGCAAGATGGTAGGCCTACAGATCCTCCTTTGCTTCTCTGAGTAAAACTGCTTTTAACACAATATGCCAGGTGGCTTTCCTATAATCTATTAATGAACAAACAGCAGATGATGCACAATGGAAGGGATGCTCAGAATCTTTCAAGGGCATCCTTGTTGCTTTTCTCATTTCACAGCAAAACTAGTTGTTAATTTTTCCGCAAAATTCCTATTGTCATTTGTCACTAATAATGATCACTGTAGGGCATTCCAGTGAGGAAATGCAGTCTTGTTGTCTGTGGAAATCAATTTACTGACACCATTAGAGCCATGCAAATAATTTATTTTTGATTCAGCTGCCAAGCAGGAGGTATTGAGGGAGTGTTCCACCAGAACTGAACTCAAAAGAAAAATCATTTTTCTTGCCAAAAAGAAAAAGGAAGAAGAAAGGAAGGAGAAAAGGAAACAAGAAAGGGAAAAGAAAGGAAAAATAAGGAAGAAGAGTTCTGGAACTATGAAATTACAAGGTGAAAGAGTGGCTGATATTCTCCATGTACCCAGTAGCTCCACTGTTCACCACGATCTGGATAGGCTCAATTCAGCTGCTCCCCTTATCCAAAGATACTGGAGCATGCTTTCACAAGACTCTCCAAACTAGCAATCTACATCAGTCCATTTTGTTCAAATCATCTCAGTTCTATCTAGTTAATCATTGTAGGAAAAAAAAATCCAAAATCACAGCAATGATACTCTAGTATGTGGCTGGAAAATCTGAGAAAATCCAAAGGTGATTTTTCTTTCCTTGCTGAAACTGATGTTTAAATATTTCCACTGTTTGAAATCATTACAAATGAATATTCTCCTGCACACAAGCAGGTTCCAGTCCCTGGATAGCAGCAGTCCCTGCTATGGAGTCAATCTTTCGTTTAATCCACACACAATTAATCCATTTAAAGTATAACAGTCTCAACAGAAGGGTAAAGCAGAGCATATATGCTAGGAAGTTTCATTCTCCTGGTTCTGTGGCACATATCAATCCTAATAAAAGCTCTGCTCCTCAGGAAATCCTAGATGAGTACTTTGCTCAGTTACCAAAATGCAGTACCACTCGTAGATGGAAAGAATGCAAGCCTTACCACTTTCATGCATGAAAACCAAGCTTCAGCAAGAACAGTACCCTTCTGTGGAAACTGGATTTCTTGTTGTAGATATGGTTTTCATCATAATTGCTCCAAGTCATTTGCTTCAGCACAGAAAACACACACTAGGAAACATGTATGCCTTCACTTTTGCATGGCCGCCCAGGTAACGGTCGCCTTACAGTTCTTCTGGAAGGACAAACCTTTTTGTAAGCAAAATCTTCTGCTGAACTTAAGGGAATTTAGGTATATCATTACACCAAAATAAATCTCTCTGGAGCACATGGGGAGTTTGCTGAAATACCTTGCTATTGAGGATCTAAAGCATAGCTATGGCACCAGTAAGAGTTAAGTCAAGTGTGTCCAGCACTTGTTCAATTACAAGTAATTTCATTTCAATTAATTATCAGTGCTAACTGTAGTTAGTATTATACAATTCTGGGAAATGATGCTGACGTATAAAAACAGTAGTAAGTAGTCAATGACTAATATTTCCAGAAGCATTAAGATTAATAGATTTATTATGCAAGCGTTAAAGCTTCTATATTTCAGTTCTTCTAACTGTATTGGAGAAGCTATTAAGGACAGAACGTCTCAAGGAATAAATATGTCAGAAGTAATAATCTCATTTTTAATAAAGTTTCTTATTTTGATTTACAACTGACAGAAGCTGTTATTCTATCCTACCATAAAGCCTCTGCCTACCTGCATAGGATTTCAGATACTTCTCAAAAGAAACACAAATCTTACAGAACATTTGGAGCACTGCATTTTCTTATTAATCACAGGAGAGAACACGCTGGCTCCATTGTTAATGATAATAGTAGAGAATTTCCCATGAAACAAAACTTATTTTCAAGAATTAGAAGTAGTAAGCTCTTTGGTTGTGTAACACACTGTAGCTCCCAGACTACTGCTTTCTTTTCTTTAGCAAAATATTGCAAAATAGTTATTTCCTCTTTTCTTCTGACTACAAAACACTTAACTTGATTCTCCATAAATAAGAAGCGGACTGTCAAGCAGACACAAAAGTAAAGGTGTCAAAGGCAGGGAAAGCAAATAATATTTTAGGTCACATAAAAGCAACTTCTAATCTTGGCACTGAAGCATCTTCAGTTGTTTATAATGGAAAAAAAAAATAAAAAAAAACCACTAATTTCAAGTATTCTTATATTTACAGTTTCAATTCAATTTCAGCAAAAGAAATTGAACAATGCTTTGAATACTATTAAAGACAACGGGAGACAGAAAACATTCTTGAGCATGCCAAAGCTATAAAATATGGTGAGCTGCCACACCACAACTCATGGGCTATTTCATCCTGAATTAACCTGAAATACATGCATATTAATGACTATTTATGTTGCTGTATACACTTGGACTTTCTTTTGTGGAGGCCAGTACTGAGTTACCCCTTATATGATATATAAAAGATGCTTCATTCTGAGCCTGGCTGCAGGACTGCCATCCCAAGGTATGGCGAAATTACAAATACACTTTTTGGCCAAATATGCAGCATTTTCTTATGAAGATCAGAAGTAGCGTGCAAGGAAGCAAACAAACCAACATGCATTGCTGTCCACATGAGTGCATTCTAATGTTTTTTTCCTTTACAGTTCTTTGATTTCTGCCTCCCACTGTATTTATTCTTTAAAGTTGAAGCTATATTTTTGCCTAGGTTGGTGTTAATGTTTTATCGAGGTCAAATTATAGTGGTCTCCCTACTGTTTTATTGTAGGAGTTGAGAGCTGGCACTGTAATTAAAATTCCAGCTAAATAAAGCCTGCAGGAGTCCTACATGTAAACCAAGCAATTTTTCTAGCAAACCAGCACACATTTTCTGTTGCCTCTACTTCACCACCACACAAAAGTAAAATGAAATCCATGTGCCTGAACATGAGAAGCAATGCTTCTCATCAGCATGGCAAGCAGAAAATGAATAGATTCTAGTTAGAGAATGTAACAAAAACAAAAACAATGCATCCAGTTTTTTAAAATCTCTGCAGTATTTTGGCAAAAATTGCAAGACAGGACAACTTCTGTACATAAAACCCAGATGCTGCTGGAAGGTCCACACCACAGCTGATGAAATGTAAGAATGAAGTGCAATTTGCTCTTCAGTAAACCTGAACTCATGGTAACAGAATGGTCCCATGCATCAATTACAGCAGCAATTGTTTCAGTCCAACATGCCTTTAGTTTCAGAACTTGCTTGTAAGTGTACCAAAGATGTACGGATGCTCACCTCAACTTTAGTGCAGGATTTTTCTTTTGCTATCCAGTACCTGTGAGCTGTTTCAGTATTGCTTCCTTTGTGCTGCTTTCTTTAAAAGCTCCTCAGTTCTGCTTCAGTTCTCTCTGCAGCCTTGAGACAGAGAACTTTCAGAGAGGAAATGATCCAAGCTAGTATGGACAGCAGTGTCCCAGATTGCTACAGGCATCATTTTTTAGGTCATTTCCCTGTTCTCCTGATTTTATTTCCACTTTAAAAAAGGATTCTTAAGATTGTTTGTTGAAGTTAATCCCTTTTGGTCAGACTTTCTTAAGCCAATTTCTTCTTTTAACAAATTCCACCACTTTCCATCCTTGGTATATTTCGAGAGGGGTTAAAAAATAACAAACATTTGATTTAATATGCATTACAGAACACGGGATGAGCATGCTTCACTGTCTATAGCTGCACTTGTTGCTCACTGAGACACGGTCAGTACAAGGCATACGAATGTGCTGAAGACATTCCAAAAATGATCAGGGTTTTCAGAATCAATCCACAAAATGCTACCTTCTCTATTCTAGAGAAAAAAGTTCAGATGGTTGAGCTGAACTGGGACAGAAGACAAAAATCAGAAACACTAGTCTCCAGCTAGAAAAAAAGGACTCAATCTAAAACATTTCTGAAAGACGTCATGAGTTTACTGCCAGCATTACTTATTCTCAGAGAGAGACAGAGAAATCAGATGCCACAAGAAAGCTATGTGAAAAGGAAATGCATCCATTAAAGCAGACAGTAGGCAACTTGTGCAGACAGACTGCTCTGTTCAGGAAAGAGTGCTTTAAATAAGCATAGGGAAAGGAAAACTATGAGTCGAAACATGAGTGTAACCATTTAAAAAGTTCTAATTTGATTTGATTCGGAGATAAATCCTAAAAGCCAAAAGTTAACTGTGAACTACATCTGCAATTATTTTCAAGAATACTTGCGTGCTTGAAGATATCATTAACTTAGAAAAGATTCTATGTTTAAAGAAAGATTCAACTTCACTTACTTCCATTAATTCTTGCTAAATGTCCCCACTGAACTTTGAAGTGCAACGGAAATGGTTAGCTGTCTTTTGAATGGTGCTTTTCCAAGATCCTCAAATTAAAAGCTGTCAGAAATGCAATCTGTGACAATACAAAGCTACTCACTAACAGAGAGGCAGGAAGGTCTCAGCGTGCAGAGATGTGTGCTACTTATGTTTGTCAAGTCCAAAGAGCCTCCTCATGATGGAGTGACGTGGAAAGGGCTGCAATACCAGACAACACCCTGCCCCTAACCCACATTTTCAGGAAAAAAAACAAAATCACCCTGTTACATTTTGTCACTTATGAGCAGTTTGCATCAGCCTCTCTGCTTGTTGAGTTTGTCCTATACCAAGAAGCCTACATTACCCTAAAAGATAAAGATTTCAGCCTTCCAACATGTTAATATAGGTGTTGGAAGGCTGCACTGTTTTGGCCTCTTGGCCTGCATTGTTTTTCAATTAGGAAGGAATAGTTTAGTTAATCTGATTTTTGTTTTGGAAATGCTGACTGGAAATGAAGTGAAAAGTCTTCCATTAGAGCACCTGGGGACATTGTTAATACAGGTTTTGCACTGCACTGAGCAACAGACCCATCCTGCTAATAATGAGCAGTTGGTCACTGATTTGGACTATTAGAAGAACAGCTGGCATGCTTCAGTCAACCAAAGCCTACACATAATTTCAAAAAGAATTATCTGCAAACCATTATTGTTCCTGGAAGGTCTCCAGAAAAAAAAATATTAATTTAATCTCAAGTGAAGTAATCTGCTACTTTTACCCTCCTAAACTCAGAATCTACAGGCTACATCTGATACCTTTATCTGTGATTACCTAAAACCTGCTATATTCAGCATGAAGAGCCAAAATATTAAGGAGAACTTGGCATTTTACAGCATATTGGGTTAGTCTGCCACATTGGCTCTATGCAAGTTGCAAAAAAAAAGTGAATCAGAAGAGATGAAAAATGTGGTAATTGTATGGGTAAGAGTAAATAGAGAGTAACACTGCCATATCAGTAGCATGAACCAGCTGCAAAAAGAGGCCATCTGTAAAGTCAAAGGGCGTGGTAATCAGTGGGAATAGAGGATGTGATAAATCACAGATCTCACACAGCCCTCACCTACCTGTCTGAGAGCCAGCAGGAAATGTTGTGATGTGAGTGTGATCAGCACTATGATTTGTGTACGCACCTGATGCTGTAACTTTGATCTTTCCACAAGCATTATTCTACTGAAGCAAAGAAAATCTTGAAGGCTTCAACCTTCCTTAACAGCAGAATTACCTTTAAGTATTAATGATAAGCAGACTAATAACTTTCACATCATATGAGTAAACCTAAAAGTTTCAATATGGTTGAGTAGGAAAGTCTTCTTTAAAATCTACAGAATGAAAAAAGCACCCAAATGCAAACAGACAAAGCCCTGATCTTGAAACAGTCCAAGCTCTGAAACATGCAATCTATCATGTAAGAGACAGAAGAGGTCAGCCATTAATTAACATCCAAATTAAAGCTTTTCAAGTAAGGGTCAAAGCTTCCTTTGTTTTGACATTTAGATCACTGACAGTGTATTCCCCAGCTTAGTATGCACAGCACACCACCTAACGCCTTTATGTTAATTGCCTCAATTTTTCAAGTGTACTATTTGATTTATTGTCAATTAAAAATACCCCCAAAAGCCAAGACTCATGTATGTTAAGTATAAACATGATTAATGCAATGCAATTACATTTCCACATTTGATGGGTCTGATTAGAAACTTTCTATCTACCTGGCATGATGGAGCACCGTCACTACCAGTGACCTGTCAGTGTTGCCAAAGACAAGCTTGCTGATGAGAAAATGTGATGACCACGGATGTTTCTGATAGGTAAAACCTGCAGTTAAATTCTGTCAATTACTGCCTTATCAAGAAAGTAAGAATCTTTGCTATCTTCTCCATGTGATTACAGAAGGTGGTCATAAGGGTACACTACAGATCTACAAAGAAGAAAAATCTGGTGATGTCACTGCCTGCTAAAGCAGCAGTTATGTAGACAGATGCGATGGTATTTCCAGAGAGTGAGAATCCTCTCCTGTACAAATCCTCTCCAAGAATATCAAGGGACCACCTGGTTTTAAGAAAATTGCATTGGGGAAAGAACTGGGCAGACCACAAACAGGTGAGCAATGCCTCATGTTGTGTGTGGCCATAGAAGACACAAGGGATAATAACAGAAGGAGGTCTGATGTAGGAAAAAAAAAATCCATAGAAAATTCAACAAATGAAATTAAGAAAATTGAAGAGTGGATAAGGCTGGAGATTGCTGTTAAATGGGACACAATGATTAATCAATAAAAAGTAGTTTAGTCTTAGCACAATGAGATAAAAGATAACAAATTGCAACCTGATCTCAGTGAAATTAATAGGAAGGAGGGCAAGCATCACAAGCAGGCTGCTGTATTTGTTATGGTCAACTCGTATGTAAGTTTTGATAAGAAGCAGTACAAATGAGAATAAGAAGATTGTGTACCCTGCCTTGGAGTTTCTCTTCCAGTGAGGATAAAATAATTAACACCATCATATTTGTAAGTAGTGGATACATAAGAAAGACTCATATCCAATATTTAATTGCTAGGATGATGCTAGCCATGGAATGTACAATAGGTCCTTGTTTAAATTGAAAAATAAAAAGGAGAAAGACTTTTATAGCACTTCAGAAAAGAATTAAGAAGCTCCTTGCCTTATCAAGGACTACAAAAGCAATCCCTGCTATAGACCTGCTTTGCATATTCGGTCTATTAATTTACATAGCCCTGGTAAGCCTCACATTCCAATGCAACTGCTAAATTACACCACTCTTGGGTAATGAGTATAAAAAGATGCAAGAGCATGCAAAGTGTATTCAAACAGACAATTAAAAATATCAATTCTGTTGACAGCTAAAATGAAGAAACTGTGCAGAGGTTTAATACTGCTGCATGAAGGACGTACTATTTACAAGTGATTGCATTAACTAGAATCATGCATTGACAGTCTGCCTTTGTTCAGCATTATGTATTAGGCCAATTTAGTGTCTGCCTATTAAAATAATTTAATTCCCAAGATAGTTTCCAGGCATTTCTAGATCTCTTCCTGTTCCTCCTTCCTCTTCACATTAATGATGGTGTCTTATGGACCATTTTCACACCAGTGCAGTTTACTGGGTCATCACAGAGCTCACCAGTCAACACCGGTTCAACCAACTTGTCCTTTACATGCTTGGCAAGACAAGCACAAATTAGCAGATCTGGCCACGTGCTACACTCTCAAAGTTCAGAAGTACCCAAACAATATAACAAAAGCTATTTTTATTCAACTTAAACTAATTAGTATTGTCCTTCTTTGCATAGGCCTTCAGTGCTGCATGCTTATCAAATGCATGCCACAAACCTCTACTTTTATAGCAAAGGAAAGCTTCAATCCAATCAAGGCGAGCTTATAAATGAGTGGAAACTGTCCTGTGAATCAAATTCAGAATTTAAAAGGAAGCAAAATTCTCAACAGAAACTGGAAGTTTGAAATCTGTGCTTTAAAGTGAATAATCCCATACCTCTGAATAACATTGTTTGTTAGTTTTTATTTTCTTTTTTTTTATTATTATTTTTGGAAGTGGTATTTTAAAGCCTCTTTGCAAATATATTATACCTTCCTCCAAACAAGCATAACAGTGCACATATATCAGTATGTTGTGAAAATATCTGGAAGTAACTGAGATGAGAAATGCATGCATTTGCTGAGTGACACTGCTTTGCATATTGCTTTACCAGACCATGCACTGCCACGTGGGATCCAGATACTGCATTTACATGCTAGCAGCCATGCTGCATATCTAGAAATATTCATGGTTTAACAGCAAGCAACCAAGCATAACTAAGAAAGTATTAGTAAAATATATCATGTGCTAACACCAACATGTTTGGAAGTTATGAAAATTGCATCATTTAATAGTTATTTTCTGTTAATTATTTTTCTAAAATGCTTTCAAGATCACTGACCACTGAATAAGGTACTAAGGACTTCGAGTTTGTATTCCTGAAGTCCCAAAGCCATAGAAATAAATGAACAAACTGTAACACTTGCTTATTAAAACATATGAATAAACTAACACCAGGACTGAAAGAGAATTAATTTTCCTTTAGTTAATACTCTGAGCATACAGCACGGATTTTATCAAGTCACACCCGGTCTTTGGAAATATTACTGAATTTCTATGTGTACAGTGCATGTTACAGTTTGCTGTCTCTGATGATCACAAGCTTGATTCAGTCTCCTCTAAACTTCTTGTAGAGACTTGGACTTACCCTAGCTTTGAATGAAGCTTCTAAACCTGATTTGTAGAGCTGAATGAACAGTGAAGTTTTCATAGGCAAGCCCAAGCAATTTCCAATATTATGGGAAATACTATAAATATTTCAGAGGAAATTTACTTTTTCAGAAGTGGATGATTTAGAGTTTTGACAATATACATATTGTTCTAAATACATGTATATATGGTATTTTGCCATCTCTAATACATGAAACGTCTAGAGACACAGCACTACTGCAGGGAACGCAGGCAGAATCGTGGCAATATTCAACTCCTATGTACAATAAAAAGCTTTCTGATAAATGGCAGGAGTGATACGAACATATAAGCGATTCTGATTTCTGCAGAAGACTAATATATGAAAATAACATACGGTTCAGAATTGGCTGGTCCTCTGTGAATTCAAATGGCTGTTCAATATAAAAAACCTTTTGCTGGAATCCAGGGGTGCATTCTAAATCTTCTGCACACGCAAGCAACAGAACCTGAGGAAACAAAGGAAATTGACTTTGAATATCCACTCACTCATTCATCACGTAAGCTTCTGGGAATGATACTGGATTTGGGCTCAGTGCTCATTAAACAAAACATCAAGCTTCATGTTCTTAAAAAAAAAATCTATCTCATCATAATTCGCTTTTCAAATCCCGCTGAACATATTTTAAGTTAAATTTTGCTTTTATGTATGTGTGGGTTGACATGGAGATCACAAAATATAGAAATAACTGTGAGGGCTAAGTTGTCGGTCCAGATGATGGATACAGGATATTATTGGTCTTTATGAAGTCATAGGATGCTTTTAGGTTGCTTCTACCAACAGTTGAATCCAATTCAGTTTAAATATA
Organism: Tetrao urogallus; assembly: GCF_951394365.1. Lineage (NCBI taxonomy): Eukaryota > Metazoa > Chordata > Aves > Galliformes > Phasianidae > Tetrao > Tetrao urogallus. Next base: position 3,877,519 of record NC_136825.1, read on the forward strand.
TGATTAAGTTAAGGACTTTTAAGTTGATTGAAATAACTGATAATTAGGGTCCATAAACCTAGTTCTTTTTACAGAAGAATTATTTATTCAAGGGTGATATTTCACATCACAGAAATTTCCTTTAAAACAACGCCAGTAAAAGGAAAGAAAAGAAAAACCACCAACAACAAAACACCTTTTTTGCTACCAAATGCGAACTACTGATTTTTTCCTTTTTCACCTCTGAGCCACAGTTCAGTCATTTTCTCTGTAATCAAAAACTTATTTACACCGAGGGAAGACAAAATTAAATCATCATAGTGGAGGTAGATCTGAAGGTTAAAGGTAAATACACTTTGTATCATTGTTAGTGTGTGGTCAGAGTTCTTTGTCACCGCAGGAACACCTTCACAAAGGAGGGAGCTTAAAAGAAAAGTAAAATTTGTTGGAAATAGGTACAATGCCAGCTGCACTTGCTGAAGGTTTATGCTCTATCCCTGAGTACAGACAACAATCTGAAGCGCTATTTTTATTGGCAGCTTTTAAATAGAGCATGGAGGTAAGAATGTCTGAAGAAGAGGCGGCAGGAAAAAGCTGCTAAGTTAAGAGGTTAAAGAGAGAGGCAAAAGGAGGAAAGTTCAAGAGAGTGGGAAAACCCAAATCTTTATTTTCCAACTAACATAGCAGCATTTTCAAAAGTGCTTTCTGCTTCAGAATCTCCGAAGGCGGTTTTCAGAAAGGAGCATTAACCTGGTGATCACAGCACTCTGCTCTCATCAAAGGTGTTACGGTCAATCTGCTGCCTGCTGGACATTCAGACAGCACTCAGAGAAGAGGCACCCACACTAACCAAGGAGAAAACCATCAAGGCAAACGTGGTGGCCCTGGAAGATGCGAGTGTCAAACCCAAAGCGACCTTGCACAAATGGGTCTGTTAAGACATGCCAAGCACGACAGCGTAAAAGTTTGCTAATAAAGCTCTTCTGCTGTAAAATGAGGACAGCTTTTCCACCAGACCACAGAGGTGAGTGTTGGAGGTTTTCTCCTTAGCCAGCTCTTAGGTAGCAAACTGTACAGTCCATTATACCGACCCAACAGCAGCATCTCACACATTCCTCGATTCTCTCGCTACATTAACATTTGGTAAACTGTTCCTAATCCTAGAGAGATGTCCTGCTAAGCTTTAACATCTGTTTTCCACTTTCCACCACTTGTGATCTACTTGCTAAATCATAGCGATGCATTTGCTGCTGTCCCCATTCACACACCTGACACTCACAAAATTTCATGTCACCCCATTAATAAAAACCAGAGGCACCCAAAGGTACCCAACCTCGTCTGCGTTAGCTCTTACTGAATTCAGGTGCTGGATCATTTGTTTCACTTCACTGGCAGTTGCTGTAAAAGCTTGGCTATAAGTGCTGCAGACTAAGAAATGGTGACAATCAAACTGGCGGTTTTCAGAAGCAGTAGATGGACACCTTTCCCCTTCCTCACTGGCCTGAGCTACATTTATCCCTTCAAGGGATTAACAAAGAAAGACCTGCAGTAATACATGAAGAATGGTGCAATACACCTGACTATTATTCACTTCTGTATGTCCTTGTAACTGTTTCCATTCTTACAAAGGCCTAAAAAAGTACAGTGGCTAATCCCTCATTCAATTATTGAAGTGAGATACTGATTTCATTGGAGACTCTGCAGAGGTTGAGTGTTGGACAGTGTCCCCTTTGGTCCTCCAGTATAAAGCATCTGTTAAACATCAACAGACATATACTCAGAGCCTGCCGATAAAATCGTGCACAAAACCTGATTACTGACCATCAAAAATAGCCTGGTGTGCATTTCAGTGGTCACGTGCACAGAGCTGTGAAAGTCAGACTTGCATTTTCTGCACACATTTGCACAGCACAGAGGTGCGTTTTTAAAGTACCTGTCTTTCTGACTCATGGTATTACCGGATGAATATGCACAAAAATGCAATCACAGCAGAAGGAAAATTCTCCCGATCTCAAGATGCTAGCAATAATTCAAGCAAAATTATTTAACAAGTCCACGGCAGAAAAATAGCCCAAGCAGAATAGGCTGAAATTTAACTACAAACATAACTCTTCTCCTAAGGGACTAACACAGCAGGAAAGAGGCAAATTATGTTGCCATCTCCCAGTTTCTGACATCTCAAAGTTGAAAATCTTGTCTTACAGAGCTATAAATGTAAAAGGCTGCTTTGGACATCATCTGTGACAGCGCTCTTAGAGAGGGAATATGTCCATTTTATCTGATTTGTGACCAAATAAGTTGAAATCTGCTCAATCTAAATAGGTCATGAGTTAACTTCTATTAGCCTGGTACAGAAGCCTCACATAATACAGTCGTAGGAAATAGAAAATGACCTTTACTCCCTTTGAAATAATTACAAGACTGAGGCTTGGCCTTGCTGTGAGATGGAACATTTTATTCTACTTGTGCAACTCCAAGTACTTTCTACATCTCCACATGTCAGACAAGATTTGTCACCACACTGAGAGTTTTTAATTATCTTTTAGAAGCACAAGCATTTGTTTAATTTATTTTTCTCATGAAGAAATTCTCCCATTGACCTGAATGCCTATCACATTAAAATAATTTCTTTTGAGCTCCTTCACTTAAGGAGAAAAAGTCTTTAAAAATATCTTGGAAAAAAAACGAGATGAGAACAAATTTGTGTTGAAGACAAAGAAAATACTGTTCAAAACAGAGCACATTCTAAATTTATTGCCCCATAGATTTCATATATTTTGAATACAATAGCAGTGCTTATGGGCTGACAGCAATCTGAAGAAAGACCTCAACTAAACACACTGAAAATAATGTGCAAAGTGTCAAACACGTAGAATTCAGAGTACATAAACACTGATCACACATGTAGTTAAATATGAACTGGGCAATTAGTACAGGAAGATCTTTAACCCACTGCTAAGAAAAAAAAAATCATATTTGAAATTATATTACAGCTGAGTAGCAGACAATTCACACAGTAATATTGAGGGGTTAGAAGTCTGGGAAGCAAACCAAGCAGTTGTGATTCTCAGCCCTGACTCTCCCCTATTCAACAACAGGCAGAATCAAAGTTTTTCATAACCTAATGCTTTTCAGAAAAGCAGAGAGTGAAGACTCATTTTTAATATCCTGACAATTTGTCTTTCTGAATTTATTACCAGCCACTTTAAGGAAATGTCACTAGTTCAGATAACTCCTGCAAAAGCCACTGGTCTAGAACTGTGCATCTGATAAGATATTGAGCCTAAGAAACACCTTTTTTTGTTGTTAATAAAACAGCAGGCATATGCTGCTGACCTTACCCACCTCAACATTTGCTCTAAAGCTGCTCCCATAGAATATGGGTTGGAAAGCAGAAAAGCACTGCAGTTTTATACCACGCTACCATGGAAATGAATAAAGCCCTTGGTGTTAAAGTTGCAATGCTGCATCTGAAAACCAGGAGTTCCTTTACTTCCATAGTGACAGAATGTTGAACCCTACAGCGACCCTATGGAGAATTTCGAATTCTCTGTATACTTTATGACTTTCCTAGTTCCAATGTATGAAGGAACTCCATTCAGATTTGATCGGCCACATCCTCACTCTTGAAATGCATTTTCTCACATTCTACTTTAAACACTCAAAATGCCCTTAGTCCTACTCGTATGAGATCAAAACTCTCTATTACAAAAATGCAAGAACAAGCATACTAATTACATCTCACATATATTCTTATGGTGTTAAATTCATCCTTGTGTAAGGCTTTATTTAAATAGAGATTTGGCTGGTGTGGACACCTGTGAAAGCCATCTGCCCAGGCATGAGTTTTTGAAACAATGAATGCAAACAAGCCCCATTTCATAGTGCAGTGTTCTGTAAGATACATTCTACATTTCACTTCAGGAGAGTAAAGTTAAATGCAAAATAAATAAAAAACAAACACCATAAAAGAAGATTTAAAATAGAAATGACACCCAGTTTTAACAATACATGTAATCCAAAAGGTCAAAAATCATGACTCACTTCCTGAGAAACGAGAAATATTTATGGCTTTGGGAGGTGCTTATTTGGCAGAGGGCAGCATGGTGGAATTATTTTGACTCATTTACTCAATTGACTCAATTTTTGCTTCTGAGCTTTTCTTTGGAAGCACGAGAACTAGAAATTTGCTCTTTGCATATGAAAACCTGATATTTTCATAAAAAATACAGCCATCCTAAAGCCATGAAGCAAAAGGGAAAAGTAATCGGAATAATGAGAACCACCAACACTGAATTAAATTGCACATGACATAATATTTTTATCATGCAAATTGAGAATTCCGAATCTCAAAACCTTTCTATCTTCAGGTGCTGCTATACTAGACTCAAAAAGAAATAAATGATGAGGAAGCCATCAGAAAAGAAAATCAAGTAATGAAAGGCGCACGTAGTCACCATGATTTGCAGAGAGATGATGAAACCCCCCTTACTGAAGTCAGTAAGAGCTACTCATTGATTTCAGGATTTGACTCAAGATTTACATGAGGGAGCCATTTAAAGGAAATTAACAGAGGGAGACTTAAACAGAATAAAGAGAGCACTGCTTTAAGTAAGGTTCTCATTCCGCATTATGCAAACGCCAGTCAGCAGGTCCTGAGGCAATCGTTTCATCCAATCACATACAGACTGAACATGAAGTTCTGTTTGTCTTCTGTATACTTTTTAATTTCAATTAGCATAGAAAAAAAAACCAAAGTACTCAAAGCCTGAATAATTTATCCTCTTATCTGTATAATTATCAAAGGTGCTAAACATTTTATGAAGGTATGATTAACTTTTTATCTCCAAAAGTGACTAAGTAAAATACATTGCTTTTTGACAATAGTTTGATGTCTAGGGCACAATGGTTTGGTGATATTTTAATTCTTTTTTTTTTTTTTTCTTCCATTTTGGAGAGAAACTTTTCATTGTTTCAGGCTTTAACCTCTTCTTTTTAATCACTACAGGAGTTTAGAAAGAGTATTCCCAATCTCTACAGTTGTACCTCTCCATCTGATAGTGAATTCAAGTCATTTTTGTAAGAAATGCTATTAAGATTTGGCACTAAGATTCTTCAAGGATGATAAATATCTTTTTAAAGGGCCTACATATCCATTTAATGCATAGCTCTGTCCTAAAAATGAAAGTCACAGTCAAAGTACTGAAGGGTGGGCTATGAAAATGCAAATTAGAATGGCTTTATTGGCTGAAATGAATTCAGTTCTCCTGTCACTAAGCAGTGTGACTGTGGTAGGCGTCCATTAACTGGAAACAAAATATGACGAACTCTTTTGTGAGACTATCTAGAACAGGAACTTTCTTTTTATGAGCACTTTCTTTGTGAATATATGTTTATTACGAGCATTTTGTCACATATCCAATAAAAAGTGTGCATCTTCCATGACACTGGAAATCTTGTTAATTTAAGTTATTCAAGAAGTAATTTGCCAGCACTGTTGTCTGAACAGACAGATACTTTCCTTCCCAAGTTAAAGATCCCTGGAAGAGGAACTACTCAGTTTGCTGAGATGTAGCCTTAGCATCCATTTGTACAGAGCCCAAAGTACTCTGGAATCCATTCTGCTCAGGGCCAGGAAAGATATGACAAGTGTACTAGAAGGTATGAGAGCATTTCCATGTCACCCCCATTTGAAGTTTAGCTGTGCTGATTTCTCCCCAGTCTCTGACCTGCCTGGAAATCAATCATTTTTCTGCTTCCTTCCAGTCACATCTGCTCACTGAATCAAGACACTGGAGAGCTGTGAGAAAGCAGGAAAGCTCAGCTGGAGAAAGGAAGCTGGGTGCAAAATCATCACAGCCTACACTTCATCTGGTCAGGTTGCCAAGACACTGCAGTACTATAAACAGCTGGGATCACGTTCCATAGTACGGGGCATCAAACAGCTTCCACAGCCATCAACATGACTTAAGCCAATGTGAAACAAAGCATTCATGAGATAACGAGGCATAATGAAGAAGCTCTTCCCTGTTACTGGGGCCTGAGGTTATGCCATAATGTAATCAAAGGTTATGTCTGCTCTGATTTACCTGAGTTAGCCTTGCCATTTGAACAATGCAATCAAGATGCATCACCTACACTGCAAAACGCAACATTGCTGAGGTAGAACCAGAATGAGGAGAAAAATGGTATACCACCACAGTGTGGTGCTGGGGTGAATGAATTAACGTAGAAGTGCCTAGCACTCAAACATGCATCACCTAGTAATCTTGTCTTGTTGATCTAAGGAGCAGAAAATTATTTTATTAAACTGCTTCTGAGATTCAAGCTGCTGGACTGGAGCATACCTCCTCCATGCTGTGGATGCAGCCAATGGGCTCAGATATCAGAAATCATTATAGGGCTCTGGATAGTCTCTTACACCAAAATCCTTCCTACCACATCTTCCATGCATCAGAATTTCTAGCTTAGCTAAAGCAAGCTTTGACTTGGGAATCCCACATAAAACATTATTTAGGCCTGGATAGAACCATCTCTAAGCTCCAGCAGACTAACACACACGTCACAGGCAGGCAATCTCTTGGCCATATCACTGAATTCTGAGCACTACATTCTTCTTGTGCTCCGCAGCTCTAGACTCTCATTCTGATGATATTCCTTGGTTTCCAGATTCCAGAATAGAATTGTTCATATTCTTGTACCAGTCCTGACTCATAACTTAATTAACTTTTTTTCTCTCTAAGTCTTCAATTTGTTAAATTAAACAAATCAAATTCTTCAAATCTTCTCCTATAGTATCCAGTCCTTTTATCATATTGGTAACTTTCCACCGTGGCTGCTAAAGTTTGCATGTGTGCAAAGTACACAAAGAATTCTAGACGAGGACTCTTCATGGCCTGGTAAATGATATTCATATTTCCTTAGGCCTGAAGTAAGTTGCCTAATGCTTCCTAACATTCCTTTTCCTTTTAAAAGTCTTGTCATATTGATGGATCACAATCATTTTAAAATTAACTAACACTTAAAAGAACTGAAAAAATTGACATCAGGGGAGATACTGCTTCCATTTAGCTCCAACAATGTTAAGCAGCCTTTGCAAACAGTCAGGATTAATCTGTATGAAATACAAATACAGGTGCAAACTCTCATGCATTGCTAAACCTGTGCCCTTTCTGCTGGGAAGCAGCTCTGCTTGCAAATGGCAGGCACTGCACAGCACAGAGCTTTACTTTCTGTCTCAGTAGAGCTTACTAGCTCAGACTCAAAATTTGCTGATAGACTTCCAAGTCAAGAAGGGCAGTACCTGCATGGCTCAGAGCCTCCTCTTTCATCTGCGAGACGCATCTGAACATTGTTTGGATTGTTCTAAGCCAGGCAACAACTATCATCCTAGTTCATTAAATATTTTAATGATTAATAACTGAGACCACAATGTGTTACTTGTGCTCAAAGGGAGTAACATGTTAAATTACTCAATTATTTACCAAGTAAATACCTACCCATCGTGATTAATGACCCCATTTAATAAATTGGACTCCTCAAGCAAAAGGATGAGTTGGGCCCCAAGGTTATTTTTTTGTTTATTTCTAAGCGTTATGAAAACTGTAATCACATTTTGCTGAAACCCATACAGCACTGGAATGAGATTACAACTGGTTAGCCTATTTAGAGAAGCCGCATAATAAATTCATTTTACAGGGCACAGAATAATGCAAATTAGCCATTCAGTAGCACTTCTGTACCAGTGAAAGAGGCATAAAGAAGAAACATTGAAAGTCGGAGTTCTGTTCTGGTTATATGGCAAGATATGGAATTACTGAAACCTAAACTGCACTACCACAATAACCTGTTCACAGATTTGTTTATGCTGACTATTTTAGTTATTTATCACCTAATGAACTAAACACGTTGATCCTATTTTCCAACAATAATGACTTCACGAAACACTTAGATGAATGAAAACATGAATCTCTGTCTTATAAAAGGAAATAAATTAAGGATTTTTTAAACATGTTTATGACCCTTCACAAGAAGTTGCATGGAGCAAAGTTGTTATTCCACACTGGAGAATGCTGACGTGGCAAAAGCCATTAGAGAAAAAATTGAAACAATACATTTCTCAGAGCAGATAGTGTTTTTTCAGCCTTGATGTCTAGAACCTTTAAGCAACATGATTTATGTTTAATTTCCCAACAGTTTGATCATTATCAAAAAAGGTCCAATCTCCCGCCCATCGTTTTCTTTATATTCCGCAAAGTTATAAAATAAAGCAAATATTACTGCACCACAAAACTGAATTTTGTGTAACACTGAATATCTGTCTTCTGCACTGGTAAGCTAAAATTGAGATTGTACTTGGATGAAAACTATCTTTCAAAGAGTAGCATGGTTTCGTGCATTAAGCACATGCACATTGCAACCACCTTGATATCAAAAGCAGGATCCAAACCTCAGAACTCCTATCTTTAAAAAAAGTATGAGGAAAAAGTGAAAATGTCCGTTTTTCAGTTTCAAGAAAACATTTGCTGAACGTTTTCTGATGTTTTCCCACACAGTCACAAACATAAGATTATTATTATTATTATTATTATTATCATTTTTTTGATGAAAACTTTCAGGTAAATCTCTTGATTCCAGCAAGGGTATTGGAGAGCAGCAAAAAAAGAGTCCAAAATCTAGACACTCCTGATGAAAATTGAAAAATGACTGCAGTGCAAGAGTCCTAGTGCAAATCTGTGTGCTGACTTAGAGTTAAAGAGGAGTTGAACTTGATGATCTCTGTAGTCCCTTCCAATTCTAGGTATTCTATGATTCTAGGAAGAGAAAATTCTGTAGAACAACAAGCTATAGACAATCAGCATCATATTCCCTGCATATCACATGCTTGTTGTTTTCTTTACCACCTAAAATCTAGCAGTATTACCCTTATGGGAGTAAAACAGATAGTTCTAAACTAGCTTCATATTTGTGTTACAAAACCAAGCTGTTAGGTGGATTCTCTTTTTGTAAGAACAGGACGTGTTAACCATGTCAATCTTTCTGTCAGATGTCAATACGACCTCTATGTTCTCACTTATCTCCATTTAACAAAACTAGTATAAAACTCATGCCTACTAAATATGATTGAAACTGCCCAGTGGTTTGAAGTGCTATGAGATGAAGATCACCACAAATATGATCAAGAAATAAGAGAATAAGGCTTATTCAACGCTGGGCAACCAGACTAGAAATCTTGCAAGTGATACATGCTTCTATTTGTCCAGTCAAGGAAAAAAAACCCAAAAACTTGCTGTATATGTCAATTCCAGTTGGTAAAGCTTAGGTACATAAATCATTTCAGGATGCAATATTTAGCAAATATTGTTACATATACCTTTAGGAGAGGAAATTGAGATTCAATGAACTATGACAAAACAGAAACCAGAGACTGCTCACCTGCACAATATCTTTTGTACACTGGATAGGTATTCTGAACAAACTCAAAGGAATATATACAATTTAAACCTTTATCGGATGTACTTACTGAAATCATTGGAATTGTAATCAGTTACTGCACACAGGACACAACACTTAGGTACACCATCTATTTTATCGTCATCTTACAACCTAGAGAGCAGAAAATCTAGAAAGGAAAACTGAAGATTAGCTGTTACCTGCCGAGTCAAGCTTCTGAAGGAACACGCTGCTATGTGTTACAGAAGATCAGCCTATTGATCTGAGTTATGTCATTATGCTGCAGTGAAGCCATTGCTGTCCTCTTGTGCTCCTGCCCCCCCACATGATGTACGCTTGTCAAAATCAAACACCACTGTCCCCAGATAACCCCGATGGCTGATGTAGAACTACAAGGAGTTATCAGGTTTAGGACAAAGAAAATACCAGACCAGCTTTAAAACAATTGCCACGGCAGAAGGAAAGCACTTGAAGTGAATAAATGAAATCTATATATGATATGTGTACACATATAATGCACTGAGCTTTTATATAGATTTTAAACTGTTTCAGCAGAAGCAGAATAGCGATCATATAATTTCACATTACTTCAACCTAGAATTCATTCCCTAAACTGATTACTAAAATTACTTACACTCTTCTGAACTTTTTTGTGCAACACTTTGTTTTTCAAGTTGTTTTATTTAGTTTGTAAAAGGCATTACCTCTGCCTTATTATAGGTAGGCTAGCTACCATGCAAATTTTTAATTTGTTTCACTTGTATGGTCCAATTTGTTGCATCACTCTTCATTTGATTAATCAAGGGCTCGTGCGTTTAGTTAAAACAGGCATTAATTTTCAAGCCACTTGTCATCCAGAAATTAAAAAAAAAAAAATCCAGGTCTTTTTGCAAGCATCAGCTGCTACTTGAAGAGTGTTTTTAATGAAACACAAAATACAGCCAAAGAACTTAAAAGAATTTGTAGCAACTCTTCTGACTCTAGAGAAAGGATGCCTCGGGGGAAAGACAGCAAATAGTTGAACATTTCTGAGCACATCACAATAAAGCAAAGTCTCCAAAGCTTACAGTCTCCCTTGTGTTACCAGTGACATTACATTGAGAATGACCTTTCCAAAGAAATAAAACCCATTAGTGCTAGGAACATGACAACTCTTAAAGATCAACACTTAGTAGTCAAAGGGAAAAAAATAAAAGAATTTTACAATCTGGTAAATTAATTAGAACATAAATAATATGAAACCAAGACCTTGTTCTATAACCCTCTCTCCTATAATTGCTTGCCATTTAAAAGCAGAATGAAATCTTTTATGCAAATGATACAGCTATTGACCCTCCCCTCCATGTATTCAAAAGTCAAAGGAAATCCTATGAGAATGAAATCTGGTGTGTCCTGGAGAATGTTTTAGTAACACCCTACTGAATTCTAATTTACTTTTAGTTCTTCATTGGAAAACTTAATCTCAATTTTCAAGAGAGAATGATACTGGAAAATATTGCAAGTTAACTTATAAATCTCATGGATGTATTTGGTCATTTTGTAAAACCAATTGCCACCAAAAATATTGGACAAATGATGTGTAATCAGGTGAACATGATTTTCTCATACAAAGTGATGCCCTAGGCATTAGGACACAGTTGGGGTTGTATCCCACAAATTCCATGACAAAATCTCTATAACAGGCAACTACTTGCTTTTGAAAGCAATTATTTAGGCTTTTGCTATGGATGGAAACTAGGTATGTTAGTGTGACCCATCTACTTAATGCTGTAGACAGCGTTTTTAGTATTCATTGGTTCTGTGTTATCTGTATTTACCAAGTCTAACATCTGTTCTACAGGAGATTCAACAAGCGAAAAAGAAAAGCAACAAACACAAAACGTGAAAGTTTGTGGAAAAATGTGAATCTCTGCCTTAAGCTGCAAGAGCCATGTCCATACTGATATGAATATAATCACTAAAAATGTTGAGAGGTCAGATTCACATCTTTGTTTAACAAATTTCTGGATGGAAAGCACACAAAGGTATGCTTTAGCATCCACCTACATTGAACAGGTAAAGCAATCTAATAGTTCCTATTTGAAGGGATCTGAAAGTGGCCTATTTTTCATTCTTAGATACAGACTAAAGACTTTTTCATTAATTTGAGCTATGCATAATAACAAAAGTACTGAGAATTCCGACAGCATCATACATGCGGTTGATAATTGAATGTCCTACCATTACTATTTGCAACAGCAAGTAATTTAATTTGTTTACTCATATATACAGTCAGATTTTTTGGTCCATTTTGACAAAGTAAAGCTGTTCAGGTTGTGCATAAAAATAAGTAATCTTAAAGAACAAATTTAAGTATCCAATAATTTAAAGGCATTTTTTCTTGTACATAGCAATTTAAAATTACTGGAGCACTTCAATTTTTATTTTTTTTTTCATAAGTGCTTCAGCCTGGAAGTGACTGGGGTTCTGTGCTTGCACAGTATAAAGCAATTTAGAATTATTCAACTGCTTCACTTTTTATAGGAACTTCTATTTGAAAATGATTGGGGTTCTGATCATGTTCAGTATTGAACAATTTTAAATTATTTAAATGTGATTTTTTTTTAAATCAGTGCTTTATGTTTGCGACTGAATTCTGGGAGACTATAATGGAGCATAAGGAAAGTTAAATTACAGGAGCATTTTAGCATTTTTTCATCTCCTCAATGCAAATTTCAGTTTGCAAGACTAAAACCATGAAACAGTACATTTCAAAATAAATCAACATTATATAAAATATTAATCATTTCTTTTTAAAATAGTTAGAGACTTTCATAATCAAATTCCCATGCCTTACAACATAACTGTGAAATACAAGCATGTCAGAAACTACAGACATATTTCAGTAAATAAAAAGAGTTTCCAAGGATGAGAACAGTTTCTTAAATGTTTTGAGTTCTACAAAGCTGAGGAAGATGTATTCCCATAGAATTTCACTAATCCAACCTCAGGTCAAGCATTCAAGTCCTTTGTGCTACAGATACAGTGTGCTCAACAGGTTCTAGTTCAGTCTGCAACGTTAAGAACATTATTCTTCCTTTTGCAGGATTGGTACATAGAAGCCTGTTTAGATGTTTTCCCCATTTGTCTGGCCAATGGAGTTACCTTTTTCAATAGTCAAAAACACACTGTGCTCTTAAGCTTTGCCCTTTGAGAGATGAAATTAAGCTGTGATGTTTGAAAATAGCACTGGGGATGTACAAATGGAGCACTGAATTATACAGCTGATAGACATCACGCTATTAGTGAATCCTGCATTTTATTATGACTTTGAGTCCTTCTCTAATATTGTACATTTAATATGATTACATCTACTACTAAACACATAGCAAAAGTCCAACGCGAGTATTTTTTACTTTCCACAGAAGTATTCAGTTAATATGAATGTGATTTAACGTCCATTTTAAAACGTGGCATTCTGGAAGGAAAAATGAGCTACTCGTTTCTTCAAAAGGCTTGTCTTCATATTTCACCTTTTGCTTTTCAGCGTAAATGATGAAGAAGAAATAGGGTAATTTCTGACCAAGAAAAATAACTTGGTATTCCTCTGCACATTCATTTGAAAGGATAGCGGCTAGTCCTTGAAGATATTTCATTGGCATGCCTTACTAATCATGGACATTCAATTTTGTCTCTCCAGTTTCAATTATAAGTAAACACAGACATCCTCAATTGCGCTACACAGAGCTCCCCTTTATCCAGAGCTAATCACGTTCACTACAGCTATTCCCTAAGCTGAAGTTCCAGAGTTCCTCGCTTCTGTAAATCCTCAGCATTACGTCTTCTGATTCAGGAACAAAAGCAGCAGCGTATCTTATCGTTCACAAACACGTGCCCTGGGTTCAAGGGCTGTTTTCCTCTCTCCCACTAGTGAGCTGCTGTGCTCCACATACGGAATTAAGTTGTAAAGCGTTGCTAAACTCATTTGAAATCTTTTGCTTAGGTAAAACCTCACATTACTGTAATTAAAGAAGCTGTGAGAAACAGTAATTAGACTGAGTGTCCCACAAATATTAATCAGTAAAGTAATATTCTATTATTAAGAAGCAGCTATTCACAGTAGGAGCTTCTCTTGCGAGAAACAGGATTAGGAACGAAGCCAAAAGCAAGGCAGAAGGCATATCAAATCAGCTTATTTGGTGCCTTGTTTTAGCATGAATGTTTTCACCTGTAGTTCACTTATTTGTGTACTGCATTTTAATGGAGAATGTGTGGGAAGGCTTTGGGCTCAGGTCCTAGACCTGCCTGTTAGTGCCAGTGCTCCTGGAAGTTCAGTAAGAATGTCCATTGTCTTTGGCTTGAAATGCAGTGGAGGAACTGAAGCACACTGTGGATAAACCTACTCAGCCTCCCTAAGTTTTCCTATCCGCAAATGAAAACAACCTACATAGCAGGGAACCTCTGCAATTTGCTGAAGTAAGAAAAGTAATACTTGAGATAGGTGAGTAAGAAGTACTACATAAATACCTACATATATTGCTGCTTGAGGCACCATCAGTAACAATTTTGAGCAAGCAAGAGATAAAGGATAACGTCAAAAGCCTCAAAGTCTCTAAAACCTTAGGCCAGATTAGCTTTCTGCGTTACCCCATCTCTCTGCCCATTGGTAGGAAAAAAAACAGTAGCCAAGACCAATTATAGAGCTATTTCTTTTAAGTACATTTCTCTCTGCAGTGTGAAAATACCATGAGATTCAGACTAGAATCCAAAAGGAAAGTATCAGGCATTTAATGTCAGATATGGCTATTTTTATGCGGAAATTATTTCCAAGTTACCCTATTAAATATAGGTGTAAAGCAATATAGTGCAAGACTACAGATTTATTTTGGGGAGAATCTGTAATACAGTGGTTTATAAGCAGCAAAGTATATGGATCAGTTAATCAAATATCTGTCCTTTCCACTTCTGAGTTACTCTACGTAGATCAAGCAGCAGCAATAAACTGTGCTGGTCGACTTTTCCACTGCTGTCCAGAAGAATTATCTTTTTAACAGCATTTTAAATCACAGATTGTTATCTGAGCTGTTAAAAATAGATTTAAAATTGAGAATTTATTTAAGCTATATCTATTTACTATATCTAGAATACAACCATTAACTTCCTTATATATTGCTCCTGCATGTATTCACTACCACTAGGAGAGAGGTTTTCTTCAGAAGAGAGGAGGAAGATGAGCTCTATAAAGCCCAAGACTTAAAAATTTGGAAGTCAGATTTTTTTTATTATTTTTTCAACAGGTAAATTTATATGTAGATATACAAGTCAAGCATCAGCTATTATGATATTTTCAGCACTGTTAAAATTATAATCAAGACCAACATCAGTTCTTCAAACACCCCAGCACTCATAGATGTTCTTTGTTTGCTACTGAGGAAACAAAAAGCCAGCTAAAGGCAACATCCACAGCCTCCATAATGAAGTGCAACTCAATTAGAAGAGTCATTTCAGTAGTTTATGGATACAGTAGTGCCACTTCTCTCTTTTTGCTCTTGTTTCCACCTTGACAAGTGCTTCGTTAATAACTTGCTTAAATTCAATATTAATATGCAAAATTGAAAAGTAAAACTCCTGCAGGAAGTTTGTGCTCAATGTGATCCTAAGTGACAAAGAACATCTAAACATTTAAACAAAGGAGTGATCTACTCTGTAGAAGACAACAGAAAATTTGAAAAACAAAGCCATAATGCAAATGAGACAGTTTGTTTCTGCCAAAAATAAAACTACAAATCCCTTGCATCTATTGGCCACAGAAATAAAAGCAAAGTAGTAGCAGGAACAAACATTGTACAGAACAGATGGAGAATGAGAAAGTGTTTGGTCACATGTCAGGGAAACCACTCATTCTATTACTTTCTTTCAGCAGTAACCAAAATCCATATAGGTAGGCCCAGTAGATTTGGCAGAAGTAGAAACATTCCTGAAGAGCAAGAGGTTGCTACAATATGTTATTCTCATGTAGTGAGATTTTATTTTTTCCAAACCAAATGATTAAGGACCTAGACTCATTAGTGAAAGCCAATTAGCACCAAGGGGGAAGCATGCAACTATGGAGATGACTTGAAGCAGAAAAGGAGAGGGGACAAAAATGCTTGGTTAGAAAATTCCCAGGGGATGCTACACAACAGTGTTGTATGCATGATGGACCTACATTGAGCACCACCAAATAGCACCATCCAAATCACAGGCTGCATACTTCTTTATCCAATATAAACACATCAGTGTTTCTTGGCACGTAGTATGTTTGACTAACGCTAGTAAATTTTGTTTCCATGCTCACCAGAAATTGTTAAAAGAGGATAGCAAAGAAGGAAAAATTATTCTTTTTTTAAAAAATAGGTTGCTCTAGCCAGCTTCGGGGATGGAGAATTCTCCTGCCAAACTGCAAGGGCAAAATCCTAACCCTCGTGCACATCTCATCTGCCAGAATTCCATCCCACTTATTTTTATTTCAACTCTGCGCCTTTTCAGTTGGCAATTTACCACTTGTCATTAGCTGCCTTTCATGGCCTAGATTTGGTTTCCCTCTTTTGGCTTTCATTTCTGCTCCCTATCCCATATCCCAGAGGCTGCCAGTATTATTGGACAGTTCAAAGGGCCACATGTGCACGAATTCCCTTCACAGCCATGACAAAGACAAGAGCATCTATTTTGCACTAAGTAGCGCTCAGTTGCCAGCTATGAAAATGCAGGTGGCCTGTGTGCTTTTAGGAAAGAGTTTTAGAGAGGAATTCATACAAACACATATATACAACTGCATGTGCAAGACAAGTTTCCACTGGAAACTACGATTGACAGACTACAACAAGACTAACATACGTCATAATCCTTACCTCCACAAAATTTTAACTCATTTTGTAACACATTAAGAGCTGAAAAGCTAGAAATTATTATCTGGTAGCAGATGTGCATCGCTAATTAAGTAGAAGTATAAATGTCTGTTGTAAGGTTTCTCTCCAGTTAAATCAAGGGAATTTTAGGTAGAAAATTTCTACTGAATAATAGATATACATCTTTCTGCTGGTGAAAAGCCTTGGGAAAAAACAACGAAGTCAGTATCTTCAGGGTAGGTCAATATTAAAGAACTGTGATAGGAAAGCAGAAAACCATCTGAGACTAGCGAAGATTAAATTAGGACTAGAAATGAAGATGTATAAGACTTCAAAAAACAGAAATAAAACTATCTAATTCAGTTAATATTAATGGCATTTGTTGTGATCTGTTATGCATGCTTAGATAAAATATTCCATAAGAATAATTCAAGTGTGATCTTCCCTCCCTTGGGCAATATTGCTGTTCTAATGGGGGTATGCTGGTAAAAACCAACAAAATAGTTTTGTAGTTTAAAAGTGCATAGGAAAAAAAAAAATCAACAACAAATGATCTTGAAATGCTGGATCATTTTGTGACCATTTTTGAACAAAATGAGAAGTTAAAAGACTCCCAAATCAGAGTGCTTCATTGTTTCATTCACGTTAGTTTGTTATGCATCTTCACTGATGCTGTATGGCCTAAAAGCCAGTAGTAATTCTGCCCCTTCTGAATGCTTCTGCCATTCAGGCTTGCAGGACAAGGCAACTGAGCTGCAGCTTAGGAGGCTTTGCAGCTTTGAAACTGGAGGTGACACAAGCTAAATTAAAGAAATTTCATTGCTGATTTTCAAATGGAAGAGGAAAGAAAGGTGAAATTACTTAGAAAATACCAGGAAGAATTTTCGGGCAGAACATCTTGAACCACTTGTATGGCTGGACTTCTCTGGCTTGCTGAACCACCAGCTCTCCCTTACTTTGAGAACTGTTTGAAGTGATTTCATTATGCCATTATAGTGATATTTAACACCTTTATTGCCAGCATAATGTTCTATAGGCATACCAAGATGGCAGAACCAACAGTATAAGGCATTAGAAAGGCATCCCAACACAGACTGACACAGCTTTAGCCCAGAAGGGTACGCACAGCAATGCAACTGAAGTGTTTTGAGAGACCAGCTGACACCTCTCAGAGTAACACAAAGTCAAGCTCTGCCTAGCTGGAGACACTCTTTAATGCCCCAGCTGAGGTTATAGTAAAAGAAAAAGTCAATAATGAAGTTGTAGGGTTAAGCACTGAAGAGTGATGTTCCCAAAATAAGAACTACTTTCCAAAGTAGTTCAGATTTCAACCAGCTTACCTACATAGAAGTTACAAAGAAATAAGAAACCAGACTTGTCATCTCTGCATGTTTTCTGTGTACTGAATCACATGAGTTTTGGTACTAAAGGAACCACTATTAATGAAAACTACCCTTTAAAATGTATTTGAATTTCAGATCTATAGATAAGATTCATGAAGCTACAATAGCAACTCCAGTTCACCTGACCTAGTTTCTGTGATATTGTAAGCTATGCTGTCATTATGTTTAAGCAAATGCCCACCAAAGCAGATTCTGGCAGGCAGGAATAAGGCATAACTCCAAAGGCAGTGCAAGATGCCTTCCTTCTATTATCCTCTTTTGTTTGTATTCCCCATTGTATTTAGGGTTCCCCATTGTGCCATAAAGAGCGGTGAATCTACCTTGAGCATAAATTAATGTGAAGCCACTGCATAAGTTTCTTTCTTCCCTCATAAATTCTCTCTACAACACACCTGGCTTAGGCATGCAGTAATTATTTTGCTGTTACCTGCCAGTTTAAAAAAAAAAAAAAAAAAAGGAAGCTTGAAAGTGATGAATTCAACTTGCCCTTTGTCCTCTTTCATTGTATCTACCTACAGCAGACAGCACCAAAATGCAACTCAATTAAACACAACCCTCTTGTCATAATGTACACAGAAGCTCTCCTCACAGCGGAGGCAGGAAAGATTTGCCATGACACTCCTTGTTGCATTTGACGAGTTTATTCAAAAACAAATATGTCAGTGGGGAGGTCTGTCATTCTAATCCTGTTCTTTATGTGAGAGCAGCTAATGCAATTTCAGCTACCTGAATAGAAGGGCTCTTGCTTCCAGATGTTCCATTGTGCCTTGCAGACAAGCACTATAGGACTGACACCAAAAGAGACGAGCATTTTTCCCCCATCCATTGCTTCCTCTTAGCACAGGATTTACAGCTGCCCTGTTGATTCCTGTAATTTTGATAGGTATAGTATATTCCAAACCAGGATAATGCTATCCCTCTATAGGTCTGTTGTACAATAGCAACTGAAAGAGAACAACTGTACTGAACAAGGTAGCAAACTTTAGATACACTAAACTATTCTAACTATTGGAAGACTGCTTAACAGATGAAAGAAAAACAAAGATTGATTCTATTAATCAAGACCTGGAGAAAATTACAGACTATTTGTACTTCTGGACGCAAACCACAAATTGCAGCATCATAGATTAGCCATTCTCATACTGATTGGAGATGCAGCAAACCTGCAGGAAAACCTCTGCAGAGGACATCAGGGTACTGAGAAAGATAAGGAGCTGGAGTGGCCAAGCTGGTGTGAGTGGTACAGCCAGCTGAGAAGAGTTGGGAGGAGGCTCAAATAAGCTCTGGCAGCAGCCTAAGGTATACACACATCTCTGATGCCCGCTGGTTTGCAGTAAAGCTAAGAACTGATGGAAAATAAACAAGAAAAAACCCTAATAACAAAGCAGGCATTAACTTTTCCTGTCACATTTGTTAACATTGGCTAGCAAATAAGCTGGATTTATTTCATTAATAATGTATTGCTCTTTTCTAATCAGCATAGCCTGCTTTTTTTTATTCCGTGCAGCCTCTGCAAATATTAAAGAAATAAGCCTTGTTATTAAACTTTTGGAGCTATATATTTTTTTATGTTAATGTAATTTGAAAATAGCAGAAGTAAATAAAGCTGTGCAAAAGAAAGAAGAGTAAAAGAAGAACACAAGAGTTTAAGTTTTCATACAGATACACTTTTAACAAATTGAGACCTATGTTTGGCCTTGCTTCTAAATACCAATTTAAACTTTTTTTTTCATATATTGTTTATTGCCCAATAGCAACATGCTTTCTTCCCACTACCTATCATTTGTGATGTATACGTGGTATTTATCTAGACATTATGTGTTTTTGTTTTGCTGCTTTTCTGTTGTTGATTGTTTGTTTTAAACTAGGAGCTTCTGGAAGGAAATAAAGAGCTTTCCTTCAAACGTGTAGCGCAGCTATTAAGCCGCTCCACAGGACTGCAGAGTGTTTGCAAATCTGTCTACAGTCACAGAGGCTGGAGGTGCCCAGTAATTTTCCATGGCTAAGAGATTCCTGTGTTCACACATGAGAGAACTGGACCTGAACAAGTCTACCACCTGTGCCAAGCACAATGGGCTTTGCCCAGAACAACTGTAAGGGGATGTATAGTTGCAGTAGTAGTGCGGTTACAGGGTAGTGCAGTTACTGAGCATGGCAGTCCAGAGTTTCACTCTACACACAATTACTTAGGCATATGAGCAAACACTACGCAGCAGCATCTACTATATGTTTTCTAGTTGCTAAAGCCCTAGGGAAAATAATCTGCTCTTCTCATCTTCTCCTTTACAAAGTTAAGGATGCTTTATAAAGATCAAGACCCACATCTGATTTAAGTACAAGAGGAGTCATTGGTATTTAAGAAGTGGCATCATTGCTGCTTATCCAATTCAACTGCAGAAATCTATTTCCTAAGAGCAGAGATGCAGTCATATTCCACGAAGGGCTCACACTCAGCAAGATGGGAAGAAATGGCAGTGTGTCAGCTTATGCAGAGAAAGATTCTTTTTCTTTAGGCCATTGGAAAAATTGTCTTATTTTAAAGTACTGTAAGTGATCCTCTCTTTTTTGAAAGAAAAAATTGCTTCTGATTTGCTTGTTCTCAAAGTATGATGATGCATCCTTTTACTCTAAAAATTCATGTAGCTGAGGTAGATAGACACTGAGATATGCTGTTTCTCATCCATATTCTATTTTCCTTACCTAGTGTTTTGGAGAAAGAAAGTCTATTGCACAAAAGTAAAGTGAGCAAAAATGCAAACCTGTGCACTGAGCAGCAATAGAGATGTTCTTTCAGAGACTTGACTGCAAACTGCACCTCCCTTGTTACACATGATAACTAATGTGAGTAAATTAACCACCTGGTCTACATTCAAATTCCTTTTCAAACATCAGTTCTCTTGCAATTCCTTCCTGTGCTGAAATAGAAGAAAATCTGCACAGCCTTAGAACATAATCATTATCAGGTGGTAATCTGGGTCTTTATCTATATGAAGTACATTGTTTTCCTACCTACAAAAGGATAGAAGAATTAGCTTATGATTAAGGCATTGCTCTGAGAAAATGGGTCAAATCTCCAGCTGACTCCTTTGTGCTATCAAATGTTTTTCGGACGGGATAGCAGACTTGTGACTGATGTCTGTGGGGTTTGGCTCATGTCCTTCACAACCTCAAGGAAATGTGGACAGCAGCTGCCTCCTCTGCCTGCCCGATCCCCTTCCTCCTTGCTTGCCAGGTAATTTGGGGGGACAGATTATGAGAGTGATGGCTCTTGGCAGTATATAACCTCATGTTTCCCAAATCTCAGTCAAGTGAGAAGAGAATTCCTTGAGGCCATGTCTAGATTTTCTCCCCTTTTCTACATCACAGAGCACACTGCTCCTCTTGTAATAAATCATTCTCTGAAATGGTAACTGACAGAGTAAAAACACTTTGAATAGTAGCATATTTACACCAGATGTGAACATAGGTCACCAGAAAGATGTTCAAATTAAAACAGATGGAGAATCAATGAGGCGGGGAGCTATAGGAAAGTGCTTCTGCATGGCAGGAGTAGCAAAGGCAGCTGTGCCTTGACTCCAGAAAAGGAGACAAACTGAGAGAATACAAGGGAAAAAAAAGCCACCAAGGTCCTCACAATTTTCCTCCCTCTACATCAACATAAGCTGCTTTTGTAGTGAAAACCTCACAAGAACTTTTCAAAATCTTATGAAAATCAATGGGAATACATCCAGAAACAGTAACGGGATTTGGATCAGGCACACAGTGAAATATTTCCTCATAATAAAAAAGATCAGATTTATAAGATCATGAAGTGAGAGTAATGAATACCCTGGTATCTGTCATAGTGTTTGCCAGGGGATAACAGTACATACATAACAGAGGGTATTCCTTTTTACACTGATCCAGTTGGATTCATGATACCTTATACTCAGAAGAACAGGCAGAATAAATGGATAGAAAAGGATAAAAGGTTGTATTATTTTCTATGCTCAGTTCCTACAAACAGAAACAAAGGCATAATGCCTTCAAGTGACTCATGGATTACATATGTATCTTAACACTGAAAAGACTATCTAATGGTTATGTGGCTTTTTGATGTGCATGTGGGTATTTCTTTCCTGTAGAAAACTTTCATTGCTAGCTCAGGTTTTCATCCCAGTGAGTCAGAAACTACACCTAAAAGTTTATATCACCATGTTCTTCCTCTGACGCTTTGAGAACTTCATTGTGCAAATGCCATTACTTCTTGTCCTTCCTTTTTCTCCGCTATTCAGTTAAAAACATTCCCTGGATAGACACAGAAGTCACATTGGGAAGAAAGCTTATTGTGCATGCTTACCACTTTCAAATAGATTCACTGCTTTCTGTGCTACAGGGCGAGGTACCAAGGCTGCTTCAAGACTTCCCCCCTGTTGCCCACTTACTATAGAGCAAGAGAGCTTCCTTTTCCTCACTCACATTCATAAACCCATTTCAATATTAAGTGCGTCTATCCAGCAAACAAAACCCATCTGTAAAATGGAAAGAACTGACTTTGTTAGCAGAGATTTTATTTTGATATATTGGGTACCACAGCAATCCCATCGCCCTACCTTATTTTGGTGAAAGAAGCTGGGAAATGTGGATGAAAGAAGTTCTCAGACTGACAACTTCACTGCTGAGGCAGCTTCCTCAGCCTTTCAAAAGGGAATCCAATCTGACAGGGCTTCTGTAGTTGGGATTCATGCTCACAATAAGGAGACATAATAGCGAGGTGGGAACTGGGCAGCACTAAAGAGAAACTGCTTGAAGGAGATAAAATAGACGTAGCAAAAGAAGGTAAAATCAGAAGTGCTGTTGCTTTTGTGAACTCTGTGGCAAACCACTCGAGTACTGTGGCTGAAAAGCCAAGCTTCAGGTTGCATTTTTAATTTCCCTCCCCTCAGGATTGCTCCATAGTGAGATTTTCAGTAGGCTGCAGTCCTGTGCAATATGTAAAGCTTGTGACTTCCCAGATGACTCTGGATCATTTTAATAACACAGATAAGCTATCATAGGAAATATTTCCAAAGAATCAATTGTAAATCTACAGTTCCTAAGAGTTTGTAGATTTTAAAGTCAAAGTGAAATAAAGCGATCATCTAAGTCCAACCTGCTACATAACAAATGCCAAATATTTTTCCTTAGTAATTCCTGCATCTGGCTTGAAGTCCTGAGCTACGTGCCAAGGATGAGATGTTTTTGCTCGCTGAATAGCCTACTTAGAGATAATTTCAACAAGGGATGTAAAAGTATTACTGTAAATGTCTTCATTCGATGGAAGCCCTTGATACAGACCAGAGCCAGTGTTAGAGATCTGAAACCCAGAGGCAACTGCCGAAGCATTTCCACCATCTTCTTGCCCACTGGAGAGGAAACATCTACCTCAGCCCAGGGGCTTTCCCTGGTGTGGGACTTCAGCTAATAGCCCACGCTAACTCTACACTGGTCCGTATGGTAACTTTATCATCTCAACAATTAACTTATCCTACAGTAGGCTGATGACATCTACACCAATGAAGGAAATAACAAACACACCCCGTAGTAGCTGTTTATTATGCAACATGCATGCATGCATGCCTGAAAGTACCTTTTACCCAATTCTGGGTCTCAGAAAATAGAGGTTGAGGGTCTGGTAGAAGAATCGGCTTGAAAGAGAACTAATAATACACAAATGGAATAACCCTTGCTGAAATACAGAGTCAATCAATTAATTTTCAACATAATTGCATCTATCAGTAAAGGCAAGTTTCACTGAGACAGAAACATTTCAGAGGAAAGCATTTTTTTCTGCTTAAACCTGATTTCAGTGGTGTCAAAAGAAATTAATAGTGCTTTGATTTGCATAATATCAAGTAATATATAAGGCCAAAGTATTTAATATTTAAAATCAAAATACAGCATTTTCACATCACTGAAATGTGATGTGAAATTTGGATTATTCCAGAGGGTCATTTTGGCATTTATGTTCCACAGTAATTTTTATTGGAAAAAATTCAATGCACAGTTTTGAAGTGTTTTTCTTTCCCTGAGAATATCAGCTTCGCTTCCCAGCCAGAGCTAATCTAATCTACTTAACTGAAATTTGGTTTCACTCGATCTCAGAAATCCCAACTCAGACACTCTAAACTTGACTGCCTCCTAGGGTATCATCACTAATTGTAACCCTGAAAAGAAACATAGCATTATCTCTGCTAATTCATTAAACTGGGGAAGTTACTCGGCTTGTAAGCATCATGGCTGACAACAAGCCTTGTAGATACCTCCTAAATATCAGCTACTGCTTGTACCTGAATTGGTTTTCACCTAAGCTGCACAATTCTCAGGCATACTTACTTCTGATTTTCAAGAGCAGCCATCTCATCCCTCTAAAGCCACTATATACTAAATTGATTATGAAATTTGTATTCTTTATATACTGGATAATGATATTGTGAATAAATACTATTAAGATGGGTTTCTTTTCTATTTGTTTGTGAATTACATGCGCTGACCAATCTTCCCATCATTTAAACACTACTTTCTGATTATAAAATTAACTAGGGGCTTTCCAACACTGACTACTGCTCAGTATGGTTGCATGGATTAAAAAAGATGCATGCAAGATCAGATTGCTTTTAATAGGCAATGTTAGCATGCACTGGTATAGTTTAATCCTATAGGGTTATATCTAACTCAAGAGAGAGAGGTTGCATTGATATAGCTACATAGGCATAACTTTGATTGCATGGCAAAGCATTAAATGAAAGCAGAATTAAGCCAACAATGAACACTTCCTAAACTCTACTTCTCATTTTGAGTGGGAGCCCGAACAATAGCACTTGAAAATTTAATGTAGGACGACAATAGAAACAAGTGGCACACATCACCCAGCCTTCCTTGCCATGTAGAGGGAACCATATAATCAGAAGAAAAGCAGCACAACGGACATACAATCACACGTGTCATACAAAGGCAGGAGAACTACTCCAGCCCTCCTGCCACTGCAGTTTGGAAAATTGCAGGCTCACCTCCTTCCTGCAAGAGTTCACCTGAACTCTTAACAAAAACACACAGAACAAAAGCGATGCGTATGAGCATCTCCTCCAACACCATTTCACTAATTCGATACAAGCTATGACACCTGGGTGCCACATCTAAAAATCAGCATGATTTCCTTCAGCCTTTAATTGTCATGCAGCATATAATCCACCTTACCCTGATGTTTCTGGCAGGAGACAACAATATTAGCTATGAAGTACGCGGGTTTCTGCCAAATTCATAAATACTGGCAGAAAAACCCATGGAATGGGCAGACTGGGCTGCGAAAATGAGGAGTAATTTAATGCAAATGTTCTACAGCACTCCCCAGGCTCCAAGATTAGGGATGTCAAAAAATTTAAGTGCTCCTTCTGGTTATTACTGTGGAGAACTGATTATTGCTCACTGTATATGAGGTTTTCTAAAATGATTGTATTTTCCTTAAGTAAGTCTCTCATTATTTCGTTCGCCAAAGTATATTTTGCTGCATGCTCAGTAATACTCCCCGTCCCCTCAAAGTGAAAGCTAATTGTTAAGTTCTGATTTTAACCGTGATTTCCTTTCACTTAACTTATTTTTACTCCCTGGTGTAGCAGATAATGATGTACGTTCAAGAAAAAAAAAAATAAAAGAGGAAAAAAAAACATTTACTAATGTAAGTAGGCGTAACTTGCTTTGGGAAAGAGATTGTTTCAAACATATAGCATCTAATTTTCTCAGAAAATGTTTTAAAAAGAACAGATTTTTGAAGGTGAGAGTACCCCTGTGCACAAGGTGATTGGAAGTTACATAAATATATTCGCTCAGCCTTCCAAATACCATAGAGAATGTTCCTACAGGCCACTTTCACTCACAGAGATGGGTACACCTTACAGTCACGTTTATGTAACAGAAATAATCCTGATTAATCACTGAAAATTTCTAGATTAACAGCTGTGCTCTCATGCACAGCTGAACAGTTCATTAGAGAATTTAATCTAAACTGCAATCTGTCCAAAGAGGAATAAAATATATTGAAGAACTGTAATGAGATAAGCACAATCAGCAGACCTTTCTTCAAAGAAAAGAAACAGACTTTTACTTCTGATTTTTTTTTTCTTTAAGTAGAGGCTGAAAGAAAGAAAGATTGTGTCTTAAATTGATGTAGAAAAAGCTGCTTGTGATAAGTGATCTTTGATTTATAAGCATTTTTATTCCTCAAAAGTAAATATTTAAGTGGCAACATCCAACAGGTAGTTCTTCACAGAAATTATCTGCTTTCTTAAAAAAAGAAAAAAAAAAAAAGTAACCAGATTTCATAAAAATACCAATACAGCCTGAAGCTGCTCAGAACATTATTTGGTTCGGTGGATTTTCATCAGGCAGGCAGTGCTCCTGCAACTGTGGTCAGTCCCATAGAGTGCAAAAGTGTTGTAGTTGTACGGATAAACCACCGTGGTGAAATTCTGAGGGGATCCAGAACTGAAATGGGGTGGATACTTCCTGTAAAAGTACCGTCATTTTTTAGTGCTTTATGTTCATCTGTTCTGAACATTTGAACCGATGTCAAGCATAAGTTTGAAATTTGATTATTTTCCAGGTTTTTAGAAAAAAAGTTACATCTAAAAACGGGATTCACCCATTGTTGGTCTTCCAAGCCATAGAAAGAATTCTTTCTTTCATCTGACTACTCTGATCTGTTTCAGGAGTACGTATCAGGTAAACAAGAGCTACATTCCAAAGAACATGCCCAATCTTTTTCATTCAACTTGAAAATAGCATGAGGATCATAGAATGGCCTGGGTTGAAAAGGACGAAAATGACCACCTAATTTCAACCCCCTGCTATGTGCAGGTCGCCAACCAGCAGACCAGGCTGCCCAGAGCCACATCCAGCCTGGCCTTGAATGCCGGCACAGATGAGGCATCCACAACCTCCTTGGGCAACCTGTTCCAGTGCCTCATCACCCTCTGAGTGAAGAACTTCCTCCTAATATCCAACCTAAAGAGAATCAGGCCAGGTACAGACATGTGCACAGGTGAAGTCTAAAATAAGATGAGATGTGTAAAATAGAGTACAAGGGAAGGGTAACTTGTGAGAATCTGGTTATCTTTCTGCCTACATGCATGCATATATGCTGACTGTGATCCAGCTGTTCCTGTAGTTGATAAAAAGCCACCTTCATTTACTGCAGGGAAAACTGATACCTCAGTTCCCAGTAGAGCCACAAAACTATTTTCAACTGCTTTTTAAGAGGTATGTATTTCTCTTCCTTATTTACTGAAAACAGTCATAATGAAACTCAAGTGGTTAGAAATAAAGCATTTAAGAAACAACAATATAGTCAAGATAAAATCACTGATGGAGTGAAAGTGTTCATTAATCACTGGGTACTCAAGTATATGGGAGATACAAGTCTATATTTTGGTTGAGAAAGGGGTAATTTACAGTTGCCCACATTCCTTAGAATTGATCCAAGTCAGAGATGCAGAGCAAATTTGTCTGTAATCAAGTGTTCTAACAAGATTTAAACTTTTTGTTTTTTTTTTAATTAATCTACAGTCAACGGAATGCTTCTTATTACCCAAAGCCTAGAGCACAATGGGAAATTAAGGACAAGGAGTTTACCACAAAGCTAGAATCAGTTATAGGAATTTGGAGTATGATTAATTAGGCACTTACTGTGAATGATTTATCCTGCCTTGTCTCCAATTGTGTTGCAAATGTCTGCAGTGGACATCAGGTGTATTACCTTCTTTTACATATTAATGTGATTCTAGAGCTGTTCATGAAACATTGCCTTCAAGATTTGCTGCAGCTCTCTGGAATATCAGAGCTCCTAATATTTCCAGTTGAAGGATCTGGTAACTGCGGATAGACCTAAACTCAGGATGGGTAAACTAAAACTCAATTGTTAAAATGCACTGAACAAGTGTATGTATGCTCTGTCAAACCTGTGCATCTGATTATTGCCAGTTCAGAAATCTGGAGGAAATCACATAGGAAAACAACAGAGCAAAGTCTGTAATTAGATGATTGTTTATCCTCTAGCTCCATGCTTTTCTGTAGCGTAAGAATACACTTCAATAACTGGGCCCAAAATCTCAGCCCAAAAGGGACTATTATAGCAATTGGCTATTTATCTATCCCAAATAAAAGCACAAAGGTTCCTCAATCTTGACTATACCATTACTGTGGAGTAATCTTATAATTAGAAAAGTGTAGCTCATTCCATCACCAAAGCAGGGAACCATTTGCTGCAAGAGCCTGCTTGATTTTTCTTCTTCTGTGTTGTTTTTATTCAAATGAAAGCATGCCCACTGTTTTCTGGAAATCTTAGAATGTAATAAATTAGTGGTTATTCTCAGCAGTAAACAACATGAAAGTGGTTCAGATGTGCAGCATCTTTAACTGAAGGTTCTTCCTCGCATCAGATATCCAGATGTGCACACAATGCTGCAGGATCTTTACAGCTGAGCGCCCTGCGGTGTGCCAGCAGCACCCCTACCCCACAAGCATTCAAAAAAATAAAGAATCCCAGGTGTGAATGAAAAAAAAAAAAGGCAGGGGAAATGTCTCCTTTACTCTCCAATTTGTTTCGCTTGATAACACAGGTTTGTTCCACACATGTGTGGAATATACAGTCATTATTCTTTTGTGCAAACGAGTCCATGAGAATTACACACATCACTTTTCCATAAGGCCTTGAAATCACACGAAGCTATCAGCTAAACAGATATGGGAAGGAGGGGAAGAAACCTTGAATGCTCTAAGAGCATGTTTTTGCTTGTACCACCCAGCTGCCTAAGCCCAAGGTTCCCCAATTACAGGAGCACTGCTGTGGTTCACCAAAGACCACTGCACCTGATGGGTGCTGCGCTCAATTCACAGAAGAGCTAGCGTGTTTAACACACAGCACAGACTGCCAGACACGCAGAAAGGGCACCAGGAAAGGCTCTGCAGATTCACTGGCTTTATGACTTCAAATTGCCACTGAATCTGGCTTGATACCTTTATGCCAAAAATAGGCTCTTTTCTTCTACTTGGATGCTCAACTGCTGCCAACCACCAGGTCATAAAAGGGGAAAGACAAGAAATGACAACATGAAATTTTGATGAACATCTGGCAACTAAAGATTCTAAGCTGCAATGCAGAAGACGTAGTTGAACAGAGTATAAACTAAAATAAATAAAAATTCACCTTTTTCTGTGACACCAGCTCTGAAACAAAAGAAACACCAAAAGGTAAAATGAGCCCATCCCAAATACCTACAATTCATTCTACCGGATTTGCAAATACACTTTATTCTGGCTCATGACCTAAGAGTACAGAAAAGTTTTACTTGTTTCATAATAAAGAAGTTCAGAGGGTTGCTTTACTTTTCAATTTTGCTTCATCAACTTCCCAGCCCTTGGGGGACTCAGCTTGAATTGCATATGTATTGAAAATGAGTTAGGCAGCCTGCAGTGCCCACACTGCATATAAATGCATATTCATTCATCCATTTTGGACTGGTGTCTGGAGATGTCCATTCCAAAAGAACAATATTGAGGTAAAACAGCATAAACACCAAGAATGACCAATCCTTGCAGAATTATCAGTGAGATTGCTTTGCATTTTGTGCACTAGTTCAGGCAGTTAGGAATCAAAGTCAGATCTTTACAGGAGCTGATCAGAAAGGAATATCTGATTTCTGAACTAAACTGAGCAGTCACAGAACACAGTCTTTGCTCAGCAGCCAAGACTCTAACATCCAGTTTTGTGTCCAAATAGAATCCATCGTGATATAACCATTAATCAGCCTGATTTTGAATAATGTTTGCATCAACTGATAATGGCTGTATGTTAACATTCATCCTTTAAAATCTGCAAACATATCCCCCCCACCATTCACGACAATGCAACTAATTCTGCCAACACCCTGGGGTTGGGCACAAATTCCCGTGACTCATCTGGAAAGGATGGAGTCCTGCCTAGAAATAAGAAGTGCATGTTTTCAACTTATTCAAAGGGTAAAAGCCACCATTACATGCACTAAACACTGGCTATAGGCATCTGTACCCAGTTATATGCTGATTTGTGACTTTAAACAACTCCCTTCCTGATCCATGTGTTATAAGTATACAGAGAATTTTCTTGTTGACTAACAGATTAGATTTCCATATGCTGAAGTCTGACATAAGAGAAACAACTTCATCCAGCACAATAGCAGGAACTACAGAAATAGCTGACATGCACGTTTAACAATTAAAATTGCACTTGCTGAATGTTATTTAAAACTGGAGTTGATCAGACTTGGTAAAAGGTTGTTTCAAGCAAAGCAAGACAGTAATGCTAATTCCTTCACAATGCACACAAGTGAACGTTCAGTTTCAGACCTCACTGGAAGGTGTCCATCTGCGGATGTTCAATTCAAAACGGGAAAAGTTTGCTCTGGCAAATCCAGAGTAAACATCTGAACTGACTGAAGAGAGAAGAAAGCAGCCAAGCAGATGGAGAGAACAAGAGCATTCCACCTAAGTGGAAATTGTTAACATCACCAAAGAACTGGACCAAATGAGTTTCCTATGAACAAACCAAACAAATTTTATCTGCTGCTGTGTAGAGCATGTAAATGACATTACAGAAATGAAGTCAGAAGACACCACACAAAGTGCCTACATGGCGCCCTCTTCATCC
Source organism: Tetrao urogallus (assembly GCF_951394365.1). Classification (NCBI taxonomy): domain Eukaryota; kingdom Metazoa; phylum Chordata; class Aves; order Galliformes; family Phasianidae; genus Tetrao; species Tetrao urogallus. The sequence goes on from NC_136825.1 coordinate 3,907,917, forward strand.
ACAGTCTCCATTTTTGTCTCCACAATTAAATGCACGTTTCCCCAGACTTGTCTAACCACTCGATTTGTGTCTTGGCACAAAAAATGAAGACCTTTCCCCACTGAATTTAAATAATGCTGAAGCAACAGGAGACAATGAAGCCAACATTCAACATTAATAGTGGAATCCATTCTTCATCTCTGCAGGCTGATTTCCCAGGAGAAGAGAATACTGTCATCAAAACATTCTCATTACTTTTTCTAAGTGCTCCATAATTCACAGAATTACTTATGTTTTTGTCTAAATTATCCAGATCTTTATACTTTTGCATTCACTCTAAGTCCAACATAAAGTAAAGACATATCTGAAGGTCTTTGCCAAAGGGACCTTGTAGCATGGCTTCAGCTTTTGAGATTTGGAGATTTTATTATTATTTTTATTAGGAAAACCATACCGAGAATCACGTGCTTGTTCCCTCCAGAGAAATTCTAAGAGGGTCATTTAGCAAGCATATAAGCAGTGGACCTCTGCTCAAAAATGCCTATATCAATACTAGAGCAGCAAAATCAGAGGAAAACCTTCTCACAACAGTCTGTGCAAGGACTTCATGAGAAAATTTCCTGTATGGCTGGCTATGAGCAATTAACTTGGAAAATACTCCAAGGAGGCATTCTCATTGCTTAGCATCACATTTAGCATGATGAGGTCTCAGGGAAAGATTAAGACAGAACCACAGTGTAATTAAATAATTATTTTTAAAGCTCAAGAGCCCTCATACCTCCTATTGCAGGAAAAGGCCATCTTCTACCAAAATAGAGCCGCAGTACAAAAACAGAAGACGATGATTGTCAAAGATGCTGCACAGCTAATGAGAAAACAAGATGAGAATGGAATTTTCTTGTAGATCTACAGGCAGAGAGCACAAACATCTCCTGAATGAGCCAATATCCATTGAGCAGGCAATGCTTTGAGCTGAAGAGGTGCTTGTTGTGAGTCATGTGCATAAGGATGGGACTTGATGGACATTGTTGTCTGGCCCCACGTTACTGTATTCCTCTCCCAGATTCTTGCTCTTTAAAATAAAAAGCTAAGCATTCATTAGGCTTTTTTTTTTTTTTTTTCCTTTTCTTATCTTCCCATTCGGTTAATTTTCTAATCACAAGCAGGAATGTTATATGGCTGAGAAAAGGCAAAAGGCAACAGCCTGTGAAAGACACAATGCAGTTCTCAAACTGAAGCAGGCACTTCACCTTTCTGGTTTGAAGGGTGAAATCTAGATGGCTTTCTCTTAAATAACATTGTACCACACATTTCCAAGCTCCTAAGGTACATAACTCAAGTCACTGCACTGTGCATACTTCTTTCTGGCTGCACTTTGACCAGCAGTGCTCTGCTCACACAGTGTAACTTCCATTCACAGGACAAAATGGGTTTTTTCCTCCTGACTTGACTGGCCTGTTGAAATAAAATAAATAAACATATGGAAGGGATCCAAGGTTTTTTGCCACCCATTTTAGAGGCTTCCTTTGAAAATGTGTGTTCTTCTGTTGCTAAAAAAAATAAAATAAAATGAAAGCCTTCAATTAACACTAAAGCTGTAGTCATCCGTTTAAGTATTGATTCAATAAGAGTGAAGGCACAGATTTACTGGTAAGGAAATCATTTTATGCAAGGAAAAAGTAAATTAACCAACACGGGGAGGAGAGTATAATGTATGTAAATGTGAATGGTCTCAGAGATTAATTTTGGATGAAAAATTACATATTAGCAGTTGTACCGCAGAAATGATTAAAGTAATCAAAGCAATACAGACATGCATAACACAAGAGGATCCTGATGTTTTGTTTGGGATATACAGATGTTGCATTTCAATAATTATCAGTAGCAAAAAATGAGATTCAGCTGCATAAAAGTCTAATTATAATTCTTAATCAAAACATGAGAAATAAAGAAGTTACTGGAATACCTTTGAAGTACACTAGGAATGAGAAATAACATAAGCCCTCTGGTATCATGCTGGTTAAACAAACACCAAAAAATTAATGCTTGCATTTAGTCAAGGGAGAGACTTCAGTCAAGGCCACATGAACAGCAGGCAAACATGCAGCCTGTGCTTTCCCCGCAGATGCTCCTGAAGGGTTAAACCTGCCTCGGGCAACTACAGCAGGGGGTGCGAAGGTGAAATTCCATGCAGAAGTCCTTCCTACAGTGCAGTCATTTGCCCAATTACCAGCACCACAGTAACGCCTCTGGGCCTGAGATAGTCATCAGTGCTGCTTTGTTTTAAGGAAAACAAACATCCAAGGAGAGCTGCTCTTGCCCTGAGGGGTTTAACTTCCAGAGGCACAGAAGAGACAAGGTACAGAAGAATGGCAGGACTACAGAGAGCCCTTTCCTAGCCCCAAGTCTTGGAAAGTTTGGAAACCTTAGGTAGACAAAGAGCTGCAATTTCAATAAGCTCATAATAAAAACAGGAGGCATCTATATTGCACCTGCAACTTTTGCATGGATCCCTATAGGTCATTAAGTATCAGTGTTCGAACACCAGTGACAGCTCAGATATTGCTTAAGTTATTTTCAGAGCTGATACAGTCTAAAGAGTATTTTACATCGTTCTTTCATATCACATCTCCTAGCTCAATGGCAGAGGTAAAGAGAAACCATCTGTCTGTTTCTTTTTGCATGTCCTCATTTGCATCCCATTAATACAATTAATATTGCATTGGAATTTACACAAACATATTTCTGATTCTTCCAGCTAGAAACGCTCCAGGAACACTCCAATCTGTAGCCTGCAAGACAATTTCAGACATAAGCGAATGTGAGGTCACTTCAGAAGCCAACTAAATTGGGAAATAACGGTGTTTGTTGCGAGATGACAGGTCACTGGAATCCTAATGAGATTACATCAACAGCCAGTTACATGTTTGGCTGAATGCAGGAATCAAATCATTCGTGGGAGCATTATAACGCTAATGAAAAAAGATGAAACAGGTTCTGTTTAATCATGTTTTTACTTTTGGTAGCGCTACGCATTAAGAGACGATTAAAGAAGCTGTAATGTTGTTGGATTTTTGTTTTGTTTTCACAATGGCACTTTGCTTCAGAAACAAATCCAATAAGCCAACTGAAATTATCTCTGAAATTGTGTTCGCAACACTTACTTTAAACCACAGAAAAGCAATACATGTACTAACATAATTTATTTTTTGACTTCCAGAGGGAACTTTTATTTGCTGCATTTGAATAGGGAGATTGAAGCCCACCTCTGATTAATTCTGAGTGCCAGGTTCTCACCCACGTTTACTAAACATGCTGCTTCACACACTGAAAAGAAAATCCCTTTTCCCTAGCAGACTTCCGTACATTTAGTAACAGATAAGAGGCCAATTAGGCCTCCATCCCCAGAGGTTTCCAAGGAGAGTGTAGGTGTAGCACAGAGGAACATGTTTAGTGGGAATGATAGGGATGGGATGACTGTTAGACTAGATGATCTCGACAGTCTTCTCCTACCTTAATGATTCTATGGTTCTAATTTACTGACCTGATCACAGCTACAACACACAACAGGACCGCACCATGACATACCCTGCGGCCCCTTCTTCCCAGAGCCCTTATCAGGTCTCTAGAAGTGCGCAAGGACTCCATCCTATACACTTGCCCAGATTCCCTTAGGGAGGACTTGTGGAGCAGGATGCAGCCAGGCACTCTCCTTCTATGCAACCGCTGTCTCAGACATGTGGAAAACCTCACTCCAGAACAGAGCAGACTCAGCAGACTCCACAATGAGTTTTTAAATCAATTGCAAACTTTTTCTACTACTGTAGGATATCTGCAGGAATTCATTTATTTTTCCTATTCACTTCCAGAGACCAAGCTGTCCTTTCATATTTCTTACAACTATATTCAGCTTGGGGAAGTGTTTCGAGATTTTCGTAATCATCCATCATCATTTCTCAACATAAGAGTACTAAGGACAGATGGATAAAGAAGAACTGCTAACATTTTGCCACTGAAACAGCTTTCTCAGGGCCGTGTACCCAGACAACTCGCAAAAATCAGCCCCTGCACAGAACTGGAGACGTGGCAGAACACGGACGAGTCCACAGTGAGACAGGAACCATTCGCTTTTTGTGTGGAAGGAGCGACAAAGCCGTGTACCTGAAGCAGTGTTAGTATTAGCCAACAGCAAATGCACTGCCAGAGATGTGATAATCTGAAAGCCATTGTGCTGTAAATTGCCATTTTAAAAATGACTACTGAGAGAGAATTGCCCAGCTAAAGGAAATTGCCAAAAAGTTCTAGTTTAAGAAATAAACTCGTATTACTTTTCAGATCGTGTTTAAATTGCTCTAAATGGAATAGCCTACTAAGGGAGAAAAAGAACAGCATGCTGGTCTCAGAGGAACCCGCTGTCAGTTGGAACACCACCTGTGCTACAGTGATAAATCATTAAGAAGAAAAAACATCCCTGCTTGCTTTTTAACCTGACAAATTAATTGAGAAGGTCTATAGTGTACAATATTGGTACGTCCAAGTCAGACTGGCTGCTTTATCAGCAACACTACATCCCTCTCTGTTCTATCAGCTATTTTTCTTAGTGGAAGGAACACAGACAGGTTAACAATTTTACCAGGATCCAGGCCACTGCCTGCACCACCATCGTTCCAACCAGCCTGGAAGAGATCAGCTAGATGGATGGAATAAACATCAGCACATTCTGTAACCTTCAGAGACAGCAGCTACTTGGGCGGGTTACAAATCAGGCTGTGGCAGCACTGTAAGAGTGGAGAGTAAAAGCTGCAATCTCAGCCCCAAACTGCTCTGAGCTGGAGAGGATTTCTGCCCATTACAAAGTGTGGTTTGGAGTCTATTAAAGAACCTTTTACAATCACATTTACCACTGATATACACTTCTAGATTTCATAGTTAGCCCAACTACTTAAAAATGGCATGCATTAAGGGATCATATTTTAGGCGAAACAAGGTTAAATCTGGTGCCAAAAGAAGGATATAAAGCAATTTCCTTTTTATTAAGAGAAGATAACAATTTACAGGCAATCAATTTTAGTTCTACTGAGCCCTCAAAATCTTGAGTAACCGTGTCTGGGATAGGAAATGTCGCTCTGTGTATGAGACAGATGGGTTCAGATCAACATTCTGATGAATAAATTAATCTCTTCAGATACCAGATTGTTGTCAGTGTACATTTCTCACACGTATCAACTCACTCAGTTTGGACTTCAGGGCAGAGATCATCTTTCTGAATTTCTCATAATGAATTTTACTCCCCAAACCCATTTGTTGTCCTGCCTTTGTTTACACGAATGACCCTGACTTTGTGCAAAGTCCTTAGGAATGCCAGGATTATATATAAGGGGTCTCTAGGCAACCAAGAATTGAATGCTTGGAAAAGGAAGATGATGTGCGTAGCTGTAGTAAGAAAAATTTGAAAGGAGAGAGAGTAGATGGCCAATCTCTCAATACTTAATTACACGGCTTAAGGCTATGATTTCCCACCTTCACAGCACTCAGTCCCCCACATATAGAAATGTTTTCTTCATATTTTTAAATAAAAAGCTACCATTCGAGTCAGTCAGGACTATTTGTATTGTAAATGCTTTGAAGTAGCGTTAGTCTGAGTCCTGGCACAGAAGAATTAAAAGTGAGACCTGAGGTGGAGCTGAAGGAAAATTTCTCTAAATGCAAATCAGTTATAACAACTGCAAGAAATAGCAGTTTTTAGCTGACTTCATTTCCTTTTCTCAAACTGTTTGAATGACCTATATATAAATGTGCCCTGCCAAGTGGGTATCGTATCCTTAAGAGGCAGCTTGCTTCTGCCCCAGATCTTCGAGATTACATTTGGCACTCCAGAAGAGCTCACGAAAGCCTGCACTACTGACTGCACACACTGCAAGACATTCTTTCTTCATAAGCAATGTGATCCTCTCCAGACTGTCAGAGGGGAAAATGTTAGTGCAGATAGCAATGATTATTTTGGCTAATTAATTTTAGCCGAGACGCTTGAGCTGACACTTTCTAAAGCTGTGCATCTGTGAGTCGGGACGTACTTCCCCAGCAGATTCATTTATTCTGAGAACACTTGTCCCAAAGAAAACATCTCCACCAGCTTTCTTCTCCACACCTCCAAGGCTGTTGATCTCAGAGCATTAAGGCACCTCATCGCCCACCCTTAGGCCCACACTTTGATTATCACCTCCCATCTCCTTTCCAAAGGTATCAGTAGCCTGCCTGCTGCCATTGTACATCAGGAGTTTCTTCAGCTCCAGATCAGCTTAGATGGGATAAGTTATCACTTCATTATTTTAGTCACGTTTTTCTTACATACAGTTCAATCAGGAAAATTGTAAGTGCTATGTTGACTTATAAAATGGTAGTCAAAATTATTATTTCCTGCCCTGTCTCCGAAATAAAAATAAAACGTTACTGGTTTTGTTTGTTTTTCATGGTACATTTGTAATACTGTAGCAAAAGTCCTGTTCCAGAACCTTGTTCAACTTCAGTCATCATCTCAAAGAGTTCAGCTAACCAGATAGCACAGTGGAGAAATCAGGTCAGTAACACATGGGATGCTCAGACTCAGTGTGTCCTTCCCTAGGCTACAAACAGAAGATAAAATGATGTGTACAGCTACTCAAAATCCAGAAAGAACAGGTTAAAGATTAATTTGAAAAATACCTCTTTAATGTATCTTAAACCCTCACCATCAATGTTTAAATAAAAGAGGTTACTGGCTGTGCTGACAGCAGAAAAGTACATTGCACTATAAAAGGAAGTTCTGATTTATAACCATAACTCATCCTGTTCCAAAACACACAAAACAAACCAGTAGCCAACAATTTTAAATGACAGCCTCTCTACCAAACAACTTCCTGGACACTGTAAGATCCAAAAAGCAACTTCAGGTTTGTTAAAGCTTTATCCAGATATTATCTTGTGGTAGAAAATAAAAAGAGAGCTTTTAAATGGCCAGGGTGCATTTGTATCCCTTATTTGTGCATGGAGGAACCGTGATTGCGTTTGTAATTTGGGTAATTGTGCATGCACAACTGGCCAGCTGCATGCAGAATTGCCCAATTTGCACATGCTGCCTTAATTACCACTTGAATTATGACATTTTACAGTTATGTGTATGCAAATATGAGCAGAAAAAGACTCATTTGATAAACAAAGCACTTGGCATTGGTTTTCAGTCCTTCCTAATCAGTCAGAGTACTTGAGGCCATTTCTGCTGACTCTTGAAGCAGTAGAAGTATCCTGCATTTGGTACAGAGCACTTCTACTGAAGAAATGTCTCCTGACTTTAAAAAGTATAGTTAAGAAATACTAGAAAACAAAATTACATTGCATGACTAGAACTTCAAAAGGAGTTGCTTCTCATTTTCACTTTGTAGACCCCTACAGTATTGCTTGCAGTCAACCTGAATGATTCACTGGTGTTAAAAATCAGTCTGTGAAATCCTCCACAGCTCTGTGAAATTTCATCCACTGGTCTGCAAGTAAAACAAATCCTAGAAGACGAAGCAATGAAAAAGCAATCAGGAACACCACAAAGCAAAGTTACTCTCCCTGGCTAAAATGATCCATGTTGGAGAATCTCCATTATGCTGAAGACCAAACATGCAGAGGTGATCTCTCACAGAGCAGAAAAGGCCTCAGGTCAGGAGATAGCCAAGAAATAAAGCTTAGAGCTTGAAGTCTGCAGCAGTAGTATGTAAGTGTGATGAGCTGAAGCATCATTAAGATCAGATATCAAGATATACCTCATCAAGCAAAATTAGCTTTAAGATACGCTGCACCTTGGAAAAGAAAATAGTTGAATTCAAAAAGATTTCCTGCACAGAAGATGAACAGAAATGGCCAGAAGGGGCTGGAAAAAAAAAAAAAAAAAAAAAAAAAAAAATCAGGCATATGACTCATTCTTTACAATGGTAGGAAAGAATCCATTTCGTTGGCTAAGAGCTCAGCAGCCAAAAAACATCCACAGTTTCTAACTACTCAATTATCCTTTGTGATTAAAGGAATAGGAAATGCAAGAGTAACTGAAATATTATTTACTAGCATTCCAAAATGAACCAGCACACATACTCCAGTGGCTATTTCTTAAATCAATATTTGGAAACCAACCATAAAGCAGTAATTGAGGACCACCTTGTAGTCACACAAGATTAAAAGGCTTTGGTTTGGAGATCTTTTTTCCCCCCAAGCATCTGCAGGTAATAAACAGAAGGCTTGTTATTTCGTACGGCGCTAGCCATGATTAAGACATTTATATACATGAGAACAAAATGTTCAAATGTAGCTTTCAGCACATTGCAAAAGAGAATTAGTCATCAAATGGAGGAAGTGAGGGAAGGAATAAACCCTATCTGTTACCTAAATGCAGTTTTTAGGTAGTATTCATTTGTCATAGTAATCTTTGGTCTTCTCCCCTTCAGTATCACACAGTATTTATATATTCCATTAAAATATCCAATGTGAATTATGCACAAACTTGAGAAATCATCTTTTGAGTATTTGGAAGAATATATACAGAGATCCAGTGGGAAACAAGTCACTCTCTGAAGTTAGGTCCAGCCACAGCATCTGCCTCAGCAACACCTTGTTAACAACGTCTGAAATGAGGACCATCCTGTAGGTTTCTGTTGAGATCTTTATTTATCTGCCCAGACTAAACCACTGCAGAATCTGCAGGTCTTCTGCAGTTTTTATATTTACTATTATGACACTTTAGTGCAGCTGGAAAGTAACTGACACTGTTCAAAAGCAAACCAACCAACCAACAAGAACAACAACCAGGACACAGGTCTTCTCAGTCTGCTCCATCTGACAGAGCAAGTCCACCTTAGATGTGATATTTTTCTGTCTCTAGCAACAGTTCGAATGAACTCATGTCACCCACCAGCCAAATAGCCTCAGCACACTCTTTCTTAAAGAACAAAAGGATGGAACTTTGATTTCCACAATACTATTGGATGTAAACTACTGCTTCCACTTCTTTTCTGCGCTCTATCAGAAATTAAGTGAAACATAAGCAAGTATAAAGATGTTACACAGTGTATGAATTTTGAAGTAATCTTTTTATAGTCCAATTCTCATGTGGGATGTAATTCTATCTTTTTTCCTTCCATATTACACACAGGTAGTTGAACAAAATTTCAGGCTCTAGCAGTCATCTGCCTAAAAATATGGGATACTCAAAGACACGATACTCCATTTTAATCTCAGTGATCTTCTTACTCCTTATTCAACTACGATCCCATGCACTTGAAATTATCTCATCCAAACTCTGCCTTTTTTTTTTTTTCTGCTCTATTTCTTGCAGTTCTCAGGCTTTGTTTAGTCTTGTTTTAACTGCAAGTTTTTTCCTACTGAGTCATGGCATGCTGATGCATTTCACTGGTGTTACTAATAACCATCTGAATAAATAATCCTCTTTATTTTTTGGGAAATCCAAGGCATGCCAGGGATACAAGAAGCTTCTGTTACTGATAGAGTTGGGTGGACACCCCTGAAGGTTATAGCCACATTCTGTAACTTCTTGAAGAAAAACTCTCAAGTCATCTGCAGTCTCTGAAACAAATTTTCCAATACCTTCCAGCTTTTAAGAATGACAAAGTTGCATTTGGGTAAGGTTTTTCCACTGGAGTTTTTTGAAGGTTTCAGTTTTCCCCTTTCTTTTTAGATATTAGAGACAATGGAAATATTTTGCACCCCACTGAAATATTTCAGCCTGCATTCCATTCAAAAGAAATATTGCTAACTGTTTAAGGGGAAATAATTCCTCCTTACATTCTCCTCTAGATCACAGCATATAATTCTGTAGCACGTCTCACTCTTTTTGAAAATGTCCTCTGTTAATAAGAGTACAAGAATAAGAATCTCCACAATCTATTTCAGCTTATCACCACCACCCACCTTCCATACAAACCCATTTTTTTGTTCCATGATTGTCAGCTACTCCAGACATACCTTCTTCATACATAAGGTAGAAGCAGTCGTGATCACAGGCCATCTGTAGTGCTATGCCCTCAAGCAACCTTGCCAGTACCTATTTGGCAATTTTGTGCTGACAAAACAACATCCTCACTTAGCAAAAAGCAGAAAGTGATCACCACCACCACCCCTAAAACCTCACAACTTGCTCGCTTAGAAGGCTTTATAAGCTTATAAAAAATAAAAATAAAATAAAACAGAGCAGGAGAGGAAAAGAACACAGCGAAAAATAGAAAATGAATGCTTCATTACTACATTAGTTTTCAGAGCTTTTGTCCCCTTTCTATCAGAAAGAAGGCTCTCCTTCACAGAATCTCAGCCAGTGTAACAGAATCAGAAACAGATTCCAGGAAAACATCAGAATTCAGTCACAAGAAGATGGAGAGCTATATTAATGGAGACCAACTGAGAGCTTGGCTCAAGATTGTTTCTTAAAATACACCAATCTTATTCCAAGATTTAGAGGCTACATTCTAGATATCCATGGAGAAAAACAGTAAGGGAGAGACACACACAATAGGGCAAGGAGAACAGATTTAAACTATAAGAAGGCAGATTTAGGTTAGATACTAGGAAGAAGTTTTTTATTCAGAGTGTGGTGAGGTGCTGGCACAGCTGCCCAGAGAGGATGTGAATGTCCCATTTTTGGAGGCATTCAAGGCCAGGCTGGATAGGGTCCTGGGCAGCCTGATCTGATGGGGGGCAACCAGCCCACAGCTGGATGATGGAAGTGAACGATGTCATTTCCAACCTAAGCCTTTCTATGATTCTTGATTTTTAAAAAATTAAATTAAATTAAAAAATCATTACAAGCTTGCTGACAACACCATTGCCAAATTGAAACCTCTTACTTTCTGGGTGAGGCATCTAATACACAGAACTTTCCAGATTTGTATATTTAAACATATCAAGAACAGGAAGACAACGAACTAACGTTTATAAATGCAGAGAGGAATCCAGCACTGCCAAATAAAATTTTCTCAATCATGGAAAGGGAAAAGGGAAAAAAAAAATTAAAAAAAAAAATCAAACCAGACCCCAAAATATTTCATTTACATCAATTACAAATCTAAACTTCACGCGAAGCCCAGGTAACCACTTTTTAATCACCCAGTACTTCCTTCCATAAAGTGCAAAAGCTCTCCAAGTTCCCAAGCAACTTCATTAGGAAACCAGAGAGCCCTTCAGTTGAGAAACTGTAGTTCAAACCTATTTTAAATGGAAATCCTAATGGAAATGGACCCTGTGCATACTGCAGCTCTCCAAAACATTCACCACCTCTGGTGCTGTGCCTCAGCCCAAATTAATGTCAGCAGGATGCCAACCACCTTTCCTCTGCAATAGCACACAATTTTATTATTATGATTATTTTTTTTAAAGCAAAAAAAATTTCCCTTCCCTTTAGAAGGTCGTCATTTAAAACCATAAAATACACATGTATGTTTTTGAATTATCTGTGAGTGAAAAGGTTTAAATAGCTGTACTATCTGGTTTCTATTTTAGAAAACCACTGCGAAGCCGGGTGCACATCAGTTCCCTACTGCCACTTTCCACACTTCGACTTTCACTGTGAAAATTTACTGTGCTGCCATAAATCTGGCACCCATGTGAATAAAAATCTAAATTAAATAGGCACTTTTTATCAACATGATTTATAAATGTGCTAATCATTTCTTAAAAGGAAAGCTGTGCGCTGTTTAGAATGGGAACCACTTGTGACTATTCTGTATGATCTCTGTCCACTAAGTCTTCAATTACTGCCTTCACACATGGCAGGGAAGGGGTACACATGTAATTGTTGCTCACAATTTATTACAGTATGTCCTGAAATTAGGTCAAACACATTATTTTTAATGGACTCCTGAAAGAATTTTTAAGTACATTCTTTAGACTTTCTGTAGTTCACCAACATTTTCTTTCAGCATATGATGGATAGTTTCCATTTTAAAATATGACATTTTTTGTAATATAATTTAAATTACTTTTCTTCCCAGAGCATGTGTTATTCAGAGTTACCATTATGCACAAGAAATTGTACAATATGTTGCTGCTTTATCTCCTTTTATGGCTCTTGTTACAGTTGTGTCCATTCAGGTATGATTACGTTGGGGAAAAAGTGATTTAACATTTGTATTAAGAACATTCCTGTCCAGCAAATTTATTTTACCTTTTGCTTAATTACTGAAGAGTACTGAGAATAACCTGAAACGGCTACATTATATAGCTTTTTTAATTAAGTAAATAAAACATATTTCCTCCAATAGAAGTACAGTACAACAGATGTATTGCACTGCACTTAAAGTTGTAGCAATCTTTGCGCACTGTATGAATTAGTTCTACCATAGGTTAGGGACGTTTTTCACTAAAGGATCAGCTGTTAGTATTAGGTTGCTTTTTGCCTGAATTCTCACAGGTTTTGCTAAGGAGAGTTTCACAATGTGAATTTCATGGACATAAATATGTATCTCTATATTATGGCTAGTGATAAGTTTCTCAGACTTAAGGCACTTTCATGTTGTTGTATGAGACTTCAAATCTCGCATGAAGATCCGTTCAGAACTAAATGGTTTTCCTTCCCACTTTCAGCATCAAGCCAAAAGGAATTTCTCCCTTCTCTCACCACTCCATCAGTTATTATTATACCTATGGATATGCAGAGTGAAAAGTTGTGTTGTAAATCAGAATCTGTTTTGTTCCTGCTGCCAGTAATACAGGGAAACAATATTTTATACATACACTGGGTAACCTGTTGGACGAGTACAAAGACATTTTAATCACGATGTAATAGGTATTCTTATTCTGTTCATTAAGATAAAGAAATGTTTGGCAGGCAAATGTTTCATTAGGTTGTAATTTGCCTTGATATGCAAATTAACATGTAATTAGTTTTGAATTTCTGAAGAGGTAGCGTCTATGTGCTAGACATATTCATGGTCTGAATAATGAAAGTTCAAGTAGTTACATTTATCCCCAAAACTTGCTCCCTTCCCCCCCCAAAAATCCACCCTCTTGTCCCCTATACTCTTAAAACCAAAAGTTTTCCACGTATTTCCTTCACAGCTGCTTTCATTCTTAAATTTGCTTTAAAAAACAGAAGGCTGCCTATTGAAGTTCCATTTTTTCCTATTTCAAATCTATTCTGTGACACCAGACACTGTGAGATGGAATGAAAAGCTATTGTAAATAAACATGGGTACAGCACCAGTAGGACAGCTATATCAATTTACACCAGCTGTGAACCTGACACACATACTGTGAAAAGAGTTTGAGGTTAAGTAGGGTTGCATATTTGAAATAAGAGAATTAAACATAAGACACAGAGGTATCCAGGGTTATTAACAAGCTGCTAAGTGAAGCACAATTAATTCTATACTTGCCTTATTAAAGATATGACTTACAGTATAATACCAGAGCTAAAATTCTAAAATAATCCATCTATTTAGTTCAGCTCGTTGCGATAACTCAGTAGAAATTAGGTGGTGTAGTGAACTATGAAAGCCATAACAGTACAGCTCTTGGGAGTTTCCACACATTCTAAATCATCACCTTAAACGCCGAGTAAGGTGTCCAGCCCAAGGCAACATCAGCTACAAGGACAGAGCGTGACCCAGTGGTAACATCACCAGCAGTAACGGTACCGCACAGCAGCACCCAGCCCAGAACAATGCTCTCCAAGCCCAAGCTGTCCCTTTGGCACTCTGACAGATTGGAAGAGCCACAGAGAAATCCCTGGCAACGTTTCTCAGCCCTGCTATGCTGAGCTGGAAGTCATGCTGGTGTCTGCCAGGCTGCACACATTCCGTACAATAGCTGCTCATCCCTCTGATCCATCACAATTCAGCAGCAGCCATTTTGCTATGGCCAGGGCTTATTACCTCTTCAGATTTTTGAAGATATTTTTGTTAGAATAAACATTTAGCTAGGAACTTAGAAACGTGGCACCTATAATAGGTTAAAAATATTTGCATTCAAAACATCTTCTGTGAACTGTGAACTGTGCTGTTATCAGTTTCAACAGAATGGTTTGAAGATTTCTTAAAGTAGAGAAAAGCAGATTAAGTAAAATTTACACAAAAGAAGTTATAGAATTGTCACGTAGAATTAGGAGGGAATGTTCATTTTTTTACTTTATTTTAAATTATTACTTCTGTATTAATTCTCAAGTCTCAATTATTTCAGCATCTCAATGAATTAACTTTTTCAACAATGAATGGAAAAGGAATTATTCAGTGACAGAGTTAACCATGTCAATAGAAATATTTCTCATAAAAACCCCAAAATTTCATACAAGAAGTTAAAGCTATCTTAACATAGATTTATTTTAGTCCTCAGCCAAGCTGAAAATAATTTCAAACATTTCACACACAATAGAATAATTAAGATTTCAGCTAGCTCCATCATTATTATTTGGAAGGAGAGTGAATTGACTGCTTTTCCTTTCTTCTCTGAAAAAAGGCTGTGGAATGGATATGTAACTCTGTACTCTTATTTGCATCCTCTCAGACAATGTAAAGGCTGCCAGCACTGTCCTGAGAGGTGTAAGTGCCACACCAGCAAAGCAATCACTTTTCAAAACCATGAGTTGTCTCCACACAACTTGCACATCACATGGATTCCCTTGGACTGTCAGATGATAGACAAGAATTTGTGACTGAATAGGAGTTATTCAACATCACCCTTGCCCATAGAGTCTGACTGCTCATTACCAGAAGCGTAACATCAAGGACTAAAGAACCAGTGGCAACACAGTCTGCCACAACCTTTGCTTCTAAAAGTGAGGAGCGCCTGTTAATTGCAGATGAGAATTTGTGCTTAATGCACAAATGCACAAAGTAGTCACCAACATACAGGAGCAACACTTAGGGCATTCCAAGAAGTTCAAGGTATGCATGCACTTAGCCCATCAAACTTACTTCTTCGCTAATGCATTAAAATTCAGGAGTTTATCTTGCCCTCGCTTTTACCTAATAGGCAGAACCTATTGTAAGTCTGCCTGACACGTTTATACTTACACAACAGCTTCAAATAAACAAAAGCTAGCGCTAGAGATGAGGAAAAAATATCTTTGGATCTAATCAGTACAACACTGGCTTTCAAATGCATGAATGACATTTACAGATCATCTAAAGGCTTTCGGTCTTCTTAAAAGATGAATCGTTCTTCAGAGAACATATCTTTTATCCCACAAATTCAGTGTGCTGAGATCTATCATGCTAAGAATTTATTACACTTGCAAAGAAAAGTATAACTGTCAAAATAAACAAGAGTTTACAGGAATCCTATATCCTGACATTTCATACTTTGTGTGGCACATTATGCTTCCCTCTGTGTTTACTTCTCTATCTGAAATCAGAAAGATACGGGTTTAATAAATTCACACCTTTTACCAAAGCACAGACCAAGCAAACAGAAGTGATCAAAAATTTCACATTTTTACAAAGGAAATCATGGGGAGACATTCAGAAGAGATAAGAAATGATTGATACTGATCTACAAAGATTTAGAAGAACGACCTGTCATGTTCTGGACAGGTCTAATTTAAAGCCTGTCAGGCTCAATGGAAATACTCCCCTCAACTCCACTCTGCTAAGGGTGCAAGCCCTTAGTCTTTAATCTTAACAAGATCTACAGGCTACAATTTCAAGTTGGAAATACTTGACTGGAAATGGGATCACAGTTTCTTAAATGAGTTGCTCCCCAGCTTTCCAAGTTGTATAATGGATTGACCTATCAATGGAGTCTTTAGGAAGGCACTGAATCTTGACTTAAAAGATATTTCAGACACAAGGTTCAGACAGGAATTATTCAGAACTATGGACACACCAGGAAGGAGCAGGTCCTCAAGTTGAACAGTTCGTTCTATTCCAAAAAAACCCTGTTAACTGTTAAAAGAAATGAGGACAAATAGATCAGCGTTGTTGATAGGCATCCAGTGTCATCATTGCTCCTGCAGGGGAGCACAGATTAATATTTCAATCATAAGGGAGAGCACTACATGAAAACCAACGGGAAGGTACTCATGGTTATGCATGCAGGATGACACCTGAAGTGTTATGCTCCAAACAAACAGCACCACAGCTTCATCACAAAGATATGTTAGAAGCTATGCCAAAAGTCTAAAATAACACCGAATGTGTTTTTCTTATGTGGCACCTTCCCTTTGATAATCTCCAAGTGCAACGCAAACATGAATTAATCAGTTTTTAAACAGCTCAGAGCACAAACGACGGCTTTGAGTGTCTTACAGACAGGGGAAACATGATAAAAGAGTTACAACTGTTTGTGCTGTAGAAGTTATGATAAGTACCTAATAGAATACTACATTATCCAGTTTCAAGTGAAAGGGTTTGTGGCAGCCTTCAAGAAATTAAGGAACCACTCATTAAGCAATGCCTTTTAAGAGGTGGCTCTGCACCAGTCTAGATCTTGTACACAGTATTAACCTAACTCCGCTGTGACAGAAACATTTAGGAGCTGTATTGTAGACTTAGTCAGTTAGGCAGGAAGACAAACAATGCATGTTTTCATCAACGTCACCCTCAAAGCCTTTTGCTCGAGTTTAGCATGAAGCCCTCCATGGAAGTTTTCTTTCCCTGGACATTAGCTTTATGATCGTTTCCAAATGCTCGGGTAACAGTCTATATTTAAAGTTATTTCAGTATTTTGCTATGTGAGGAACTCTTTGTTTCACAGCTCTGATGCAATTTTCAATTATGGTATCTTTTGCTGCATAACCTTAGCTAACAAATTTTGGCTGTAATGGACCTGTCAAGCCCATGAACATTCTTATATGCAGAATCATCTTAGTATGCATTTGTAAAGGAATATGTCAGACATTTAATTGGCAAGGACAAAGCGTTCCCTCAAGGAGATTGTGTAACCCAAACAGAGCCACCAATAGCTGAAGTTAAGGCCCTCAAGTGGAATTCAAACAAAGGTGTTAGTGATATGAAATTGCACAGTTTGTTACAGATGGGATCTGCTTAGCCAGCACAGCGGTGTTAACTGCTTTTGAAAGAACATTCACAATATTAGCTTTCAATAACCCTGCACATAATATTCTTATTGATTTATTCTCATTGCTAAGCTGCTTTTGAATATCTGCACTAAAGCATGAATGTACAACTTTTTTATGTACAAAAAAGCAAGATTCTCACTTCTACAGAGAATTTATAGCCTAATTGTTTTCGTCACTGATAATGAATAATAGGTGGTCTAAAGCTTCACTTTCATATAATAAGCAGAAAAGAAATCTGAAAGGGAGAGATGCAACCAAATTTAATAGCATGCTCTAATCTACTTCAAATTTACAGCACAGTGCAATTCTTAAAAAAAGGAAAAAAAAGGAAAAAAAAAAAAAAGAAAAAAGAAAAAAAGACCCCAGTGAATCTTCAAGCACCTGTAACCCTTGAGCATGGGCAGATGCAGTACATTGTAACATCTCCAGAAGACTTCAAATGAAAGCTCAAGCAGGAAAGGAGAAGGAAAAAAAAAAAAAAAAAAAGGACAGCAACCTGACAGAGCTCTTAAAGTCATTTAATTTTGGAAACTTCTCTCCTTCTAAATGTTGTCTGAAACTCTTTTACATATGAATCTATAGCATCTCATCATCGGTCTCCCATAGATTTATATATACTAGAAAGAATGTCAGCTGGTTTCTTGAACAAGAAGGGATGCAATGAGCTGCTCTGTTCTCTACTATGTTGCTATGAAGTTGTTCATTACAGACCTCAAAGTTCTAAGTGCAAGCAAACCGATGAAGTGAAATTCTAACTCTGTGCATCTTGATGAATTGGAAAAATGTGTACATGTGACAGTCACGTGATCCTAAGTTACTGTGCTTTCTGCTCACTGAGTATTAATATATAATGAAAAGGCTGATCTGCTTTATTGTTCTTCAGACTATGGTTAAGTGCTCTGATGCTTCAAGAACACTAAAATGTTTCACTCTTCACGTGTGTGTTGCATTATGCTAACCTTTGTGAAACAGTTTTCATTTCTTGCCATGTTGGTGGGCTTTTCACCTTGAAATTGTTGACAGGAGAATAGAATGCCCTATGTTGTATTTTTAATCTCTACTCAAATATACATCTTGCTGTTTTTCACTCTATCAAGTCAATCCCCTGAAAGTATCATAAAATAGCAGTGAGGTATAAAAACGTAGAGCTGCTCAGTAGCGGGGCAGAGCACAAACATGCCAAGCATCAGCACTGAAGAATTTGTCTCCCCCAAAATGGAAAAGAATCCCTTTGGGCTTTTGCTTGTCATCTCAAACTGAAAGCGGTTTCAGCAGTAAGGTAACCTGAAATGGAAAACCTTACAAATGAAGCAGTCTGCCTTTATGCTTTCTAGGATCACGTGTATGTTTGCTTGCCTTTATTTTACTTTTCTTTACTCACTTCACAGCTTTTTCTTCCTAGGATTTAAATTATGAACTGTAGGGAGCCCACCTAATATTCCCTTTCCTGCATTTTACTACTTCTCAATCATGTTCTGACCTGTTCATAACCATTTTGTTAAAGCAATGTGACAAAAAAAGCCTTTGAGAGTGCTGGTACGTAGAACAGACTATATCACAGACCATGATCAGCTGCTCTATTCCCAAAGCATACATTCAGGAGAGCAAAGGAAGCTTTAAGATTATCGTCTCTGCATGGATCCATAGAAAAGGACTAGCTGAAGATCTCTCTTCCATGAGATTTGTTGGATGCTGAAGTCATTGTAATTAGTATTTTATAATACACGAATTAGGAACTTCAAAATACTATGCATAAAAGGTGAGCCTTAGCATTTTAATGAACTTCTAACTTTTCAGAACAGTCTGTAGTAGTTGCGTTCTCAACAGGAATGGAATAAGTCACAAATATGTTAACGTGTGCTCTGTGGCAGAGCCGGGTTCTAACTACAGAATTAAGGTCATGGCTACTGCAGAGAGCCACTGAACTGCATGAGAGCAAAAATCCAAAGTCCTTGTCTGGAAACATCAGAACTCCTGCTGTGCAGTCTCAATCTTAACCTAAGACTTGGTGATAAATGAGATGTCATACGTAAAGTGGACTCAAATTCCACACCATCTGTTTCGTACTGACTAACATAAAAACTGGTGTTGCCAAAGCTTTAACTCAATACTAATTTTAATGTCCTTTAAATCAAGACCCAGATTTTGTAATGGTTGAATGATTCCTGGAGCAATATTCTCCACTTGAAGCCACTATTAAGAAAAGTCAGAAGTTGAACCAGTTGAACAGATCCTCCACTTGATTTTAGCTACAGTTATCACTGTGTTCCTCTCTTAAAATAGAGAAATAGGATAAATTTAAAACTGGCTTATTAGCAGGCATTAGGTGCTAATGCCATCACACTGACTAATTGAACACAGAGTACGGAAATACATTTCATATGAGTGTCCAGTCCATTCCCATGGGACATTTTTATATTCCATTCTGTCATTTCACAGCATGTTTGCCTGCAGTCAGTAAAACAATAAAACACAGAAACCTGTGGAGAACCTGATGGAGTCTCTAACGAGGAAAACAAATGTGATACAAGCATTAAGCTTCTATTTCTTGTATAGGAATCTTTGCACAGGAGATTATCTAGGGTTCTGTGATAAAAGTCTGTCAGCATTTCTACTGGTACTGATTGGCTTACAGCAGGAAGGAAAGATGGACCAACATTAGCTCAAGTTGGCTCTGACTCCTCAGTGAACCAAACAATATTAACATTTTCCTGTGACAATCAAATTGAAGGAAGAAATGTTTTGGAATACACAGAGCAAATAGGCAAAGCCATGGGAGATGCTTTATTTATGTCATACTCATTTAGCAACCGTTCCTATAGCATGTGACTAGAATTAGGTTTTCATTTGCTTTTGAATGATTTAAAGTTGTTAGGATCTGACCTTTCTGTGGGAATATGTTGATTTGATTAAAGTTTTGTCAGAAAAAAACATTCTTTAGCAGCACATCTTCAGGCAGGCACAGATAAACAACTCTCCCAGACAGCCAACAAATCAATGATTACAGCAAATCAGTTCAAGCTCTACCAGACTTCTTTTCCTACTGGCTATTCAAGAATGCTTCTATTGATTGTTTAAGAAAAAAATCAGTAAGTTTAGGTGAACAGTGTGCCAAAGGAAAACCATTAAAATCTCAAACATTTTCATGAGATAAGAATATTTCCCACCCAAACACTTACTAAAACTACCTTAACCTGAGCTTTATAAGTTATGATCAAGTACTTTTTTGCTGTAAGAAGTTACACTTCCCACTCCTGTCCATTATGAAATCATCTTAAAATATACTTGTTTTATTTAAACCTTAAGGATAAAACTGCATCATGAACACACAAAATGAAGATTAGGACTCCAAATTAAGGTTGCTATTGTTTCCATTTAGTAAATTAAATACTCGTGGTCATCTCAATAACAACTGTGTTCCCTTTCCCATGTAGATAAACAATATTTATGGTTTTTAAAAAATCTGTTGCATTATCAGCACTGGTTTTCACTGCTGCTAGACTCAAAAAGGCTGGCTTACTTATCTCAGTACGCACCTGAAGAACAAAATTGAGACTGTGCTTTGTCCATTTTATGGTTCAAACAGCGAACAATCTTCTCTCCCATTTGGCGAGTGCATGATTTGCTTTTAAGTATAGTTTGCTTATCAGGCAGCACCTCAGAAATCTATCAGCAGCTCAGCAAAAAGCAGACCGGGGATCTTCACAGAGCACACCAGGCACCGGCCCCCTGTTCCCATATCCTGTAGCTCAGAGAAAGCAGGAGCAGAGCTACTATCACCCCTTCGCGCCGTCATTTTGTTACTACCAGTGTTCTAACATTGCGGAGGATTGCCTACTTGGACTACTCTTCAGGCTTGCTTCAATTCTGATCCGTAGAAAGGCCATGCTCATTCACAATGGAAAGAGACAGAGTGCTTGGAAGAGAGATCACCATTTTATTGAAGGTGTCTCTCACTTGTCAGAACTTTTTAATATTCAGCAATGCATCCCTTAACTTAAAACAGCAATGGTCATCACAGTTCTTGCAGATTCTATTACCCATGGATTCTTCTAAGTAATAGTGCACAAAATGCACTTCAGAATCCTCACAGTTGCCCATGTTGTAAAAGACCACTCCAGACTAAGCCTTGAATTGTCATTGAGATATACTGGAGAAAGTGCTGCCAAAATAGGAATATACAAAATTGAATCTATGTTAAGAATGCACTTCACAATGTATATTACACAAAAATTCCTTTAAAGATTCAGTTCCTCCATTTCTGATTGAAAAGAATAAGTATAATCAATGTGGTACAAAGGCTTCTAGAATTAGAAAGACTACTTATCAGATAGTAACTATTTTTAGTTTTTAGTCAGTCGCAGCCCTAAAAATGTTTAGTATAGTCTAAAACAGGCCTGCTGTAATTGCATCCTCCTCAAAGCTTCAAGGATTTTGTGCCTGTGGGTGACCAAGGCACATGTTGCTAACTTCAAGTGATTAAATTAATTTAATGAAACAAGTTTTCCATTGTCAGAAAGTGCTCTTACAGTCTAAGTAAACTTGAGATTTTTGCTTGATTGACGACTGAAGCAGTACAAAGAGATAAATAAAATTTAGCAAAACATCATGAAAAAAGAATTAAGAGATCTAGCTAAAGGGTACACACTACACAGAGGGGCCTGAAAAGTGTACTGATGCATAGGAAATTCACAGGACTAACTCCCATTAGCATTAATTGAATTTGCACATTCCAACTCCCATCACCATTAGTACAAGTCATCCCCTGACTCCGGCAGACAAGTAGACTCTATGAAGTGGAGAGCAGAAAAAAACTGAAGCAAAGACAAAACTTAAAGCCTGTCTCATCTCCAAAGGCATCTGCCAAACAAAAGCAGCTAATGAGAACAAAGGCTTAGAAAACAGACATTTCATATCAGTAAGTAACATCTCAACTGTTTTCCTACACAACTATTTGAGAAACTTGGAAATAGGTTGGGTAATTACAAACAAAAGAATCGATGAAAGTGTAGCTGTGGAGAAAACAACACCGCTACATAACCTTATTTTCAAGTGGTCTAAACAATTCCATCTATTCCAACTCCAAGAAGAAATCAATCAATCTCTGGATTTGCATTTTGATTCTCAAAGCACCACAGTGATGCATGCACAAATTGCATTACGTTTAAAATCACTGAGTACCATAAGCACATAAAATTCACAGTTGCTCCAAAGTGAAAACGTGTAGGTAAGTCAATGTTACGCATTTCTCTGAAGTTCACCTTTGCTATCTTTTATTGAGATTAAGCCTGCAGAGTTGCTCTGGCTGTTGTTTCCCTTCACACCCAAGAACTATTAGCACCTTGAGTGAGAGTGACCAAAACAAATAAAAATCAGCCAAACCAAAATTAGAATAAGTCAGCAGAAGTGATTCTGCGTCTCTGTAAAACTCCAGTGTCTGTCATTACTGATGACGCAGCAGAAGATCTGTGCTTTCTCTGTAAGGCCCTGAGATTTTGCAAGCTAGTCCAAATGGAGACTTTACAAAAACAGTTTCACATTACCCACTACAAAATGGAAGAACAGAAGGTGAGAGACAGGAAGACGTGATAGCAAAGATGCCAGTAGAAGTTGTTTATAATAGCTATAAACTACGTGGGGAAAACATCACCCTTCTACATCAAGAAAGGCAATTTTCAGTCAAGATAATGTAGATGTCATAATAAATCATATGTTGGTATTCACATATCTATTAATCATCTCACAGAACGTGTCCTGGTGTCCTACTTTGCCTGTTGTAATGGCAGGGATAACCTTCTACAAATGACTGTGCCTCTGTGTTTGTAAGAGATGCAGTAGGCTGCCAAAGTGACAAACACTTTGTTCTATGTACTCTTGGTCAGGGTGTGATAACTGCTGAATATACACTTTAATAACATGCCCATAGCAGAGTAGAGATGATAACAATGGTCAGATCAAAAGCAACTCCTGGCTCATTGAATTGAAAAGATGAAAGTAATTTTTTGCATTCAGCCCTCGGGAACAGTGATCAGGACGCTCTATCACCTTCCAGATAGAGGTGAATCCCATTTAGAATTTGAAGATTGGCTACTGCAATTGCTATTGGACTGCAGTATTTCAATTCAGGTGAGATACTCAGCCTTTTAAATCTACACAAGCTTCATCTTCCTGTGCCAGAAAGAACATACACCAGTTGCAACCACAACCAGAACAGCTTTAGGTTTACCCCTTTGGGCACATTCCCTCTGCCTTTGCATTATATTTTTACACAAGATTTCCATGAAATTTCCAGAGGACAGCAGCTGCTAATGTGGAAAGGACCAGTAATCTGCATGTACAAAATGCAATTCTTATGGGCCCAAAGCAGAAGTTGTTTATCTGCCCAGAAGAACCACAGTGGGAAGACATTAGGCCATAAAGCCTGATACCTTCTTCGGAGCACTTTCCTCTTAGACTGCAGGATCATGAAAGGCTTCTCTAAGAGCTAGCAACACTTTTCCATTCCTCAGATCTGTTCCACTTGCAACAACTTCTGCTTGTATTTAAACAAAACATCCTCTCCCATTAGGCAATAAACATCTGCTGTGAGGTGTTCAGGGTCTACCAAGGCAAAGACAACGATATCTCACCAGTCTTTCCAAACTCATGCTCCTAATTGCCTGCTTAATGACTGGTAAAAAATACAGATTTGATGCATAAACAAGCAGCTGCTTCATCTATCTGGAACCCATTAAATTAGTTCAGTAGCTATCAGAGAAGTCAACTAACCCCACCAATCCTTCTGCTGAAGGCACAATACTACAAACACAAGCTGCTAGTATCACCAACATTCACACTAAACATCAGAAGAGGTTATGACCAGGACATGGTTATGCTGCAGTCATATTACAGTGCTGGCATTTCAAACAGAACTCTTCTGTCCCACAAGCTCAATCCAAGACTGCTTTGGGCTTTTTTCTTTCAGGTCAGTAGTGAGGAACATTTTAATTTTTAGACAGAATGCATATAATTGAAGATTGGCAGAGAGTAGTCTCTCAGATAAAAAAATTAACTGCAACCAATTAACTAATGCAATAAAGATCCATATTGAAAAGGGAAAAAATGAGTAGTTGCCATTCCTCAGGTGAGCGCCCTGCTATGAAGCCCAAATGGATCCAACTCCTAACTTCACCACAGCTGGCCCTAATCCTCAGCACAGTTGCTCTGATCATGTTGCCTGGCTTTTAAACAGGGCCCAAATTAACACAGCATCAGTACGTGGCCCAGGTATGGTAAAATATGCACACAGAGGGAACCAAGTTACAGTATCTGAGAACTTTGCTTGTCTCTGTTTTTAAATGTAATTGGCTAATGCTATAGTGAGTTGCACAGTCAGGTTCTCCGATGATTTGGATATAATCTACCTCAGGCAATAGCAAGGCTGGCAAGTGACCTCATCTATCCCAGTCAGCCCCAATTAGCCATTGTGTTGGATGCTTTCTCATCTACTGAAATAAGAATGCATTCATTTTTGTAGCGTTCACTATAAAATCCAAAGTAGGTGTAGAATAAAAAAGCCCAGAGATACTGTGGAATCGAGACAAAGGACAACTCAGAACAGTCTCAGATTTAGAAAAGTGCAAAGATGCAAACATAAATAGTTTGATTGCACATTTGGTGAATAACTCCAGAGGGACAAGAAAGAAAACACCCATTTCATTATCCTTTATCATCAGAATAAACAATGGACAGAGAAACTGCACTTGCATGGGCTAATGCATACTATTCTTTCCACAGAAAAGATCCATTTATCACATCTAATCCAAGTCAAGAGGGCACTGTCAAGGCATTTTGGCACAAAGATCGATACACTGCAGCAGCTGTTGCTCACTTGGAAGACTTGGCTTCCTCAAATCCAAGGATTTTAGTCTTCCTACCAGCCACCATGCTTCATTCTCACACATTAGTTTGAATTAACATAAGTAAACCAATGTGTAAACTGACAACATCAAATACCTCCTTTTTATTTGAATTTCACAGGAAATATTGGCAGATGGAGAAACAAAGGACATCCTTCAGGTCCTGTACAGGGCCACAGACAGCATCGCTCAGGGTTAATGATGGTGGAAACAAAGAGCATTGCTTTGATCAAGCTGCATGTTAAATATCTTCCTTCCATGCAGAAAGTCATGTAAGAAACCATGTAAGCACCAATCTGAGCAATAAATGTTAAAGATTAACGTATGTGAATACTGACCAAATCCCCAGTGCTCCATTCAGGCAGAATCCCATTGATTTTTTGGTCAACATTTAACAACAGAATGCTAGAAGATAGAAGCTTATGGGCTTTTTGATGAAAGCACAGCCAGTCTGGAATGAATCGTGTGTGAACATTTCATTAATAAATTTTCACTCAGTTCATAAATATGCATAAATATTTGGGGCTTATTCTTTTCCATTTAGAGTCTGATCTAAAATCCTCTAAAGTCAATACAGAGATTTCCATTAACTTCTCTGGAATCAGGCCCTGCCACTTAAGTTGAAAAGATAATGAAAACGAAAATAAATTATGTGCATTGAATATTTGTAAGATATTATGAAATTAACTGGAAAAAAAAAAAAAGTGTTATTCTGTCAGCTCTGATCTTTATCTTCATCAATGTATGGGATTTTTTTCCCTCACAAAGTCTGAAACTTGCTGCAACCTGTATTTTTCTTAAATTCCAATCTACCAGCTCCCATTAAAAAGGTCACAAATGAAACAGGCTGTCTGCTGCAAGGTCCTGTACATTTTATTGATATGCTCTTCTTGCTATGTCAATCAGGAAGTTAGCAATGAATAAATTCATCTCTGTTGGGGAAAATAGCTTAAGTGCACTTAAAGGCTAAGGGTACTAAAATAAACAGTTTGCTAATCCTCCAAATGCCAAAAAAAAAAAAAAAAAAAAAAAAAGTCTAGACATCCAAAACAGCCTCTATCTTCAGGCAATTCTATGGCAAATGAATGCACAAGCCTTTGAAGTGCCAACACTTATGACATTTTATTTGCATAATAAATCTTTCAATAAACTTTTCCATGCACATATTACAATAAAGCAAGATGTACAGCTGTATGATTTGCACTGCAGTGCCCTGACAATCCTACAGACTTTTATTCATCCCATAGCCCACCCCACATTCATTTATTCACACTACTTTGTCTTCCTGCAGCTTCAGAATGGCGTTGGTAAGACTCAAATCATCAAAACAAATCATTTCTAGTACTTTTGATTATTTCAAAGCTGTTATATTACAGTTTTTCCTTTTGTCTTGTCAAAAGTAGATGTTAATTTACCATGGTTGATAAGTTATGAGATTACATTTAGCTTTAATTTCAGCCAGAGAGCAGTTTGGCCTGGTCTTTCAATCTCTGACACTTAATACTTCCCTATTGCCCTGAAAAACTTCATTTCACGTTATTACTAGACTCTTCATAAATTTCCTATCTTAACATCTTTAAGCTTCTGTATGAATATCTCAACACATCTCAATTGTACAGGAAATACAAGAGCACTGTGTGGATTGTACAAAATATATTTATACCTTTTTGGAGGAAAAGGAAACATTTTAATAATTACATCTGATGGTCTGAGTAAATTTCAAGTGAAGAACAGCCCATCACCTTCATTCCAATGGTGCTTTTTCACTTCAGTTACATTGGTATTGAGTACACAGCTGAAGGAATAATATTGCATTTCACTGTAGCAGAAATTGAAATTGTTTTCATGCCACAGAGGGTAGAAGCTTTTTCCAACAAACAACCAGGCTCTCTTCACATAGCAGAGCAGGATGGAAATAATGATATCGAGTAAGCAAGGAAAAGGAAAATAAATTTAAAAAAAAGACAGAGGACAGGCTTATCCCCTCTGAAAATAGAAGATTCTTGAAGAAGATAAAGTTGGGCAGCCTTTCCATACAGTATTCTATCCATCTTTCCTCATTTCATCTAAAATCAGCAGCTCTCAATTCTCACCAGTATCAGTGGAGCTACTGACTCATGCAAAGTAAGGATGAGGTTCAATATTCCCTAAACACTTCACTTACCAAATTAAAAACAGACTCAAAAACCCAGGATTCTTCTCTTTGAATCATTCTTTCAGAACTCCCCAGCTGCCCCTCCCAACTGCTTGCACAGTCCAAGGGAATTTGATTTTCTGTTTGTAAAATCTTTCATGAACTGTTTGGAAAGGAATTCTGCTTGTTAGAGAGCTTCCGTACTTGGTTTATGTTTAGCTTCTACATTATTTATCAAACAATCCTTTAGCACATTCCGTGTATTTTTATTACTTCTTCATTTCATGCAAGTACATTCTGACCATCTCCTTTCAATATGCCATGCAAAATATTAACCTACAGCTAGTAAAACACCTAATACTGGATTCTGGGATTGCCTAAATCTGTTGTGAATACATGAATAGTTACCACACACACACAAAAAATGGCTCCTGGATAGCTTTGCATCCTTTGCAGTTGTTGTTTGTTTTGTTTTTTAACCAGTTTTTGAGCGTAATCCCCTCAAGTTGTTAGTGTGAGAGGATTTAGGAATGCCCACTTACATTCATCTGTGGCTTTACACGCTTTTCCTACGTAGGATCATAGAATGATTTGGGTTGAAGGGGACCTTAACGATCACCTTAGCTGCAGTCTCTATGCTGTGGGCTGGTTGCCATCCATTAGATCAAGCTGCCCAGGCCCCCACGTCCTCCACGTGCAAATAAATTTCTTCACCTTCTCATCTAAATCTGTAGATCACATTATGAAATCTGACAACGAGGCTTTCTTGGTGAACTGATATAAGCTTCAAGGAACTGCTGCAATTAGAGATTCAGTTACTACAAACATTATGGAGGATGGAAAGCAGCCCTCCTATTCTTACAGTCAGCTTTGCATTACTGACACAAGGTGTGCCCATGACAGGAAAGGGTCAATTTGCCCAATATTTCCTCTGAGAATAAGGGAATAAGGGAAGTCAGCAAGTAGTAAAGCCCTGACTCTCCCACAGTAAGAAGCTACATGGAAAGAGTGGAATAAGGTTCTTAGATCAGCGTGGAAAGTTTTTCAGATCCCCCATTCCTCATTGCTTATGTTACCAGTAGGAGATGGCTTTTAGAGCTCACTGAGTAGGTAGTGGAGCTCTACTTCCATTGCTGTTCCCATCTCTGATCAGACTTCCAGTTTAACATTCCCAGCTGTAACATGGCACACCTGTATTTCTGGATTCCTTGACAAAGTCTTACAACTTGACAAGTATAGATAATTAGAGAAAAAAAAAAAGAAAAAAGAAAAAAAATCTACTAATGACTTAAAGCTAAGTGCACAGATTTAAAACAGCTTTTAACAAAAGCTGAAAAGAGATATCCTTCCAAGCTGCAAAAAATATTAGGAATATATAGATATATATGTACAGTTTTTAAGAAGAAACAAATTACAGTTTCTATAAAGCATGAAGAAGTTCTAAAGGAATAAGATAATGGGACGAGTACAAATGGTGTGAAGCAGGAGCAGCCAAGTCACATTAATGTGCTCAGCACTGAAGAAAGAAAACTCAGATAACTGGATCAAAGAATGCTGCTGTCAAGGCTTTCAACAGCCATGTTAGTCACTGGGAGAGTGACTACTGATCTTTTTCTATCCTTCAGACTCTCTTTTTCTCATTAAAACAAAATCTTATATATAATGAAACATTTTTCAGTGGGCAAAGCAACACTGAAACAGGTAGCAAATGATGTCTCCCTCTTACACAGAGACAACAAAGAAACAGGCAGTAACCTTGTTGCAGTGACAAAATTCACCACGTTAAATGACAAAATTAAGACAGATCCTTGCTATGCTGATTCCAGTAGTTCACATCCTTTAGAATCTATATCCAAATTAGCTATTCATTGGTGACACCGCAGGTAAGCTCAGAACAAAGAGCAAACATCTGAACTCCTTCAGAAATACATTTCCCATGGATTTATCCAGACTGAAGTGGAGGAACTTCCAGCCTCATGGAAGGCTGGAATATTTCCCACTTCTCTATCATACGCAGGAGCTCTGAAGCTAATAGAATTTCACTTTTCTCATTTATAATAGCCATGACTAGATGTTCCCAGGTAGAAATGGGATGGTATGCCCATCTGTAGAAACCTTTTACAGCAAAGCAGTGTAAATAGTTAACTAGTTTGAGAGTAACTATTTTCCTGTCACCCACTCCGCCGTAGCAGAGTATCCCAGATGTTTATTTTTACTGTTTAGAATATAAAACAGTAATAGCTTGCTCTTATACAAAGCTTTAATAGTGCATTGCTGGAGCTTAATGTGATTTAGAAAAGATGCCATCATCGTTTTCCACATTTTGAGAAGTGGAACATGGGCAAGCAATCAAACACCAGAGACAATCACTCCTAATTCCTAGTGCAGCACTCTGCACCAGGTTATATCACTTTCTAAAGCTGGTTTAATGAAACTACATGTTAAAAGTGAATAGAAGAGCACCCTTTCCCTTCAGAGCATTTCAAGAAAACCTCTCCAAGCCCTTACAACAGCAAACACTGACCATGATTTTTTTCAGTGCAGACTTCAGGATTTAAACCAACTGATTTGACTTATATCAGCAACACCGTGCTCCATTTTAGTTTTGTTTGCTTGGCTGAGAACAGCAACCTATCCTCCCTAGCTGCTGTGCCCCCCTACCTTTCCATCCATGACAAGCAAAATTATAGCAGCTTGACTGCCATAGATTCACTGTAGCATACACTGACATGTCACACCTGGTATGCAGCATTCAATTAGTCATTCATAGATGCTGAATTTGTGGCAGACAAGGCCAAAAGTCAAGTTTGAGCAGGTATTAGTCGATTTGGCATGTGAACAAACACTGAGTGAAGATGCCAAGAAACCATTGAGATAAATTGTCAAATGAGCAGTTGCAAGGGGAAAAAAGCCTATTAAAGTTATTGCTGGTGAGAGCACAGCAGAGCTGAGTATTCCTAGTGTGAGCATCAGAAGCAAGCCTGTAAAAGTATTTGCGAAGCATGAGGTTTGTCAACGTTTGTTAATAGATGCCATACTGTTAGCACCAGAGCTAGGCACACCATATGCCGCGGCACAGGCTCGCAGCCATGCCGTGATGAGGTTATGCCCTGTGCTCAGTGCAGGAATTCACCTGTGCCTCAGATGCTCAGAACTCGTCCTGGGGGACAGAAATCATCACTTCTGTTGGAACAAGTGGGTGATATACAAACAGAACTGGCTTTTTCCTCTATCTCAGTGTGCAAACTAGCACATTGAGTTGAGATGGATGAGACGAGCTGCAGGGCATTAACCTCCATGCTGTAAGCAAGCACTGGGAGAGACAATGATGGAGATCTGTCTCTGAGTATTTATACGCTTTGCCAGCATCCTCTGTTGCAAAGTTTGCTTTGTTTTTAATTTTTTTTTAACAAAAATTAATAGCATTTTTATTACATACTTGTCCTCATCCCCTGCTCCTTTTTCCTACATTCTAATCTCTTTCACATTAATTGCTGACATTCAGACAACTTTTGTCCAAATGTACCTCTAGCTCAACACTAAGAGATACGAGGGCAAGAGGACCTGCCTTACAGCAGGACATATTTCAAGCATTTTGTCTCAATAACTTCTTTTAACCAAGTAATCAAGAGAAGATGGACCAAGGACTACAAGATCCCAAGTGAAGAAGCAGGTGGTACCCCTGGAGGAACAGGGCTATGAAGGACAGGTCTCTCAGCGCTGCAGGATGCTCCAAAGGCTCAATAAAATAAATCAGTTCGCAGAGTGCATAACTACTGATCTTTTTTCATCTAGCAGCTACACTGTGCAGTAGAGGAGACACTGCAATCAATACTGCTAAAGATTGAACTTCAGTTCAATTTGTTTCTGCCAATCACATGTATGGGGCATATTTTCTTTCACAAGTAGCTTTTGGGACAACTGGAACAAATACGTAATTGTTTATTTCTGTATGTGCTTATCTACAGGTGCTGTTTATTGCTGTGAATCATCACCATTGTTCACGTTCCTGAACACAGCATCACTTTTCTCTAACAACATGTTGTATTGCAGCTACAGTGCTCAACTGTGGCATTAAATGGGCAAAAGATATTGTACCCCAATGCAGACATATTGTAAACTATTGTCTTTTGGAAGAAACCCATTTACAGAGGGAAACAGGAATAGATCACATTGAACTAACTTAGAGCACTCCTAAAGCTCTTCCTAGACCAATGCAGCACCTGTCACAACCAACTGGGTACCATAATACATTGTAGTATCTCCTAAATGTTGTGTTTCCCCCTGTTAATATATACTTTCTCATACAGGTTAGTATTGGATATCAAAGCTCTCTGAAGTATCTGCCAATGCTCAGCATCCCAAGGGTCCTGTGACTCTGACCTAGCCCGTTATTTTCCAGGTGCTGCATTAGTTACCTTCCTGCTGCTGTAAGAGATGCCTCGCTAGAGAAATGCAGACCAATAAAGATTTTAGCCCAAGTCTCTTCCAGCTTACAGGCCACTGAACTGAGAAATGTACCAACACATCTACAGCCACCAATTCAGACCTCTACCAGCTCAACGTCTGCTTGTGCTTCACATGTGTATTTCAGCAGCTCCTTCCCAGTGAGCAGCACCTGAACTCAAGTATAGGAGTTTCTGCAGGAGTTATCCTTAAGAAAAAAATACTTTTCATCTGCAAGATAAACTCTTCAGCAAAGAACAATAAACAGTTTTCTCCACTTCCAGTTCACAAAGCATATTGTTCATTCTGAATAAGAAATCTGGATCTAATTGTTTATAAATAACCACAGCTTGTGGAATTCAATGGTGCTTTGCTTCCTAAAAGTGTTCTTTTTTTATATGATGTCTCCACGTTAGCTGTATTCATTTAGATTACAAGCTAATGGAGGCTGACAGCACTAAAAGGCAGGCTGACCTCTGGTATATTAGCTGGAGATGCATCTCACATCATAAAATAGAATAAAGGGTCATGCCTTTAAGTGCCACAGCAGAACACAAAAACAGGGAAAACAACATATTTTTTTTTTACACCAGATTTAAACAGGCCTTTGATAGTAACATTTTATCTGAGCCGTGAAATAAGTGACACAACATCTAACAACAAAGAGCTGAAAAATCCTATGTACTGAAGTCACAAACCACATAGGACATTTAACAAGAATCATAGCAAGGAGGAGAAAGTGTTAATTATGCTTTCTTTCTCTCCTCTCTGACAGTTCACACTGCCATCAGAAAGCCATAGGTATCTAACTTAGGCTCTTAAATCTGAATACATCCCTTTCTCCTATCTTGCTCTCCAAGTTGTCTTCTATTCACTAATTGGTAAGTGTCAGAATGAAGAAAAACAGAAAACCCCGTTAGAAAACCTGCCTGTGAGTTAATACAGGAAGTGTCATGAGCATGCACAAGAGAATCAGCTGCAGAGTCAATATCATGAATATTTCCTACTAAATTTGCTCAGATTGATCTACTGCCTCAAGGAACACCCTGGGATTTGACTTAATATCCATTAGTTGGATGTGTGGTAGTTCGGTTCCTGGGTTGGGGCATGTCCATACACTGACACAGAAGGAAAGCACGTGCCTTGGCTTCAAGTCTAGGATACAAGAGGTCATTGGACCAGGCATATAAGATAGCACTGATTTGTGTTACCTGCAGATAACTCAGAGCAGTCACTGATTTATTTATTTGATGCATTACAACAGAAGAGAATTGTAAAGAATAGTGAAGCAAAGATTATAAAGCAGTCTTGCAAATAGCATCTCCCAGGCCAAAACAGCAGCACTGGAGAAAGTACTTGTATCAATTGCTAGAGCAGCCTTTAAGTCTAAATTTACTAATGAGATTGAATAGGCCTTATTCACTGCTACAAACACTCGAAGAACTTGCTGATTCCTTTCAAAATGAAAATATCATAACACACATCGGTAGAGTAGAATGGCCTCCACAATAGCAGCCCTCTTACAGGAGCACAGATGCTGTAAAGTTGGAAGCCTGCATTACCTTGCTCAGAAAAGAAAGCCAAATTCAAGCCCTATTAACTGTGAGATGCTATTACACCACAACACAAGCTACAGCAGCACTTAGGAAATTATTGAAATTGCAGTTGATGCAATTTGTCATCAAAGAACGAGAATGAAATATAGGAAATGAAAGACATAAGCAGAAATGCTGACAATTAGGTTTTCTTTTCTGGTCATCAAAAAACTACTTTCAGTTCACAATCATACCAGGGAGTCTCTTCCCTTGCAATATATAGTTCATATCCTTCCCATTTTTAAAAGGTACAATAAAGCCACAATCCAATATCAGTTTGTGAGATAAATGCACCCATGAGGAGCAAGGAATATTTTGAAGAAAAGTACTACAGATAGTGAGATAAGCAGAGTTGCAGGCTGCTCAGAGTTGGAAGAGGCTGCTATCGCAACCTCCTGCTCAAAGCAGGGCCAGCTTCAAAGCCAGCCCACATTGCTCAGGTCTTCATCCAGTTGGCATCCAGTTGGGATTTGAAAGATCTCCATAATCTCCCCAGTTCCAACAGAGAACCACTGTACTACCTTCAGCAGAGCTCTCCTGATTTAGGTGAATTAGAATCTTACTAGGAGGAGCTTTGCTTCCTTTGGCTGAAATAGATTAGGAAAGCAGCCATAAAAAAGAAAAAATTTGACATGATGACACTTGGCATGCATGCCCTAGGTGAAATAAATCTTTGCCATCTTAACCTGTTTCTCTTGCAGGCTTGAGGTTAAACAGCCCGTGCAGAAACAACCATTGCCTTTTCACAGGGTTATTGGTTACAAAGAACTGGAAAGGTTACAGCCTTATGAGTTCCAGATTCACCGCCCCAGAACGTGGGAGTCTCCAAGGCATTTGTGCTGTTCCCCACATGGGGAATGTCAGGGACAACTGCAGTCCAGAAGACCCAGTACATAAAAAAAAAAAAGGGAATAAAAAACCACAGTGGACAAATGCTTACAGACAGCTGGTGCTCTGCAAGAGCTCTCAGATTATCCCAGCTCCTACCCCTGACTGCTCCTTGGCACGTTTAGGAATTAGCACTGGACAGGAACTATTCCCAACAGGCATTCTTCACGCAGAGTAAGAGGATTTAATACTGTAGACACACACAACAGCAAGGTAGTTGATTTGTGACACAGTCCTAAGCATGTATGTGAATAGCTAATGACAGCTTAAGAGTTGCTGGAAGACGTAACTTTTATCTGGGGAGTCTTAGTAGACTTAATACCCACGAATTAATTTCTCCTTTTATTATAACCCAGCCCTTCTCTGACAGAGGATCAGCCTTTTCAAGTGACACAGGAAGATAACAAGGTAATGTTTTCATGTCCTCTTTACTTTCCTTGTCTAACACCAAGAGAATTTATTCACAATCTGTTTCATCTTCCATCTAAAGGAGGCTCAAATCCATGCTTTTCTCCTTCTCAAGAGAGGACTCTAATTTGTCAATGTGGGTGAAAAACTCCTGTTCAAGCTGCAGCAGCTCTGTCCTGGTGATGGTGTTGTTGCATTTGCTATTTGAAAGAGCATTGTATACCAAACCACTAAAATTCCATAGCAAGAGAATCCTCTTGCTTGAGATCCTGCAAACACCTTGAAATGAACACAAGAACAATACAAGAGCTTGTGTATTTTACACATGCATTCAAAATGACAAGATTTAGGTCATAGTTGTGGTGAACTTCCTAGTCTTTAGAATAAGATGTCATATAGAATTGTTAAGCAATTGATTAGATTAAGATGAATTAGATTAAATAAGAATTCAAGTATCATCATTTTGTTTTTAGGTAATAGGCTTAAGGTGAAATCCCGGCATAGTGAGGCCAAGGGAGTTTAACAATCATCCTACAGGGAATTAGAATGTCATCCATAATGAATTACCATCCAAAATTGCTGATATTTAGCATCCCCCTACAGCACTGGGCTATAATTATAAGTTATTTGCACTTGAACTTCCTTATTCTGATGGAAATTTACAGGTAAAAAGCTCCTGAATCAACCATCAAAGTTGTCACTTTAAGAGAAAATAAGAAGGAATTTTTCTGGTTGAACGTGCCTAAATGCGTCTACACAGCCACAGATCATCTTATGCTGCAACAAATATATTTGGACTCATGGTAGGCACAGATGAAGTTGCCGGAAGGGTGACTTTTAATCACTGCAGGAAATAAACAAACATCAAAAGAAAACCAATGCTCCAGACAGAAATAAACTTCATTGTGCTCGTGTTCTTAAAGAGTCCTCTTGTGTCCTTACTAGGAAGTGAAATGAAAAAACAGCCAGCCAGCATCACAGTTAACTGTTTGCCCTCGTCAGGAATCCTTATTGTGAATACAGAGTGAGAAAATCTATTCATGTGTCAGATATCTTCAACATTATTCTATCCTTGAAGTGATATCATTCAGTACAGGCACAGCTTAAACACCAGTGGATAAATGGATTGCTAGAATATTGGTGCCTTAAATGGAATTCGCACCCCGGAGGAATCAGCGAGGAGGTGAAGAAGAGACTGAAAAGATGTGAATGCCACGTGTAGCTCTTCAGTGCTCTGCAATGCTTCTGAGATCCGAGTCTGCAGCTGTATAAATTCCATCATTGACTTTGGAATGATCAGGATCTGCTACAAGTCAGGTTATTTTCACTAACAATTCTACTCACAGGAGCAAATTTAAAAGGAACAGTTTATAAAGACATATCAAATGAACTGATACTTCACTGTGTGCATCCAGCTCTGCCACACATTATTGTTCCTATTGCTAGGGATGTCTGCAATACCCTAGAATGAGTAATACCCCTGTCATAGACAGTGACATTCTCCATGTCAAGGGAAGCCTGAGCAGGTACATCATCTCATCCTCAGTGAAAAAATGTATCCAGTGCCCTGGGACAGAAAGAGAAAGCCTGAGATGTGAAACTTGAGAACTGAGGGCATCTGGGTGGCATTACAGGTTGCAAGGCAAACCGTACAACCCAACAGTGTTTGCTCTGCAGCCCACGTGAGATTCAAAGGAAACGCGTAGGCTGCATCGTCAAATTAGAACAGGTCAGTAAAAGAAGCGTACTGCTGAGAAGAAAAATACTGTTGTCACCTCAGTTTTATCTCATTTTCAATTTTTTGTTTATTGTTTTTCTTCTGCTGCTCAAAGAACAGAAATGTAATTATATGCACATCAGTGCACTCAAAGTGCTGGAAAATTTCCCATATAGGAGTAGGAAATGACAAGAAGTTCTGTGATTTGTTAAGGCTGTGCTAACAACATGCACACCCGAACCAAAACATTGGTGTATTGAAGGACTATGATTCATTTTAGGAATTCTTTTAAACTTCTCATTTTATTTCAGTGTTGTTTTTTGTTTGTTTTTTAATATAAATACACCATTTTTCCTAATCCAAAAGATTTCACTCACTCCTTTGATCTATGTACATTTTGAACAGTAGCTTGTCTTCAACTCACCCCTTCTTCTGACCAGGCCTGTTTCCTGGTGCACCTACAAAGCCAGTACTTCCAGGAAAATTAATTCTGACAACTATGGGTAAAATCATGTTTTGTTTATATTTCAGGTACTAAGCAGATGCTACTAGATATTGCTACCAGATGTTCTAGAATTATATGCAACATTATGCTCAATTTTAACTTTTACAAAATTACAAGCTAATAAAAGGTGACACTGCTATAGTCAAATGATTTATTAAAGGAAAAGCCATTAAATTCCTTTTAAGCTTCACCACCCCACTACCCCAAATAGCTCGTCACTGTATACATCAGTGAACAGATGCAAATGTCTGTACCATTCTGAGATTTCAGTATTATCCCATACAATAATTATATATCCAGATGCCTTTTGCTCTAACAGCCTCAAACACATCTGTCCATCTTAACCTAAATGCATGGTAAGCATTCATTTCATGGTTAAACTGCCTGCAAGAGGACACAAGCCTCGAATCCAAACCCACGTCAGGATCATCTTTTTCTGCCACACAGATGAACTTGCACACAGATAAGGACATTTTATGCACTGGAAGCACTCTGAATCTAAAGGTTGGAATGATTAACTAACAGAGCATACAAAAGTTTGAAGTATTGCATTCAATTGCATTTAGACCTCGATTTCCAAATCACTTAAAAGGCTGCAACGTTTGTTGCCATGGGGTGGGTTTTTGTTTGCTTGGTGCTGATGGGAGGAGCAGGGGAGCGGGATTTTTGTTGTCATCATTCGGTTCCGTTTTTTGTTTGTTTTTAATATATGAAGTACTGTACCCTGATGGTGAACAGAAACTACACACTTGATTTTGTGCAGGCTCCCCAAGCTGAAGTCACAGGGCAGCACACGACAGCCAGTGCAGCCAACATCCCTCCCCATTCACCACTGCAATAAACAGACGTAACGTCAAATAGGAGTGACAGCCAGTAATTATGGAACTGAAAAATTGTTGTGGATTCTTCTGTATCAATGAAGCCACGCACAAATATAGAAAATCTAAATAGCTCCTTCCAATCTTCTAACAGGAAAATATGCACGTTAGCTGATCCACAGATCACTCTAGGGGTTTGTATCAAGCTGCACCTTGGCTAGGAAATTAAATAGCCCACCTAATGCTACCCTAGCACATAGCAGCAGAAGGTTCTCATCAAGTAAAGCAAATCAACTCAACGCTTATGAGAGCACCCATGGAACAACATGAGGAAAAAGAAATTTAACTCCAGCAGTTAAACAGTTTATACTTAAGTGTGCATGCACTACTGCATAAATTGTACCCAAAGCACATAATTTGGAGAGAAAAAAAGAACAAACACTAGAAAGGAAAAGGAGAAAGGAGAAAGGAGATCAGCCAGAAACCATTATTTATAAACAGATATCTAACTTCGAGTTAAAGCATCCCAGCCTCGCTTCTCTGAGGTCGCAATAGCCACACAATTTACACAGCTGAGCATCTGGCTCTAAATATTCCACTGTTCAAAATTCCAGTGTGCATCCTTGCGTAGCAGAGCTTCTCTGACTAATCACGCTAGAGGTAACCACGTCTTAAGTGTGTAGTTCTAAATTGAGTAATATTACCATTAATAACAGAGCCTAATTAAGACATCTATAATGTTTTTAATGAGAAAAATTGAAAGTCCTTCTGGAATTTTTCCAGCCGAATTAATTCTGAGGACTTTAGACGTTATTACAAGTAATGTTACAGGAATGAAAATTAGGTCTAAATTAGGACATGTCACTGTATTTAAACAGGAGGAAAAGGAACTACGTTCTGTTTCCTCCTCTATATGCCAGTCTCTGTTATAACATCTCACCGCAGGGGAAACGAAAGCAGCACTTTGTGATCTGCTCTAAGCTGCTCTGCATGTAGTTGTTCTGATGCATCTCTAAGGTCTGCAAATATTTTAACACTTCCATTTTGGTCTCTTTTTCGCATTTCTGATCCATACTCCCTTGGTGCAAATATTTCCAAAAAATCTTGAAGTGTCATTCGCTTTGGTTTGTGTGGGCCCAAATACTGTTGACTCTCATTTCCATGACTTATGCTTGTTCAAACAAGAACTCCCTGTGTAACCCTGCATGTGTAAGCAGGGAACACTTGTGCAGAGGAATATCAGCTACGATCTGCTAGAACTGTACAGGAAGGGAGGAACCTGCATGGACCAAAACAGTGCTCTGTTAAGACAACAGTGAAGCACTTTAAAGGCTGCCCAGCATGGTGAGTCTTTATTTGTACCCCTCATAGACCAGATCTACAAACCGCTATGCACACACACACCTGCCTTGCTGTTGCCTTTTCCTTACAAATACTTCCATTGTGAGTTTAAGTTAGTTAATTTCATACAAGTCTGCTACATGGCTGGCTTATGCTGCCCTGAAGGCTCAGAAAGACACCATCCCTGCTCTTCAAAACGACTCATTTGAGCACTTGCTTTCATACCAGGGATGAGAGCTTGTGTTCAAGAATAGACAAATTCAAAACGTGAGAACAAAGTCATCCCATGATCTGACTGGGTTTTATACAATGATCTAAGACTTCATTTAGTGGAACTTGAAGTGAAACTCCAATCTTAAGGCATAAGTTAAGAGGGGGAAAAAAAAGCTACAACTATTAGTGTTGGGATGAAGAAAAGCCACCGCAGTGTGACAAAAGCCATGAAATTCACCTTTCATTTTTCCTGATCTACACTGTGGGTATGATCCTACAGGCAGTATTCAGGTACACCTTCACATGCACATCTCTACACGAACACACATACATACACACACACAGCATTCACATAATTGGAGTACCTTCACATTTCATTTCACCTCTCAACCATAAAATGCTCCACCACCCTCATCTTTCAGATTCCAAAACTCAAACTGGAATTCTGCAATTTGCCGTGCCTTAGTAAGCAGAAATGCAATCGTGTATATTTCAGGCAGGGCAGCTAATGAGGTTGTTTGTCCTTGAGAGCAGACACTGCACAAAAAGTGCTCTTTATTTATTTCTTTTGAATGCATTTTACTAATGCTGAGAAGGTTTTTAGTGCTCAGATAATATTTTGAATAGGTTTATAGCTTTCAACAATTAGTTATGAGAATAGCAAGGACATTTAGACATGTATATTCCCTAAAAGCCCAGGAGGCTTACCCTCTTCCAAATCAGTTTTGTATACAAAATGCCAGCTTAATTGAATTGTAAAGACTCCTCAGAGAAAGCAAATCTGATTTCTATCTTCTGTTGATACCATAAATATTAAAAGCAGAAAATAAAATCCTTATCTGTTACTGATACATGACAGATACATATCTGGAATTTTTGGAAACATCAGAATCATCACTCTCAAGTATAATGCCAAAAAGATGACAATTTTGTAAAGCAATGCTTGATTTTTAGTCTTGCAATTTAAATGCTGCATTCCTCCAAATACAAAGAAGTCTAAGTAAAAA
Organism: Tetrao urogallus; assembly: GCF_951394365.1. Classification (NCBI taxonomy): domain Eukaryota; kingdom Metazoa; phylum Chordata; class Aves; order Galliformes; family Phasianidae; genus Tetrao; species Tetrao urogallus. The sequence goes on from NC_136825.1 coordinate 3,947,904, forward strand.
AATGTTAGTATTAAACTAATATATGCATATGACTGCCATAAATGTAAATTCCTACTTAAATATTTAACTCCCATATAGGCCATTATTACTGTTTCTTACTGAGTGTTTCACATACTGAAGACTGATAGATAACCCAAATAACTAATTCTTAGCTGTTAGCTTTAAGCTCTTCTTCAAAGCTTGCTATAAACAAAATCCATTTGCAGTATTCAGCAGCAAATTATTTGATGCATGATTTCTAGTTCGTATTTCCCTCCAAACCCTAAATTATTGTATATTTCAAGGCTGCACAGGGCCGTATAGACAGACAGAAGACCACCAACGTGTTCATGCAGGGAAGTCTGGGCAGCCAACACTTCCCACTCATTCCTCCCTTGGACCACATCAGGGGAAACAGCAAACTGCAGCCAAGAGTGCCTTGGAAAGCACCTTGAGCTGCAGGAGAGAAAAGAATGTAGTCTCTGCCTCACCACTTCACTGAGTTGTTGTCTGAGCTTAGAAGCAGGTAGGTGAACACGTTCTGGAGAAAGAGAAAACTGTAGTAATTTGTTCTTTCTTGTAGAAGGAGAGAAGCATTTCTAGCAGACCACCTCCACTCCTTCCTTTGATCACATCTCTCCTGCAGGCAGCACATGGAGACACGGGGACCTCATTCTTTAGAAGTTTAAAACATGACAGAAACATGCATCCAGCAATTGCCACATGCGCTACTGAGTGGTTCCACAATGTATTGCTAAGAATGCCTACATTTTTGTTCTATGATTCTCAAATATCTTTGCTCATAAATAGCTATGAAGGTAACAAAGGAGGGTGACCTTAAAAGGGAGCACAGCCTGATGATTTTAGTAAGCCTGTGCAAGATGAGGCCTATCCAGCAACGATAAAGAGCAGCTCAGACAGAAGCCAGCAGCCCATCTGCAGGTCTCACACTGATCACCATATAAAATATTTTTCAGTGTCTGATGATCATAATTTGGTGAGCAGAGGGTATAGAGTAAGTGTAGGAGAAACAAGGGGACTGGTAACATGAGAAATCTTTTCTGCTTTTATTCTCAGATTTGTAATCATGCAACTCACTTTAAAAGCTTACAAGCTCTTAATTTAAGTTGTCAAGCAAAGAAAATGATTGAGCGTTCCCAAAGAAATAAAAGAAAAAGACAAGACAAAACTAGACAGGAAGAAGGAAAATATTCTTCAAAACACATTGATCTCCGTGTTATTTTACTTTCAGTACAGCATGGATGTCAACAATGTATTTCAGATTATTGAACAAGAACAAAATGATAAAAGCAAAGCTTCCCCTTCGGGTGAAGTCATTCTGTTAACTATAATTCCCCAAGCATGCTAAAAATACATCTTCATTGTCACAAGATGACTGCAACCTATCTTTAAGGCAAGGATTAAATGTCAGCAGTAAGATAGGCTGCAGCAATGAAGTAGATGTATCTTAATTCTAAAAAAAAAAATAAATAAAATAAAATCAATCTATTTACTGCAATTAAAGTTTTAGTTGCTCTAATGCACAGAAACAGTGCAAGACTCTTCGCAAGGCTTTCCCCCCCAACAAAGCATGCTGCTCAGGGCTCTCAGCACCAGGGACAATGAGCACTGACAGGTGATGTGGGGCTCCCAAGCTGCAACTGCCTCTTTTGCTAAAGGCTTCCCATAGGACTGCATGAGCTACTTCTGTTGCTTTATACTTGAAGTTTATCCCTTCCTTGACAGGGAAGGAGTAACCTTCCCTTTTGATAATTAACTTCACAAAGAAGTTGAGAAAACAAAAGTCAGTGATTCAGTAGCCTAAAGAAAGGAAGGTCCCTTCCTTATGGTTTTCCTAACAGCCAGCAGTGCAGTTCTGCCTTGGAAGATTCATCCACTAGGTACACTTAACTATAAGAAATAGCTATAAAATGCAATTTAGAACAGGCAGTCCCAGAATAAGTCCCTGTCTTTCCCTGTTTTTGCAGTGCAATCCACCCCAGGGCCTGTCTTCATGCAAATCCTATCCAGCTTGGATTTTGCAAGATGCAAGCACCTTCCCATTAAGCCAGCCACCAGAGGAGAACAGTGTCCAGCAACTCTTTGAATCTCAGCTCATCCAACTCTGAGCTGTGCTCTCAGTTATATCCACGAAAGGACAGAAAAGCTCATGGCTTAATTTCTAACTCTTCCAAATGCTAGCACCTTTTGACTAAGGACTTGTTTTTGCAGTTTCTCATTTATCTGCTTCTGTCTCTCTGGAGCCAAGATATTAAAATCCCTTTCTGATTGGCCTCCAGCAGTCCATAAAAATCTTACAGTAAATCCTGCAGCTGGAGACACACTGCTGGTACTGGCTGGATGTGCTAGAGAGCAAAATGAAATAAATGTCCACTGTAAGAAATAGCATTAACTTAGTTTCACAGAGCATTTAGAGTCTTCGATTACTTTCGGTTTCCCATGGTTTATAAAGCAACTTGTGAAAACTTGTGAAGTTCCCTGCAAAGCAGAGTTGTTGTTCCCTGCCATCAGACCAAGCAGCAGTGCAATCAGCCTGGCAAGTTTACTCAACCTCTGGCAGCCCTGCAGATCTCACTCCAGGAGGGTCTGACAGATGGTAGCTGGCCATCTTGGCACACTCTTTATTTTAAATTCTACTCTAGAGGGGCTTCTTACTATTAGGAATCAAAGCCCTTTGCAAATAGAGAAAACTAGGCAGAGGCATGCTAATTAGGCCTCACAAACCCCTGGATAGGAGCATTATCTTTTTAATCATTATACAAACACACAACAGCCACAGGTCCCCAGGCTGATGCTGCAACCCTGAGATCTCCACACAAGCCCATTCGCAGAGAGATATATGTGGACACTTTAAGTTTGCAGTGTGCTTCCTTTTTGTATTACTGACACAGTTTAATGTTGGACACATTAGGGAATGTTACAGACAGCAAGCAAAGGGTTAACACTTTCCAAAGTGCACTTACAAGACCGTTCTGACATTTCAAAAGTTAAGAGGAACTATTCTTAGCCGTGTCTAATAATATTGCAGTTTCCCACCCATGGAATCTGTGTGCAATCCTCCATTGAATTGGCAGCCTTTGGTGGTATCACTGCCACATGATTTGAACCAGGCAAAATTCAAAAACATTGCCATAGCACTGTGTAGCCAGCCTGAAAATATCTTCACCGCTCTTGGGAGATGAGTGATCCCTTTGGAATTGGTTTTTGGAACTGTAAACTAATGAATCACTAACAGCTTTAAAGTAGACAAAATGTATTGCAACACAGCATGTAGTGCAGCAGAACTGAAGGAAATCTGTTTACAGTGCTTCAACAGACACTTGAAATCAAGATGCTCAAGAAGGATGAGGCTGTTAAGAGGAAAAAAACCCAAAGTTTCAAGTGCTGTGAGCACAGTTACCTCTTCCATGGCCAGCAGCCACCTTTGGCTCCAGAAGTGTGTTCCAACCCTCCAGGGTTACCAACCAGCACCACACGTCAAGCAGCACCTTGATCCACATGGAAACACAGCTAGGGACGGAGCAAGAACGAGCCCTCCTCTGGGTCTGCTTGTGTTTGTGCTTCAGGGATAAGCACCACAATCAGAAATCACTTCTGTCACACAGCCACATTCACAGCTTAGACACCGCAACCGCGACCACAGCTGCCTGGAAACCTTGTCAGCAAGACTTATGCTATATTTGGTAATGGGACAAGGCTAACCCCAAACTTCTACTCAAGCCAAGGGGCAGCCTTGTGCTCACAGCTGATGGGAAAAGGCACTGTTTTGCAGTCCAGATTCCTGGTGAAGCAGCACAGCCTGGAGAAGCTCTAAAAAACAAAGTTCACAGGGAAAGTTGCTGGGCAAGGGAAAAGGCAAAGCTTGCAGCTCCCAACCTAAGCCACAGCTGTTTCTTAAGAAAGCTCCCTGCCCTACATCTGTCCAGTCAAAGTTGGGCTGTTACACAGATAAGTTGCCTTGAGTTAGGAAGAGACTAAGCAAAGAGAAGTGCAGCTCTGAAAGCAGCAGTTAAAACCTCATCTGCAAAAGATGGCAAGTTTGATGTTGTACTGGTTATCCAGAGTATAATTAAATATTTGCAACAAAGAGTTACTATGAATAAATACCAAGAGACTCCTGGCTTGAAGGACACCCACTGCAGTCACACTCTCTTGCCTTCCTTTCAGCAAGAAGTGTTGTCAGTAGCACTGAACAAAAGCAGAGATTTGTATACAGGTACAAACACAGCTGATCAGGTAGTTCACTGATTCACAACAATATATGAAAGAAGGGCAAATTAAAAGGCGAGTTGGTTATTATATAAGTGGACTGTTGAAGATTTGCTATTAAAAAATTTAATGTAACCACACCACAGTGAGCCAAGAAATAAGAAAGTGGGATGGAAAGCAAAAAATTTTTCTCCCTGCTGCACTGAGCTTGACCAGTATATGTGAGGCAGAAGGGTACTACAAATAAATCAAGAAGGAACACTGTTTTCATTTTACCAGCTTCTGACCCTAGAAAGATATCCTAATTCCAGTACACAGGTCACAAAAGTAGGCATAGAAACGCCATACTGGAGATGTATCCTCTACCCCAGTTGCTGCATGGCCTTCTCTCCCTCCCTCGAAGAGGCTTAAGAAAAAAATGTACCCTTCTCAGTCTAAACCTGTCCCCACCCCCAGAGCCTGGCACAAAGCTCTGCACACTGTGTACGCCTCTTGCTTACAGGCTGCAAAAGATGTACTGTGTGTACTTCCTCTGCTTCTAAAACAAAGGAATGTGCTCACAAATCAGAAACAGTTTTACGAGGAAGAGGAGGGAGAATCTTCTGTTCCCATCATATTTTGAGCCATACTGAGAACCCCACACATTCCTCAGCAGCAGTCACGGCATGAGGAGCAGCAGCATAACAGGCCTGGCATGCCCCTGACTCAGCCACCATGCTATTTTAAAAAACCCAGCCCTTCCAGGACGGGTTAGCTCAGGGCAAGGCAGCGCCCTGCTGGGGATCCTCTGCACCACTGTCTGGGCAGAGACATTGACACCATACAGAGCCCACGGAATTACTTGCTTTTTAAAGCTGCCCAGAGCAGTATGAAGGGGAGGTGGCACCCAAGCTAAGCAAGACTGTCAGCTAGCTTGGGAGCAAGAAGACAGAGCTCCCAGCCACAGCTCAACAAGTCAGGGCCCAGCACCACCCCTGTGCAACACACACAACTTCAGTCTAGAGATTGTGGAGGAACCTTTCCATGGGTCTTACTTCTGTATTAGTACCACTGATATTAAGTGACAGTTGCAGTGATACCTACACTTGAAGACAGCCTCTTTCCCATCAGGCAAGCAAATCAAGACCAGCATTCTGGTTACACAGGCATCAAACAGTAAAGATTTTTTGGATGCAGCAGACCTGAGCTACAGTCACTGACCCAGAGAAAATCAGAGCTGACTTGAACCTCTAATTCCAGTAGGTTTCCATATCAACTCACATCATTCTGTACAATAGGCCTCAGTTTCAGAAGCCCCTGTGCTACCAAGGCTGCCGAGCAGGAGTAAGAATGTTAGTTTGCTCACAATCTTTGCAGTTTTTCTTGCACATGTTTTGAGTAACTTTTTTCTCCCTATGATTTCGAGTATTTTAAAATGTCAAATGTATTTACACTGTGTTCTCTTGCACTTCACATGAGTCATGAGTCATGCAAACACCACAGAAATACAGTGTCAGAAACAGACCTATTGTACATGAATTGTACGTTCAGTTGTCAGGGGAGAGTTGTTCCATTTTAAGGACAAAACAACCTGCAGAAACGTTATGGCTAGTTAGCAAACATGCCAAAAGTCGTGCTCTTTTCTCTTTAATCTTTACTCTGCAGCTGACCTCCAAAAGATGTCAGAAGATACATAAAATGGCATGGATCTGCAAAATTATTAACAAAGGTGAAGGAATGGTGGAGAAGGATAAAAATGCCATAATATCTAAGCCTGTCTCACAGAACATCAGAGTACTTCTCTCATAACTGCTGGTCCGTAATACTCATTTCAGCAAGGCACTGCCTACTCTTAGCTTGTTCTGGGAATTGGCTCTCCTCATAATGCCAGAAACCATAAGAGCTAAACTCTCCCAAGCCTCTCTAGAACACATTTATTTCTATTGGTATTCAGTTAAAAAGTATGCTTGTGTTACATGTGACACAAGGGAAGTGACCTAGTGTACATAAAATCTTTTCAGACTCTAAAAGAAGTGATATGCAAACAGTTTAAGGAGAAACTTCAAGGTGCTGTCCTGCAATGAAGGCTGCTTTAGCCTCACATCTCATCTCTATTCAGCTTGCTGTTCTCTCCTTTCCCACTCTCTCCCCATCCAAGTAGTCAATTAAAGGAAACACATTGCCTAGGTTTTATTTCACCTACACTTGTAAAAAGTTTCTCAGAGAATCAGTAGAATGGATTTAATGACCATGAGCACAACAACGCTAAACAAGCAGACAAAAATATTGTCCATTAAGACAAAGCATGCAGCAAACAAAAATAAAGAAGTCCCACCAACACATAAAATGTAGAAGAGACGAATTCTGTGGCCTGGCAGCTAATGAATGCTTAGAGCCAGGGAAAAGATACAGAGTTATCAAGGGATTAGATTTCCTGCCTCTTGTAAATTAGTATGTAATACATACGACAAAAGTGCATAAAAGAAAGCACCAGCACCACTGTTTTTTGTTGCTGACAACAGACAGAAGCAAAAGCACTGGATACAAGTGTCAGCCTAAACTAACATGTAGGATCACTGAATTTCCATATCTTCATTTAAACACGGAGTCACTCTCTATTCCAGTGTATGTCTGTTAACTGCATGACAAACATACTTTCTAAATGCTAACAGCTGTGAACAAATTACAGGACATTACATTCTTTCCTCCCCATCTCCCCTTTATCCTTCTTTTGTTTTCCCTTGCAGCTGCAGTGGTAAGGTTTGATCCTTGTTCACATATTCTTCAACCAAGGAATGGGGCAAGAAATTCAGCAGCTATATCAGCAAGTTTATTACTACATAACAACCCAGCACTTCGGGCTCTTCAAGAGACTAGCAGCTTAAAACCATTACCAGGTAAATTCAATTCTTCCCTCCAACCACCAAGTGCAGCTAGAACTAGAATGCCTTACAGAAAGGAGGAGAGTTTTAAGAGGTCTGTGGCCCAGGCAATGCTTCAGTGGCAGAAGATTATGGGATTTTTTGTTTATTTGCTTGGTGCATCTGAACTTACCAAGAAATGTGAGAGGTTAGTACGCAACTATTGATAGTATAATGCGTACAGTTGCCTATCTACCTACGTCAGTGAAAGATTGCAGTTAAATGCTGCACTATCTCTAGGCAATCTGAAGTTTACCCAGTGGAAAAAAAAAAAAAAAAAAAAAAAGCAGAACCTACTTAAGATGCTAAAGGAATGTGACTTTGCTTAGGTGCATCTGTTTTTTCCTCATGCTGCAGGGAAACCCATCATCTTCTGAACTTCCACTAAAGAAAAAATCTCATATATAGGTGAGTTCTATAAGCATAAAGATTAAAAAAGAAGAAAGAAAGAACAGGGAGTAAGTTTCCAAAAAGAGCCTGCTGATGCTCATCTAGGCAACAAGTTAAAACAATGTTGTGTGAATTATTCATCCTTTAATTGCTTCCATCACCAGAAGTTCTAGAAGAAAAAAAAAAAAACAAAAACTAAAATCACTCAGACTACCTGATTTTTTTTTTTTTTTTGTGAACAGACAAAGTAGAACAGAGAAAAGTAATCAAAGAAGGAAATTACAGGTGTGCTGGTGCTTCCAGCCAGCCTGGAGGTAAGGCAGTGAGAACTGCTCATGCTGTGCGTGATCACTTTTTTCTTTCTCATACAGAAACCAGAAGTCAAGAACAAGTTTGAAAAGCAGCTTTGTTCAAGTTTGAGTTCTGGCAGACAACCAAGACTGCTTCTATTTGAGCCATATTCCTTCAGCCACCCATAATCAATGTTTAGTACCCACACACAGTAAATAAGAAACAGGTTCTCTGCTTTTATGCTTGTGAAAGAACAAATGCTTTGAAAATTACATTCTTCGAAGCCAATGTGAAAAGATTGCATCCTTATTTCAGAGGAACGTTATCAAACAGGAGGAGGTGGTTGTTCCACAGTCAGAGAACAGCTTTTAATAGTCCAAACAAGTCTACAGTTTCTCATATTTTGGGCTTGCAAGAAATAGTGTCTCCCCTTGATCCAAAAAAACCCAGTGAGATTTTAGCAAAGCAAAATCATGCTTCCAGCAGGTAGGCATAGAATTGGAACAGCCAAGACAACGCAGCTCATCGCCTACAAGAGCAACATAGGCTTCTGGCAGCTCTGCCACTCCGGTACATGGAAGGAAGGAAAGACGGTGTTCCCATGATATCACAGTGATATCATGTTGATACCATAACAGACTGGAACAGACACGGCTGAGGTGGAAAATACTCCACCTTTGAGACGATGTCTCACATTGGGGTGGAAATATCTGACACTTTTCCTGTACCCAAGCATTAGAAGCACAGCTGTATGTACATTGTCTGACATCTACCCAAACCCACTGCTGGCCCCATCCCCTCCTGTTCCAATGGAGGGTTTTGCCAGCAGCCATCATGTAAGCTCTACTGATAAGCAAGTACACATATTTTCCTTACACTTAGGACAACTCTGTGCAGTTATGGTTAGCTAAACACTTTCTTTTTATAGCTCCTCTGTATGCAAAAATATAAGCTGTATAGAGATAGACAGTTCTTTGGCAAATCATAACTAATTATATTCTTGAGAGTTGAGCAGGGTTATTAAAATAATATCATGAACACCAGTTGCTGATTGGCCTAAAGACTGAATTTATTCCAGGCTCCCTCCAATCAGAATTAATCTTTCGATAGCACAATGAACTGTCACTTCTGAATCAACACCAGCAGCAAAAATGACAGCAGCCTGCATCATTACTCAACTAAGATAATAGAACTAAAGTCATTGGAACAGGCAGATGTTGGAGGATGTCTCCCATTTCAGAATAATGTTCCTGTCATAACTCAACATTTATTTTAGGGAAGCAAGGATAAATTCATTACTATTTGCAGGGTGCTCAGATATAACAGTAATAGGAGCCATGTAAGCTACCAATACAAAGACAGTAGAAATGCACATGGTATCAATACTAACCATCCTTCACCTGGATGACACAAAGCAGGGCAATGCAGTCAATCCATGCCTGCCAAAGACCTTTTCCTGTGTTAGTGTGCACAACAGTAATCTGCCATTGCAAACTCAGTGCTGAAGGGATGTGCAAGAGAAGTAATTCCCACATGATGCAGTATTCCATGCTTTATTCCTAGCAACCTTATTTTCCAGTAGCGTGTTGTGTCTGAAATCATCATCTAAAAAGCTGTTTGCCAGATTGCAGTAATCAGAATTCCCAACGCACAGAACGATGCATTTCTGCAGCGATAACCAAACTTCATAGATACGACAATTAGGAACTACTACTAATGACATTTAAAACTGGAGACTGCATTCTGCATGATCATTTCTAAATGACATCTTTTAATTTAAAAGATCAGAAGAAGATAATGGTTCCGTAAATAGATGCAAATGTCAGGCCCTAATCTATTTCAGAACAACAGTTACACCCAGCGCATGGGTGTATAAAGGTGTACATCCCATTACTGCTGGGCTTTAAGGACCATCTTACATCTTTGACCCACTGCATAATATCTCCTGCAGTGGTATTCTGGTGATTGAGTGTGTTGTAACTGCTTTTGTATTCAGATCAGAGTTCTGTATTAGTAAATTAACAGGATTATCGATATTCATAAGCCAAGATTAATGGAGTTCATAGTCTGGTTAGTTCAATCAGATCATGAATTATGACAACAAGACATTTTCAAAGAGAATAAAACCACTTAGCCTGACACCAAATACCATCTTCAAATAGCAGACTAATATAGATACCCAGAAACTGAGTTTTATGTATAGTTCTATTTTAATTTCATTCTCATTTCTCTATACACTCACAGGATTTTCATTCTGCATTTCACTTAGATAAGAATGACAGATAATATCCAGGACTTCCTGGCACATGCAAAGCCAGTTATCATATGTTGGCAGAAGGTCAAACTGAACACCTTCTAATTTGGCCAGTTATCTAGCTACAGAATGACACAAACCTGGAGCTGAGTGCCATTCCTGCCACGTAGCATGGTTGGAGTTGCTCAGCTTCCTCCAACAAAGCTCAGAAACAATGGATTTAATGGGGAGGGAAATACCCATCCAATTCTAATGGCTAATTCTGTTTCCTTTCACTTAGAGAGCAAAGTACCAGATGCTCTAGATTTCCTGCTTTGTCAACTGTAGAGGAGTATTCTGTTCAGCTCTCACATTCTGATATAGCTGTTTGTTGCTTGATAAAAGGTGGTTCCCCAGGGAAAACATAGGAGTGTCTCTAGAGAAATGGCCAATACCTTATTGGGAAGTAGAAGAACTCAAAGCCTGTGAGTTTTTCTAGGAATAATTCCAGATTTTTGGAACACTGCTCCCAGGACTTCCTCTGTTCCTCAAGATACCACTAATTGGCTCAAAGTTGAAGTACGCCTATTACATTTTAACGACCATCTTAAATAAAGAAAATTAATTTATAGCAGTTCATTTCTTCCTTTTTATGGAGGCTACAGGGAAAGCCACCAGCATTTATTCAATTCAAAATGGGTTCAAAATCCCCTACATTTGACTCTGTTCAGAGACCTTACTTAAAAACTCTTTGAGCAGAAACCCTTCTTACAATTCCAACTTACGCCAAGAGAATGTAAAGAAATTGATTGACTATAAAGCAGATGAGCCAATTATCAGTGTGTTAAGTATGCTCTAAAATACCTTTTCCTCCGTAGTGATTGAAACAAATCTTAACGTGCTAACAACGATTTTGTGGATTGAACTGAAACTGAAGTTATTCATCGTCCCTCTATCTGTGGCAAGGATATTTGTTCTTTCAGTCATGTGGCAGACTGCCATTAATGCACAGCATCAATACTCCTCCACCTGGGTTTCCAGCTTAGCTTGCTGACTTTGCATTGGAGCAGATAAGGAGCACTCACTACAAAACTCAAGAGGAGAAACAAGGGCTAACCTTCAACAGTAGTTTTCAGGACACAAATAATAATAGCTGAAAAAATCTCACAGGTATAATCTAAATATTTGTAAGTGGGCATATCTTATATCCTGAACTGAAGATGTAAACCTGTAATTTGCTCCGTCTTTCTAAGTATTTCTTTGCATACCATATTAAAAGTGCTGTGACAGCTTAATGGCCTAGAACCTGTGGTTTTCAGCATTTTAAGTCCTTGTTATGCACAAAGTTCATCTGCCCTGACTACTCACAGACATTAGCTTTTGGAAATATATACTTGTACTACCAACAGGAAATTAAACATTAGCTTTTCTAGAAACCTGTGAATTCCAGAGAGCTGCATCTGAGTGCTGAAATTTGAGCTCTTTAAAAGCTTGAGAGTGGATGTTCAGCTCCCTAAAAAGCAGAACACCTTACAGATATCAAAATAGACATCCGTACATGGATGTTCACAGATATCAGTAGTTATTTAAATACTTTAATCAGCTTTTCCAAGTGGTTAGAGATACTGATAGACTGCTGTGTGCTGAAAAGGTTCACTCCTCCCCACTCTTAATAGCACATACTTATTTTAGTCTGTTCCAATCAGCTCCATCAAACCAAATCTGAAATTCCCCCCCCCCCCCTTTTTTTTCAAGTGAGGAAAATTAATGATGCAAAACATAGTAGAATATTGAATAAGTTAGCACTGGAATGACTACCTTACATAGAAAACAGTAAGGATTTTAAAGAATCTGATGTTTCCACCTGATAGAGAATACAGTTCACATCATAACTCCACACTGAAACAAGCAGGAGGCAAATTTCCAAGACCTTTGAATAATGAAACAGTGGTTAATAAAGCAAATCTTATTTTTCCACTCCTCTTTAGTTTTTAATATCCTACTGATTTGTATCTACTAGCTGCAGGACACACAAAGTAACAGAAAAGCAGTCTCCCATCAGGAGAACAGTGCCATTCACCTAGCGATTAGGGCAGGCACAGTGTAACCGTGTAACTGTGACCAAGAAATCTGGCATCACCCAGAGTTACCAAATACCATGCATGTCCCATTTAGTCTTCTGAGCATGGCCTATCCTCCTTTCTCTCTGTCTCCTCTCCAGCACGCATGGTAGATTGTCTTTTTTTCTTCACATTGGTGTATCTCTAGTATTCTAACCAAGAAAGTGGATTTGGTGCTGGTATCTGTCAAAGCGGGAAGGAAGAAGGGATTTCTATGAAATGACTGAAGCCCCACCACCACTCACTAACCTCATATTTCTGTCTCAAGTCCGAGATAAAGCTCTTCTCCTTCCCAAAAGTTTTATGCTGGCTTAGGGACTCTGATGTCTGAGTCCACAACTTTCACACGCATGCAAGTACATCCCAGCAGCTAAAGGCAAGAGATGTTCCTCCACGCAGTAATGCAGGAAGAGTACAACATTAATAAATCCGTTTTCTAGCTTGTCTCTACATATTAATAAAATGTTAAAAGCCTGCTTATCTAGTCACTAACAGGAAGAAAATGAAAGACAGAGCTTAATACCTTCTTGAATAGTCACCACAGTTGCTATCTACATAGATTTAATATCTCCTGTTGCACTAGACTACTGAGATACCTTTTAGAAATGCTCATTTCTTAGTTGACAAATGACTAAGGATCAAGTCAACACCCTCCAATGGATTAGGGCACACATTGCATACAACAGAATAACATTTTTTCCTATTTTTGACTATCAGAAACCAAATACATTGTCTGAACTCCCTCTTGAATAGAAAAATAGCATCTCAAGTAGTACGTAGAAATGCAGGTTTAATTGTAATGCCATAACTCACAGAATTTCATGAGTAGTTTCACTCATCTATCATAGCACATCCCCCTTGTTTGGCAGTAAGGAGTCTGGTCAGATCTGGATAAGAACAGCTTCCAATGGTTAGAGCTGTTGCCCATCACGAGACTAACTCAGCAGGGTCCAACCTTCCCTCCAAGGCACCATCTGACAAATGGTAGAGCACGACTGCTGGAATGGTTCTGTGCTTGGGAGACATCATCTTTTGGATGAGATACCGCAGAGGAAAATCTTTGACTACACAACCCAATAAGAGATGGCCCGTTCGCAGAATGCTCGACAATACCGAAGCATTTTACATAACAATTAGCAATGGAATTTCACTAATGCTTCTAAAATCATCCTTCTAACAACTCAGATACAGCACAACAGAAACAGGATGCTTTTCCTCTGGAATTCTGCAATCATAAGTAATCTTAAAGTAAGTACCAATAAGATACAACGGGGAAATATTTGGTCTGAATTTCAGCATAATCATTAACATTATTCCAAGAGACATTGTGAGCAAGAATTTTCCTTTTTCATGAAGCTGGTAAATTCCTCTTGCTTTCAGTACCTTTGTGTCAGCTTTCAGGCTGTGCATGGAGCCCTCTTCTGGAGAAATTTGAAAAAATGAAAGCTTAAGAATGCAGCAGTGTGGTCTATGCATTTGTGGACAGTTTTAGGACTAATCTTCTCTATTCACTATAAAGACAAGCTTGTAAAATCTACACATTTTACCCAATTCACTTAATTACAACCCAGCAGAACATCACAGTTACAGTTAAGGCCATCAAAAATAGCTTTTCCTCCCCTCATCCAAGCTTCACTCAAAAATGTTGTGTTGAATTTATCTGCCTGCATGAAGCACAAAACATACAAAGCTCGGAACAACTTTCATTTTAGAAAAATAAAAACATTCTACATGGGCCTTAGGAAATATTCCTTGGGAAAACACACAGAAAACAAACCTGACTCAACAGATTCACAAATCTCTAGGTATTTACTGTTAACTGCACGTTTTATAGAGAAATGCACAAACTACCAGAGGATACTCTGTTTGATTGTCAACTTCTGATCAATAAAGCTGCATATTATAGATAAGCTTTGTAGTTTTAAAGGTGTTCATGAATTAAGGGTGTGAAACATATATCTTACACCACTACTTCAGTTAACGTTCAGTTTTCCTCTTGTTGAACGCAGACAAACTATCAGTAATAGTGCTTTTCTAAGCCTCTGATAAATAAAAATATTTATCAACCACCTGTTTAATACAATTTTTAATCAATAATGCATCCCATTGAGCATGTGTATGTGAAAAACTGATGCCCCATTAATATCTTTATCCTTTCATGGCTTTGAAAGACGAGTTTTCTAGATTTAACAAATACAGCTGAATTAAATGCAGATTAAAAACACACAGACCAGAAATTACAAGTTTTACATCCTTCAGTTTAAAAATATATATATATCAGAAGAACAGAAACACATAAACATTCCATTGCTTTCAGTTCATGCTCCATTACTTTCAGTTCATGCTCTCAAAATCTCACCAGATATCTCTGAGACTTTTTCGTACACTGTAAACTTTGTCATCATTACTCTGAGATGAAGTTCTTCCTATCCTCTGCTTCCACAGAAAGTATTGCATTACTAGATTGTTATTGCTCAGAAATCATTTTATCAAAATTGAGCTTTTCTTGTTCCACTAGCACTGTATTATAGCAATCATTATTGCTACTACTGAGGAAAAAAAAAATAAAAAAGAAAACTTATGAGAAATCCCAAAATGTGTTACAACTACTATACAGCCAGATGGCTGCATTTGTTTAGTATGTTGTTTCTCACATTCTTCTGTTTACTTTTCCTGTCACATGCAAGTTGTGCATGTGGTGTGTCAAAGAGAAAAGCTGAGCAGCATTTCAGTAATTCCCTTTTTTCTTTATCTAAAATGTCATCATTTTCACTTCGTACTGTAACCTGTCAACACTCAGCATCCTCACTCCTGAAGACAGATTTATGTACATTTGCTTATTACAACTAATTCATTCCTCAACTCATTTACTCTTAGACACAATACATAAAGTGAACTTGGAACTGTGTTAAATTACCATGTCTAGGCATTGATAAATGAATCTGCACATGCTAATAAAGTGGGGTGTGGTTTAAACACATAAATACAGAGCAATGCTAAAGCTCCACAAGCTGAGCCCTGCGGGTACTCAGACTTGCCTCAGCCTAGCAAGAACAGCAACTCTGAAGTGCTGCTGAAAGTTATCAATGGAGTGCAGAGTTAAACTGTTTGCAGAATCCAGGGTTCTGCACTTCGTCAAATTTTAAGTGATTACTGGTATTAAAACTAAAAATAAAAAAAAAAAACAAAAAACAACAGGCTATGTGGTTTACTAGGTCTTAGAAGTCTGTCCCCCCCTCTATCATAAACATTTTCCTACAAGGGACCTTAAAAAAAAAAAAAAAAAAATCCAAACTCAAGCTGAAGAAAACTGAAAGGAAAAGAAAAATAAGAACAAGAAAAGACAAGTCTTGGAGAATACCAACCAAACTGCAGTTCGTCAATCAGGTCTCAAGCCCAAGGTCAGGGGCACCAGCTTGGTGTACCCCCTGGTTACCCCACTACCAGGTGCCCCCTCTCCCTAAACATATTGCCTCCCATGGCCAGCCCTGCCAGCCCTGCAGTCTGCCCAGCCTGGGTGTCAGCCCACTTTAACAACTTCTCTGCAGAAGCCTTTTGCACACCCCTAGCTCATCCCAAAGGCTCTCAGCCTTCCCTGGGCGGTAGCTTGCATGCTGGGGATCCCCCTTACATACACACACAGCCCCGGCCCCAGCTGCTGGGGTGGCCCTGCAAGAAACTCCGCATACATGCTGCTCTGGGACCTCAAACTCATCCTTCTCCAGTACATTCAGGCACCGTGCCCACAGCCCAAAAGCAGTTGCTTTCATTTACTGCACTCACTGAAGCAGGACTGTAACCCTGAGCCCACCCAAATGCCTCTGTGCTTGCTCACATGAGCTCTGATCATGGAGTGCCTCACTGTCTTGCAGCTTCAACCACCCACCAGCGCCTGTCCTCCAAATCAGGCTCAGCCAGGACTCAAGTATGCCCACCCAGACCCACAGCTTGTCTGTTATAGTTCACATGACTGCTGCTCACTTACACAAGCACCCTTGGTGTGCCTCCTCTCAGCAGCAGAGCTCTTCCAACATTCACCGTTCTCTGCTCTTTCTTCTATTTTGGAAAAGCAAATTAAATTCTTTCTGGAGATTACAGTTGCACAAGCACCAGTGCACAGACTCAGGAATCCCAGCACTACTTTGACACTAAAATCTACCAAATCCCTAAGGGTTAACAAAACCACTCGGTCACCAGTCAGAAAGGAATTAACTTTTATCTCCACTCAGAGCACAGGGTGCCAGTGCCACCATCACTAAATGCAAGAGTTTACAAAGCTCCTAAGACAAAAGAAAGAAAGAGGCATTTATGCTGGACAACAAAGGATTCGCAAACCTCTCCAGAGCTTCCAAAAAGTAAGCCCTGAAACAGCAGCAAGAGGAAAAGAGAGCAACCAGAAGGTGCTGAGAAGTCAAAGCCCTGCGAGACCCTTTGCTTTGACAGACAGCAGCAGCGGGGCTTTAGCAGCTCTGTGTTTTTAAGGCTGGGTGTTTTTTCCTCTGCTTTCTGGCAGAGGGGGATCTGTTACATTTAATAAGAGAAAGGCTACATAGTAAGTCATTAACAGTAATACACATCTATCAGGAGAGAGTACGGGAACGGAGCCTTTTGCAAGGTCTGATTTTATTTTTCCTCTGCATTCTCCCCTCCCGTTTTTAAAAAGCAATAAATAAAGTGGGCTGCCTATAACAGCCTATCTGCCTACTACCCGGCAAAAGCCACAGAGGAAAGAGGCAAATCAAAGTTGCAGCATTTGATATGACAGAAAATATTGCTGCTGCAGCTGCTACCGAGACACTTGAAAGATTCCCCCCCCACCCTCCCCTCTCTGAAAGGCAACAAAAAAATGCTGTATATCATACAGCAAATTTCTTGTAATTGTAAATCAGGCAACTATGAGATACTACATTCCTAGCAACTGGCTTGTAGCAGAGATCTTGCATCTTTCAACAGTAATTCAAGCAATATATAATTACACAAATCAGACGTGAATTACAAATACTTTCAAATCCAAATGCACAAGAGAAAGAAGAGGAATAAAAAAACCCCACATTTCTTACCTGGGACAGCAGAAAGGACAGAGTAAGTTGAGTTTTGTGCTGCATTTTGCCAGACTAGAACGTACCAGAGGCTTTTTCATTCATGCACTCGGCTGCACTGAGCATATTTTCACTGTGAAACAGCCTTTGAGAAGAGACTCTGCCTTGAGAGCCAGCCAACTTCCCAAATAGATCAGCAGCATCATCACTAAAGCATTGGATAGAGTCTGATGACCAGAACCAATGGCTTTACAAGGATGATTTCTTCACAAAGCATCCCCATTTTGCATCACACACATTGGGCAAGCACCTCTCACAAACACAGCACCTTTAGAAAGCATTTTGCTTTGGTGTATTTGTGTGTTTAGTTTCAGTCTAACAAATCACACCTTGCAGATCTCAACAGTATTTTCCCTTTTAGAGAATTGAATTGCAGAGAGGAATAAGAGGAACTCTGAGCAGTGCTGCAAAGATGTTCTCTTTATTAAAATGTTAATAAGGTGTGCTTTATTTTCAATAAATCAAAAAAAAAAAAAAAAAAAAAATGACCACTGCAGTTTTAGTTACTTCTAAGCCTCAGGAGCAGAAATACAGATTATATTTTATGTTTTCCCCTCAATCTCACAAATCACAATGAAGACAGATCAATTCTAACCTGCAGAAAAAATCCATCATATAGCAATAGATTTTATTAACTGCTCGGGTAATGGCAGGACTGGCTTTTGATTAAATGTACTTGAATCTAGGACAAAGTTTCTAAGGTGCATATCCTTCAATTACAAAAAGTTTTCTCGTTTGAAAGAGGGAACCTGGTGTCTCAAGAGCAAGCTTTGCCTGGATTGGTTGCGTTGCAACCAAGTAGAACCACCAGATAGACCACAGACTGCAGTTTAATTCCCCCAACTCGAACATTTTCAGCTCCTCCTCTCCTGCCACTCCCCATTGTCACAACACAAAAAAGGACAGCACCTGCCCTTTTCTGTCTTCTTGAAGTCACCGGGGTTATTTAGCAGTACCCTTCCCCCACCTTCAGTATGATCTCAACCCTCCTCTTCTCTTCTGACTTTACGCTTTTCCCTTGCTTGCTCATCTGGCAGACGTGGCTGCCATCACACCCTGTTCTGCCCCACCACGGGTGATTGCTGAACCCATGAAGATGAGCAGAGATACAGGGAGCAGAGGACAGGCAGCCAGATGGGAAAGTACATGCATTCAGAGAAGCTGCCAGCCACTTTGAGTTCCTCAGCATCAGCAGGAGCTCCCTGCGCTGAATAATGTAAGTTGATAGCTTCCAAAACTACTGTTAGTCTACTGCTCACAGCTCACGTATTTTACTTACGAACTGGACAAAAAATGAAGGTAAATACTGTCTTTCACATCTAGGTCCTCACATGCAGCACTCTGTTCCAGTATCTTAATCACAGCTGAGGATCAATAAACACTCAAGACAGATCACTATTCAGACACATACATCAAAGCAGGTTTTTTTTGGGGGGGTGGGGGTTGTGTGGGTGTGGTGTTTTTTTTTTGTTTTATTTTTTCCTCTTTTGTAGTTGGCTAAGGAAAGCTTTACCAGGCTTTGCTTGGTAAAAAGAGCAAAATTTAAAAAAAAATATGACTAAAAAAAGTGACCAACCATTTCCCATTGCTCCTTGAAAGTCTCAGCTTTCCCTCATAGCATAAATCCCAGCCTTAGGAGAAGCACCCCAGAAGTTAACCAAGCAGCCTTGGGATCCCTGCAGGGCTCAGCCTGCCCAGGGCTGTGGATCACAGACCGCGCAGCCTCGATGGGACCACTGGGATTTGGACAGTTTATGGAACCCCACAACTGCAGCCAAACAGCTGAGTGAGTTTCCAGACCGACCAGAAGTAGGTGGCGGCTGAGAGAAACAAAAGATCGACATCTTGTTTCACAGGAAAAAGAGTCATTAATTAATACACAGGTATAAAAAAATACAAAGCTGCACTGTAGTGATTCACTCCAGAGTTATGCTTGTGGCAACGCAAGATTTGAGCTGCTGTTAGCAGTTAGCTTCAATGTGAGATAGCACACAGTGAAAGGACCACCCCACAAGGAGGGCGGAAAGGCAAGGCAGGTTTGAGCTGTTCCTGTGCTGCCACAGCCACAAGAAGCCATGCTGGACCTGCTGCCTCCAGCCTCACCATAGGATGTTACAGTACAGCCCCAGGGGACTTGGGGCCAGCCCCTGACCTTCCACTGGAACACCAGCACGCTGTTAGAAAAATAATTTGCTAACTTCTTACCTCCAGTTCTCCTCAGCTGGTCCTCCAGCTGCAGGCCTTTGCAAGGAGCTGCCAGGTCCAATATGGCGGAGCGCAAGGCCTGCCTCAGAGCTATGGCTGCAGGGTCTGAGCGCCTCCGGGGAAAGGCCTCTGTGCTGCATGATGGCAGCCCTGGGCACTGACTGCAGCTGAGCGTGGGTCAGCAGGAACCTCCAGCAGGCAGAAATCAGCCCCGAGAGCCAGCACAAGGCAACAGCTTGTTACAGGTAGGCTCCCAGAAGGAGCAGGGTCATCTCTGCTAATTACACTGTTAATGAAAAGCTGGTGGAGTTTAATTCAGAAAGTGAATCCCCTGCAGTGCAGGATTTAGGGCCTAGCCGAGAGAGAGAAACTCTGGGGTTCAGCCCTTTGCTTTTAAAGGCTTTTATGGTGAGCTGTGCTTCTCTTGCCCACTGGCTGCTGATGTAAATTGTGAGGCAATTTTAAGCAATGACTGAAATGGGTTTTGGTTTGTGAAGGAAGAAAGTTCCTGCTGATACCTTTTCTGGATCCAAGCCTAAATTAACTGATGGCTGTAACATGCACTGTAGTCTTTAGATATGAGATGCCACCCTTTTCACTTACAAAAATTTAGGCAATTTGACACTGCAGCTCACTTCTTTTTCCTCAGTGTGCTCTGGCAGTAGAGGCTAATGCTGAGCTGGTGCTAATAGGGACAATTCTAATTGCCTGCAGCACATAGGGTATTGCCAGAGATAGACCCATTAGTGGATGAGGGAGGGACTTTATGGAGCAAAACACCTCTGTGCTGCCAGAAATGCCTTTTGACCTTTGGAAGATGAGTGCCCTGACTCTATCTGTAAAAGCTGGTGATTAACTACCATGAATCTATCAGAAGAACAAGGGAAGGGAAGTTCACTTTTGTGTAAAGTGAGTCACGTATGAAGCCTGGATGCAAGAGAGAGGGACTAATTTCCTCTGCTGAAGCACTGGCAATCTATATGCTCCTGGCTGCAACACCATACTGCAGTTTCTGACTCCTTCAAGTATGGAAAAAGACTATAGCACAGGGCAGAAACTGGGAGTTTGTAAGCATGTCTCAAGGACAGAAGGAACAAAAAGAGCACATCTCCAATGTGGAAGCACAATGAGTCCAAGACAACTCAATCCTTTTCTGAACAGTGGCTGGCCCTCAGAATAGGTATGGTCAAATTTATTTTAGGAAAGATAGGGCATGTGTAGAGTGGAACAGAAGTGCATTTAAGCAAACTAATTTGAGAGTGAGTTTAGCTGCAGCATATTTGACATTGACCTTATTATTAGGAAAAACACGCTTGTTAGGGCTTTCTGAAATCCTGCTGAGTTCAGTCCAAGAACTGCCAGGGAAGAGAAGAAAACAAGCCTGACCTGCTGTATCCATCAGACTTGGCACTGCTATGCCTACAGAGCCACCACCACTTCGTGAGGCCAAGGAATTCTAGTAAATATACCTGACTAGAGCTGGAATCTGTAGCAAGAGTGAAATCTCATCTTGTGCCTGAGGTTCTCAAGCAGGAAGAAATGAAGTAACCAGCTGCAGTAATGTTTTGTTCTGGAGGACCGAAATTCGGAAGACTGCACTGGAGTTAAATTAGCTGAGCAGTTAAGGAATGTGTTTTAAATCATTGTGGTTTTCTGCCAAAATATGTTTGGATAGGGATTTTCAGCCTTAATGCAGCTGAATTATCTTTGAGAAGGCATCACGAAAACATGAAAATAGGAATTTTGCAGTTTGAAGGCTTTTTGTTATGTACCTTACCCAGTACCTCCATAGTACCTCTCCTACAAGTATTTCTTATGCTTATTAGCAACAGAAAACCTGGCATTAATGCAGCTTGCTATAAAACCTGTGGGACTGCTGAATGCATTGTCTACTGTTATTTCTCTACATCCCACCCCACGTTCTAGAATAGTAAATGGGTTTTGTTTTCACACATGCAAACAGGAAAGTTACAGGCAACTAGAACAGCCTGATACTGCAGTGAGAAGAAATAGGGTGTGTTTCATTGTCAGGAGAGGGATAAAAACGGTGAGTCAGACAGGAATCTTACACTTTAGAATAAATCCTTAAGAGACCAGTGCACTTTTCTTTCCAAAACAGAAAAATAGTCCATGTTTATTACCACAAGATCTATTTCTTCAACTTTTAAAGCAGACAGACCAATTACTTTTTGGTTTTTCATTCTGAGTCCTTTAAATATAAGCAACGTGCACGTTCAACTTCTAAAATTGAGTTGCTGTAAAATATTCTAGAGTAACAGTTTACAATACTGTGCTCTAATGCTACATCTGCTTGCCGACTTTATGTGTTCCTGTGTTAATCTTTTTTTCCAGAACTAGAATTAGGTATTAGAACTACCTATGCTGCTACTTACCCAGCTAATACGGTTCTAATCATGATCTGCTAGTAAAATGCCTCATGTTTTGAGCAGATAAGGAATGGAGACACAGTTTTGCACTTTATAAAACTACTATGTGAACATGATTATTATTTACTTATAACTGTAGAGCCTTCAAGTTAACATCCTTCAAGATTGCCTTCTTCTTCTTTATCCCAGGCAAAATAAATAAATACATATTTGAACTAACTGTTATTTTAAATAAACAAAGAATCATGTAATCTTCTAATCCTTACTTAAGAAGCAAACCATTCTTTAATCCACCCTTCATCTGAGCTAAACTGGGGATGGAGTGAGAAGAACTTTATGGATGCATTGGGTAGGATGTCTCACAGGGTCTGTTTCATGGAAATGACTTTTTTTCTATCCCTTTCTCTCAGTTGGCCCCTGTGGGCCCTGCTCTTCCACTGACTTCCAGCATCTAACAGCTTTCTGGAGTGTTGGCAGGTATTTTCTCAACTCAGTTATAGACCTGTACCTAGCAGATGAATGATTGCAACTGAGCTTGCTCTCTAACCTTGCCCCAGCCATAAAGCTCCAAGGCACTTTTGCTTAGTGGTTTTCTGCAGCAACTCTGTTACTTTCAGTCCTATAGCCTTATCCATGGGCAAATAGTTCAATTCCAACCCCATATTTACCTACTTTTCTCTAATACAAGGATACCTCACACATTTTATTTGTCCTCTCCAAAACATAGGCATGTAGCAACTTAATCCTGCAATGCTACTGAAGGAAAACTGAGACATGCAATGCAAAGGGACCTGATTAAGATCGTGAGGGTGATCAAAACTGGGCCACATGCTAAATGCCTTTGGCACTGCTCCTTCCCTCTATTGAAAGAACCAGTCAGCCTTCCCTGGAGGACCTGGGAGCTTCCTTTGTTATTGAACAAAACTAAAGCTAAAATACAGTTTAATGTAAAAATAACCATTAATTGAGCTGTTTCCATTCCCCACATGTGCCCCTCCCTCATTTCACCACCACCACTCCTTTACCCTCCCTCCATAAGCATGCTTGTTTCTGGCCTAAATACAGGTGTTCTGGAAGCAATTACAGCTCTGCTGGAACAGAATATGATGCACGGCATCTCATCAGTGTTTTCCCTTCATTAAGGGAATGACTCCTTGTTTCCTTGTTTCCTTTCTGACCTCACCTATTGTTTAGGAAATGAATGGACATAGGAGTGAGAAAATTTGTTTTGGCAATGGGATCTGTATTTTCCAAGCCTCTGTTATACTGAAATCTGCCCAGAAATATAAATCAGAATAATTAACAGCACCAAAAAAAAAAAAGGAAAAAAGCACAAAGGAGCTTATCATTCCCTATTTTATTCCCTATTTTGGTAGTAACTATACAAAGTCAAAGTCACTGTATAAAAATCCACTATGCAAATTTATTAGAAGTTATTCTTTCTTTTAAATATTATAAAAAAATAAAAGAATTCCACAGGAAAAACAGGAAAAAAAGCAAGTTATCACTGTCAGAGGTTCCCCTAAGACGCATCCAAACTCAAGATACTCATCGTGAGTTATGGGAAAGTTGATGCTGTAGGAATAAATTAACCACAGAATCTTAATGGCTTTATTGTGCGACAGTTTCTAAAGCCCAACCAAATAGCAGCTAGGAAATTCAAATGTGAGAGATATGCTCTTAATTCCTACGGTCACAGATTTCTTTTAAAAATCCCTTCTTATGATATAAGGGTCATTTCAAATATTCTAACGTGAATGTATGGCTTACTTATGGGTAACACATTTCACCATTCTCATTCAGCCAGAAGCCAGCTTAATCTTTCATCTTTTAACAGGGAAGAGCAGATGCATAAGTATATTTTAGGGGGAATAAAATAGTTGTGAGTGAGAGGGAGAATGTGTCAGCCTTTGAATATCTCTGTGCACAGAACTACAGCTGATAGACAGGCCTAGAGCTGTTAAACTTTGGGCTTTCATTGAGAAGTGTTGGGCACAGCTCTGTTCTGTGACTTTTTCAGATGTTCTCTTTGCACTGTCCGGCGCAGCTCTGCATTTCACACACTGTGCTTATAACAACATGACTGCAAAGCCTCTCCATCAGAACCACAATTTGAGCTGCCTTGGGCATGGCTTGAGTCAAAAATGGGCTCAGATTGAACGGTTGTGTGTCCTAACATCTGCTCCAGAAGAAAGACAAGAAGGTAGGAAAGTGATGTGAGCCAAAATTCCCTTATAACATTGTTTTTAAATGGACATTTTTGAGTACCCTGACCTGGAAGAACAGAGTGGGCAGCATGAGAAAGCTTAGGGTATGCCAAGGGATATCCTTGTCCCACTGGACTCCAAATGCCAAAGATTTTAGCTGCATCAAGATTTTACCCTCTCTCCTTAAACTCTTATTTTCCCATTTATATTCACTACCTTTTCTTTATGCAACTGTCATGACTTCTAGGCAGATAAATATCTTCCATGCTTCTCATGGGTATCACATGCTATTTAGTATTTTCCTTCTGGTATCAGCACCTGTTAAGCGTGGAAGTAAAGTGATTAGTCTTACATGTTTGACTTTGAAAATTGATTTCAGGATATGTCTCCATATTATTGGTAGATTTGCCAATTTGAAATAATGATATCCCCTTCAATAATAAATTTATTTAGTCTTGAAGTGTAGGAATTACACTGGGAAGTTGTCTGGATTTCCCTTCCTCTTGGAGATTTCTGGATCATCTATCCTTTTGTGACAAAGCTGGCTGACATTATGTAGCCTTAAAGGAGATTTGTCTCTGCAGATCTAGACGTGCCAAGAAAGAAATTCCTTTTGATGGAGAAGGAAAAAGCAATTAAAATTTTTGTTGTTAAAATTTGGTGGTCTTTGAATAAGCAGAAAGATATTGAGAAAATAAACTGGTACTTTATTCAATCTAAGAAGGCCTGGTGATCAAGTTGGATAAAAAGTAGCACTATATTACTGTGCAATTCCTTTAGACCTAAGCTAATGGCATCTCAAAGAACAACTGAAATCAGCTAGGCCCAGTTTTAATAAGTCACTAACTGCCATTACATTACCTGGGTATTCCACTGTAACAATGTACACAAGTATTTCTTATTACTGAGCATACTAAAATGATCTATACTGATCTACAAGAATGCACATTGATCCAGAAATCAAATCACAGGATCCCTTCTGTCCTCTTGCATCCTGGAGGTGCACTGTGCCTGATGCAGCTTCAGCTCTGTAAGAAGGAATACCTCCCAGCCAGACTACTCTGTATACACCAAAAACATCTGATTCCTAAGCAGCTTTTTTACAAGCCTTTGAATATTATGCATTAATTCTCAGTTCATCATGTATCTTGAGATCTCTTTGTATTTTGTTGTTTGTCTTCAATTTTGTATCTTTCTTATGTAAAATTCATTAAGCTTTTGTAAATATGAGGAAAAACTGTTCCTTTTGCTTTTCCCCTTGGGATTCTGGAAGGTTACCTTGTTTTGTGTGCAGATATTATCTCTCTCCTGGGCGTAGTTTTTAATACTTAATTTTTAGTTTGTGACTTCAAAAAGGGGCAACTCACAGTGTTTTGCTAGGTCCAGCCCCCAAGTTAAATAAATTATTTCCTTTGACTTAATGGCCCTTTACGCTAGAACAGAACTGAATCATATTGTCTTGCATTAGTAGTTGTATCCAGAAAATTCCATCTTTTTGCTATATAGGCCCCTTAGAGGAGGTAAAATCAGGTTGCTCTGGGTCATTCTGGAGCTCTGAGGTATCACACAGCTCGTGCACTGAAGTCTCTTGTCAACTGTGTACTAGAACATTTTGGAATTTTGCTTCCATTGGCAGAGGAAGAAAGCACTTACTTAGCTTAGAGGAATGGAATGCAGGAGGAAGTTTTTCACTCAGAGTGTGATGACACACTGGAACAGGTTGCCCAAGGAGGCTGTGGATGCCCCATCCCTGCAGGCATTCAAGGCCAGGCTGGATGTGGCTCTGGGCAGCCTGGGCTGCTGGTTGGTGACCTGCACACAGCAGGGGGTTGGAACTGGATGAGCATTGTGCTCCTTTTCAACCCAGGCCATTCTATGATTCTAGAATTCTATGAACAGCCTACATCCAGGTATTTAATTCCTTATTTTAAACTATGTTTTCAGTCAAAGAAAGACTTTGGTAAATCTAAGAAAACCTCCTGGGCGTACTTGAGAAAAAGTTGTGCTGCACATTCTCTTGTATGCCATCCAGGCAGTATCAGCAAGTCAGTGGCCTCCTGGGAGCTGCAATCAACTGGCACAAATTACAGCAGTTCTAGGCACGTTCTGCTTAAAGTTGAACCCAGTACAGGCAGGTCAGTAGATCTAAGAAGCCACAGCCAGCTCCACAATACCTTTTGTCCTCATGTTGTGGTTAAGGCCATCAGAGCAGGAAATTCCCTGAGCTGCAAGTATTTGGAAGCTGGAAAAGCACTCAAGGGAAAGACTGTATGAGAGTGACATTCTTGCTCCTTCTTAGGAGTTTGTTTATGGTTACTGTTTCCCTTGGTCCCCTCCAAGACACAAGCATAACTGCATTCCCAGAAGCTTTTTAAATCTGCATAAGGTGAAGGGTCTGTGCAGCTGCAGGGCAAGAACAGTTTTTCACCAAGGGAAAGATGACACAGGCAGATGGATGGAGCCAGGACAGCTGTTCTCATGTTAGGTACTGAATAGATTCAAGTAAGGAAAAATAACCAAAACAAATAAAGAGGAAGAAAGAAAGAAAAGACGAAAGAAAAAGGATCTACTGCAGAATATTAGAAGTATTCTGTAGGAATAGAAGTATTTTCTAAGAAGCGTTTTTTTTCTTCATGTAGGAAATAAATATCTTTCTGACAGCAGTTGCATTTTAGTGAAACCAAAATCACTTCCTGAGTGCTTCCTCACAGGGATCAATGTCTGGCTCCAAAAAATGGTCAGCATTAGCTCTCGAAACCCTTGCACCACATCCTGTGTGGTCAAATTTTCTAGCTTCAGCTCTAGGGAAAGCAACTTCTCTGCACCACGGTTTGGGGACATAGCAAAGGTGAGATACTGAGAGATGGCAGTTTTTCACTTCTCAGAGAATCTCAGAAAGTTGCAGTGGTATCCAGGCAGTAAGAACTCTTACTGGAAAGCTCAGGTGAGAAACCATCGTAAGTGCACATTCTGGAACAGCTCAGATGGATGGCACAGAGTGGGGACAGTTGCCAGGTCTCTTCCTTTGGTCTGAACTTCTCTGGGAATAGCAAAGTGTTTGTGTCCCACCATTCTTGGCAGTCCAGCAGATGCGGAATGCTGCAAAAACAACATTTCATTATAAAACTTATAGCTTAAGGTACTGGCTCCATGCCCAAAAACCCAGCCAGCTCACGAGAGATGCTAAGATTTTGTGCTACAGCAAAGGAGAAGTTGTTTTTTCAAGTTCTGTGTATCTTTTTATATCTTATTTGGACTTCTTCCTTTTAAGTAAAGAAAGATTAAAATAAAACTCCAGGCCAGAATGTACAAACTTGAAATATTGCACTATTTTTAGAAGAAAGCTTGTGGGAATGCTGACTCAGCTATTAGAGTCAGTGCCTCCCTTCTTTCCTTCACACTGAGACCAGATTTAAATAGTTAAATGAGCTACACATACGGATGTGTGGGCACAGATGATTTTCTAGGCAGTGGCTAAAGGCTGCACCAATGGTCCAATGGGAGCTAATAAGGTAATTAACCCTTTCAGTTTATCGAATCCTGAAAACTAGGGATACAAAATAATAGCAATCAAATGTTATTAAACATGCTGAGTACTTTAACAGATAATCATATACAATCAAGCTCCAATAATAAGAAATAAAATTCACCTATGATTACATCCAAGTCAAACCAGTCAAAGCAGATGAAAAGCAGGATTGCAAACTCAGCATAAAAAAAACTTCAGGGTATCTGTTTATACCAAGATCTAATGGAATTTACTGAAGAAGTGAATCAGCTGACTAAAAAGTGATAAAAGCAGCTTTCTGAAGTGAACAATCAGATCGCACACTCTTTGGGAAACATCATTATATATCTACATAACACTTTTTCAAAGCACATAGTTATAACGTTGCCAGGGTGCCATCAGCCTGAAAGTAAAAAAACAATAGTTGTTGAAGAACTTCCTCAAAAACAGCTTTTAAGCATGGAAAGGTGTGAAGATCTGGGTTTAATCATAGATCAAGTTAAGAAGGAAAAAAAATAATGAAACAGCATGCCAGTGTAGACAGAACGCTTCTTCAATACTTTAAGTTGCAAAGAATAGCTGCAGACAACGCTTTATACTCTATTCAAAATGTGTCAGCTCATAAATTAGGAGGCCTATTCTGCCACGGCAAGATATAGGGTCAGCAACACAGGAAAAGAAAATATTAATAACATTTTCTATGTAATAAACAGATGTAAATAGAGGGGCATTTCTTTGTCAGTAGCTTTCAAGCAACTTCAGATGATGGTGGGGAGAAGGGTGGGGGGGTTCTGCCACTATGCAGCCAGATAATATGGGAGTTGATCCAAGTGTTTTGTAGCTTTGAACTGATGTGGAAGAGAGAAAACTGTGCACTGATCAGCGCTGTAGTAGAATTGAACCCAATGAACCAATTGAGTTCCTTAGGAGCTGTTTCTCCAAGCGGTGGAAAAAGAGTATAATTTCTGCCTCACTATGAACTCGTCTGCGCAGTGTCATTATTTGGTCTATGATGGAAGACAGAAGCAGAAAATGTATAACGTAATATCGGTCTCTTTCAAACTACAGCATTCAGTTCTGACCTACTATTGCTGATGTATTGATCATTTATAAAATACTGGGGCTTGGGCTGGTGAATTTTCCAACAGAGTGTTGGAGTAATCTTCCAATTGCTTGTAAGCTGCTGCACCAGCATGCACAGCCACTGCTTCCTTCTCTCCCCAGCGTAATCCAAGGCTGCAGCAGAAAGAGAACTGCCTTCAAACTGCCTGCCACTGCTTTTATGCAAAATTCTGCATATTGTAAACCTGTATTAAACATACTGTAAAACTAATAACAAGAATAGGCAAAACTCCCTGAGGAAAAAGCCCTGAGCCTGCTGGCAACAGAGCCCTAACTGGAAATTGTTTCTGTTGGTTAACCATAGAGGAGTCAGGAGGAGCTGATACATCCTGAGGGCATTGATTAAAGAAATCAGTGCTGTCACATATTTATGCTGGATTTCATTTGTTGCCATACCTCTTGTGTTCCTCAGGTTCCACAAAAGCCTGGTGAGACACTGCCGCTTCGAATACCTACTGCTGAACACAAATTTTGCCTGGGTTCATGTGATTTCACAGGTTTTTGCAGCAGTGAGTTCAGTGAAGCTTAGCTCCTTGCTCTGACAGTTTGTAGGGAATTTATCCCATACCATTTCTTCCACACCAAGAAATGCATTAACCTTAGTCAGCAAGTACAATTCTGCCCAGAGATGACAGGTTGCATCGTTCCTTACTCTTTGCAACGAAACGAGTAGCCTGAAAACACATTTAGGTCGATACATTTTTCAGGCCTTTTACAATATGTACACAGCTGCTTTGGTTGACAGAACTATCCAAGTATTATAAAGCACCCAAACATCACATCTTTATCTCCATGCTGGTCAAGTAAGCAAAAATATTTTTAGTCCCCATCAGAGAACTCAAGCAGGTGCTGTTTGTCTACAGCTAAATCACCTAAAGGAGTTGTTTCTTACTATCTGTGTTTGCTGAGGCAATTCATAACTTTGGCAGAATTGGTCAACGTGTAGCACTGACCATTACATGTGTGAGTAATGCAGACCTGAGGGTTTCACGGAATATTTTGTCTCCTTTCATACGTAAACTGAAAAGAGTCATGGATTTCATACCTATGAGTATAATTCTTTATCGGGGAGGTTCAGTCAAGGGGCAAGCTTTATGAGTGATTTTGGTAGGAACCACATCACAGCTGATGCTTTGCATTTCATGAGAGGAGACTCCTTGGATATCCAGATGAACAGAGCAAGGCAGACAATGTACAATAGCACCATCTGGTGACTCCCTGTAATCATAGTGTTGCCCCCAATTCATAGCGAACGGATCTGTAACAAAAAGAAGGAAAAATAAAGCAGACATATTTCTAAATAGGAGCAGAGTGCAATACGAACTTGTTTTAAGGTGGAGCCAGCACATCACCTTCATATGTGGTCAGTTCTCATACTGTGTGGAAAGACAACAGTGAGGAAGACGCTTCCTAGTGGATTCAAGGAATCTGTTCTTATTAAAACACTGTGTAATTTTCCATTCTTAATCCAGTAGATTTTAAATTTAACAAAATATTAAAAAGTTGACCCAAGCTCCTAGAGAAAAATACTTGACTAATATTTAGTAACCAAGTCCACACCTACACAATTCAAATGAATTGGATCATGTTCATAATTTCCTTACAACTAATTTGGGTCAAAAATTATCCCCTCTGGTTACTATGCTACATCTGGGTGGAAAAGGCAGATACAAGAATGTTGTTTTGTGGAGTCTCTGGGAGACAGTGATTCAATCACAAATATTGGTGAAATAATTACAAAGCTAATTCCTTCTGAGCATCACCAGTAAAGATATCCTAATGGGTTTAATAGATCTTCCAAATTCTTTAATTTCCTTCCTTGCTAGCCTAGCCCAGTCTGTGAGCTGAATTCTGTAGTTGCTATACTACCTACATTCCAGTTTTCTGCTATCTGATTAGAGACATGCTATGTGACTTCAGGCTGCATGTGACTAGAGACAGTATCTAAGCAATAAGTTGAGAAGCATGTACAAGCCAGGGTGCTTCTTTGCATAGTTATGTGTAGTTGGTTATCATTAAAAATGGATTTGCAGGAGAAATGCTGAAGATAAAGTTTCAACTTCCCATGACTGCAGCTGTGTTTATTTTTTCCAACGAGTATCTGGAATAGCCAAGCACAATAAAAATTTCTGCAGAGCTGAATTCAAAATTTCTGCAGAGCTGAAGGGGAACCCCCTTCTGCAGAGCTGAAGTCAAAGGAGAAGACTTGGGAACTTGAATAGCAGTCCTGGAGCTTATGAGATGTCACAGGAGAGTAAGCCAGTAATTACAAGGTCACTATATGTATTATGTGTCCGGCTGATACCTTTAATGCATTTTTCTACTGCACATGGATCCCAAATGATTTCCATTTCTCCATTCAGTTCAGCTTGGATGTGAATCTGGTTCTGTGCCTTGAATTCCGCACTGAAAGCACTGCACTGTTTTACCTTGGCTAGAAACTGTCTCTTCATATCTGTTTTTCTGTATTCGGTCTTGTTGAAGGATGCATATGAAGGAACAATCTTTCTGCAGAGTATTTTCTATTTATGCATGTCTTGAAACTGTAAAGAAACCATTTTGAGCTGTCTTATGCGGTTAAGAATAAATTATTTTCCTTTTGATTTGTTGTATGTATACCTAATATTGAAATGACCTGCAGCCTACAGAGCTGAGACTTTTCCTGTCACATATCATACACTGCTTTTATTTATTCATGAAGAGGGAACAATCCACTCTCTCACTGTATGTGCATGTACATTTTTTTAACAAGTATATAAATTGGAAATGTCCAGAGTGGGCTAGGAAACTATTGTCTGAATGTCATGCATCAAATCAAAAGAAAAAAGAACTAATAATCCTTGTTGTGCTTGTCAGCTGTGGCCAAGCTAATGATATGATAATAAAAATAAACAAGCAGTTTCACAAATTGGCTGTAGCACACTATGGAACTTATAGCATTCCACTTGTGATTGGCCTTTCCTCCTAATTTTTCCATTTCTAGAGTCTCTTCCACATTGTTTACTGTCTGAAATACAGGGTCTTAACTGGGTCTTGGTGCGCTCTGTACGACTGATGGATGTGCATGTGGGTGAGAGAAGCTTTGCACATCATTACATCCTCTGAGGGCTTGAGCCATCCAGATCTTTGGGGCTGTGCAAATTCCTCCCTTTGCAGAGAAAGGCAGATAAGAAAACTTGTGCAGACAAAGATTTCTTCAAGGAGACAGAACTTTGCTCTTGTTCTGCAACATCATCCTCTGGTGAGCTCTTGACTTCTTGTTTGGAATCTATGAAATATTGTTCTGAATACAGAGAACTGTTTCAGGATGATATATTGCATCAAAACAATTGGCACAAGCAGAGGAATGTATTCTGGTTACCACTTATTTGCTGGTCCCATGTGTGCTCCTATCCCTCCTGATCCTTTGCTAAATACACAGGGGAATGAGTGCGTAGGTGTAAATATGTATTATTTATTTCTTGAGCTGAGAGTGAGGTCTGACACAAAGACGATCTGCAGCATTTCCCACATCTTACTGTAGGGAATGCATGCAGTGTAAGAATAAGTGTTATTTAGTTCTCCTTAACTAACTGCAGGATTTGGGGAGAAAGTGCTTATGAATACAACACTGCCACTCATATTGCCCAACTCCCTCAGTGCACATTCACTGTGTCATGTCAGTGTTCAGAGCATTGGGATGCTGGAAGAGAGGTGCACAGCCAGCAAATTGCTGCTCCTCACATCTGGAGAACAAGACAGTCCTGGCACTGCTGCACTGGTTATTTCTGCTGGCATTTTGATGCATTCCTTCTCTTAGAACTCCTTTGAAAATCTCTTCCTGAATCAGCCTGCATCTTTAGTTATTTAAATATTTAAACAGATACAGGACCAGGTACCGAGAGGGTTTCGTTCTCTCTACTTGTGAAAGTCACTGTATTTTCTGTCATTTTTAAGTGGCATTTTGATAGCCTCAGAAATCTCGACCAGGCTTATTACTGAAAAGAAAAGCAACCTCATCGGTATTTCTCTGTTCTGTGATTCTGATTCTGTGATTCCGTGATTTCTGCTTTGAACAGCAGGAAAGTTGTGCCCAGCAAGTTGCTCAGACAGGGCTCTGACAAGCTCCTGCATTGGCATGCAGCTGCTCTGCAGCACGGGCTGTGCCATGCCCTCGAATGCACACAGGCATGTCAGTGCCTTGCTCGGGTGATTCATGGGAGGTGTTAACAACCACTGTGTCTCACAGGGAGTGTTAATGTAACCCCCATTCATTTCTATAATCACTTAACACTGGTGTTTCAGTATTATACTCCTCATTCTGTTAGTCAGACTTTCCTCTTTATATATCACTTTCCACACCTAGTGACAGAGTTGGCAAAGTGCTGCTTGCATGGGAAGAGGACTGCTTAGGAATTCAGTCTGTTACATTTGAAAATAGGGACCCCAATTTCTTTATGTTCCAACTTTTGCAATCTTCAAATAGTAAATCATTTCTGCCCGGTGTTTTTTAAAGAACAGAATTTTAGATATTGGGGGAAACGGTGAAGGAGCAGAGATCAATTTATTCTTGGTATAGTTTTCTTGTCATGTTCTAAACCCTTAAAAATGAAAGTTTCACTGCGGCCAGAGATAGAAATGTATTACAAAAGGAGTTTCTCAGGCTTATAAGCCATTTACTGAAAGTCAAATGTGTATTGAAGGGTAGGTGCAATTTAAAGTTGTTTCCTATAAAGCATTATTAGTATTTGATGGACAATGGTAGATGTTATTAAAACATCTTTGAAAGGCAATGGAATAATTCAGCCAACTGTTCCCCTGATTTCACTCTCATATATATACCCATATAAAAATAATATCCCTTTGATGGATTTTTTCCAGAATAGAGTACTGTGTATCCGAGAAACAGGAGGAAAATATTTCCTGCAGTATTTCTTCATTGATTAAGAGCTTGTAAGAAGAAAAAGCTCTCTGCGCTGGGATGCAAGAAAACAATTATCCGGATTTAATTATTACAAATAGACAACAGTTACCCAGATGACTTGAAACCTATGGTGGCATCCGATTTACTGGTATTACTGTAGTTCTATGAAACTTTCAGACCTTTCTTCTTTCTTCTTGCAATTATACAGGGTGCTGTCATGTTTGCTTGGAATTTTTGTGACACATTTTCAATCTTATATCTCCAAGTGCCTTTAAAAATTTTACAGGATGACCTTTAGCATTTCTTTGTTGGGAAGAACAGAGAAGGTAAATAACTTAGCAGGTTGCAAACTCTGAATACAGTAAAGTATGAATCTAATCTTGACTCGTTCTGTAATAACAGTTTCTTGCCAATTGAAATGGCCACGGTAAGGCCATTTGGGGTACCTTTGGAAATGGGAAAAAGTGGCACTTCCAGCTAGAGGAGTCAAACTCCTGGTTGTGGCAAAATCAAATAAATAAACTGGAGCTGAGGGAATATCTTATCTGCTCTTCAGCTACAAGCCCAGTTCAATTGCTCTTCAGTCAAGTTGTCACAACAAGGCAGAAGACAGACGGGTTCTGCCTGAGATGCACTTTTTACATAGCTTTTTACTCATGGAAAGCTATTAACTAAAATATTGGGTCTCTTTTTTGTCTTTGTGTAGCTTCATTATTTCTAGTTCAGTCCTGCTGATGGCTCTTTGCTGCTAAACTTTTGTACAAGACTGTTCTGAAACTGCTTTTGCATGAGTATCCCCCTTAGCTTTAGTCCCTGCCCTCTTTCTTTTGAATTATTTAGCAGTGCAGATAACGTATTGGCATGAACCTGTCACCTTCACCAAGAGTTTATCTGCCTCTTCCCTACGATAATCCCCCATGGCTAGCTTATCTTTCCTTTTGACTCGTGTTCCCTGAACCCCTGAACCCTTATTTTTTGTTGTT
Organism: Tetrao urogallus; assembly: GCF_951394365.1. Lineage (NCBI taxonomy): Eukaryota > Metazoa > Chordata > Aves > Galliformes > Phasianidae > Tetrao > Tetrao urogallus. The sequence continues at coordinate 3,982,461 of NC_136825.1, forward strand.
GCTACAGCTCCACCAATTCAATCTCTGCTGAGAGTGTCTTATGTTTCAGAGACCAAAATTGCTCATAAAATGTTAATGGTGTCTATCTTGTTTCCCCGTAATGTTAAAATAACGGTAATGTTCTGTGGGCTTGTCTACCCAGAAGAACTAGTGCACAGCAAAGCAAGGTTTGAATTTATAGCTCCACACTTTACACATAGACATTTTAAGGGCATACTGAGTAGCAGATGACTTGTTCCACTATACAAAGTGGAGTAAGCCACCGTGAACTTAAATTGCATGGAGCTTTGGAAAGTGGTAATTAGGGCAGAGCAAATCCATAACAGTTCACTACCTCCCGTGGTAGAGAAGCCCTGTATTTTTAGGCACTCCTTCCCTGTCTCTAAGAAGGATTTTCCTCTGTTTGCAGTAGTGTGGAAGAGGGCTTTGTCCAAGTCTTCCACGCACCTGCTGCTGGGTGGACACCAAATAACTTCTTATAAGCTGGTTGAAAATTTACTTTCAAATTAGAGTTTCCTTAAATTGGAAGCCTGGTTTGCAGAGAAATAATGTGCATATTAATGAATTCATGCTTGTGCTTCTTTTGAAAAGGCTTTTCTTGAGAGTGCAGGATAGGAAAAGACATGCAAGAATATTTTCATTGTTTTCTTGTTGTAACCCAAAACACAGAGGTTTTAGCTGCAACTCAAAATTTCCCATGAGAACTGTGACAAAATTTAAATATTTTTCATTTTCAGCTCTATTTTTAATTAAAAGGTCACATTTTTCCTAACAGCTCAAGCTTTACCATCTCCATGCCTCAGTTTTCTGTCTGTCATTGGGGATTATAATTCTTTTCTATCTTTTTGTTTCCCCTGTCTGTTTAGATTATAAAATGCCTCTTACTGTGTGTTGATGCAGAGCCTGGCAGAATGAGATCCTGCACTCTGCTGGTATATAAAGTTGCTACTGTAATGCAAATCAATAATAATAAATGAGCATCAACCTCCTTTCCTTTTCACCTTTTACATTTCACATGTTTCAGTCAATATGCTCTTGAAATTGTTGCTGGACTTTCTCCACTCTGATAAATAACAGAGTATTTTACTATATCTTCTACAATCATCCGGAAGTCTCCTTCATGATCAGTGTTTCCTGAGACCACAGCCTTAGAATTATTTTCTGTCCCCTGCTGCATTACCTTATACTTTCCAGTGGGAAAGTATATCATGCATTTGCTTGCACATAAGCCTAATTAATTTCCTCAAATTATTTTTAATTTGTTGGCTTTGTTCCATTGCATTTGTTGCCCTTCTTCCCTGATACCAATAAATTAATTCTCTTTTGAAAATACACCTGCTGCCAAGTTTACATATGTAATACAAGGAGTAGTCCCTAAATCATCTTTAATGGGACCAATCCTATTGCCTCACTTACCCTTTTAAAACATTGCCTGTGACTTATTTCTTGTCAATCAGCAGCCTTTTTTGGAGCCAAACAAGCAGTGGTCTCCCCACTTACCAGGTAAACCGGCTCTGTAAATTAACCTTCTGTGGGTATGGCTTTTAAATTTGCATAATTGATATCATTTACTTCACCTCTGTCCACTATGTTGCTAATATACCCAGCAATTTCACACATCCCTCTCAGGAACAAGGGAGAAGGCTGCCATGTGTGCTGAGTTCATGGCCCCTCATCATCCAGTGGGGCGGCCTTTGATTTCTCCTGAAAATGGCAGATGTAAGAGAAGGCAAAGAAAAAAAAAACCTATCCAGAATACGGCTTCCTGAGGTTTAGAGAAGGGTTTGCTTTACCTTATTTTTCCTAGGAGAAAAGAAGGGAGGATTAACTGTGCTGTGATGAATTAAATAAAGCAAGACATGACACTATGCTCTAATGCTGAGAACACTTTCAAGTGGAGGATTTGAAAGATATTTTGAAGGGAATTTCATCATCGCATGAGCTGAACACTTGTCAAAATACCACAGCAGGTTGACCTTCCCTTGCTGCCCAAGAGATCTCAGCTAGAAAGACCTGATATCTCACAAGCTCATCAGGTATCTCTCGTAGATTGACGGGCCTTCTTTGCATCTATAGAATTAAGCTGGAGAGTCTTTATTCTTCAGCGCTATCAGTTCTGGCCCTGTGAGCTTCTTCCAGCTGAAGTTTTCACAAGAGGAAACTGCAACAAAGATAGGAAGTAATCTTAGGAAAAGAAAGAATCAATTAATAAACTGGATTTGCTCCAGCCCTAGCTTTGCAGCAGCATCTTTAGAAGCACAGCCATCTACAAGCAGTCAGGATTCCCCAGACAGCACAAGATTGTTCAGCCTGTGAATTATAGACTTCAGCCTTGAGAGTATAAATGATGGTCGGGAACAAGAGGGCAAATGGAGTGGTAATCATTCCAACTTCAAAGTTAACTCAGTACTATATTGCTTCATTACAGAGCAACAAATCAGCAAGGAGATCTGATTAATCCTTGATGTAACTTCCTTGACATGCCCTGGTTGCTAAAACATGCTGACTTTCTGTAGCACCTTCATACAGCTTCAAAAATATGCATCTGTATAGCTACCACAGCACACGGCAGAAAAGCCAAGTGATCTATATTATAAGCTCATCCTTAGAAAGCAATGAGTCAAGATGACAGAATGTCCTAGTACATGAGGACAATGCAGTTACCTAATCAGTTCATCGCCCTGTATCAATAAACTTATATGATGCTAGACCACAGCACGAAGCACAACCTTTTCTCTGTGTTTAGTGACTGATAACTTTTTAATGGGAACCATTAAAGTGCAGCTAGGTAGGTGTAGTTCTTCCTGCCTGGAACAACAGAAGATATAGGAGCTGTATTTGCTAGCAGTCTGAAAATCTCCAAAAGCTAATGCTAGGTAAACATCTGCCCAGCAGTCTGCAAGATCAGAGCAATTATGTGTACTGATATATAGATATACAGATCCACAGATATATAGCTATATGGCTACGTAGAGATCCGGATGTGTAGTTACATAGAAAAATATGTGGAATGAATTAAATGCACAGTGTTGTTCCCATGACTGCATCTGGAAAAGCAGTCATGTACAGGTAGTCAATCGAATGCTACTGACCCACAGCCCCTGCAGCTAGTCACCAAAGGGAAGAGGTGATTATTTCTCAGAAATGTTCTCTGGGGCTGTAACAAGTACTTTGTTTAATACAGCAGTGGTGGATCTTAGAGTCGTGGGGAAAGTAAGCAGTGGGCTTTGTAATGAACTTTAAAAAGGCAGACCTTCTCAGAGCTTCGTCTCTGTACATCCTGTCACACAGATCTGTGTTGTCCCTTTGTGCATTCCAACCCCAGCTGTCAAAATGAGGTACATACACATGCTCCCACGTACACAAACAAACAAAAAGCAGCTCACACACAAAATAAATCCCTTTTAACGCTGTTTCTCCATCTTAATAATCTCTCCACCTTTGTGAAAAGTCTTACTTCAGGATAATCTCATTACGAGGAATCTGCTTGACAGGTTAATCTTCTCAACTACCTTCCAAAGATTTTGTCATCTTTTAATCTGGAATGCGATCGGATAACATCTACAGATCAATATCTCCTTTGTAGTCATGTTCCAAAGGCCATGAGAGCCATTCTCCCATGCAGTTCAAATGCCTCATTAAGAGTTTCTTAAACTGGAAAACCTGCCAGAGATATTGTGCGTTCATTTGGTACACATCTCCTATCATATTCCTTAATTCTGTCAAATGTTTTAATGTCTGTCACAGTGACTGTTCCTTCCTTAAAGCCAATATATTTCCTTAAAATAAACTTAACAGCTCCTACACATTTTCAACAAGCAGTATATTAATTTGAACAAGCTTTAAGTGAATTATATCAGAGCATTTCTTATGATGCTCTGTCATATTTATGGCACATTTCAGCATGAATATGGTATCTTCTCATTTGTTAGCTTTACATCTCTTGTGACAGTAAATTAAAATGATTCAATGAACTCTGATTTTCTCTTTTTGTATTCTGTTCCTAACATAATTGCTTTTCAACATTTCATTGGATATTTTTCTTGTAGTAAGATGATTCACATATATTAAGTTCTTTGATATTATATTAAGAAAAAAAAAAGTAAGGTTACCTGTTGAACATTCTTTGCTTTGTGCATATTATTAATCATTAAGATTTCTGAAGCAATCACTGAAATTTGAATGTACTTCTTTTCCAAACAGGACCGATAAGGGATTATAAGGCCAACGGATTCGTAACCCTTCCTTGTTGCTGAGTGCAATTTTGTACACTGATGAATCCTGCTTGCTACAAAGCAGGGAATAAATGAACTAGACATTTCCTTCTGGTGGAAAACATCCTGGTGACAAAAAGAAAGAACAGAGCATCTCAGGAAGACATACGGGAAAATCCAGTTGCGAGTACACGAAGAGGTAAGACTAACACTGAATGTGTTTCACTCACAAAGCAGAAAAAGAAATGATTTGCCATTTTGCTTCCTTCTAAGCTGCAGCGATTAAGAGTCTGAAAATATACCTGGTCTCCATTTACACAGCAAGGTGTTTATTAGTTTGTCAGAACTCACATAGGCAGAAGCTAATTTGCTTCTGTATGGTATGCTGTAATTATATCACTGAATGGTTGTTTTAAGAATTCCAGTTTTAATTTCTTCCTCTTTGATATAGTCATTTAATTACAACACAGCACGATTGATTAATTGCAATTACAGTATTTTCTTTCTGAGAAATCACCTCACAATGTACCGTAGAATACTACAGAGTGCAAGGGAAAGCTGCAGGATTCAGCTGGCAAGGCCAGCAGCTTGAACACAGAAATAACCTGCTTTCTTTAGTCAGAAATACAGCATGTGCTACACTGGTGAGGTGATTCTGTGTTTAGTTCCTTGCTTCCATCTCTTTTTAATACCTGGTGGGCAAAAAAATCTCTAATGTTCCTCTGTGCCCACTTGTCAAAACTCTCTTAGTGGCCCTGATCCAAAACTCACTGAAGTTGATGAAAAGATTTCTCATGACTTCAGAAGCCTTTGGACTGAGCTAGTTACAAGCTCATCTTTCTTTCTGATCTGCAAGTTACCTCAAGCCTTTGAGGGCAGTGCAGATAGCCATAATTGGATCAGTGTGGATTCTAACCTCTGCTCGCTGTTTGGGTTACACTGGAGTAGCCACTGTCATTTTGCCCATAGGAGATGATGGAAATCAGAAGCTCTCAGATGTTGCCCAAATTGCTTTGCTACCTTTGTCTCAATAATTTTTCCAATAAACACAAAGGTTAGAGACAGGCTAATAGCTGGTGAGACAATCAGTGTCAACTGACAGTGAGGGTCTAATAGCAGTTAACAGAGTGCAGGAGAGGGAAAAGGACATAGGCATTGTGACATTAACACATAGACTGGCTTTTGGGACCCTCAGGAATCCACAGTCTGGTTAGAGGCTGCCAGTAATAGGAGCTGTGTGCAGCTCTGTGCTAATGCAGCAATATTCCCTGTCAAATTAGAGGTGGGGTTGGAAGGTCCTGAGCTGCCCTCCAGCCATGAGTGCATGAGCACTCCATGCCACAGACCCCAGCACACAAGGAGTTAGAGTAACTCTAAGCCACTCTCATGTGGTAATGCTGAGAGGAGATGCAGACGTGAGCCCTCTTCTCACACACCTCAGTCTTTGTGCACTTGAGGAGAGAGGAAGGAGACTAGGGACCTGCAGTCTTTAACCCAAACACCTCAATCCTTCCAGAGCCGGCTTCTGGTCTTGGCCTTCAAGCCTTCATTTCTCAAGCAATTTGCCATGATGATCAGTAAAACAATATAGGAGTATTCTTTAACACACCGTGAAAAGGTTGAGCTTTAAGTCTAATGAAAAGTAATTACAGCATTAACGTTGTACAGATACTGATTTCAGTTCAGAACATCAGAGTCGTAGGGAGAATCTCAGGAATTAACTCTATCCTAACTTACCCTGCTTTGTGTGGTAGATATTCTCTGTAGACTAGAGGGGAAGTATTCAAGTGCTAAATTCACAGTTAAGATGCTGCTTTGACATATCCCTGAATAGTGCACTCAGCAGAGTTCAAACAGCTCGACATTCAAAATTAATACCATAAATATGACCCTACAAATGCCTGGAGTTCTAAAGCAGTGGGCCATTAGCTTTTACGGCGTCGACCTATTCACTTTTACATCAGTTTAATTAGTGTACAACGTAAGATATAAGGGTAAATATCACATGGACAAGCACAATAATCATTGTTGGCTTCAAACAGATAAACTTTTTGATGAGCTGCAAAGCATTAATACAACCACCTACACATTGCCCACACATACCCATGGCAACAAACATACATCAACATAAAGCAGAAAAAAGCTGCAACCTTTCAAAGTTTTAATATTCATCATCTGAGGCTCGTGTGATTACATTTGCATGCCTTTGCTGCTTTTTTTTTCCCCCCAAGGACAAAATGAGGGGAATAAAAAGCGTAAAAATATACGCGAAAGTGCTTTGAAGCCTCGGAATGGTTTTGATCATATGTCCAAAATGAATCAACAGTTACTTAGTGCAAGTGTGTGTTACAGGACGTTGCCTATGCCCTCTGTAAATAAATCAAGATAGACGTTAATCAATATGTGAATGTGCACAGCAAAGCAACTGGTGGAGCTAGCGCCTGCTTCCTGGATGAGTGATCCGCCACCAAATGGAGGAGAGATGTCATAAATTCAATGCAATTAAGACTCTCTTTCACTCTCTTGAAAGAGAAAGGTCTTTGCTATTCGTGTATCTATTATTCTGCAATGGTAAAACAAAACATCTGATAAATGATACTCTAAAATGTTATAAAATATTGTTTCCTTTCTGTACATGTGTATTGACTTTCTTTGTCCTGGCATGGGCTCAAATCTGCTTTTTGGATGCAGTAATTTTTATATCTCCTTTTGTTTTTTTTCCATTCTATTATATGGCACTCATCCAATACTTAGGATATTCAGATTGTTTTTACTGCAGCAGAGAGGGGCTCAAATTTACCAGAAGTCCAACATTCCCTCCAAAATGCTGTATGCTTTCTGCTTGGTAAGATGAGAACACACAATATCCTGCAGAACTTGTCTATGTGAATGGCTCTCAGGGAGACATCCAAAGGGTTATGAGCTTCTGTTGTTGGGTGTTTTTTCTTTTCTAATAGGTTGTGAAATGGGTCCTGACATTGTTTCAGCTGTGATATTGCAGCTTGAGTTGGAACCAGTGGCCTATGAGATTCTTCATTAACGTCAGTTCAACATCTTTTCTTCCTCCCCTCTGCAAAATTTTATGAATTTGACCACCCTATCTCGGTGAAGGCTCTATGTGCAGATAGAGGCAGTAAAAGTGATTAGCAGTCCAGTCTTCCCAGAAAGGGAGACTGAAAAAAAGAATAGACCATTTAATCTAGAAGCAAGAGAAACCCCATGGAAGGAAGGCAGTGAGATATGTTCTGTAGGATAGGAAAAATACATCTGTACTGCTATTTATCCTCTCACTTAATGAAGTCACAATCAATTGATCCGAAAGGCAACAAACTAACAGCTGATAAAAAATTAAAAGAAAACAGCATGATCCACTGCAGCACTAACCAAAATGAAAGATCAATCCAAAACCAGGTTAGATATGCAAATAATGTGAATGTGGATAGTTACACTACAGAGCACCACAATTGATTTTATTCACATGAAGTAAAAATTACTGTGATACAGGTTATAAGTCAACTGCCACTAATAAGGTTTAGAAGAACTTTCCCTAGGATCATTTTCCTCTGGACTAGGCAGACTAAAGAGCCAATAACTCCTGTGTTCTTCCAGCAATTACAGCAGTGCTTTTCACTGTAGATATATAGTTGTGCTGAGGATGGAACAAAGTTTGCATATATACTCAGTATACAAGACAATGTCTGGAAATGAATAGCTCTGTGTACAGTGGAACCAATGATGCTGCGTGCAGCTGTCTTAAATCAGAGCTGCTGTGAATTCTTTTTTAATAATGCCACTTTTCTCATCTGGTACAAAAGGATTTCCTCCTGTTTTTCTCCTTCCAAGAGCTAAGCATCCAAGAAAATTGTTCCTGGGCACTGGTCAGATGCAGTAACCCTGATCTCAGTGAGAATATTAGAAGTCTCTATAATGTCCCTGTTTAACTGTGGAAAACCTACAGGACTTTAATTCCTGTGGAAGTAGCCAGTGGGTATAGGATGGGTATGAAAAAAATATTTAAAAGAGACCAGTAAATTGAAACATATAGACTATAATTGCATAAGCACTATAGTGAGAAACCAGGACAGCACATTTATATGGGAAGTGCACTGCAGCTCAGCCGCTTGCCTCCCTCCCACCCCACCCCCAGCATCACATTTGGGAACAGCAAATTGCAAAGAGCAATCATACCAGCCACAGGTTGGCAATCACATCTTCTCCAAACAGCAATCATGGCTCCTCCTGATGGACAACAACATGTGAGAAACTGTCATTTTGATATTTAAAATCTGTGGAGTGTAAAACACTGGCTGTCAGTCTCAGCTGCTGGAATCTGTGTTTCTGGAGAAGGAACAACAGGAATTGCTCGATCTGAAATGGACCCTACCAGTCAAAATTTTCTCTTTTTTTCCAACTTTTCAGCTTTATTTGTCTACACTGCAGACTGGATAGCTCATTTATTTAGGTGACACAGTACCTCAGTAAACAATATTTGGACTTAGGACTTCAAAACTGATTTTTTTCTCTCCCAACCTCTTCTTACCTGATATCTTTTTTCTAACTCTGTGGGCACAAAAAGGTGTATTCTTGCTTTCAGTTCCAAGAGCTCAAAGCACAGTTGCCTAAGGCTGCTTTGTCAGGAGAGAAAGACTGTGTTAGCACCATCTTTCCTGTTCTCTCCCTATATATAGTACTGCTATAATGATGATAATGTGATCAGTGATGCTGAAGAAGGATTAAGGGCTTGACCTAGTCAGACTTTATGGTTTCCCAGCTGGCAGTGAGAAATTACTTCTTGTGTTCGCAGTGCCAAAGAATGACTTAACTGGAGGAATTGGATTTTTTGCTTTCTTTTAAGATAGGCAGAAGGAGGCAGTCCTGATGTCTTTATGAGAAGAACAGAACAGCAAAAATTTTAATGGATTGTCCAGCACAAAATGTCCATGGGATGAATGAGGCCCTTAAAACATCATGGCTTAAGCTGAAATACTGCCAGGCTTTTGAGTACTTTCAAGACTTTGCTCTCAACCTAAATTTTAAATCAATTATCCCATTGAGTTCAAAATGAAATTTCAAAGCATATGGGGTGATGTAGCCTTTTGATTTCACTGATATTTATGAAGGGGAGTGGAAAGCTATACAAATACATTTTTAAAATGCACCATTTTTAAATAAACCACTTGAGAGGTCAAAAAGCTGAACAGACTTTGACACATCTAGCAGGGATTCCTTCTGAACAAACTGGGGTGCCCTGATAGCACTAAGCAGTGAGAATCTTTCTTGTCCAGAGGACAATGATTTTTCTAATGTTCTACTGCATGCTACTTCAAAGAAAGTAAATTGTTGGCTACACAGAGAGTGGAAAAAAATAGGGAAAAGTTGTCATGAAATAAAAATTGGTGTTAAAATATTGCCACATTTTGTTACAATGGATCAAATTCTGTGTTCTTCATTAAATGAGAATAGTTTCTGAGAACTGACCTGTTGTATCTAATAACAGAGGAGGTCCATTCATTATGTGAATTGTTAAAAACCCGATTCAGCAATCTATGATTTAGAATGGGCTAATGGAAAGCTCATAATACAGAGAAAAGGTGTTTCTTGCTAAGTGACACCTTCTTATTCCAGCTGGAGTTTCTCCATTAAACTTCAGCCAGGAGGTACGTGTGCTTCTGCACTGCCTTCTCTGAAGCAGGTATAAACCCTTCTACCTCAAAGGGCACCGTTTGGCATATTTCATTGCAGAGACTTTAGTCATTTTTGAAGCTGTAAGAATTTTTGGATACCTGACATCCTGGAGACGTCACAGAATCTGATTTTGGTATTGATTAATACTGATGCAGCACAGCTTGTGGTAGCCTTGACACTGTTCTAAGTCATGTTGTTCCAGCAAAGCAGCCGTGGCCTAGGATACGTAGGTACTTGCTGTCCTGTTTCAGCATCCCAACTATAACCAGCTGTAGGTAATGCAAGGCCAAATCAGCCTTCTCTGGGACCAGGGCAATCCCCACAGGCACGCCAGTCCTACCACAGAGCCACAGGTGGAGCTCTGAGAAGTGCCAACCACAGCAGTTGTTGCTCTTTAAGTTTTAGGTTTCACAACCTTCAGCTGTTGTGGTTCTCCTTTATTGATGCTTCAGTCCAAAAGTTTGGCTGTGGGGCTTCTCATTTGTTTTTTGTTTTATTTCTCAGAGAATTACTGACAAACCAGCACAGTGCTGTTTAGTAATTCATGAGTTTCAGGCAAATATTCAGTGTTTCTACGATGAAGAGCATTGCTGCAGCTGGAAGGAAAGCTGATCTGGAGCAGAGGCCCATCTGTTCCTTAACAAAGTTTAGAGGCAATATTCCATTTCTACCTGGAAGGCAAGCCTAGAGACAGAAAATAATGATTTTTGATTAGGTATTTAGAGAACTATCAGAGATTTCTGCTTCTTATAGTCACTGTATCTACTACAGCTATTTCTTATGCTCTAGAGGTTTGGACTTGTGACAGAAAATTCATCTTTGGGAGGATATATCTGCGAGTGCTGCGGCATATAGAATTGATCAACTTCAGTTTCTGCTCTGCTGTTTGGTTCTTTTTCTAGATATATAGTCAGCATGATAGGTGGTCAATTTTTTCCCCTTTTTTAGAGCACGGATTACTTCCTGCTCTTAAGGCATAAAAAGATTATGATAATGTACAAGGACACTGGCCACTATCCAGAATTTGTACTGGAGAAGACAGTGGAGTGCCTCCGTACATCCATTTCAGCTCACCTAGAAGAAAAGCAAGCTGCCAACTGTACAGACTTTTCTGCATAGTAAATCTGAATTTTCAGGCTCTAAATAAATATGAAGTTCATTCCACTGAATGACAGGAATGGAAAAGTAATCACTATAAGAAATGGGAAAAGATAAAATTCTGTCGCTCTGTGGTACCTTTCACGAGAGGATTTTACTCATGTTAATGAGGCCCTATAACAAAATAGTGATATTGAATTTCTTAACGAGGGTAAATTCAGTCTTTCCAGAGATGCGTGGCATAAAGTCACAGTGCTGAGGGCAAAAGTGGAGTTTGGGGAGCGGCTTAGCAGTCCAGAAACTGTGGTCCTTTAGCCAACCATTGAAACATCATGACTTAAGAGGGAAAAAAATGAGAGATTTTCAGGTTGGGTATTAGGAAAAAATTCTTCTAAGGAAGAGTGGTGAGGCATTGGAACAGGCTGCCCAGGGAAGTGGTGGAGTCCGTGTCCCTGGAGATGTTCAGGAGAAGGGCAGATGTGGCACTGGCTGATGCGGTCTAGAGCGGGCACAGGCATAGGTTGATGGTGGGGCTGGATGATCTTCTTAATCTTTCCAACCTTAATGATTCTATGACTTCCCAAGGCTCTGTGCCCACCTCCCAGGTGCAGTGAGATATACACAAAAACAGCCAAAGTGAGGAAGTGACTGAGTCTGTTCCACTTCCCTCTAATTAATCTTGCAGAGGGACTCGCGGATGGATCCATACCATGGGATGGTTAGCAGTGCTCTGTGGCACATAAGCTGTGCTCAGCACCAGTAGGACCATTTCCACAATTAATGCATACCAAAACAGCAAGCCTGGTTTTCTCTTTTCCCACACTACTGGGAGATGGACTCTGCAAAAATTAATTTCTCAAGCTGATGTCTCTTTTGCCCACAGATTTCATTCATGCTGTTTCATTCTTCTCTTCCTCCTCCTCCTCAGCTGTCAGAGCCAGGACACCCTCATTGCACTTCACAAACAGTTTGAGCCTAATTATAGACTTTTTCAGAGTGGATCTTAGCAAGTTTAAGTGGAAGACAAAATATTTAGTTTCTACAAATTAATGAGGACAACAGAGCACACATCCTTTGTATGTCAATTAGCAGCATATGGTGTAAGGCTTGCAAAACAATCAAATGATCAAACAATGAAGAAATGAAAGATTGTAGCAGTTTCTCCCGCTCTCTTATTAGCTAAATATAGCACAGGATGCTTTTTTTCTCACAGACTTTCCAAGCAGATTGTGGAACACCTGCAAACATGTAGGTATTGTTTTATCAGAGTGAGCATTAGGTGTATTTTCTATATAAACCATTATGTTTAATTCCTTTTAAACAGTTAGAATTGCATTTAGGAAAAAAAACAACAACTACAAAAAAACAAACTAAAGACATCTGACAGCTTGCATTTGTTTTTCACAAAAATAGTAGGGTAGGCTGTGGAAAGTATTTCTTAAAACCTTGGTACCTATTATTTTGTGAACCCACAAAGTTGGGTTTTGGGTACAAATGGGAGCACTGAGGGAAGATGGGAAAGGGCTGTGAACTCTCCTTTTCTTAAACAGACAGCATGCCCCTGCTGAATGACAGTGGTCTGTAAAGGGAAGAAATTTGGATTAAACTTGACTGGAGTCTGCCTCACCCTCGCTTAGTATCTGCTATAGACCAGGCAGCTCAGGAGAGCATTTGGGAGTGAGGAATGGAGGGGAAGAGGAAGAAATGTTCACTTGTTGCAGCTTCCGTCTCTTTGGCAACGTGCTTCTCTTTCATATTCTCACTTCTGAACACAGCTCATGAACCCAAAAGAGCCAAACTTTTTTGTTAGCACTTCAGAAAATCTGGCCATTTATTTAAATGTGAAATATAAATTAGGACTTGTATTGAAATCTGGCTCTAAAGCCTTGGGTAGCTTTGTTATATGAAACCTTTATTAGTCTCACACTACGAGCTATCTGTAGGAAAATCTCCCTATTACTACATATAGCTATGCTCTTTGTAGCTAATATATGTACATCCTCAGATCCTGATTTTCTAAGGTTATAAATCCAATACTCAGAAGCACAGCAGCAAATCTGATACTTGAAAACACACTTTACTGTTGATGATGATGAAAAGTACTATTCACTGGTTTCAGCAGCAGAACAGACTTCTTGATCCACTTTACCTAGATACCTAAACCATAAAGTGAGAGTATTTGTCTGAAGAAATGCCTCTGCTACAATGCCAAGGGGTTGAATAGAAGGCCAAATGGAGATACCGGGCTGTAGAGATCAGGAGGAAGAGGGGACAATTGAGATATAAAAAGAAGGATACGCATCTACAAAATCATTCCCGACATTTTTGGTGCCAGGCAGACCATAATGGAAGTTTTACAATTATACTTTTAGAGAACTTAAGGTAAAGGCAAAGGTAGAAGGGAGGAGAGTCATTGCAATAAATACAGTTACAATGGTTGGCTTCCTTGAGCTTCTCATCTCACCAAGCATCTCTTCCCAAGCCATCTCCATGGTCTCTCTCAAATCCCCTTCAGATGTCAGCATCAAGGGCAAAATGACCATTGAGAGCATGCATCTGCGATAAGGAAAAGCCTTGTTTCTGGTGCAAAGGTATCTGTCAAGGAATAACTTCTTAGTGGAGGGAAAGCCAGCTAGTTTTCTCAGCTACTCAAGGTCAAGTCCAAATAGGGAATATAACACTGCCCTTAACTGTACTGAGAAGGAAAAATTACTTTGGTAATGTCACAGAGTTCAGTCATTTCCAAAAAGTAATCTTAGTGTAAAATTATGTCTGGTTTGTTGGTGAGGAGTGAGCCTGAGTGGATTTTTGTGTCCTATCCGTCGAAGACTAAACTGAAAACAACTCATTTATGTAGGCATACAACTATCTAATTATAATGGATTACATTCTCCACCTACAAGGCTGGATTTGAACCACTGATCAAAGGATTTATACCAATAGCATAAAAAAAATATACTGGGCTGTTTCAGCTCACACAAGTGATTAAACATTCCTATTTAAGCATTGTTATTTTTTCTTTCTCTCTTGTAGAATCAGAAATTTAAAAAATTCTTTCCTTTTTGTTGTACCATGAAATCTCCCTTTTCTAATGAGTATATGAACCAGTCATTTTGCTCTTAATAGGCCACTTAGTGAATTTGATGGAGGAGATAATTAAATGTGACAGATACTTGCGTACATCTATCTTAAAACTAACGCTCAAAGATTATAAAAGCTATAACATTCTCTTAATGAAATATAGCTGAACATGAGAAAAACACATTACAATGTATCTGAAAACAATTGCAAAATTTAGAGATAAACACTGTTAACACTTGATAAGCTTTTACAGTGTTGGTATGTACAGCAGACATAACAGTAGCAAACAAAAAAAACCCACACCTTTTTGAAGTAGATGAAAGCTGGAGATAAATTTGAATGTGTTTGGCATCCAAACAAGAAAGAATGAGTTTGTAGGTCCAAGAGAATATATGTGTTGTAACTACTGAAGCAGAAGAGAGGCTTTTCATATCTTATAAGGAAAATGCTGAGGAAAATACATTTAAATAAACTCTTTCAAAACTTCAGTGCTGAATTTCATTGGCCATTCAAGTCAGACTTCATATTCCTGGTGGTGTTAAATAGCTGCATGTTGAAATGTGTTGGGAGATGACCTGGATTGATAACTCCCACTGTTTTCTCCATTCAGTCTCAGTCCTGCTCTGTTCTTGGTGCTTACACTTTGCCCACTCATCTAATGCACAAGGAAATGCAGTGAAAGGTGGGAAAGTAACTTTAAAAGCATTCAGAAGCCATGAAAAGGGGAGGATTCTTCGAGGCTATTAGATAGCGGATAGAATTTACCTGTGCGACCTGGCGTAGGGAACCTGCTTAGGCAGGGGGGTTGGACTCGATGATCCCTGGAGGTCCCTTCCAACCCCTACAATTCTGTGATTCTGTGATTCTGTGAATCATGTGTGCTGCCAGAAAAGAAGCTGCATGCAGATGTGGTCCAAAGGCACTGATGGGATGAGTGATGCTCCCCTTCTCATAGTGTAGGGCATCAGTACCATATGAATGCAAGTACATGTTGAGCAGCAGTTCTAGCAATATAGGAGCAGCTAAGCTTTCATGACAGATGAAAGATACCAGAAGATAAAATGGCAATAGAAAAAAAGCTTTGAAAAAGAACAGCAAATCAATGTGAAGAGAAATATTTCCTTATGAGGAGAGAAAAAGCTGAGAACTCAAGAACCCCTGGCCACTTAGATTTGACTTTGTATGGCCCCATCCAGGGTGCTACACAGGTCTTGTTTAGTCTGGTTTTAATCTTTATTACAATAAAAAGCTAAAACATTTCAGCAGCTGATGAGTTTTTGAGAGTATCTTCTGAAAATGTGACACACTCCTGAGCCTCGTGCTGTTTTTCAGTCATTATTGCAAGGGTAGGAGAGGATGGCAGGCTCCTAGGAGATGATACGATGGAAAGCGTGGCAACAGGTGAAGTAGAGAGAGTGAAATAACTGTTTATTGTGTAAGAGCACTTTATGTTGACTTTAGCTAAAAGTAGAATTGTTGATTATTATTTCTATTATGTGGATATTAATGTTTTTGCAATATTTCCTACCTCCTTCATTTGATTGCCATCTGGAGTTGCCCACTTTGTCCTGAGACCTACTGTAGGGAAGATGGGGGGACGGGCAAGGGCACTTGGTAGCCCTACTATTAGGCCTCAGATGCAGAAAACTTGGGCTTTAGTCGCTATAGACTAAGCCATACATTTTGAACAATATTTCAGTAGGATAGTCTGATGCTGTGGGCTCCTCTGGGACGCCTCTCCAAGGCTGGTGATGGGATTCCACTCTAACTTTTATGCTCACTGAAAAATATATGCTTGCCTTCCTGTGGGGAAGGACTAGTTGAAGTATTGCTGTAACTGTTGTCCTGTCTGCCTCAATTCCAAAACCATGCCGGGATCCAAGTAATCTGAAGGGAAACAACCTTCTTTTCTGGTTTAGGGACAATTCTGCCTCAGAAAGAACTGCTGTCCTTAGCTTTATTTTCTAGAGATCCCTTGTTTACACGGGAGTTAGGCTTAAAATTCCCCTCTGGGGAAAAAAGCAAACAAACAAATAAACAAAACCCCACATCTTTCCAGGACTGCAAAGAGTTTGTACAGTAGATAATCTCTCTTATTCCTCCCCCGCCTCTGAGGAACCTCTCTTGGGTTAAATGGTTTGATGAGAAGCTTCTGACAGAGAAAAGTACTTGTCCCAGCGTTCTGCATCAAGAGCTGAATGTGAGGTTCCAAGGCAACCGTTGAGTTCTATCATGTAAGTGGTTGGTACATGCCCTCTCGGATGATTACTGCTGTTAGGACCCAAACAGCCTCATAAATAGAAATTGGCATTTCCAAGCGGAGCGGTGGCGGGCCTTCTTCCAGGAGTGCGCAGAGCTGAGCGAGATGCCTGAATTCCCTCTGGGGCCAATGGAGAGGATTAAGTGCGTCAGAATGAGATTCAAAGCAGGCAGCGAGTAAAGCAGGGAACATTTAAGCCTGCCTTAGGAAATACTAAAGAGAAGGGTATAGCTGAAATCCTCCATATATCCTAGGTTTAGCATTGACCCACATCCGTGAGATAGGAGATGCTGCGAAAATGGGATTCAGAGCCCATAACCCCTTTCCAGAATTAATTTGTCACTTTGAGTAAAAGACTTCTGCTTGCTGCTGATGGCAGGGTTGGGATCCAGACAGAGTGGGAAGTGGAGGCACTAACCACAGCCACCCTTAGCAGCTAAATCACATCTCTGGGAAGCTGGGAACCTGTATCCGATTTTCTTCTCAGTTCTAAAGAGGTAAAATTGTATCTTTCCTTCTACAAGATGGGGTGCATTCACCTCTGGGGCTGTTTTCCCTTTCTTCTATGGGAATAACAGTACAGCAGATGCTGTGGGATTCCTGGGGCCAGAGATGGGGAAAAGGGAAACAAGGCCAGGAGTGGCAAGGAGAAATGAACATCCTGATCTTTCCTTAGAGCTCCACAATGCTTCCCAGTGTGTGTCAGTAGGGGATATAATCCACACCCTTCTCCTCCTCCTATCTGCATCATTAATGACAACATTTAGCATGTGTGATTTTCAGTCTCCTACCTATCTCTCACAACTAACTGCCTTTTGTCAGGCACATGAGTGGGACTTCAAAGCTCCCCACTTTCTCCAGCATCCAGAACAATTTATCCTGCCTGCTTTATAGATGCTGAGATAAATAAGCTCAACTGCAGTTCCTCTGTTTGCTTAATCTATTGCTTTTGGGATTTGGTCAAATAAAACATCAGGATATTTTGGCATGAGCTATTTTTAGAAAATCTTAGCTGCAGTTTTTGTTCACTGCTCATCAGGATGTGTTTTTTTCCACCTTGAACAGAGGGTTTACCAGCAGTGATGGATCTTTTTGGTGCACTGTGGCAACCACATGTTTTTAAACACACTGTTGCCCTCTAGCTGGTGGCATCCCAAATCTCTCTCTGTGCCAAACTCAACTCTACAACCAGTGGTTTGCCACTGGGTTAAATAAAATGGATTAAATCAAGATGCCCACTCTTGCCAAAGTAATGCTGTTTTTGCTGTTTCCCAATCGCACCTGTGTCAGTTCAAGCAGCACACTGCAGGACCTGCAGTCTGTTCTACCTTTCCCTTTGGAAGCCTGGGATGGAAATTATCTAGTCCCCATTCCAGGGATGCACTAAGCTTTTTTACTTTAAAGGAATCTTAAAAATGCAAACAAACAGCAATGGAGAAAAGTACAATTTTTCAGTTTCTTGAATAGAAGGAACTTTCTTTCCTTTCAGCGTTCTGATATGAGGAGGTTAATGTGTCACTATAAAAGAAATGCAGCACTTTGCTGTTCTCTCACGGAATACATTACTTAAATTCTCACTATGAATTTACATCCTTCTTTTTTTTCCCTGAAATATAGTTTGGCACTTAGTGAGAAATGAATCTTAAATATTTTGAAAGTATAATTTAACATCTCAGCAAAACCTTGAATTATGAATTGTGCTTTACAGAAACTTAAGGGGCTAGCTCAATCTGACTTAAAAAAGAATAGAGAATTACATCTTTAGGTGGTGCTTTAGCTGCAAATGAGTCTCCTACAGTTATTACACTGTTTGTTTATCCAGCTGTATACATGTGTTATACTCTTCATAGACTTCCTTTAAGATGATTTTTATATTGAATAACTTTTGATTCTTTGTTTAAATATCAAATACACATATACACGTAAAACAGTTTTTAACTAAATCACTTCAAAAATTCGGTGAACTAATCTCAGTGCCAGACTTCATACAGACAGAGAGATATGGATGTTCTATAATTGTTCATTTGTATGATTTATAATGCCTGCAGACACGTGTAAACCATGGAAGACAATGAGACATGAAGCAGAACTGGTGTTGGACTCATCATTCTCTGCGACTCCCATCCAATTTGTTAGGAATTATCTGCCCTTCTGCTTATATCAATTTAACATCAGTGTAAATTTATGTTCACATCAATCAGTTCTGTCTTGCAGGAATTTAAGGCAGAAATTAGGGAGGTTCTGAGTGTATGCTTGGAAAGCTCAAAACATTCACAGGATTAAAAAAACCCAAACAAACAGTTTT
This sequence comes from Tetrao urogallus, assembly GCF_951394365.1. Classification (NCBI taxonomy): domain Eukaryota; kingdom Metazoa; phylum Chordata; class Aves; order Galliformes; family Phasianidae; genus Tetrao; species Tetrao urogallus. Next base: position 4,001,104 of record NC_136825.1, read on the forward strand.
GCTTTGTAGAGAGCCATTGCTGGATCGCCTCAAGCCATTGTTCCCACACACAAAAAATGCCCCCTGCAGAACCACTCGTCCATCTTGTGTTCCCTTTTACAGTGAAACATCAGCTTGTCCTGGGGCTCTACCACTTCTGATGGACTTGAATGCAGTCAGGATCACAGAGAGGTGGCCGTGCTGAGACACACTGAACTTGGCAGCCCACCTGAACAGAGTGCTTGCCCACACCTCATCCCTCCCTGATGGTTGACGATTGGCATTAACTGTGATCATTATGTTTCCTCCTGAAGGCCCGATCCAATATCCATTAAGTCAATGGAAATCTTTCTTCCGGCCTCAATGAATGTCACTTCAGCTCTTGGAAAGTTGCCCATTTAAAACTTTCTTTTTGGTCATGTATTTCATATGCACTCAAAGGGGTTGTGTTTTAACAACGTTCCCTCTGGATAAATCCACTGTTTTACTCAGCAACTCATTAACATCTTAATGGTCATCCAGGTCATGTTGGCAAACAAGAAAAAAAAGCCTGAAAATTTGCATTACTGCTCACTTTTTAAGGCAGAGAAATTGATGTGTACACATAACTGCTGATAATGCCAATATGCATCTCACCTTAACTCAGGTAGAATATGCTACATACTAATTACACATTGTATACTATGTTATTTTTTCATTATATTCAGTATCACCTTGTTCTTATTACAGGAAATATTGAATGGGATAATCTGATTGGCCTCTAGGCTAGCACACTTTATTCAATATGGTAAATTCTCTTTTTTTTGTTTTATTTGTTATAAAAATGAAGAATTCTTAAACGTCTTCTTTTATTGAAGCTTCAACTATTTTTAACTTTTCTTTTTTTCTTTTTTTTTTTCTTTTGGCCTTTCCCTGGATCCTGTCTATTTTTGCAGTTTCTTTTTTGAAACAAGAATGCCAAAATTAAACACGTGACATATACAAGGTCACTGGAAGTCTTGTACTTCCATCATAGCTTCATCCCTGGGTTGGTCTGCATATGCTGACTCAGAACCTTCTCCTTTCTCAGGCTGGCTGCATCCCTATTTATTTCCTCTAATCAGACTGAGTCAAGCATACGCTCTTCATGCTCCCTTCTCCTGGAACTCTCTCCTCTCTGAGATTGTTTTGGCTGAGGCTTTATTAGGCTTTTAGATCTATGCTGTTTGCCCTCTTGTTCAAATCTGCTTTGGGGCTTTTGTTTTTTATGCTTGTCTCCCATCAGTTCTTTTAAAATGAGTGAGTGTCAGAGCTCTGTGATTTATTTTTATTCTTACTATTGGTTTCTGCTAGCAGAATGACCTGCTCAATAACATGTTCCTTTGGTTGACTTTCTTTTCTTTCTCACCATAAGAAATAAATGCTCAAGAGAATGTTTGGAGGAACCAGAAAGGGTTTGGACCAAGAGGAAAGTAGGGGATCCAAGAGTCCCCAGATCAGAGGAGACTTATTTGAAAGAAGTGAACTTCAGCTGCAGACCAATTTCTGAAGCTCCTATTTTGCAACTAAAGAAGGAAAAGAGAAGCTAGAAGCAGAGAGAAGGAAAGGAGCTGGAGAGAAGTGAGAGGAGTCGTAGAGGGAAAGAAAAATCTTTGTGTTTAGGATATTTTTGAGCTTACGCTAAATGATAATTGAAAGAAGGAAAAAAACAGACAATGAGAGTGCAATAAAACAAAAGACAGACAAGGTTAAATGTGAAGAGACACAAATCTCTCAATATATCAGGCTCCCAGAGCACCTGTGCTACAGATATGCTGCTGATCCAAAGCCTCCAGCCCAGGCCAGGGCTTCTGCTTGTGGGGAGCTGCTCCCACACTGCCAAAGGGGTATTGAGAAGCCAGGAGCTGCCAGGAGCCTGCGGAAACACATCTGTGCTCAGGCAGACAGGAACAAAACCCACATGCATTTATATGAAACTTTCTTCATTTGGGCAAATGAGCCTTTTTTTATGAAAAAAAAAAAAAGAAAAAGAAAAAGAAAAAAGTCTGATTAATTTGCATCATAAATCTTACTTATCATGATTTACTTTCTTCTGACTAGAGCAGGAAGAAGCAGGAAGGTGAGAATCATAATGGTGAAATGTGTGGCTGCTCATCATCATCTCCAGACCATGACAATTATTTTGCTTCACTTTCTTATGCTGAGAAAAGATAATTGGCATTTGTGAATTCTGAGCTCAAAACGTCAAGGAGTAGGGAATGTGTTTATTACAGACCCAAGACTCAGGCATCTTAGTTGTAAGCTGTGTGTATCTGTGATCTGGAAGAATTTTGTTATACCAAGGGGGCAGTTGTCAAAGATAGAAGCTTAATTTGCCTCTCCATCTGCATGAACAAATGCCTGCGTATGGTCTTTGATACCCATATGGAAGTAGTAGCTATTCATGTGCAAGACATCTGAGTTAAAAGCTCCAAAACACAAATTAAAGCAACAATTCAATATATACCATTTCCCATTGATACAGGGGGATACTCACTTGCTGGTCCTCACCAATCAGAACTGAGGTTATACACTCAGCTTCATAGAGAGCAAACACACTGAAAAGCTCTTTCCCTTAGCTCAGGTTTAATTTTGCTGTCCTGGATGCCCTGCCTTCTGCAGCACATCGCAGCGTGTTGAGCCACAGCAGAGGGAGAAGAGCAGAATCCAGGTAGGCAGCAACACTCCGGACTGCTGTTTTCGTATGCGGTTTCTGAGCCAAATCTGGCCACCTGCATTTTGATCAGCATTTTGGCTTGTGAATAGAGAATATTTGCAGCTGGGTAATTAAATCTATTTGTACTTATCTGCATATGCATGTTTTGCAGGTAGATGTTACGCATCCGTTTTGCAAAATGTAACCTTTGATGTGAAGAGGAGATGGCAGTAGTTATAAAAGAAAACATTATTTCCATATCAAAATGCAGTTTTCCTCATATTTTTTCACTTGGATTTTTGAGGAGACTCGGCCTCAGCTAGTTTCAGCAAAAGTATGAGCAACCAGTGGCAAGTAGCAAATGTGTCTCTTAAATGTGTCAGAGCAGACACACAGCAACATGTCCCACATGGACCATTCCCACAGTACTGGCAGCAGTACACAAGTACACAGAGAAACTTTGATGTTCCCCTGCCATCTTCTTTTGAACCCCTACCCAATTATACCTTTTATTTCCTTGTGTGTGTGTGTGTGTGTGAGTAAATGTAAGGCACATAAAATTCAGCCAGCATTCACAACCGCACAGCTACAAAGAACCAATTCTTTGGAGTGACTCTAAGATGTGTACCACAGAGGAAATCAGCAACAGTGATCTAATGAACCCAAAATCTGTAAACCTATTAAACTGTAAACAACAAAACACTCAGATCTTTGCTTGATATGTTATATAACAGTATCTCTGTTAATGGGCATCATTCTCAAATGGGAAACACAGTTGTTAGCAATGCAGGAAATTCGATTCTGAAACCAGTCATGGTATATTATACAATCTGTAACAATAGTGGCAACCAAAGAACCATTTTATCCCAGGTTTTGATAGTTTTAATTCATAGTTGATTTAGAACATGATCATGAAGACCAGGTTTCAGCCCAGGAATAACTTTGCTTTTAATACTTTATATTAAATGTAGTTTATCATTGGTTCATACTAAAGTTATAGAGCAGCAAGGGGGAGAATAAAACAAAAGTTGGTGTCTTTTGGCAGTTTTGTGGCAGTTCTGAGCATATTCTGAGTGGAGACCACAAATTATGTCCTACTGACAAGCTGAACTATCCTAACCTATAAATGAAATAAGGGAAGATTTCGTATTGTCTTTGTTTTTCAAGATTTGGGTTTTCTTTCTAAAGGATTTACAGTTTAAACTCATGAGTAGTGCTTATGCCTCTTCTGAACTTCAAATTGCTGAACACAAGCAATAATTTATAAAATAATCTTACCATTCTGTACCTCTCCACCCCTTTTCCCCAGATGTTGACACTGCATTGAGCAGCATCTTGGTGTCCCTTGGGCTGTCCTGCCCACCAGATGTCAGTTTCACAGAGCTGATGGATTAATCAGTGTATCTGCCCAAAAGGCATCAGGTGCTGTCTGAAACATGCAGCTCCCAGCTGGTAACACACTGGTAACAGGGAGGGTAGAGATAATTAATGACTGTTTTCATCCTCCTATCTGGCTGGAGTGAAACAGTCCTGTCCATCATGTGCCCTGCTTTACTACACACCCCTTACTCTCTTATTAGAAGAAAAAACCTCTCAGCACGTCAACTCTGCTTGCATCCTTGGTGATCCATGGGGTTCTGGTTTTTATATTTATGGCCAACTGTTTATAAAGTCCATAGCTGTTTTGTTTTTAGTGTCTGATTACAGCTTGATTGCCCATTACTGAGGCAATCACATGGTTCTTTGCATTCAGCAAGCAGCACAGGTTAGAGGATGAAGAGATTGCATTTGGCATTTACCAGTTGGGAAGCTTCTTCATGTTAAATACTTGACTTTAAAGAAAATTTATAATCTTCATTCTTTCACCATCTTGAATAAGCATTCTACACATTTTTTCCCATTAATTACTGTTTTTTAAAATTTTTCAACGTGGATCTAAACATTTAGAATATCACTTATGAAAGCCCAAGGAATGAATATGAATGGATGACTAATCCTAGAAAACATGCGGTTTGCAGCTAAGCAGTTATATCAGCAAATGCAAGTTAGGCAGCCTAACCCAGCACTAGTGCCAGAAAAATGCTGTTGTACTCCCCAGCAGCACCACGAGTAAATTGTTGAGTCAACAGATCCAAAAAGCTGACACAGAGCATCCAGCAACACAGAAAGCATTCAGAGTTGAAGGCTTTACCAGTGCCCTGTGTAAAGGTTGAGTTCAAGCGCAGTCTGTACTCTTTGTTTAAGGTGCAATGGGAACTGCAAGGAAGCCCTTGAACACTGACTTTTTGTCCATAGAATGGCTTAGGTTGGAAGTGACCTTAAAGACCACCATGCTTCAACTCCCTACCATGGGCTGGTTGCCACCCACCAGATCAGGCTGCCCAGGGCCCATCCAGCCTAGCCTTGAATGCCTCCAGGGATGGGGCATCCACAGCTTCTCTGGTAGCTATATCTAACTTTTCGTACAACCTTTCATCGCTGATGTAGAGATGTGTGAATTTATCACTGTAGGAGATTCTGTGTTATCTCTCAACACAGTGGTCACAAGAGCAAAGCTGGTAAGGAGGGAGAACAGTGGTTATTTGTGGAGCTCCAAGCTGCAGCTCTGCCCAGGACTGACAGGGATCCATCTTCTTTCCCAATAGAATTAAGAATTCAAAGTGGGTAAGAGCAGGACATCCCAATTGAAGGATACTTCTGGAGCTGAGCCAAACACTTCTGTCCTTAATCCTTCTGCCTGCAGGACTGGGCAAGCATCACAGATCTGCTCCTTAGCTGCATGACCAGAAGATGGCTTCTCACTTTGCTCATGTTTCACTCCCTGAGAGCTGTGCAGAAGGGTTTAGAGCTGCCTGAGTAGCCTGTGATATTCTCACTCTAGCTTGAAATTCTTCTAAATATTGACTCTTTCAGAGGACGTTTGACAGAGAAAGGCGTATCTTGGACCACAGTATTTGCACTAAAACCCTTGAAGATCAATGAGCCATAGTGATCAGACAGTTCCAGCTGCTTTTGGGGACTGCATTTATCTCACAAACCAGCCTTAAAATTTGGATTTCATACATTATTCAAGGTCCAGATGCACCCCATCTTTACATATTTCTTTTTGCTTGTAAAGTCTCTTCGTTGCTTTTATTGCCACTGTAATAATCAAGCAAGCTTTTTTACATGCACAGTAGGAACTCCAAAGATGTACATACTAAGTAAACATTTTGCATCAAGTCAGTTCTGTGCAGACAGAGACTGAAGTCTCCAAATGGAAACCTCTCTCCTGAGGAGCTCCCAGGAGGTAGGAAATCAGATGGAAGTGCTGCCCTATGTCTGACACAGATGGGCCTTGTAGCACAGGGAGAGCACTGGTGGTGGTGTTACTAACCATGTTGCAACAAGCATTTTTCCTCTAATTTAAAATGGTTTGCAAAGAGTCAAGACGTGTGTATCTGCAGCATAAACTCCAGGATTATTTCCCTCTGCTTAGCAGCTCTGCTGGATCAAAGCTTTAGGGAAAATGCAGATTATTATCATACAAAGGTATATAGTTCATGAATAGATATAAATACATACACACATATTTTAGTAGGTATTCAATGGCAGTAATTCACCTTCTAAACTGTGAGGGCTCCTTAAGCTGGCCCCATTTCTGAGGGTATCTGTCTGCTCACAGAGCACTGTGGACACTAAAACATCCTCAATGGATGGAGCAAAAGCTTCTGAAGGAGCCAGCACAGAACATGAAAGAGGTCTGTAAATCCATCTGCGTTCCCTCAGCGAAGTTTTGCTGCTATTTGGGCTGAAGTCAGTCTTGTACTTAGGAAGAGGATCCGAGGTGTGTGACTGCTGTGGGCTGTGCCATATCCCCAGCTGTGTTCCCAGCTGTGCCTTGGCCCCTGGTTTGCTGGGAGCATCTCCTTCCCTGCGGCTTCCTCTGTTCCTTCTGGAGTAAAGTGGTCCCATGGATTTTTGAAAGCTTGAGCCTAAGTTACTGATATCTGTGCTATAAGGAAGCAGAAAAAGGAGGAGGTGGATGAAAAGATCAGCTGTGCTGTATCCGAGAGTGGTTTGTGAGCCCAGAATAACTCGGGCTTTAGATAGAATTTCACTGGATTTATACCAGTGTAATTAAGAACGGTGCATGGTTCACTATGGTTAAGTGGGATAGGAAGACACGATCCATTAAATGAGGCAACTGCATTCCTGTGGCTGTGTTTTATTCATTTGCTGTTATCTTGCAATGATTCTTTTTTGTGTTTTCTTTGTTTTCTCTCTGCAGCTTGTTTATTTGCCAACACTTGGGAATTTTGCTTTTACAAGGTGTTTACGGTGTTCGCTTAAAGGCATATATTTAAGCACCTGAAACATTCTGGATTTTTAATGTTTGAAGTAAATACAATATTACTCTGCCGTGTACAACATGTAAATATCTACACCGTGAGCATTTTAAGTTGTCTGATCTGAAGTCCCGAATGTGTTGCTTTCAGTAGAAGAGGACGAACTACAAAAAAGCTGCACAAATGAACAGAGAAAATTAGACATGCTCTCCCCCATGCAACCAGCTGGGCCTCTTCCCAGGTGGGCTGGTTGGAGGCTGTGCTGGGGATTTGTTGGGCATGGGGCGAGCTGGAGGCTCAGGATTGTAGGGTCAAATTCTTTGCTCTGCTACAATCTGCTTTAATTCCCGGTGTGCCTCAGTTCAGCCAAAAGAACTTCACCACTGCTGAGGAAAGTTGAGATAAAGGTGCTGAAAGCTGTGAAAGCCTCAAATCGAAGGCAGCAGGGTGGTGTTGGTGGAGGTGTGCGCTGCTCCGCTCATCGCTTGCCAGTGCAGCCCACAGAGAGGTGGGAAGCATTACGCTGAATGAGTGTGACAGGGTCACGCAGGACTCCGTGCGCCTTGGGGATGAAGTTTCAGAACAGAGTTTCAGGTTTTTATCAGCAGTCTTGGTGGCTGAAATGCAAACAAAATTGTTTAAAGAGCTCCAGCAGTGCTGCACAGCCGGCAGTCCTGGGGGGAGCAGGCTGCTTGTTAGACCAGCACCAGTGTCAGCTTATTGACCACGGGGCTGGAGAGACAATAAGCACAGATGTATGTCTGCAACTCAAAACCCTTTGGAAATGTCTTTGTGAATGCTCAGGTTCTTGGAGGATGTTTCCCACCTCCCTATCGATCTGTTGATGGAAGTCACAATGGCCACCCTGCTCTTAAGAAAGGGATTGTTCCCTTGCAACTCACGTTGGATAAAGGTTGTAATCATTGCTTCCTGACAGCAGTAAAACCATCCACAATGTCTCTGCATGCAGCAGGTGTGAAAGCCTCAGATGGGAGGGGTGTGTCCTTAGTTAATTGCTGTTGTCCGGATTATTAAGGTATTATCTATATGCCAAGCTCTGTTTCACTTGCTGGTCTCAGCTTGCTTTCCGGGCAACGTTTGACGTAGGCAGAAGCAGAGGGTGCTTAGCACTCTGGGGGAGCCAGCAGCCTGCAAGCAAGGCTCTGGATATTCTGAGAGATGACAAACCACAGCCTGCATTTCCCATCCACTCCTCACTGGGTTGCTGTGCTTATAGCTGTTCTTGTGATGTGGTGGTTCACATCCTGCTGAGAATTACTGTGGTGGAGGAATGAGCTCTTGCCTCCTACTGGCCTCGGTTCTCTGTTCCAACTCATGACGGTGCTCCAGAAGGGCATGAATCCAATTGCAAAGCCATCTTGACTTCATAACCTATTAAAGCTGGGAAAAACAAGTTACCCAAGTCACAAATATGTGGGTAACATTGTTCAGTCCTCCAAAGGCAATGCTCTTATCACAAAAAGTTCAACGACAAATAAATTGCTTCTGAGCCCAGGAACACATTTACAAATGTGACTGAGCTACCAGCAGTGGCTGGAACTGCTTAAGATGGAGATGCAGTGTTTTTTGGATTGTGAAATAGTGATGCTTAGAGGATAGAGGATAGTCTTGAAATGGGCACTCTTGCTGTTGTAGCTGAGAGTGCTTAACAGCTGTATCATGGCATGGACTTCATGCAAAGCAACAAATTAAAACCAGATCGAATTTTGCGTTGCCTACTGGTGACATATTGCATGCAATGAGTTGAATGAATCTTTTGCACTGCAGCTGTGCAATGTTTGCTGCTCTAGGGGAGATGTTTTCCCAGCTCCTATTTGGAAATGATTCATCCTCTTGAAATTAGGAGTTTGCATTCCCTTCTGTGGGTGATTTCAGGGAACTAAGTCTGCTTGCTTCTGAGCAGGCGAATCATTAAGGTTGCTGATACAAGAGCGGAGATTAGGATTACTCAAAGCCAGGATGGTATTCTTTTAAGATTAATGTACTGTTCTTGTAATGATTGCATGCAGTGGGCATATGCCCGTATCTCACCTTGCTGTTACAAGCACTGTGGTCACTGTTTGATGGGTTATTACCTGTCTACTCTGTGCTGCAGAGCGGTGAGAAACACAGATTTGCTCAAATTTCAGTTGAATTATTTCTCATGCTGGTAGTTTTGCTTTATTTTATTTCTTAAGAATGAGGGTCAGAAACCCATATGTGGGCAGGTTTCAAACCCTCTCGGAAAAAACTAATCTGCATCTCTTCTTTTAGATCGTGCTCTAATCCCTTTGCTGTTATGATTACAACAGACTTCAGGAGGTTTTCCACCAATTATAGTCTTATTTCTAGATGTCATCCGTAGAGCTTAGAAGGGTACTTTTTGTCTTCCTCTCTCCTCGTAATATAGCAGCTGCACGGAAAACAGATGGCACAGAGTCAATCCAGTTGAAATTAATGGAGTCAGGCTATCCACACAAATCTTTGCAATGGAAAAGGAGAAATTCTTTCTTCACTGAGTTGTGTGCAAGATGTATGCTCTTTGTAAAGGAATTTAGTTCACGTAAGGGATAAAAAACTGTAACTACTGAAGAGCTTTTTAAACCAAAACTCAAATATGATTTTGTTGGGAACAATCATATGGTCGTCATGAAAACATCCACGGTTGCAGTTAAGGATGCGGTAATATTTCTGCTCATCCAAAGCTTAAACCATAACTAGGCACAACTACAACACACACAGCTGAGTTATACATGCAGATTAGTAATGAATTTGCAAACTGGTCGTGACTCATTGGAACCACTGTGGGGCAAGGACCACGTAAGTCTACAAGGAGTCAACCGATCACATTGCACGAGTAGGCATTTGTACATTGGTGTTAATAGTCTGTGTCCATAAAAATCCTGGTTGCATAGGGGAGCAGATTTACAAAGGTCTTCTGTTGTCTACCGGGAGTTTCAAAACCACTTAAGCAATTAGGCTCTGAATACCTTTACGGCTGGTGCAAATTAGGTGACTAACTTCTGCAGGTGCTTTTCCAAGTCCCACTAGGCTCATATGTGCATAAATAGGTGCCTAAACAATGTTTATATGTTTGCTCCATAGCCCTTAAACTTTTCCGTGACATATTTTGTTCCTTCCTCTGAGTAATAGAATTGTCTCCTTGCTGTGAGTAATCCACTTGTCAGGAGTTAATGCCGTGTCTTGCAGCTGCTCCATGCAGGTGGGGTCAGGGCTGGTGCTGAGCCAACCCTACAAATTCTCCTTCTTCTGTTGCTGCTTCTTGGGAAGAGTCCAGGAGCAGGCTGCACATAAGAAGGAGCAAAGCACATTTGCTGGGGCACACCTGCATTTAGCACCAGGGAGTAGTAGCCTGGCTTTCTAAGAATGGTTCGTTAAATACACGACTGTAGAGTGTGGCGGGAGTGTAGCAGCCAGTTTGGTTAGCACTGCGTTGGGAGAAGTGCGGGGTGGATGTGTTAGAGACTTCTTGCTAAGAATGTGTCACAGTCTGCATGCATTAAATATATCTGTGTTGAGGCTGGAGTCTTACACTGTTGTGATGAGGCAAAATGACGAATGTACACTGAGCAACAATTCTACAGATTTTCAACAAAAATGTAAAAGCAATATTTTTGTTCTTCATGTTAACATGGGAATTTGAAGAAGTGGCAGATAGGGGATGGTGGGGGTGAGAAAGCATTGCAAAAATATCAGAAGATGCTGATTAGCAATGAGAAGAGGCAGGTTACGTATAAACAAAGCTGCCTCGGGATTACAGCAGAATCCCATTGTCAAAGGTATAAGCTCTTTCCAAACAAAGCATCAGCAAACCTTATGCAGAGCTCACTCCTGAAGTGGAGAAGCACCAGGGTCATGAGCAGCTGCCAGACTCGTGTTTTCTGCTATTCTGACACAGGTGACATTACATGGAATGTGGGCTTTATTTGCAGTACGTTTGGGCTTATGTGCTGACATTCCACTTTCTAGTGAAGTATGGGCACTTGGTGTACGAGTGTCAGCTGGAAAAGAAAACTTTCTAAAAGTGAGCCCATTAGTAGAATAGGGAAAACTATTAGCAGCTGATACCAGGGTGAAACTTTATGACTGCCAGCCAAACCATCAGGTGTTTTACCCATATGCTTTCCTGCATGAAATATTTTATTCTCTTCAAGGCTCAAACAGCCTTCTGGGATTTATAGCATTTACTTAAAAACAGCAAACATTTTCATTATTTCCACACTGTTTGGGGACCATAATTTACTTAATGCTATGAACAATCACATTTCTCATGGACTGCTGTGAAATGTCACCTCTAAAAGATGGCTCCCTTGTTGGTAGAAGTGAAAGCCCCATTTGTAGTTTTCATTTTTTATTTTGATTTAATTTTCAGACAATTCAACTTTCACAACATGCATGAGTGACTAAATTCATTTCACTTGTCAGAAGAGAAAAATTTTCATAATAAAAATCTAAAACAAGAATGGCCTTTTGCTTGCCGACCACGTATTTCACATCTGCTTTATTTCCTTCTCCTGTGGTTGGCTCAGTTGGCTTTGTTTTGGGCACTGATTCAGGCTGGATATTTTCTTCCTTCGCAGTCTGTTATCAGTGATGACCTACAGTAATTTATCTGAACTTCAGAAGGGTTTCAATGAAAGGGCCAGATACACCCTGTCCGCATGAAGACAGTTTGTTCTTGTTTGTAAGGCCAGTGCACTGCAAACTGATATCAGGGGTAGTCCCAAAGGTGAGATCTCTTATGTGCAGGAGTTCCCCAGGATTATCCTGGCATGAAAACCCATGCAAACTTTTTTTTCTTGGCTCTGCATTAAACCTGCACTGTGGAAGCAAGGAGGTCTTGATATGTTTGTCTTATCCCACTTTGGTTCATCTCCTGCACTTTTGCTGACCACCCATCATGCAGGAGGTCTCTGTGCACTGGGCTCATCTGTCCCCTCACTGAGCTACTGAGCCATTCTGCACCACCCAGCAGTAAGCTACTACATGGTAATAACTTGAATGTCTTTCCAGTGATGTCAGTAGTCACTGAGAAGAAAAACTGAAGGTGAAGAATCCTATTCCCAACAAACAGACATTGAGCAAAGACTAATTCGGTTGCTGCTTGCAGCTGTGGACCCAAGGCCAGTTTAAGGCAGCAGACAAAGCGGCAGCCTGGGGAGCAGCAAAATGGTTATGGTTCCACTCATCTGCTTTGCCCATGGGTACTCAAGTTCCTTGCCTCCTTTCTCCATACAGATATACGGGCTAATTCCTGCTTGACAGCATCTGTCATTTCAAGACATATCTGTAAAAAGCATGCTGAGCTTTTCTTCCAGAAGTTGAGCTGGTTTTCATTAAGAACCCACGTGCTACTCTCTAAATGTACTTGCCACTAAAACCTTATGCAAATAATTATTGCAGCTAAGCCACGGTCATAATTTCCATTTCACTGAGGTCAGTTGTGCTACATTTTTTGGATTGGTTGCTATTGGTATAAATGGCTTACACTCATCTGTGAGGGTGCTGGTTTTAAATTAAATATAGAGCTGGGATATGTGCATCTGCTTTAGTCTTGCAAGCTGCTAATGTGCTCCCTTTAATCAAAATCCATTACCTTTCATGTGATGTAAAGGATTAACCCTTAAGTGACTCTGGGGACACTGTTCAGTTAAAGCAGCATTGATAAAATCATTGCTACATGATGTTTATGCTCTCCTTTTGTGAGGAAGAGCTAAAGCGGGCAAGCCAACAAGCACAGCACTTCAGAATTTAATTGTATTCATGGTCTTTTCCAAACATGGCCTTACAAGGGTTATTTCTTCGTTCTTTATTTTCAGGCTGGTTAAAACTTTAGTGCTGCATCCATCCTCTGTGCAAGCTGGTGATGTTTTCCCTGCTGCCAAGCACGTCCCTGTTTAAAGGTATGAAAACACAGATGAGAGTGCACTTCTGTTAACAACAATTCATCTTGAAGTTATCCAAGATAGAAGAAGTTCAAGAGTGGAGAAAAATCAGAATTGTCAGTTGCCACAGAAGGTGAAGGAGAAAAGATTTAATTTTAAGTTGGGTAAAGCGCATACTGGAAACGAATTGTACTTTTAATTAAGTTTGTCAGCATGTTATGCATTGCTGAAGCTTAAGGAAATATTATAGGAGTGAGGAAATGGGGATGTTTGGCAGGAGAAACACAGTATGTGTGAAAGATCAACCACTACCAGCAAACCTGAGCTATAAAAATAATCTATCCATTGGTCTAATTAAAGATTTCTCCCCACCAACCTTTCTTTACCAATATCCATCAGTCTCTGCGCTCTTTCTTTTTTAAGTAAACTATTGCAGTAAATCCAATGCTATCCAAGTGGAGAAAATACATAATTTAGCACAAGTGTAGTTGCAAATTTACTAACAAACTTAGTTTAACCAATACATTGGATTTATAAGATTTGTGCAACAAAATCAGTTACTTGGGACTACTAAATCCAAAATCACCATCCAAGAAATCCTTATGTGGTGACAGTGCACTGCTGGTACTTCTCATGTGTGACATGCCTGTTTGTCCTGGAGGTTCCTGATGTGCCAGCAGATATTCTTCTGTCTGAGCCCAAACCAAACCTCACACACTGGCATATAAGCCAAGCAATCAGGCATTGAAATGCTTTCAGGACTCGAAACACATTGAAGACATACCCAGTGAGCCTGGTGAGGAAAGAGGGTCTGTGAAAGTCCAGAGAAGGATGTGTAACCACCTAGGGATAATCTAAATATTTGAGTACAGGGAAGGAAATAAGGAGCATGTTATTTCTCCTCTGTTCATGAACAAATGGGAATGTCTGTGTTGATCCTGGTAAATCTACTTAAGCATTGATTCTTCCCCATCAAAGGGAATTGAAGCAATTCATTGTTCTGACAAGCATCTCCTAACCACTTTTTCAAGGTGTTTGCCTTCTCGCTCTTAATCTTGAGGAAGCAGAGCAATCTTCCTTTAATCATGGTTCTTTTTCTCTCTCCTCTACAGTTGTTTGAGAACAGGGACCTTTGTGTCCATCCTGTTCTTATCCCAGAGGCCAAGAGAACCCTTAGGGGCTGAGGTGGGTGGAGATGTCCTCTGAGCCACCTTTGGGACATAAGTATTGGGTACTGTTAACCCTGCTGGATGGGGGCAGGAGGTGATAGTTGGGTTTTGGTGCTCTCCCTTGCTGTGACAGGGAATCTGCTTTAATAACAATGGCTCCTTTTCTGGAAAACATGCAGATGTCCAACCTGAAAAGGGGGAAAAGGTGTTGCTGTACCAAAAGGAAGTTTGCCACGGTTTTTCCAAAGTAGTAGGATTTCATCTGAGACTTTTACTGTCACTGACTATTTATAAAATCCTGAGGTCTCTGTTTGTTTCATCCAAGTTACAAACTCATTTATTCACTATGCACCACCCTCACTGTGCCTCAGGAGTCATTAACCTACGTAAATTAAGTGTATCCTCAAAATGCATAAACAAGCTGATTTTAAGCATCCTCCATATCCGTATGAAATGCATTTTGTGTGCAAAAACATTGAAAATTAGAATACATGATGGTGAGAAAAATAACACTTAACATTCTGAATGCTTTTAATCTTCAAAGAGCTAAACAAATATTAGTTGATTTAATAATTTAATAAATGATGTATATTCAAGTGCAAATAGTTTAAATGCAGGCCTCCCTGTATTATGATTGGTCTTCCATGGCTCAGGATTTTCATTTCTTTGTTTTTCTAATACTGTTGTATTGTTGTTGTTGTGTTTCTAATACTGTATTTGAGCAGCTACACTAGCTCCTGCATGCACTTATCTTTTCAACTCTTAGTTGCAAATGTTACTGCAGCAAAAAAAACAACAACCCTCAGAGTGTTTCAAAATCAAGAATTGTGTGCTTCTTTAATTTCTGTATGGGATGGTCAATAAATAAGATGGCTGATAAATAAACAATACTTAGAAAAGCCCTGTGCTCCATGTCACACGAGCTGTCATGCTAAATTACATTGCCAAATGACACATCTTCCGTTTGATGCTTATGGAGCAAATTAGGCAGAAAAGTACTTCATATTCCTAAATACTTTTAGCCATTGGGCTTTTCAAGGTTAAATAGACAACATACATGATCTTTGAAGTAGCAAATGGTGCTACTAAAAATCCATTAATATGCACATTAGCAAAAAATTGACAGGCCCTGGTGGCAGTTCTTGGAGAAAAACTAACAAGGGATGTTTCGCAGGACCAATCAGATTCCATGAGGTTCACTTTGTTAATTATTTGTAACTTTGAGTTCAGTGATAAAAGCATGCTAATATGCCATAGAAGCCTTTTCTTTATTTCTGGCCTAATTAAGGATAAACTCATCTTTTGGGCAAGACAGTACAGCGATGTGTCTTCAAAAAGGTTCTTTTAACTTGATTTTCTTTTCACTCTGCTTCTGATTCACCTAATTATTATCAGGGAGGGAGCAAGCCACTGGTTGTGGCTAGCTGAATAGCTGTCAAATTAATATTATCTTCATTTGCAACATCCACGAAAAATACAAGCATATTGTGAGAATCCTAAACAAATGTTTGGGAAACGGATCCTTATCTGCTATAAGCTATTATTGGACCGCTGGTTTCTTTGGCCAGGAATTCATACTAGCAATGGATGTGCCCACTGATTATGTAGGCTGAGCACGCAGAGAGCATTCCTGCATAATCACCCTTTTGTAAAATTTAGCTATTTATATAGAGCTCTTATGTTTGACAGTTTGGGCTTAAGGAAACACACAGGTTGATGTATTCAGGCTCCGACATAGGTAGGCTGGGTGCTCTCTAAGGTTGAGGTTTCCTGTAAGCCTTGCTTCTGTTCAGCATGTTCACTTTTAAAATGCTTAGGCTTAAGCTTCAGGATAATAACATTCCTGTCCTGCAAAGCACTTAAGCAAATGCTTAAACTTCAGGTTAACAGCAGTAAGTTCTTGCATTTAAAGAAGCAGGCCAACATTTCTTTGTCGATATTTCCTCTGGCTACCAGCTGCAGATCACCCAACCCTTGCTGTGCTTCCATCACAATTGGGATCAGGATCGCTTCAGCCTGTTGCAAGATCTTCAAGGATTTATCCCATTACTGAATCCCATGAGGATTCATCCAGGATGTTCCTGAGCTGCCTTCCTCTCTAGTTATTTGGCCACAGCTCCCATCCAACATCCCGAAATGGATATTTTCAGTATGCATAACAATGACAGCCATGGAAGTCCGCAGGTCGTTCTGAACTATCTGAAAGTTAGCTTTTGCATCGTCACAAGTGTTCATGCAATGCTTCTCTTTGTAAGCAATTGGGCTGTTCAACAGCACTGAAGCTGTCTGCTTCTGAGTTTTTTTCCTCCTCTGCCATCTTCTCGAAGCTATCATAAGTGCTCCATCACATTTTTTTCTACAACACTGTTCCCTTGGAGAACTTGAATCATGTACTTGACCGTCGCATTGCTCAGGAAGGTAGGGACAGGCTTTTCATTCTGTCTCTCACAAGGCTTCGTGGGGTACCACGTTACCTCCCCCTCTGTGTATCAGTTCAGCCTCTGCTCTCCTCTCTCTAAACATTGCATCACTATGTCTTCCCTGAAGAGCATGATGGCCCTTTAAGCTTTTCTATTTCCTTCTCCTTCAGAATTACATGGTTACATCCATTTAGCTTCTTGTCAGTTTACTCTGCTTGAATATTGAAAGATTTCTTTTTTCCTTTAGACAGTCACTGTGGAGCGTCATCAAGAATTTCAGCATTGCTTAAACCCCTTTAAAAAAGAAGTGCAAAGTGATTCATGATTATGCTTGCTCACAACAGGCCACAGCATTCTACATAATCAGCCTTTTTCGATATGTATGAAAAATTAATTTCCATTCTGCCTTAAATACACCTCATTGAACCAAATTGAGAAAGTAAAATTGTTATAAATGGATGGTAATATTAAATGTCTGGAAACCACCTTCAGAGGATATTCAGGTACGAAGAAGAGAAAAATAAGAGGAACAATGGAGCATTGATGAGGAAATTATTACTAATGACTTGAGAGTTTAATTGTCTCCAGGTAGAGCTTGGCTTGAAATATGGCAGTGTTGATTCAGCTCAGGTGTTGATTCAGGAGCTGAATGGGTCTCCATTGGGCGCACAAATGACTGGCAGGGTGAGTTTTGTGCCAGCCTCTGTCACCAGCCTGCTCTCTGAGTTCAGCAGCCCTTTGACTTGGCTTTTCTTTGGCCATGAAGATGAGTCACAGCCCCCCGGTTTTATGGGGATGATTAAGGATCATCTCCACAATGATTAATCCATATGCCATTTGCCATACGCACATTTGCAGCTTCATTGCAAATGTTTGTGCATACCTGGCTGCATGTGACATATTTTACCATTGCCCATAAAAACCTCACAACCTTAAGTGCATTTTTCCCCAGATGAGCAGCTATTTCCATCTCCCCTAGTGTGCTGATGGACAAAAAATGTTTAGAAGAACAAGGAGCTGAACCCCTGTTAATGTCTTAGTGGTATACCATCTTGCTTCCCACCACGCGTGCTGTCTGAGCAAAGGGAGAGGGTCTTGGAGAAGAAATTCTGCAACTGTTGAAAATCACAGACTGGCAGCGTGAGCCATCCTTCACCCCTCTCCCACATAATCAGAGCTGGATTCCTTCTCTCTTTGAAGCTGGCTAATGTAGTTTATCATATAAAACCCATTAACTCAGGCTACATGCGGGAGGAAGAAGGGTGAACTTCCCCATAATGCTCACAAAACACTTTGATATCTTAGCCTGGAAGGCACCATAGAAGTGCAATGAATTATTATTAATGAATTAACTAAATGATTAATTTAGTTAAAAGCTAAATTATTTAATTATTCATTAAATTAGCCCCAGATGTGACAGCAGAAATGAGACAAGCACTCAGTCTACGAAGCAATAACACTACTCACATTAAAAAGTTGTTTTCTCCATTATTTAGTGAATTAAAGCTTTAGTTATAAACAAGTCATCCAACAGCCTTTTCAGTTGTGGAGCGACTGATGTCTCTCCGGTGCATCGTTACAGATGATAGCAGTGTGAGATTGGAGACAAGATGAGGTCGTTCCTAATGAAGAAGAGCTTAACCTTTCTGGTAGTTGGATGTCTAGAACTAATTAATCCTATTCTTAGAAATTCTGAGGTGAATGAAGGTGTGTCATTTAACAGAAACTTCCCCCAGGAGAACAACTGTGGGCTTATCTGAACTGTGGAGGTTTTCTACAACTTGAGCAAATTTTCTAACACCACAACTTTGTCTTCCCAGGATCATGGGAGGGTCTGCTTCGTAGCTCTTAGCTGAGGGGTCCAATTAAATATTTCCCCCTTTCTTTTGGGATGCTTTATCTTGGAAGTTAGGAACGTTTTCACACAAACATTTTGATGAATATACTGAAAGGTGTATTCTTCTTTTTTTTTAATGGCATACCGATATTTCTGAACAGGAAAAACGCTCCATCAAATATCCTCAGTCATCTTCAATGAGCATTTAATTGAACTTGTTTACCTACATTCTGAAGCCTCCAGAACACCTCTAATATGCCTTTGAGCTCTGCTTGTTCTTCCCAAGACTGTTTGGATTGGCCTAGGCAGGCATCTGAGCTTGACCTGGGCATTCCAAAGTGTACAGGCAGTCAGATCTGGCAGGGAAATCATCCTCAGCTTTGGTAGTACCTTCCAATGAAGTGAATTTTCTTTTCTGCTCAACCCTTTTCCTTTTCAATTCTCTTTTGTTGGCACATGAATTCTAGCAGACACTGCCATTATAATCTCGCAAGGCAGAAGTCAAGATACATTTGGGAAGAGCTGTTTATCAAGTTCTGTGAACTCATGCAATTTAGATTATCAATCAACCACTGGAGTCCCAGGCCTTGATTCTGCGATGTCCCAGGCATACAATTATACCTATCATGCTAACTTGGCCTATTGAAGTCTGTTGACAGCGTGAGGTTTAAGTTATGTATGTCCTTGAAGGATTAGTCCCCTTATTCTTCTCTAGCACTTCAAAATAGACTAGCTGGATGCCAAATTTCTTGTCAGGTTCACTGTTTCTCCACCTGCAGAGCAGCTGTCGGCAAAAAGGCCTGTATTTTATGTTTATTAATAATTCTAGCTTGTGCTACAGAAATATAAGAAACTTCAGCAATTTTCTCAGCTCAGTACTTAAATTCTTGAATTAGACTTTGAGACATCTTGTTTCACACACACTGCAGAGGCGGAGAGTGGAGACAAGTTGTCACGCATGAATGAAGATGCTGGGAATTAAATGAAAGATGTTTAAATTTTCCCACCTCCTAATAAAAGTCAAAAATGACTCCCCTGAAATAGAGGAGATTAACAGTGGCCAACGATTTATTGAGTACTGCTTTGTTGATGTTTGATGTTGGCTATTCTTAAGAATAGTATAACCCAAGAAAACCTATGTGAAGCACCAGGCAGCCAAAGGGACTTGATGGCTTCATGCGAGCCAATATTCAAGGCCAAAACTTTGAGACAGAAGTCTCTCTGTTCTGCTCTTCCTCACATCCACAGTTCCTTAACTTTAAAAATATTTAAAGATTTTTCTTTCAGTCTGTTCCTAAAATAAGAGTTGACAGATTTCAGAAAATCTATTTTGTAAAACAAGAAAAATGGTCTTAGGTCAGTGGCCATTAACATGTCATCTAGATAAATCAGAAGGCTTCTAGAAAAGATCTTAATAATAATAATAAAAAAGTCCACCTAGGACAATGAAAAGTGGGAAAATAATCACCAGTAGGCCTTTATTTTCCCCAGGTTCCAGGGGAGAACTATGAAAATGTTAATTCACAGAGGCACTTAGAAAGGCATTGCTTAACTTTATCTACGTCATAAATTCTGGCTGACAAAATCTTACTATAAACTAATTTACACTATCCATCATGAAGTATCATTTCAAATGAAAAGATTTAGGTTTTAACATAGCACCGTAAACTCCCAAGGACTTTTGGGCTGCAAACAATGAGCTCAACCATCCTCTTGAGAAGCCTATGTGATCTACAGCCTCTAGAAGCACCATATCTGGCTAGTTATTGCTGCGGGGAGACCCTGCAAGACCAGTGAGCCTCAGAAGGTACTATTCAAATGGCAGTAACAGGAGTTGACCCTGGATGAGTGAACAGAAAGATTCAGCAGAGGTGTTATTGATATGCTGTCGAAGAAACCAAGCTTTTCCCTTTTAAGACAGATGAGGCCATAAGTTTTGTATTTCATAGGCCATACTGGAGGGGTCTTGGGGCTCGTTCAGGTACATTCCTCAGTGAAACTTCACTGAGGGAAGCGCTGAGCTTCCCATATATTTCCTAAACCATTGTTCCCTGTAGATCAAGAGGAGAGTCCCAGTAGAAATGGGTTCTTTTCCCTGCTTCTGCGGGAAGATAAATGAAAAATTCCTGTTCTGATGCCTTTTAAACAGGATTCCTGAAGAAGAGCTACAGAACCTTTTCCCTGTGAATTTCCATTCATTTCATCTCACAACTGAGCTACTTTACAAGAAATCCCCCCACTTCATTCCAAGTTCAGGGTTTTCGCACATGTGTAGGCTTTGGCCTCTTTAATGGGAGAGAGCTGAGAGAGATGACATCATCATAAATTAACATCAGTAAGCTATTTACCATCTCTCTGACACTAGAACTTGGCTCTGGGGAGGTAGTCAGTGTCATCTACTTGAAGGGGCAAAGGTGGGGCACTGCACTGGTGTTTTTATGAATATTTCATACCTTAGAGTAGGAATCTGTCTATTCCCATTGCAGATACTTATACTTTAAACAAAATGCAGAGTGCAGCTATAAGCTAATGTACCCTTGTTTAAATTTTCCTCTGTACATCAGTAAGCTTGCCAAAATTGCATGGGCAGAATGGGAAAATGGTGTGCAGTGTAAAGAAAAGGGGCAAAGAAGAGACCTTAGGAGTTT
The DNA here is from genome assembly GCF_951394365.1 of Tetrao urogallus. Lineage (NCBI taxonomy): Eukaryota > Metazoa > Chordata > Aves > Galliformes > Phasianidae > Tetrao > Tetrao urogallus. The sequence goes on from NC_136825.1 coordinate 4,022,065, forward strand.
AACAGCAATTTTTGCATACTTCAGCCAAAATGTACGAAAGCACACAATCAAAGAACAGATAACAAACCTTATCCACTATCAGTGCCTTGCACCTGGGCGTGCTGGTGTGGCAGTAAGATGTGGTGCAGCAGTGGGACTGATCCTGCAGCGTGTGGGATGCACTGCAGCTGCACAGTGCTATAGAAGGTCTGTCCTCATGCACTGGTTGTGATGTACCAACATGGCAGCTTTTATTCCATCACAGCAAAGGCAACAGTAGCGTGCATGTTTGTAACAGCAACTGGCCTTTCTATGACTCTGGCTGTTTCTTTTATTTAGCAGTTTCAAGGTGCTTCTTTGTAGCATTTTACATCTCATATACAGGTGTTAACCTCTAGCAGAGCTCCCCAGAATTATCACTGATGGTGGCCAATGGATTAACTCTAAATTTTGTTCCCTTTGGACTTCCCACAGTACGAAGTGCTCGTGGCTTTGTAGTAAAAGTGAAAATGCAGTTTTTGCAGGTCACGGAAAAAGTGAAAGTGCAGATTTTGGTATGAAGTTAATGACAACTTCTGGCAAACTTTCTATTTCACAAACTTGCACAGCTAACCATCTCCAAAAGCAGCAGTATCCCAGTGTATTATTCTGTGTGCTTGTACTGCAAGAGGAAAGTAGGTAGCTCCAAGGAGCAGTGTCTAAATACCTTATGTGGTAATTTGACACACAACTGCCATTAACAATAATGGGAATTGTATGTCTGATGATCCATCACACAGAGCAAAGAAAATTCAGCCCTGGGGGTTTGCTGCTCAGTGTTCAGAAGTGCAATACAAAATGTGAAGAGAAGTGAAGAGTAAGAAGCTTGTTTCTCCTTTCATGCCCGTCAAGGGATGTGTAGAACACTGTTTTAAAGAAAAATCCAAATCCGTGGGTTTTTCTGTTTGTCTTTTGTAAATTGATAGTAAAAAAGTAAGGAGCTTCTAAGCCTGACTATTTAAGGACACATTTTGAACCCAGGTGCCTGTAGCCAGGAGCTTAAGGGCCCTTCTTGCTCTCAACCTCAGGACTAGACACTTAAAGGGTCAAGAGCTCTGCTTGCTGGCTTGCTTCCCTCTTGAAATAAGCAGGCAAAGCTGTGTAAATGGCATGAAGGCCCAGAAGAGCTTTGGCTGTGCTTGTCTCCCTGGTGTTATTTGACGAGCTACCTCAGCATAGAAGCCAATTGAAAAACTAAAAATAATGCAGTTTGTATCTGAGTTCTTTCAGCTACTTAATTATTAATTTATGAAATCATGAATGTAAAAACGTTCTCGAATAGCTTAGGTATTTCTTTAGTCTCTTTTCATTTGGTTTCCTAGCCAAATGTAGTTAAGTCCCACCTGGCAAAGTTTGTCCCATACCCATCTGAACAGAGAGGCAGCAAGATCTGTGAGAGACAACTCCAGTGGAAATCAAGGCAGTCCTTGTGCACAAGGACAAAAGCAATTCATCAGATTTCTAAAACCAGATGGGCCACTGGATCAACTTCTCTGACTTCTCATATAAGATAGACTGCATAAATTCAGCCCATCTTTATTTACTGACCCAATAGGCCTTTGCATAGTGAATTTTTTTTCTCACTGATGTTCTTATTTAAGATACTTGCTATCAAAGTCAAACTCTTGGCAAAAGGTCAGCTTCTTTGAACTCTGGGGTCTGTCTGTCCATGCCAGCAACAAACTCTATTTTCACCTTATATTGAGCAGTCACTGAAGAAAACCAATCACAAGCAAAGGCCTGAGCTTTCAGCCTTGTCTCTCTCAATAACACAAGCTCAAATGAGTTAAAGTTGTTCGATTCTGCTGTAAACAGTCAATCAGTGATCAGGGAGCCTTGTTTAACCTAAAATTCCTTTGCTATTTGTAAGTGTGAAAAGAAAATGGGAGAAGAAATCCGTGTGAGCTCTGGATCCAAAGTGAAGTCCATAGAACTGGCACACAAAGATGCTTTGAGTTGGAAATGGGGCACATCTGATATCAAGGTTTGAGGAAGTTAAAAGTGACACACAGGAGATCAGCATTACCTTCATGTTTTGTGCTAAGTTGGGAGTTCCTCTTCCCTGAAGTTTTTTCCTTCCGGCTTTCTTCTCTCTTCTTACATCTACCTGCAAAAAAAAGTTACATGAAAGATGAGCTGGGGGGCTGTTCTTCGGTACAAAGTTTTCTTACAGTTTGTTGTAGCTCCTCGCCATGCCCTTCTGAAGGCCTCTCCATAGCGTGACGTTTCCAAAGGGACAGAAGAGCAGCCATGAGTTGCTGGCAGAAGAGATTTGATTTGTTAAAGTGCTTTTTCTTGGCTTTTTTTTTCCTTTGTCTTGGGAAGTAGAATTGCCTCCCAAAGTGTGAAGAGCTGTTTTGTTTGGAGCATTTAAGAACAGTGGAAAAAGTATTAAAAATGCATGATCTGGTTCAGCACTAATGGTTTTGGTTGGATTAGAGGCAAAGTATGGACAAAGTGGCCTAAGAACCACAGTTTTAATGGTCCTAAAATACACTTCACTTAAATAATTCACTGCCCTCTGTTCCCAGTCAGTTCCTACCTCTACCTCTTACAGCACGCACCTGTACCTTATTAATAAATTAGGTATTTATTAACTCATTGTACTGCCAACTCTCTCTTTTATTTTTTATAGGTTTTGTGATCCAAGAAAGTCCTTTGGAAAAAAAATCTCAATCTTTTAGTTATACATGTCCCAGCATTTTATAGTAACATCGAACAAAGGGAAGATGGATATATTTTTACCAGTATAAATACAGAACCTTGTGCTCAGTAATATAGAGACTGTATGCAAATGGCACAATTACAGGCTTCTGCAATGAAGTAGTCATTTGTCAACACAAGTTTCTCACTTCCATGCACAGTGGCACATATGCAATAAATATATTGCAGTTGTTTATGCTCTAGCTAGGAAAAATAAGGTCTCAATATTAAAGTTTGTGGTCTGCATTTTTATTTCTTTTTTAAGTTTTTTTGTCACTTTCTGATCGACAGCTATTCAGAAACATATTTCTTTGGGCTACGTTTGTTTGTATTTTCCAGATATTGTATCTATTAAGACCTTGTATTGTCTGTCACTTCCATTTTATTCAATCATGTACCTGTCGGTTTTGCTAAAACATGACTCTCATTTTTATATGGACTGTTTTTTCTCTCTTCCAAAATGCCTTGAAAGCTAGCTTTTCTGAAATCACAGACTGCACCTCCAGAACCAGCCCTTAAATCTGCTCCAGCAATCAACCGCAGGTGCAATTTTGTGAGTACAACCAATTGCAGGAGGAAATTATAGAACTTAAAGATCAAGCATCTCCCTGATTTGTAAGCACAAATAGCAAGTATAAATGAAGTCGATGGAAACTGTAAGTGCTCAAAGCTTTGCAGTGTAAAGCTGTTGTTTGCACCCACAAATTAGATGATAAGAAATCAAAGCCTCCTATCCATGCTCTCAGTTGATTGCAGGATTGATGTGGGAGCCTGAGATGGAGTCTCTCTAGAAATGCGACCCTTCAAGACCCCGCTCGTGCATTTTCCAACATGGGACTCGTTGTATATAGTTTGATTATGTCTCATTTGGCATCTTCAGTATACCTTGTAATTAAAAATTAAAAAACTAGAAACACAAAGCATAAGGATGTGGAGATGCAAAGAACTTGCTAACAGCAAGCTAAGGGATGCCATGTTCGGCTCCTTGTATGTTGTCAATTTCTAAGGTGAACCTCAGTTACAAGAGTAAACTCGTGGCAACAAGAACTGGGCAAGAAATGCACTGTTCAATTTCCCCTCCTTTCCTTAGCATACTTGCACCTCTAGCTTCTGATCTTCAGGCTTCCTCCTGTTACATCTCTGTACATGAATTGTCTCCATCTTGGTGTGGACAAGAGGCAACAGAAACTGTAGTAGGGTTGCAAAGAATTGTAAGTCACTGCACAACCTCTGTACCTTTGTGAGTGTGTTTCTTAAAATGTGTGAAATATCTTGTGTAGTCCCAATGTTGGATTAGAGGTTAAGCTCAAACCCAGATGTATTTTTTGTATTGTTAGAGCCTCTTATACTTTGGACTAAGGTAATCATTTACTACTGGCTATCCAGAATTTTATATCTATATATATCTTGGAGGTTTCCTAATATACACTTAGTAGTTTGAACTTGACCATAATTACACCCTGATTATCTTCAAAAGCTTTACTTATCTCATTATCAACTCCTTCCTATGTTGGAGGTCAGTAGCATATCCCTTTTATTAGCCATTTAATCTTTTTACCCACTAGCTCTATTCTCGTTGATTCATTTACTATATTTCTCTGCAGCTAATATTTCTGACATTTCAGACTAACCTCTCCCCTTGCCTTTTACTCTGTCCAAAGTAATCCGTACCCCTATAGATTCTGAGTTCATTACCGTCCACTTTAGGAGTACTGGAGGTCACCATTAAAATCTTTATGATTCTGCCTTTAGTGTCACGCACAGTCACATCACTGCAGTTTGCTCTGCTGCACGTCCCTAGCACAGGACGTAACTGGGGAAGACAATCATAATACTTACTGTTGCAAAGAAAGAGGAAAAGACTGCCGTGGTGGTGACAATAAATAAAAGGAACCCATTCCCATAACAGAAGCAAAACTACTCTGGAATTACCATTCTTATAACACAATATTTTTGCTCGCTCATTTCACATATTTTTGCTGCTATGAACCAGTTTTTTAGAAATAGCATTTATTGATTTTACTTTCCCTGTGAGATATAATTAACATTTCCAAGGCTTAGGTTTCCTATTACCTTTCCATCATGTTGTCATTCGCACGTGATTCCTTCCAACGAGAATTCTTGTTTGTCTTTCTGATCGGGTTTGTTTCCGTGGATGGGAACTTCCATGGGGGGAACAGTTTGTTTTTGACAAATCTTTCAATGGCTTTCCCAAATAAATTAGTTCCTGCATGCTAACTTTTTTTGATGACCGTCACTGGATTTAGAGAACCTTTTTTTAAAAAAGGTGACTCTTCAGCATTCTGAATGTACTTCAATTCTTGGCAGCCTGAAGCATACAGCTGAATGCATGCTAAGTCTAGCAAGGATAATTACACCAGCTGTGACCTTTTTGAACACATATTTGGACCAAAGCATTTTTCAGTCACTTCTGATTGACTTAGAGCTTACTTGAATTTCCATTTCTGCAGACTTCAAATACCATCTTCCAGGTACAGAGGTTAAATCCAGCAGGGTATATGTGTGTCATCAGAGGTTTTATCATTTGATATTTGTTCCTCTTTATGACATCTGATGATTCAGGGGAGGTTTTACAGAACATAGGGCCGTATGTTCATCACAGCTTTGGGCTCAAATGGCCATAATAAGCTAAGAACGGTGTCCCAGGAGTGAGTGCTGGGTTCCTGCCCTCGGGTCAGTGAGGAATGGAGTCCACCCATAGTGCTTTTGCAGAGCAGTGATTCTCCATTTAACACTGCGTGCTACATGACAAAGCTCTTCAGAGAATAAAGAAAAGAAGAAAATGAGAACATATGAAAAATAACTAGTTTTGGCAGGTATTTTCAAAAGTTTTTATATATATACATATATATTAGTGGAAAGCACTCATTTCTCTTGAGAAAACCAGAACACTTTTGGTTTTGCTGAAGCTCTCCTCCAATTGGAGTGGAATTTCTGATCTACTTAATTATTTTCTGATCTGTAACGCTACATGTTTGACACTTGTTTATTGTTAGAGGACAGATGCTTAATTAAGATAGCCTAATTCAAGAATATCCTGCTTTGGAACTAACAGAATTTTCATGTCTGTTTTGGGGATACACCCCTGAGTCTGCATGCTGGATAGTAGGGTCAGTTAATGCAGCTTTATTGCTGATTACATCCAGTGAGTGATCAGTGCAGACTTCTTAGAAAGTGCATGTGAATAATTTTTAGCTATTTACTTAGGAACGTCTCCTTTTTACAGTTACTAAGCTCATATCAAGTATAGTTGCATTCCATTATTTTCACCGTTAGAATTTTTAGCTTTCACTAGACAACCTTTTTGGCTTCTGTGCCATGGGGCAGGCAGTGTTGGCAGCACTCCTTTACTGGAATTGGTTGCTTTCCACCAAACAATTTCACTGTTGACCAAACAATATGCTCATTTATATCAGAAAGGTACTTCTACTGTGAAGGCTAAATAGCTGTCATAGCGGAGACAAATAACTGTAGGCTGATGTGAAGACCATGGTTGCTGAAAGGACTCTCTGGGCTCTCAGTAGCCTTGCTGGAAGGATATGGTTGAGCCCAGGAGGCAGCATTCAGCACTTTTGCATGGAATCGAGCCAGATTATGCAGGGATCAGTGCATCTTTCAAAGGAAGCTCAGCAGGAGTAGCTCTGCATCTGGATAAGCTGTTCCTAAAAGGATTAAAGAGATGACACTTCTACCAGCTCTCTGATTATTTACCACTTGGTAAAACAAGGATGATGTTCGAATTAATACGGCCCCTTCTGTGATGCCCATGTCTAACTGGCACTGGGCAAGAGAGCTGCTTCCTTTCAGCCACCCATTTTCGGGACATCCATGATAACCAGACACTTGCACCATCCCTCCGGCTTGCTTACATCTGGATAGGTTAGCCCATTGGGAGTAAAGCAGTTACTGCTGTGGACCTGCCATCCACACCGCACTAATTTTGCTCCCAGTTATCTCTTGTTTAACCCTGTTGACTGAATGTTTGTTAGTGATGGGAGCATGCTGTCTGTCCCCGGAGCACATCTGGGGTGGTTTCATCCTGCTGTTAAAAACCTGGGGCCACTCCATGATGTGAACAAATCCCAGTCTGAATTACTGAGTAGTGCAGTTCAACAGAGCACTGCTGATCTGCCATAAAACACTAGCACAGAGGCAGCCTCTCTATTTTGTAGTGAGAACAAAGCAAAGAAAGTGCTTTTAAAAGAACGCATAGCCTACACACATCTGTACTGCTTAAATCTTTCTCTTGGTCTCTGATATGTTGTGCTCAGATCCAACTCGAGTGCTGGGGCCACCCGTGTCCTGTGAAGCTTCCTGTTGTTTTTCTGCCTTTCCCGGCTTTGAGCTGGTTCTGCTGCTTGAGGAGGGGTCTCCCACCCAATTACCTGGACCTTGTCTCCTAACAGCCCTTAAGTGGTTGCTAAAAGATGGTTCATCTTAGATCCTTCTTTCTGTCACCTCTTCGCTCCAGGTTCGTGTTTGTTTAAACCAATGGAGTCACATACAAAACACTATCAACACATGCTCAACATGCCTTAAACAGCTTGCCTTCTTCTGTAATCCTTCAGTGCTCTTTGCACAGAAATGTTGCAGGTAGGGATTTTTCTCACAGGGAGGCATTAGGCTGAGCGTCCCTGTAAATCCCACCCTAACTATGCATTTGGCATAATCATGTTATTTTAAAAGATGGTAAAAGCAAATAGATGGGATGTAATATCCCATTAGCTAATAATGCATGCTCCGCTGAGCTGGATTCATTTTCAACACAGGTTATGTCCAGTGCTATAGGTATTTTGGCCAAAAAGAATAGCCCTGGTGCTACTATTAAACACAGCAATGCTCTGTGCTGGATCTGGGCTGTGGAAGTGGAACATACAGCAGTGGTGATTTCCAGAAGACGTGTGAACCCCACTGCAGGCAAAGCCACGTGTAAAACAGTGGCATGATGAAGGCTCTGAGCAAAACTGCTTTTTGCTTTTGAGCAAAACAAATGCCCAGCATGAAGCAAATTGCTTCAGGAACATGGATGCAGACAGGTTGGCCCTCAAGAGGCTGCAGCACAAAGGCCAAATATTGCATTGATTTAGAGGATCTGGAAGCAAAGGAGAGGTTTTTTGGGGATTTGTTTATTTTTTTGCTGCTAGCAACAGCTTCAGCATCTGTACTGAGCCACTGCTGTGAGCCAATATGTAATGTGTTTTGGAGTCTCCCTCTGCTCCATACTTTACTGGGAAGAGAAAAAAAACCGTGCACCCAGCGTCAATCCAGAGCCCATGGGTGCTGCAGTGCATCTTCCCTTCATACATCAGGAGCTCAGCCCCTCCAAGGACCCAGGGCAGGTGATCTCATCAATATAAGTGAACTAACAGTACCTTCCTCCTTCTCACATGTGAGGGGAATAGAGGTGTTCATTGAGCACTCTGCTCACACAGAGGGAGCTAGAAGAGCTGGAGGAAGTGCAGGGTGGGTGCCTGTCAGCCCTGCACATTTGCTGCTGTTCCTTATTGACAAAGCCATATGGGCCCCATCTAGAACTATCACTAGGAGGACTTTGGCCATAATGGGAGCTTGGGAGTTTCCTAGAAGTTACTGTTATGGGATAGAATATCCTGAAAAATTCTCTTGCATGTTTTTCTCTTTTCTCTTGCAGGACTGTGGATTATTTTTTTTTTCCCTTGGAGAGAATCCAGGGCTCATTCTGCTAAGCTATAAATTCTTCAGTGCAAGGATCTTTGTTTTCTTTCATGTCTGAAACAAACCTTGTGCCACAGTATGCTCAGCCCAAACCAAGCAATATATTACCATACAAAAACATCATTTACATTCAGCCAAGGTTCCTGTTAATGAGAGCTTAGATGTCTGACAACCAGACTGGGGTACCTAGTGGCTGAAGGCTGCTGGCATAGGTCATTCAAATCTCAGTGCTGTCCCATGACATCCCACCTACCTGCATTTTGCATTCCTCAAGAGGCACGGCCTGCATCAGAGTTTGGCTGTGGGATATGACCTGTGGGAAAAAAAAATCAAGGTAAAATAACACAGAACATCTAGTGAGGAAAAAAAATTACAGGAAGGAAATCTCTCCGGTACAAGACCTGACAATCTTGTGAATTCTTGTACTCTGCATAATGTTAAGGATCATTAAAATGAAAGTGCTCCTCCATTACAGCCAGGAAAGGAATCTATACCACTTATATGATAATACTATGGAGCTTCATAGAGGTTCATGAAATATGGATGTGTTTATATGCAACATGCTCCAACTTAAATTTGGAATGCTAAGTAAAGTAACTACCTGCAAAACACATTCATTCAAAACATTCAAGTGGTGAAGGCTTAATTTGATTTACCATGCTTTAGCGCTGTATTATTTTCCTGTTTTTGTATTTTGTTGTATTTGGCATTTTGTTGTTCTTGTTCTGCAGAAAGTCTGGCACTGGGTTTTCTAATGCTTATATTGATAGATTGGAGGTCACTGAGGTTCAGCCTTGGGCTGTTTTCTGCTTCTCCCTTTTCTTAACAGCTATCTCTAGTTTTAGTTTCCTGTGTAAATCTTGGACTCTCCACTTCAGAAACTGCAAATAAGGCACATATGTTCTATATTTGAGTATGTCCTAAACGTGCAGATTATGTGGCAATATTGCTCTTATTTACTTATTTTTACATTATTTCATTATAGGCATGAAGAACCATATATACAAGACTGTCCAAATACACAGAAAATTGTTTTCCACTGCAAAGAGCTCATAAAGGCTATGCATATTTAGTGTTGTACACTGTAGACGTCAGCATGTGAACAACAGCGTGCATGGGAACATATATGGGGCTGCAGCATAAAGACTAGATGTGCTAAGTGAAGGAGATCATGATGATGGAACAAAAAATACATCCTGAACTCATAGAAGGTTAGGGCAAATATTGAGAAAATCTGGATTTAAGATTTTAATATGCATTTGTATGGCTAAATTATGGCTTCAGATTGCAACTGTCGAGAATTGACCAGCATACAAATTCACTAAAACAACCCAGAGTGTGATGCTCTTTATTAGAAAATGGACTGTAGAGGATTTAATAAAAATAATGGAACCCTATCTATAAAAGACTTTTCTATTGCTCATTGGTACTATATAATTGCTTTAAAGTGTCGTGTTTTAGGAAAGGAAAGAAACACCAAGTATGTGAATGAGCAAGTGAGAAGCAGACAGACCCTGCTGTCATGGTGAACCCAACCCAAGGCATGCTGAGCCATCCATTGGCATCCCCAGACTTTGGCTCGCTTCCCTCCTCGGCAGGAGCTGCAGCTCAGAGACCAATCTGCAACCCAGCCAGTGCTTGGTTAAACAAGTCAACACTGACAGCATTTGCTACAGAACACTGTGTGTGCTTTTGTATGTCTTGAGTTGTAGTGAAACCTCTGCCTCTTCCAGTTGCTGGGATTTGGTAATAGGTGCAGCATGCATCCAAGCATAACCACAGAAAATCAAAAAGTGTTTTTCGTCGGTCCCTTATACTGTGTGAGGAGCTTAGCCTTGCTTATGCTGGTGCTTCTCTTCACTGCAGATGGGTGACATATTAAAGCTTTCAGACGTAGCATCTCATTCGCACCACGGAGATTCTGTTGGAGGTGTCTGCTGGAGGGCTCAGACCCAAACCTGTTGCTCCATTGGGACCCTGGGGGCCAAGCCTTGCCCCAGCAGAGCGTGGGATGTAATTGCATAGACAGGAACTGACAAGGGCAATTCAAAGATAAATTCTCATCTTGCAGCTTGGTGCACTTACAAACACTTCTTTTTCTTGCCACGTTTAGGACAAGTATCTAACAGCCTATTTTTCCTTGGGTTTATTTTTTGAAGTCTGTTTCTCCCCAGGAAGTCGAATGTATGAGCAAGAGTTTGATATTATCTGCCCCTTGCTGTGGAAAATGTCACAGGCATGTCATGACAAATGTCACTGCTTTCCTGTTTCATAGGCAGGAGCATCAGTTGCCAGTCACACAAACTGGTGGTGTATATTACCGGGGAAGTGCAGCTGGCTTGTACCCAAATCCACATTTGTGAAAGAAAAAATGCCTGTGTGTTCCCTCTGTGGCAGAAATGAAAACCAAGATCAATGACTTACTCTTTCTAAGTCTTACGTGCAAGGTAAAACTAGTCTTTCACTCTGTGATAATGTCAAGTGGAGAGAAATATACACCCGGTGAGGTCATGGTCAGTTCAGGAAAAATATGCTATAAAAGAAATCACTTGTGTTTTCTCCATGTGAGGGGGTGGAGGTGTTTGTAAGGAAAAAAACATGAATTAACTGATGATTGCCACATTTTGATTAAATAGAAGGAAAATGAAAAATGATGAAGATCTTGTTTATTTTTAATCAGTGTGGCATTTCTGCTCTGTGCTTCTTGGCTATTCCAGTTCTTTGGTGAAGGCGGACTACCTCAGGGTTGTTCAACACATGGATTTAAGTAGTGTCAGCTGCATTGTGAAGTGCAGTCCTATAGGTTTTCTGGTATTCATGGCAGTGCAAGGAGGAGACATTCATAGAGCTGCTATGGAAAAAACTGGAAACTAGGAGATTCTGTGCTCTTGAGGTTAGGAAAGGAATCTCCCAGTTCAGATATCTGTGGGGTGACAAATGCCTTGAAAGGCCCTCAAAGAAGGTTTCCATCAAGAAAACTGAGAGGCGATCCCGAAGCTGCACATTACAGGTGCTGGGTGAGAACCAGATCTTCCAGAGCTGGTGGAGAACCACAGGATGCTGCTCCCAGCTCCAGAGCCAGAGGAAATTACTGCTGCTTCCAATAGAGGTGGTCACGGTGAAAGGCAAGGGGCTGCCCCAGGCAGCAGTTTCCATCTCACATTCTCCCATCGGAAGCAATGCGAGGTGATGACATTGCTGGATACTGCTGAGCAGATGCATGCAGAACAATGTGTGCAAATGAAGGTGGCAGCTGCTGCAAAAGCCCTATAAAGGCTGACGTGCCCGCAACTATCTATTATTTTGGTTCAAGAAGAATGGGAAATATGAGGAAAAATGAGGTAATAATGTTCTGAATGAGTAGATAACAGAAACCAGTAATCCTGCACCTCTAGTCCCTGAGGAAGTAACGTAAGAAATACTGAGATGATAAAATCTGTAAGTACCTTGAAACCCATATAAAGGGTAAAAGACCTAAGCTCTCATATTTAGGATAGCTTTTACAAGTATCAGAGCAGAGCCTGAATTTCTATGTTTGCCATCTTTCTGCTCGACTACATTGTAGGGCACTTGAGATACCAGGCGACTTTTTAATGTTCTGCTGTCACGTTCTCTGTGGATGTTTCTTCTGTGCTGAGCACCTCTCCATTTTGTTTAGCTTGATATGTTTCTAGAGTAAGCTAAGAAAGTCAGAGTTAATTCAGGAAAAAAGAAATCAAAACTTGGAACATGCACAGCTGAGGATTTGCTCAGGAACAGCTTTTCCACTTTGTCGTCGCATCTGTCCATAATCTGAATTTACTGTTTCTGTTGCAAGCACTACAATTTAATAGAACCTTCCATAAAAAGTAGTACAGTGGGGTAAGCATTCCAATTTTTTTTCCTTTATAGGTAAAGGCAGTTCTTGCCTTTGGTTTGTGTAACCCTGTATTTAATTTAGACCTCTACGTAATTTATTAAAACTACCATTTGACAAGATCTCCTTTCTTAGTTCAAGCAAATAGCACTGTATTTCAGTTTGGGGATCCTAAATCTGCTGCAGCAAAATGTATAAAAGAAGGTAATAGGTGGCTGAAATGAATTCTCTGCTTCTCTATGTAGATATTTTCTTCAAGGCTTGTGCACCCAAGGTTGAAATCTGGATCCCTCAGAGAGAAGGTTTGCCAAACCATTGTTAGCTTGATTGCCTCTTTATTAAAATTACAAAACTGGTCATTAGAGAAAAGGCACTGCTTATAATCCATCTACATTTTATAACAGGCTGACTCCAGAGCTTTTCAAAATCCTGCTTGGAAAAGATGAGCAAAGGAAGCTGACTCTGAGCGTGATCACATGGAGACTGTGCTGGCTGAAGGACAAACAGTGGTGTATCAATTTGGAGAGAAATATTCATTAGGGCCACTTTGGGGATTGTTGTTAAGCCTCATTCTATTTAATGAACTGGAAGATAGAGTAAACAGGAGATTAAATGCAAGGTTTTTCTAAATTATGAAGGGTGTATCACTGTGAAGAGCAGAATAAATGGTAAATAAAAAGAGGGAAAGGAGAAGACTGGGCAACAAGGTAAAATTCAGGTCCTCTTAATATGTAGTTAAAACAATTGCAAATAAAGTAATCTGAGAGGTAAATAACTAGTGGGTCAGGGGGGAAAGGGGACCTAAAAAGTACCAATGACCTCAGGCAGTCCTGGAAAGTACAATATTGCCATGCACAGTGGGAGCACAGAAGGCCAGCCCACAATAGTTTTGTAGATGCAAGTGTCTGAATCATCACATGTAGATGATACTTCAGTGCCACAAAGGAGCCCACCATTAAAATATTTAGGACATTTTGTCTGGGAGACTGGAATTTTCATCTATACTCTGTAGTTGCCAAAGCCGGCTACCAGCAAGGAGCTTTGTCATTGAGTTCCATGGAATTATATTAGGGCCATCACAGAGACCTTTCTAAAATTGACCCTTAAAATACAAAACACATTGACAAGTTAATTTGGCTTCAGAGACAGGCAGCCAGAATGATTAGAGCAATTTATTTAAAAGACAATATTAAAATAATTGACTTGATGTTGGCTGCATGGATGTTTCGCTGGATAATTGCCTAAGCATCAGTTATCTGTGGGTAGCACCAAAACCTTAGGTACATATAGGAGAGAAAAGCCTGAGACATCCAAAAGCATTTAAATACAGAATATCCCTTGTTGGAAAGGACCCACAAGGATCATCAAGTCCAATTGCAGCATTAAACCCAGCTCAGGAAAGTCTAAAGAGGGAGGAGAGGGCTTTGGAGTAAAAGACAACTAGGTGAAATAAAGGTTGAAATCCCAGGATGAAGGTCAACAGAGGAATATTCTTCAAAAAGGAGAGATAAGGTTCAAAATTCAGTGAACACAGTGCATGGGAAATTATGATGGTGCCTAAGCGGACTCTAGTCTCAATTATTCTACAGAAATTAATTGGAAATGGATTTGGGAACAGGCATTAGAATGTATTTTTGTTGAATCAAGACCAAAAAAAAAGGAATAACTTCACATTTCTCACATCTTTCTGAATCATTGCTGTTTTATTTTAGTGAGAAGGACAGAGGACTTCAGAGGCTGTTTCTTTTGCAAAGTGAAGGCATTTGGGGGTGGGAATGTGCAAAGATGTCCCCCAAGGTTTTGAGAATTCGGGTCTGATCTCTCCCTGACAGATTTCCTCTAGAGAGACATCACCCCTCGTGGGAAATAACTAGGTGTTATTTGTCAGTACAGCTGGAAATGCTGTTTAGGAAAATCTGAGTGTAGGTGTTTTAAGTTAGCTTTCATTTGGGGATGTGCTAACAGGCTCATGGTTAAATATGGCATTTTACATCTGCCTGCAAACCGTGCCACACTGCTGAAAATGTCTTGGAACTGGCTGTCATTAATGCCAAGTCCTATGGAAGGGCTCTGCAGCCCTGATGCTCTTGGTGACACATGATAAATGGTGCAAAGCTGTGTCAGATACTGCTTTCATCAAACCCATCGTGCAAAGGTTATCTGAAGACATCATAGGGTAATTTCCTGGGTTTCATTAAGAACCACGCGAGGATAGTATGACACTAAGACATTGAAAATACTTAAATCCAAGTCAAGGGGAATTTTAGTTGCCTTGTTCCTCAAATAACTTTCAGTTTATTATATATCATTATTTGATGTTACATATTTCATATCCTCACCCTAACCCAAATACAGGGAAATTTGCAATGCAAAGAAGGTCACTGTGTTACTACAAATGAAAAAATAACTACTGCATTTGTTAGCCCTAATCTATGATCTTGTCTGTGAAATATTTTATTCATAAATGTGTGTCTGCAAATCTGAAGGTAGCATCTACATAAAGTATAATAAACAACTACATAGAGATATTGGAGTATAGAGAGGTGAAATAAATCTTTTCACTGATATTCTGAATTTATAAAAAAAAAAAAACATTTTTCAATCAGCTCTTATAAATACATTTTTTGGCAGTGAGGTGAGCAGTAGATTGAATGCATTGCTGTAATTCAGTGGAAATGCAGCAAGTTTGGGAATGAAGGCGAGGGAACCTGAGTCAAAGATTCAGTGTTTCCCCCTTCAAGTACTACAAAGATTTTGATTCCACTCTAAAATGAACAAAACATTTTAAATCTACAGTTTATTTGTCCGCAATTTCTCTTTTCAGAAATAAATAAATAGTATTAGACAATGTTATTTACTTAGAGGGTTCTCAGATTTCAGGGTGGCATTCAACAGCATTGATCATTTTTCTGTGTTACTAAGGAAGCACTAACATTTTTCCTAATCCTGAGGTGCTTTCCTATTTTTCTCAGTATTGACACGGATAAGGAAAAATCTCAAGCACTGTGAGTGCTATACTACTGCTGGAAAGCTGACAAAATGGAAGACTGACAGGAAAATGTGGAAATTGAGACCAAGGAGAAACAATTCACAGAGCAGGAGAGAAGGGAGCGGGGACAGAGCTTGGACCATGGAGATACCAAGCAAACTGCTTTGTGATGTTGGGAAGAGAAGGTTTATTTGCTCTGGGTGCAACCCCCACTGCACCCCACTGGGCCACACAAGTCTGCATAAACAATAACTTTTAACATTAATGTAATTCTGAACAGTTTCATCTGAACTATTAAAGATCAGTCGTTCCTACACAGCTCTAAACTCCCAAACTGGCAGGATTTAACCTTATTCCCATGACTCCAAGAGTAAAGACTTCATTAAGTAATGATTTAATAAAAGAGCCTTAAATTATTGTGAGCCTAATAATTGACATTGAACCATGTTACAATAATTAAACTGTTTAGATATTGCTCAGATATTTTTGGAAAGGTTCCAGTGCACATTGCCAGAGGCAGCTCCAGGTCTCCTCCCATACACTTTCCCCACTAAAAACTTTATAATGCAATATATGTATTCCAGAACCAAGCTCGCAGCTTGTTAAACTTTCTTTGTGTGTTCAGAATGCATCCAGAGAATGAATTCATCAGAAATAATTAATGCTGTTACAGACAACATTGTTTGCTGCAGCATTGCACTGGTGTATATAATTGCAAATAATTTCCTAGTGGTGTCATGCAAAAGCAGAAGATGCCTTTTGGAGTAGCGTAGTGCCCATGGAATGCAAGATTAATGCTTGTATAGTACAAAAATACATGTAAAGACTCACTATCTTTTTTTTTTCTTTTCTAACCTTGTTGATGTCATGAATATCAATTTACTTCTCCCCCCTTCCTTTTTTTTTTTTCTTGAGATAATTTAACACTCCATTTAGTCATCCTTGGTAATGCAAATCATATCAATTCTGCTGCCAGACTACAAGGTGATCTCCATTGTATCTCTTGGAAATGAGAGATCAATTTTTCTTCATTTATTTTTATTAAAAGAAAAATCTTTCTTTTTAAGGCTTTTGATGAGAAACAACCGAGAATTCCAGGAATTTCAATCAGGGAGCAAAGTTTGTAACCATCTGAAAGTATTACCCTCTCCTCCACAGTTCGTCTGCTTCCTCTCCATCCTTCTCTCTCACAGTATTTGCATAATGTGATGCAGTGGCACAGCTGCCCAGGGAGGTGGAGGAGTCACTGTCCCTACAGGTGTTCAAGAGCTGTGGGGATGTGGCACTGAGGAACGTGGGCAGTGGGCAGGTGGGGTGGAGTAAGTTCGGGCTTGGTGTTTTTTTCCAAGATTGATAATTCTATGTGACTAAGGAAGATGTAATTGCAACAGCACCCGAGGAACAGACAGAGAAGTGCGGGGTCCTCATAGGAAGCAGCAGTGCTGCCCTGAGCCTTTTCAGAATGTGCAGAAGAGCATCTCAAGTCTTGGCTAACTTCCAGGTCTACATGAAATGTCCTCAAATCCCCTCTTGGGCAGTGTTTTCCCTCCTGTTGTGGAGCTACCTGGCGTCTCAGATCCTCATCAAAATCCAGGGAGGCACATAATGGCCATTGGATATTAGGAAAATTCTCGTCTCAAAAAGAATGGTCAGGCATTAGAACAGGCTGCCCAAGGAAGTGGGAAAGTCACTGTGCCTGGAGCTATTCAAGAAGAGGGGAGATTTGGCACTGACTGACATGATCGAGAGCAGCCACAGGCATGGGTTGGTGGTTGGACTCCATGGTCTTAGAGTTCTTTCCCACCTTAATGATTCTACGATCCTCTGGGGCAGCACAGGCCTCAAAGCATTTCACTCTTTTGAACCAGAGCTTGTGTTCACACACAGCGGTAAAACGCTAGGCACTATGAGAGGAACACTTGTCAAATAAAAATGAAACAAGTCAAGTTAAGAAGCCATGCAGAGCATCTCTTGTTTTAGTCTGCCTGGTTTTATAATTTTATCATATGCTTTTCATAGTTATGGTTCTTGCAGACACATTGTGTGTATTTGGTTCATGCCCCAGACTTGTCCTACCACTAAAGGCAGCTGGGGGCACGTCATGTCTTAGAGCCAGGAAATTTGAAAAGCAGTTCCAATATCATGTTATGCCACTAGTAATCAGGATCAGCTAATTCAGTAATCACCATTCTCAAAATTTTTGAGGTTCTTTCTGGGCTCACAGCACCTCCTGAAACGGAGAGGGGGCTCATTCCTCAAAGTCCTGCAGTCCCTCCTATCCATCAGTGAGACATCAGCACGTGTTGGTTTGTGCCTCGCTGTCCTTCTGAATACAAGTCTGCTCATCATACAGACTGACATTTCCAGATGGAAAAAAAATTATTTAGTACAGATACTGCCCAAAGTGCCATCCATCACGTGGGCCAGTCTCCCAAACCCTGTGCTGGGGCTGTGGGGAGCCTCAGGAAAGCAAAAATCATGATGGATTTTTGGCTTCTCATGGTGAATACTGTTTTTTAAATCAAATAAATTAATGATTTCTTTTCCAATTTATTTCTGGGAGGTTTTCTTTATTCTTTAGTGACTCACTGGTTGAGCGTATTACATAAAGACAGGTCAGTTTGGTTTGCTGAGTGAAACACAATGGGAAATTGGCTTTCCTGGAGAATGAACATCCTTTGATTCCTGTGTGAGTATCTTACTGAGAAATTCATTGTGCAGAGCCGTGCATCCCATTTTTTCCCTTTGAAGCCAGTGAAGTTTCAGAGTGACTTGTACCTGGAGGCACACTTCTGCATAAGAAACAGAAGGTACAGAGGGAGGGGGCAGCTGGAGGATAAAGGAATTAAAACAGGGCTGCTCTTCCATGAATCCACACAGAAATACAAAGTCGAATAGTGTACTGAGAAATCATTTTCTGGAGATGTTTCTGGGAGCTTAATTTGGGGATGCTGCTACAAAACTCCAGCAGAAAGATGTTGGAGCCCTTGGCTCTCACCAAGGAAAGGAGCTGGAGCTCATGGCTCTTCATGCCAATGGATTTTTCACAGAGCTCCTGATTTTCCAGCAGTGAAATTCGGGCTTTGCTCAGGCGGAAACGGCTGACAAATTTTCGCTCGGAAGCAAAAGATACCAAAAATATACTTGTGCAGTTCTTGTTTCCATGGTTAAAAACCTGTAATTATTTTAAATGTTTAATGGTAGCTCAGTGTCTACATTGGTGACTGCTCACTTCTGTTTGCCCTGTAAATTTATCCTGTTAGTACGTGCGTGTGTGCTTGCAGTTATGTGTTTAAAATACATATGTGTTGGAAAAAATATATATTTATCTATTAGAAGTTACTTGTTCTTCTGTCTTTTCAGACGTCTTGCTGCCAGCTGCCTGCATCAAAAGACGCAAGCAGCTGAAACATTACAGCAGTCTAATTTTATGTCTGTTTATCAGATGCTGCTTCTTTGCCGTGTATTTTCTAAAAGAGTTTATTGTCCACAAGGGCTCTTTTAAAGGGAGGCTTGGATACTGGGGACCTTAACAGTGATGAAACTTAAATGCAAATCCATTTACCTTTTTTTCCATGCAGTATATCCTGCTACCCGCACTCTAAAATGCAGAAGATAACTGTTATGGTACTTTACTTTTTAATTCAACGTTAACTTCTTTGCATTAACTTTCTCATATTTACTGTTTCCAAAGGAAATGTAAATTGCAGGATACAGAAATCACCCAAAGGCAGGCTTTTGTTCCAGGTAGGGTATGATTTAATGTGCTTGGTCAGTGCCACGCTAGTAATTTTGCTTTCATTTCATCTTTGCTCGAGGGCCCATTCCTGCATGATGATTATGTCCCTGGATTTGAAAACATAGCTATGGGAGGGGAGGTGCTGATAGGAAAAGGTGAAAATGGGTGAAAATATGAAGATGGGAGAAATATTTCCTCTTCAGAATAACAAATGGGTTTCTGATATGTTTTTTCGACTCTTCCTGAGAAACCTCTACAATTAGAAGTAAACATTATGTCCTTGCAAAGAGATTTGGTCCTTGATTCAGAAATGCCTTTCACAGCCTGGGCTTAGCAATAAGCATGTGCTTAGCTCCAAGCTTGCCCTCACTGCTGCTGGGATCATGGCAAGCCACCTTCTTAAGCACTTTGACTGATGGAAGAAATAATCATCCTGCAATGCTCCGTTTTGTTGGCAAAAACTTCTTCCCGTTTGGGGGATTTGCATAATCAATTCCTGAGGCCATCTTTTCAGTTTCGACAACATTAATTAGGAAAAAGTACATCCGTAATACAGCTTATCTGCATTCTTGTTACTTGGTGGGGCCATTCACGCAGAGGGTGGTCTTTAGTTTTGGACAGGATGGGAAGGTAGGAAGAAATATCTGCTCAAGGTGCTTTTTGCAAATGGTTTTCCATCTCTTGCATCACCTGCATGGTGCTTTTAATCACCAGGTGCATCAAGGCAACCTTTTTACACGGTCATGGGAATGTGCTGAGACAAGCAAAACACTGTATATCTACCAAAGCGCCGTTCTTTTCATACCAGGTAGCTGCAAGTGTAGAGTTGATGCTTCATAAAATTCTGACATGCTGGAAAGAGAGTCCTAGATCTGTTTTATACGCTGTAGTAAAGGTGATCTTTGGAAATTGTTTGTTGAATAACTCCGCAGTCTGCTGTACATCACTTTTATTGACGATAAGGAAGATGTCATCAGCAGGACTTGCCTTGGAGAAGAAAGTGGCGAGCTGTTGATTTGGCTGAAAATGTTTTATTCTGTGCTAAAGATCTCACTGGCTACTGTAGAAAGAAAATGCTCCTACTGATGCTCCTGGGTATTGTCTGCAAAGTTTATCGACATCCCCCAGTGCTGCAAAGGCCTGTGGCACATAACTCTACGGGATCCAGGAGGCCCCTGCCTTCGTGCTCGGGCTTCTTATTTCTCAGTGCCATTTGGTGGTAGTGTGCTGTGAGTTACCGACTTCTGTTGGCAGTCCAGCTGCAGGAATGGATGCGTGCAGCTCTTCAACCTTCAAGCTCAGAACTGCGCCGCTGACTACAAAATATGGTTAAGGTGTTTTTATGAGAGCTACAAATTGTAGGCTATTAGGGGAGAATCATTTTATGAGTGAAGCAGGATCCCTCTCATCTTCTGTATGTGCTGTGTCATAAAGGGGTCACCTATCTCATGTGGGATTTACGCGGGCAACTGCCTGCTATGTTAGTGAGAGGAGAAAGCCATTACAGGATATTATGAGAAGCAGTTTACAGATTAAACTGTGAAGTGTATGTTGCTACTAACCAAGAATATTTTGCAAATCGTCTCTCTCCCATATCAGCTTGTGTCCACTGAAAACACACAAATCAATTAAAAATAATTGTCAAGGCAAATATTTTCTTTCCCCTTCAAATACTTTTTTAAACCTTTTTATAGAGAATTTTCCCCTGGAGTTTTCCACCTTGGAAGGAAAAGTGTTCTTTCAGCCTGGATATAAGGAATATGCAGCCATACCAGATTTGCCATGTCTCTATAGGTCTCTGGGGTTACAACCTGGGTACCAAGACATGAACACAGTTGTTTTATTCTTGTGAAACAAATCCAAAGACAAGGTCAACAACCACTAGGGAGTTAGTGACTTTAAATAGCATTTAAAATTCCATCTTATTATTTAGTGCTTGGGTTCAGAACTTCATTTCCTATGTATCCTAGACTGTGTTGTACGCTCTGTACTATTGAATCCTAAACTTTTCCCCCTTCAGATACCATGCAATAAGGGACATCTCTGTGACTGAGTCTTTCAGAAGCTTCTGTCAGAGGGCAGCTGCCGTAACCTCTCTTCTAACGCATCTCAGCTATTTTCATCTTTTCCTCTGGGTAACCCTGGAAAGAGCATACTTGAATCTTGAGAGCTCACAGCATTTGTCACACCTGCATTTAATGTAATACCTAGTACTTTCTTGAGACATTTGCTTTCAGAGGTATTTTATTCCTATTTGTGGTTTTGATGGATTTTCGGCTTTTCCCATCCATTACTGAAAATGGGAATTAACCTTGAGTTTGAAGATTCATAGTTTGGTCATTACAATACCCACTGCTTAGAGATCAGTCTTGTGTGAGCAGGTGAATGCAGCTCCCCACATCTCAATTCATGACAGTGTTTTCCTTCACCTGTCACCACTGATTATTTGTTTCTTGCCAAAATAGGTTGATTGACATGTGCCCTATCCGCTTTCTCCTTCCGATATAAGGCCTGAATTCATAGTCACAGAATCATTAAGGTTGGAAAAAACTCTAAGATCATCGAGTCCAACCACCAACCCCTCCCTACCATGCACACTAACCCATGTCCCTCAGTGGCACATCTACCCTTTGCACGAAAGTATCCAGGGACAGTCCCCTTCCTACACAGGCTGCTCCAATACCCCACCACTCTTTCAGATAATAATTTTTTCCTAATATCCAACCTGCAACTGATGGTAGCTTTCATGAGATTTAGGCTTAATTAGTGCCCTCTGCTTTGTGATGCTGGCTACTCTTTCAGTCTTTCTTGGGTGATTGGCTGTACTATGACCACAGGGGGATAAAGAACTGTGGTTAGATCACTCAGAGGCTCTGGATCCTTACATAAAAAGAGCCATAGAACTGGATAAAAATACATCCTATAACTTCTGTCCTTAACGGCCTGCTCTAAGGAATCTGATATTTCTCCCTACTCACCAATACCATCTGATGCCCACTATGTCAGAAGATCAGAGAGGATGAAGGGAATTCGTATATTCAAAATTTCCAAAAGATCAATGCCATCTGGGAGGGAAGGAGAGACAACAGAGCTTTCTTGAGACCCAGCATGTATGAGGTCTAACTGGATGGTAGTATCTAAAAATGGAGCTGTTCCCCTGGTTGGGAAGAAAGGATAGAATAAAACAGAATAAAGTCATTAAGGTTGAAAAAGACCTCTAAGTTCATCTAGTCCAACTGTCCAACTACCACCAAAATTGCCCACTAAACCATATCCCTTAGTACCACATCTGCATGATTCTTGAACAGCTCCGGAATCAGTGATTCCACCACCTCCCTGGGCAGTGCCCATTGCCCAACCACTTCTCTTTTTGAGAAGTATTCTTTCCTAATATCCAACTTGAACGCCCCCTGACACAACTTGAGGCTGTGTCACCACTGGAGGAGCCTCCCATGCACTGACAGACCAGATGCAGCCAAGGCAGAGCCATTGCAGCAGGCCGCCCGCTGCTGTCAGACCCAATTTAAAAAATTAAGAAGCCAAAAACTTATGGCAGCACTTAGGAAGTCCCAGGTTATTTGCTTGGTGTATTAAGAGACCCGCGTGTCAGATTTTATATCGTTGTGAGAACCAGAAGCATATTTAATGTGCTGCACACAAAGCAGTGATATTCTGTATTTAATAAATGTGTGTATGACTGTGAGTATTGATGTACGGCACTCGATGGTGCGAGGCACAGCCTTTTTTTGCAAATGAGGCCACCTGTTCCTCCTTTCCTGATTTGACAGGTTTTAGTCTCTTCACTGCAAGTGGGCGGACAGTTGGATTTGATTTACTGGATACTTTTCTCCGGTGTGATTGCAGCATAATTATATCGATAATCAGCTCCATTTGTGGTCAAAATGTTTTCTGGCACACACACACACACACACACACACACACACACATTCTGGATCATAACAAATTATAAAAATGTCCCATTTTTTGTTCAGAATGGTTAGAGAATGTGATAAATATAGATTGATTTTTAAGAGCACGTAGTTGTTACTCAATCGACCAAGTGTGTGTGGTACACGACAAAATTCACGGTTACGCTTTGCAGGTATTTTGTCACACAAGTGATTCTTGTTAGAGAAGTGGGGAAAAAAATGGATAATTGATTTTTTTTTTTTTTTTTTTTTCATGTTTTGAATCACAGGTTCACCTGAAAAATGGGAAGGAGAATAAGGCTCAGAGAGGGGAGGGACATGCTACATGGGCAGGGTGTAAAAATTTTCCACCGAAAGACTAAGCAAAAATAATTCTGCAGCAAATAGTTTTTCACTCAGAACAAATTCTTCTATTTTCTTAGACTTTGGTTGCTCTTGTTATTCTTGAGCTTCAAAAAGGCACAAAGGGAGGTGCTGTTCAAAACACAGTTTCATTGTTCGTATGTATCATTTAAAATATTTTTTTTAATTTATATATAAGCTCTTATTTTGCCTTCTTTATAAATGCTATGTTTGACACATCCATGGATTATCAATTGACCAAGTATTTTATTTTACCTTGCAAAAATTGTTCTGATCACTTTGTCTAGCTTTAAAATAGATGTAGCAGCTTGCCATCAATGTTCATGCAATGCGTATTTTTCAAGTATACTTAAAGATGATGTGAGTCTTAATGGATTAAAAATCATGTGGAATAAGGAGTGACCTTTCAGTACCTGAAGGTGGGCTTTAAGGAAGAAGGGGACAGACTCTTTAGCAAGGTTTGTTTTGATAGGACAAGGAGAAATGGTTTCAAAGAAAAAGAGAGGAGAGGTGGTAGAAACCTCGTTCCTGGACACACTCCAGGTCAGGCTGGATGGCACTCTGAGCACCTGACCATAGGTGTCCCTGTTAATGGCAGGGGAGTTGGGCTAAATGACATTTAAGAGTCCTTTCCAACTCAAATGACCTTGTGCATTATCCTTAGAACAATCCTTAGCGTTGGTCCAACACTTCTGAACCTTCAGCAACACTGGTGCAAAACTTTTTGGCACATGTACTGCGACTTCATCAGGACTGGAGGTTTCTCTGGGATTATAATATTCCTCTGTCTGCCCACTGCTCTAAATGCTCACTGCTGTGAAGCATCCCGTGCCATCCCAATGCTTTCAGGTGGCCAAGATGTGCTGAGCTGTGCACACAGTGCCAGAGGTTTCCCTTCTGCTGGCCTCTCCCACTGCTTGGTGTGATGCACGCTGGCCTGCGGGACTGTCTGTGACAGCACTGAGAAAAAAAGGAGTCTCTAAACCTGAATTAATCATTGTAGCAAAGGCTCCCTCTGCCTTCAGCTCTGCAGCTCTTTCCATGAGGAAGTGCCAGGAGGGAAGGGAATGGGGAGATTTTCTCACCAAAAATTCTGCATGAGCCTCCTTGGCTTGCTCCCACAGCCCAGCAGATCAGGAGCCAAGGGAAATTGCCATGGCCTTGGGGTATCTCTCAAGCTGAAAAGAGTGACCTAGCTTAGAAATGAACAGAAGGAAGTGAGAAGGGAAGCACTGGGAAGAGATCCTGACATCACCCCCAGGACACTTCATGTGAGAAGCAGGACTAGGACAGTTGGCTAAAGTGGAAATTTTAATTTCAATTGAAAGTTGGCTGTTCTAGAATTCTAGTTCTGCCTTTATTTTCTTCCTCTCAAAGATAATTGTATGCTGTGCATTGCAGTACACCGGCAAGCACCACTGATAATTACAGATCTGACATCAGTAATTAATGTCCTAACTGGTTCCATCCTGCATGTGATACTACCCAATGTGTGACAGAGGGCTAATTCATCAGAGCAGCAGGAAAGCTGGTCCCATTATTTACATACAGGAGAGGGCAAGCGGTTGCTGGAGAGAAAGGGCAGAAAGGAAACTCAGCAGGGAGAAGTCCCTACTGTCTTGCTCAGATGTGATCTTAGAAATGACAGGCATCATTAATAAAATAAAAACAACCATTTATTATTGATTTTCTTGCAATTGAGTATTCCTAAATAGCCCAAGTGAATATACATATATGTACAATTTGGTTTGCATTGTGCATTTTTGTTTTTTGCTTGTTTTCAGTGGGTTTTGTGGTTTTTTGCAAGCAGAAAGGTAAAAAAAAAAAAAAGAAAGAAAATTCATTTCGGCTCAAAAAGGTTTCTTTCCCTATCTGCAAAGAAAATTCCTCAAGAACTTAAAAGCATCTTTAAATAAAATGCATTATGAAAGGCAGCGGTTCAAATGAGCTTAACATTTTTTACGTATAAAATTCCAGAAGCTGCTTGCAGAGACAGATTTGTCAGACTCGAGGTCACATTGTCAGTGGTGAGGGAACCGAAATTCATCAAAGTCTAGTTATAAGTCAAGCCTTCAATTAGTGTTTCGTTATCCTAAAAAGAAAGGAGAATGCTAGTAAGGCTGGGAAGTATTCAGTATGTGCATGAATCTGCGTGCTTTTACGTGGATATTTAATGGGAGTAGGTCTTTATCTTTAACATTCCTATTTGAGCAGAGATTTAACTAGACCTTTGCCTTCCTCATGCTGTGAGAAGGGAGTGTGATAGGGCTTTATTGGTGAGACGTGTGCATTCAAAGTGGAGCGTGGCATTTAAAATCCCTTGGGAACCTTGTTTGATCGGTTTCTCCCTGATAATGTTTGCGTTGCTCTTCTGTGGCTCTCTTGTTGTTTCCTCACTTTGACTGTCATTTCATCTACTCACCAAAGAGTATTTTTTATCTATTTATTTTTATGAATTTGCTCCAGAGGATTTGTTTATTAAAATAATTGGACCAGAGAACAAAAGAGCAGGAGATTTCCCCTCTAGACAATTGAACTTTAGCTAAATGGACTTATGGAAAGGAACAGACTTCTTTCTGGTTTTTGTTTTGTGAGCTGGAAGTGGGCATTGGTTGGTGGGCATCACCAACAATGGGTTGTACCAACAGTGGGTGGCAACCAGCCCACGGACGGGGGTTGGAACTAGATGATCTTTGATGTCCCCTCCAATCAAAGACATTCTGATTCTGTGATCATTTCTTGCCTTCATCAGCCTTTTTTCTGCATGTGTCCCCCTTTCTTGTGCACCTCAGCTGATGCACTACAGCAACAGCCCAAAAGTGAATCTTCTGCTCTGGGTGGAAACACATGGACACTGACAGTGGTAGAGCTGCAAAGACGCACCAGATGCACAAACCATGATGTCTGCTATGATCACAGCAGCAATAGATGAATGACATAAAGGAGGATAACTTTTACCCATCCACCTACAAACATGCATTCATCATTGGTGACTGGGTATGACCAAGGCAGATCACGCTGTCTTGGACAGCAGCATTTTGTACAGACAAGGGCAGATCTCCTTGAGAAGCAGCTCTCTGCCCTCATCTCCTTTGTTTTGGTTTCTCACCAAGTACACCGAGTTCAAAATCTCCCAGCTGTCATTCTAAGCTGTGCTGCAAAGTGGACTTCTACTTGCCTGGGAGATGTCCTTCCCCTTTGCTGTCACAGATGCTTTTTTCTGAAGGGAGGCAGCTGCCAAGCAGATATCAGAAATGCCTGGAAAAGCCCCTGAGTGCCCTTCTCAGGAGCCTTCAGCTGCTGGAAATTACCCCAGAATGGGTGAGAACCAGCCTCAGCTTTTCAGAACTACACTGGTTTATTTTGCTTTCTCTCACTTTCAGACACTCACAACACACTTAGATTCAACATCTATTTTTACACATACACAAATCACTGGCATACACCAAACCCTGCTCTTTTCACCACTGGCTCTGTGTCAATCTTATTCTTCATTCACCTTTTAAAGATGAAAGCTATATGTATTTTTAATCTGACAAATTCTTTTGTTTGGAGGAAAGGCAGAGATGTCATCATGATTTCTATTTTTTGCAGTTTGCTTAGGGAGCACTCTGCTGGGCTTTCCACTTACATCTCATTAGCAAGTCCTATTGGGTAAGCTCTGCTTTGTTCCTGTGGACACAACACCCAGTGGCATTTTGAATGCATTAAGCTTGCGTCTCCCAGTATAGCTTCATCTAACAACAAGCCCATCTTCAAGCCGTGGGGCTGCTCTGCAAAACAAATTAAAGAAGGTGAGATGCATCTGTGGAAGGCAAACTAAGATTTGGGGAAAAGGACTGGCAAGGAGACAGCAAAGCTGGGAGCATGGCTCATAGGTTTCTGCAGTGCTGCTACTTAAGGTTGTCTTCATAGTCATGTTGACAGAGTTCCAACGTCAATCTTCTGTAGCAAGAAATAGATTCTATCAAAAATAAAGTTCTTTGCTGATAAATTAAACCAGATTTTCAAGAGGTTTTGGCAAAATATATATGAGGACTTTCATACATCACTGTTACATTAGCTAGAAGGTGTGATATTTTTTTCTCTCATGCTCTTAAGTGGCAGAGCTGGGCTAGCAAAAATTCAAATATAGACCAAGCTTAAGCATGCAAGTTGTGTTTTACCATTACTCCTCAAGCTGTGAGTATGGCACATTCAAGATCACTTCACTTCCACAAGCAGCAGATGAAATGAAACATCCATTAACTTTTCATGCACAGAAAGGGTAATAGTGGCTGCAGAAAGGAGCTGACAATTTATTTGAATACCAGTCATTGCAGCATGGTTACAGCAGTGTTAGGGCCGTACTGCAGCCAGCAGTCTTTAGAGTGGGAATTTTGCTTCTCCGTATGCATCAAGGTTTGTGAAATGCATCAAGAAATGATCTCGTGACAGTTTCTAGAGTCAAGTCCTCAAGCAGGAAATGTCTTTCCCCCGAGCTATCACTGCTCCTCTTCTGGAGCTGTGGCTTACATGAGCTATGCTCTCCCATTTGCTAACTGGAACTGGTTAGATTCTTAATCCTGAATGCCCATCGCATTTTTCCTTTGTTTTTGAAGGTCACCACTCAAGAAGATACTGTCATGTATTTGAATTCAACCAGGTGATTATTATTATATTTTGGTGTAAATAATAATACTTTCCATCCTAAAAGTGAGCCTTATACTTTATTGCTGTATCGTATTCCATACTGATGTCTGATACATAGGGTAAATATGCTTCTGGTGGAGTCAGAAACTTAATCTTAATTGCGTAGCACTCTTAGTATGAGTTACTTGTGTCGTCTAAAGTCAGGCAAAGCCCATTCTGAGTGCTTCTAGAGCGTTCTTCAGACTGCAGGGTCTGCTTATAAGAATTTTCTATTACTCTCCTTCATCTGCCCTTGCAACAGCCTGAGTTTTCCCATGCCCCTCTCTACACCCCAGGCTGGGAGTTGCTCTCCCTGCAAGTTTGCCATCCTCCCCTCCTTCAAAATTCCTTCTCAGCTCACGCTGCTGCTGGGAAGCTCATCTGCTCTGACCCATCCTTGAAGGGAAAAAAAATGAGGGAAGGGAAAGGACACAAAGCAAAGCTATGTATGGTGTGATCACTGGAAGTCCTGGGGCTTTTTGCCTCTGCTGTGATGCTTGTCTCCCTTTGCTGAAAGACGCTCTGGGCAGGGACTCAGTCTCCATCCCAGCAGGCAGGCTCACAATGACAGGAATCCAAATTCTAGATGGCATCCTGTCTCTGGAGGGACTCCCAAGGCTTTCAGTTCATTGCCAAATTCACTGCAGCCTTAACCCCTGACAAAGGAGCTCATTCCAGGCAAGCACCAAGAGAAGGCGCAGAGCAATCCAGCTTTAAACAGCCATGCTATTATAGCAGTTGCTCTGCATCATTTCAAATAAAATGTACTTTAAAAATACATAAGTATTAACAAAAAAAAAAAGGGCTTCAGTGACTTGTTAAAGAAAGATGAACTAAACTTTGGATATTAGGAAAAAGGTTTTTATAACAAAGGTAGTGAAGCACTGGCACAGGTTTCCCACAGAGGTGGTAAATGCCCCATCCCATTCAAAGTTAGACTTGGAGGGACTCTGAGCACCTGATGGAGCTGTAGGTGTCCCTGTTCACTGCAGGGAGTTGGACTGGATGACATTTAGGTCTCCCTTCCAACTCAAACAATTTTATGATTCTAAATATCATGAAAAGGCAAAATAAGTTTGCACTCAAATTCAACTTATGGAGATATTAACCAGTCAAAGGGAAAAGTTACATGAACAGATCCCCACTTGGTCTCTGTTACAGGAACTTGAGCAGCAGGGAGGTCTGCAGGCTGCCTCATGATGGGGAGCTGTGGATGGCCTTGGCCAAGAGTCTCTGCTGCTGTTGGGCATTGGTTGTACATGGACTGTGCTGGGCAGTTAGGGTGCAAATACTTCCCAGCTAGGACTGTCACCATGCATTCACAAGGTGCCAAGCAAGAAGGCCCTGAGTTATTTTGGTTCTGGTCACGCAATAGGAAAAACTAATGATGTCCTGAGTTAATGCATGAAGATTGGGTGTTACAGGTGATGTGAAAAGAGAATATAGCTAGGAGGCCCTACTTGTATATTTTTTGCATCTGCAAGAAGCCCTGGGCTGCAGCTGAAAAACAGCCACTTGTGTTAAAAAGAAAAAAAAAAACTATATAGCTATTTTTATGGCACAGAGTTGTTTTGGACAGGATATGAAAAATATTAAATCTGATTGAAAATATAACAACAGCCGAGGTGGGAAGGATGCAATTATTCAAATTGTAGCTTGGCCAGGATGCCACAAATACCTGGGATAAAGTGCCACCAGGCTGTCGATTCCCTTCAGTGTCCAGGACACGGATCCAGCAGCCCATCCAGGGATGGCACCTCCTCCACTGAAGGAGTGCAATATACTTTCCATTTCACTTAACAGTCTCCTTCTCCAAAGTTGCCTAAGCCCCAACTTATTACCTTGCAATAGCTCCCCAAAACTGTGTGGCTGGAGGAATAGATGACATCCTTAAATTCACATGATACATGTGATGAGTTCTAAAGCCTCTTTTTTTCCATGGGATGGAAACATATAGTCTTTGCACAGCTAGTTCTCACTGGATTCTGCTCCTGGTTGTGCTATTCACTGGCTCTCCCTGAGAGA